>NC_136764.1:27617327-28318660 GCF_947034865.1 Barbatula barbatula
TGTTTTGTGCAAAGATTTTCAACATTTAGCAACTGATGACAGCTTTCAAAATTTTAATAATACATATTGTTATTTTTTGTTAAGTCATTTAGACACAATGAACACAATGAAAGCTGTAGAAACATGTCAAATATGGCTTCTGCACCAAAGAACTCAAACCAACGTTGTTTGTGTTGTCAGTGTTGAACTGTACTCTGTATAGATTTACATGCGCCAAGAATAGCAACTGCAGTAAGGCATGACACTATCTTATATGTGTATGAAGCTGCTGTCGGGTTCATGAAGCATTTATAGTACTTTACGCACAAACTAGGGACCTTCATCAATTTGACCTCACAAGTTTATATTATGCAGGGGTCACTTGTGCTGCTTAGTGCTGTATGCAATTGGTAACCGAAGCTCTCTATAAAAAGCTTGAGGGATTTTAGCACATGTAGTGGCTTCCTCTTAGCTTCCTGCTACACGTATTAGTGAGGGCAAGCAACACTACTCTATGTAAATTCATAGCACGCTGTTTCCTTTGTTGCTTAAAATCTGTGTCTTCCTAGCACTCCTATATGTCAATATTGGGGTATTCATTGACAGTGTGTAACCATTGTTTACGAAATGTTTCTAAAAATACATTAAATTAATTTAAAGGGCAAGATCACAGGGAAACCGTTTGGCATTTTGGGAACAAGAGAAAGTTAAACCAACAAATGTATAACTTTGCAACTATAAGAAATATTTTAATGGAAAAATCTAAATCACCTCTCTTTGCTCCCTCTGGTATTATTTGGTAGACCTTGTAAGGATCCGATATGTCCAATTGGCTTCGCTCCACCAGTTCATCAAAGTCATTACTTTTGTTGAGGGCACAGCGCAGCCTCGTCTTCCATGTTGGGGGGTCAGGCTTGTCCAAGCCTTCTCTGTATTTTCCCTTGAACAGGGCCCAAGCCTATGACCAGCAAGACCACAATAAACATGACGTAACAATTAGAAGATGAAAAGAAGAGGGAGAAAATCAATTTTAAAAAAATATGACAGTATTGCTATAAACAGAAAGTGTCTTCGATAATATTATTGCGTTTGGGTGTGTTTTAGGTAGGTAACACATGGGTTAAAAGCTGTATGCCATCTGTTTAGATCATGTGAATTCTCAGTGCTGTTATTCTCTTCAACAACATAAAAATGAAGTATCAAAATGTCTTTCTGGGAGCCATCAACAATGTTAACAATCCAATACACACAAACCTTGATGGCCCCAATAAAATCACAATTAATAATAAAATCGTTATTGCTTTGGATTAGAAAATGTCAAACCAAGTGTAGCATCCAAAACAAACGATGCTACATCTTTTTTTAAGATAGAGTTTAAATTGGGTATACAGCTACGTACCCCTTAAGTTAACACTGGTGGTGTGAACTATTTCATGCATTCAATACTTTTTAAATATTTAAGTGCTTCTAATTTGTAAAAAATAAACATGAACATGAAAATGGTTCCAGTAAATAATGGCTAAATAAGCATTTTGTGTCTAACATTGTATTACAAATCCTTTGACGTTTATTACATTGATGACGAGCTCTTCATCCTCATCACTCACCTTGAAGAGCGCAGCGTCCTCGTCGCGGTTATAGTCCTGTTTCCCTGCGTGTTTCCAGGGAATTCTAAAAATGCTTTTCTCATCATTTTCCCAAACCAAACCGGGATATTCCCCGCTATCAATCTGATCGATGAGCCATTGCCTAAGTTTGCCATTCCCACAACTGACTGACATGCTGCAGTCTCCATCTAAGTTCATGTCTGTCAGGAATGCATGCGGGAGCAATGCATGCACATGCAGTAAGCGAGAAAAAAACGTTTTTAATGCATGCATATTTGGAAACTTTTTTTATAGAAAACAAGGTGTAGGTATGTAACAAATAAAAAAGTCCCATCAGAAGCATGGGAGAAACACAAGCATCACCTCGGAGTCAGAACAAATGAGTGAAAAAAAACAACAAAATGAAGATCTCAAAGAAAATCGGTCAATTCCGAAACAACATTTATGTAGCCTACAGCAAAGCATCTATTAAGCATGAAAACATGGAAGCTAATGTGTATAAAAGTAGTTAAACAGCTCAGGTTCGTTTAAATACTGTTGGAATTTATTGTATGCTTTAAATTAGTTTGGCTCAACAGTGTCCTTAAATAGCTATTTCAAATTGTTTGTTTAATGCCAGTTCAATAATGAAGTTATTTAAATGAGAAGCTATAAGCCCGAGCCTTACCTTTCTAAATGCACACAGTTTGACTTCACTGTCAAAGCCGACCCTGTTTAAGACATGACAGCAGAAGGTGTTTCTAATCTTAAATGAAGATGTGATAGGTGGAGAGATGGGTGGAGCGTTACGTGGAAGCGCATTTCTCCAGCAGCACCGTTAAGAGCTACAGACTTCAGAGAAACACGGCAGAACCGCAAGAATAAACATCCAACATACGGGAAACCCCTCTGAGACAAACATACACAAGATGGAAAAAGACAAAAAACTAATGGCAAACATCTCCCAGGACTCGTCATCAGATTTATCCTTGCGTCTGGCGTGAGCTTTAATAAAAGTGTGCAGGCGTCACAAAGCTCCATCCGGGACGTAACACGATGAGATTACTTAAAAACATCAATGACATATATATGTCACCGTCATTTTTTTTCGAGGGAGGGGGGTATTTGTAAATGTACACGTATATATTTTCATAAATATGACATTTAAAGTAGAATGTTAGTAAGTGTAGGCTAAGTCCGGCTCAATGATGGTGACTGTGCTGCCCCCTGGTGCTGGAGCGAAACATTCATTTCGATCTGCACGGGCATGGGAAGTTTACATATATAATTCTCATCTCATCATTATTTTAAAATCACATAACATCCTTGTGGTAAACCGGATCTACTGTTCTTTATTCAACTGTAGAGTATTATGTCGCTTTCAGGAAGCTATAATTATAATGTGCCAATTGTATATTTTTCTTCATGCTAGAGTAGTGTCCAAAATTGGTATCCAAAATAGTGAAAATTTTACCTTCTATTCAAACATGTTGCGAGTAGTGCATGGAGTGTTAACTGAAGCTGACCTTTTATAAACAATTGAATCAGAATAAAACGTTACATCCAACACGTGTGCAAAGCTTACTGAGTTGAGGCCCAGGAGAAGGACTACAAAACATGAATACAAGAGAGACTCGAGAAATATTTATTATCAAGTCAATGTTGGCCTATGCTTTTAATTTCTGTGAACTTTTACGTTTTCTGTGCATTTCTCCATATTCTATGATGTATGCTGTAATTGACCATTTTGCCAAATCGTTGAGTGAGTTTTGTTGAAGTTTTGTGCGTTTCACAATTTATTCTGCGAAACTACATACATTTGATAGTTGAATTAAAGTTGGGGGTCATTAAAAGCACATATGCATCGATACATCACTTTTGGCCACTACTGTAAATGCATTTACTGTTTGTTTGACAAATGAAAAAGTTTTTTTTATCATGGGTGGAACAGATTCCATAGATAATCGTCCAACTTACTGAAGATCAAATTAAAAAAATAATTTAAGAACCAAAGTAACCGAACTGACAACCCGAAATGGAAATGCAAAAGACCACTCGATAAAAGACTATAAATCAAACTTTTTATAATATAACTGTGTTAAATTTCCTAGAACAAGAGAACACAAAAATGCCTTAAACATCACTTTAGTAGCAAAGATTAAAATCTTTCCCGAATTATTTACAAAAAGTGTCCATAATAAAAAAACAGTGCAAACATATTTCTTATTTGACATAACAGTCAACATAAGTCGTTGAGGAATGCCATATGGCTTGTTGATTTTAATTCCCTCTGTGAACGAGCAGTCAAGATCAGTCTCTCATGTGTCCACTGTCCTGTCCTGGACTACTGGGTATCTGTGTGAGCAGGGCACGGATGTACTCCTCATCATTAAAGGGATTTTCCTTATACTCCTCCTTCAGCCATTCTCTGAACTGAACATACATGAATAATTATAATCCAGTGTAAAACATTCATGTAATACTGCTTAATTAAAGAAAACTGACAGAAAGGATTCACTGAGGTTTTGCTTTGATGGAAAATTGTATTCCATACAGCATGCACAACTGAAACAGGCGGTTTGCATGCTCTATAGCCATTAGAATGTTCCTTTACAGAAATAATCAGCATTCTGCTTATAAAGACATGTTTTCAAACATTGAAGCTAATTCAAGGGTTTCAAATAGCACGTTTGGGTTAATATCAAGGGTTGTATATTACTCTGACACATTCATAAACACCTTACTCATAATTTACCTGCTGTAGTTGGGTGGTTTCAAACTCCTGCAGCTGGGCCAGGAACCCCTCGTTTGGTGAAGCACAGGGTCTGACAACATTCACTGCAGCTAGAGCCTCCCGCCACCCCAGACTAGTCACAGTCATTATATACGCCAACACCAGTGTCACACTACGTGACACGCCAGCAAGACTGAAAATAAATAAATGAAAGGTAAAAAGCTTTCTGGAAGCAAACGGGTAGCGGTATGAAATGCCAAGGTACATTTTCAGGGAATGCACATACTGATAAGACATTTACAGTGAGAGAAAAAATTATTTGATCTCCTGCTGATGTTTTATTTTTGCCTGCTTACAAAGAAATTAAGGGTCTATCATTTGTATGGGAGGTTTATTTGAATTGATAGAGACAGAATATCAAAAATAATCGGGGAAAAGTTTGTAAGAAAAGGTTATAAATTGATTTGCATTTCAGTCAGTGAAATCTGGTTCCACGGATTGGTTATGTGCCTGCCATAGGTTTCAAAGGATCAGGGACTAGATTGTAGACCTGCACAAACCTTGAAAAGGCTTCACACAGAAGCTTGGTGAGAAGTAGACAACTGTTGGTGAGATTATTTGGAAATAGAAGAAATACAAATTAACTATCAATTGCATTCGGTCTGGAGCCCCCTCCTAGATTTCCTCAATGGGGTAAAGATGATCATGAGAAAGGTTAAATATCCGCCCAGAACTACACGGAAGAAGCTTGTTAAAGATTGCAAGACAGTTGGGACCAGACTTAGCACGCAAACCATTGGTAACACGCTATGCCACAAAAGATGGAAATCCCGAAGCACCCGCAAGGTCCTCCTGACCATGAAGGCCTGCCTGGCTTGAAAATGAAAATCTAAATGATTCAGAAAAGGCTTTGGAGAAAGTGTAGAGACCAAATTTTACTGCTGTTTTTGGAGGGAGAGAAATATTGACTGCGACCCCAAGAACAGCATCCCTACAGAGAAGCTCAGTGTTGGGAACATTATGCTTTAGGGCTTTTTCTCTGCTCTGTTACAGGATGACTTCACCACATTGAGGTGAAATATTGGATGAGAACCTTCTCCCCTCAACTAAATCACTGAAGATGGGTCGTGGGTGTGTCTTTAACATATTGCCAAGACAACCAAAGAGTGGCTTAAGGAGAAGCACATTAAATGTCCTAGCCAGTCTCTTGACCCTAGTCCTAAAGAACATCTGTGAATTTGCTGAGCGACAGCCAAGAAGTTGGGTGGTTCCTCAAAGATTTACAGATTAGAGGACTCAAATGTATCCTGACACATGTGCAAACCTGGTGACCATCTATCAGAAATGTCTTACCTCTGTGCTTGCCAACAAGTGTTTCTCCACAAAGTACAAAGTTATGTTTTGCTCTGGATGAAATACTTATTTCACTGACTGAAGTGGAAATTAATATATAAGCTTTATGTAAAAATTCCCCTGTTTTTTAAGATTCTGTCCCTATCAGTTAAAATAAACCTACCATGAAATTATAAACCCTTAATTTCTTTGTAAGCAGGCAAACTTTTTTATTTTTATTTGGGGATCAAATAATTATTTTCCTCACTGTAAGGTTTGTAAGTCACTTTGTGTAAAACCATCTGCCACATGCATTCATTTAAAAGTAAATGTTAGTCGCCATACAGGCAAGTACTGAAGAAACATGCGTCTCAAATATTTCATCACAGTTACCATTTTAATTATAGGTCAGTATGATGATTTATTAATGATTCATAAGATTTAAGCAAACCTGTAACCTTAAGTATTACACATCGTAATGTTACATGTCCGGTTGCATTATGCTTCAGACATGAATGACATCATTTAACATGTCACATCATGAATGACATATTTAACACTTCGGGAATTAGTGTAAATGTGAAACACTGCCATAAACTTATAGTGCAAAAGAGACCTGAGCCAAATCTAAGAATCAGATTACACACTGTAACAAATTGTTTTATAGTTCTTGTACAATTCTGTGGTGCTAATCATTGTGGTAATATTTATTGTCATGAAGCATCAAGGTTTTAGTGTCCATTAAGCTCAAGTAAGTTTGTTTTATTGTTTGTTTATTTATTATATTAAGTATGGTGTTACGTTCGCCGGTTCCGGCCTACTTTTTTCCTTTTATGGATCTTTGTTACACACATATTTAAAAAAATATTTTACAATTGTCACTGTCAAAAAAATTCTAGAAATTTCTTTAGCACAGGGAAGGTGAGATGAAGCGATGATGGGTGACTACGTCTGGATCTTGGTTTGTGAGACAAAAACAAACAAAATAAAATGAACACATCTGAAGTCTTGGACGACTTATTATAGTAAATGTTATTTTAAACTGCTGTTTTGAGCTCAGGGTTATGCCAGTCCCTTGTGATATCTGTGTACTTTATTTTTTGTAAAGTACCATAAATGGTATTAAAAAATATTTTCGTATTCAGCATGTTAAACCTCATAAATAAAGAGAAACAGTTCAACAAAAATGTTTGTGTCATCATTAAAGTTCAAAGACGGGCTCTTGTTTAGCAACATTCAATAAAAAAGTAAAATTATTGTTCCCTTTGTTCCGCATAAAGCCAGTTTGCATCATTATTGCAGCATTTACAGCCTTGAACAGTTTTATACATGCGGACCAACCAATACATCAAAATGTATTGAGGAAATATGATATTTGACGATATTGTGGTTGGTGGTACATTACAAGTCAAATATACAGGACAGTGCCTGTCTTCAAACAACACAACTGCGTACCTACATTGTAATATAGATTTTAGAACCTTGGTGAGTACAGTACACATAAAGTAAAGAAACCCAGACACAGGACTACTAAATGTATATAAAACACTAGCCGTGCGTGGGTGGAACATTTTAAATAAAGATTTTCACAGCATGGCACAGCCCCACAGTAGTATCCATATGATTTATAATATTCTCATATCAAACTGAGGCTGATGTCTACTACTATATTTGGGGAAGTATAAAAAAAGCCTTTCCCCCTTGACACCTAGTTATCAGCTGTTCACATTGTCACCCTGAGCTCAAATTCTATTTTGCGGTATCTTGACTGCGAGCACATTTTCGTTCCGCTTATGGTTCGATCATAGTCTTGGTGCAAGCAATCATATGTGACAAAATAGTACAGGCCTTCTGTGCAATACAGATTTTGATAGTGTAGGAAGATAGAAACCTCTCACTTACCAGTGAACTAAACAGCCCTCTTCTTTCAGACGGGATTCATGTATGAACGATATGCTCTTTTTAAAATGCTGCATACTGTGGAGGCAAAAACAGAAAGATTGTGTTGTCTTCATTTAGAAATAACACACACCTATCTGTTAAAGGAATAGTTCTTCAAGTGGGGTGCACACAAGGTCATCACGCAGCATGTGACAAAACACGCAACAACTAGTCACGAGACATACAAGAATGAGATTTGGCACCATAGACACCATATTTAAATGTATCATGCTTTTGCAGATCTGTTTTGACATTTGTTTTGACAATGTGAGATAACAGTGCACATAAAGAAGGACTTGCATATCAAAATGATAGCCTAACTATAAAGTTTTATAATAAAAGCTTTCAATATGAGAGGATCCGCAAGCTGCCAGTGCCTCGCTGCGACATCTCTGTACTGGTCTTCACTGAACACTGTGTGGTGTTATTTCAGATAAAAATTACATTTTAATTTGTGTCTTAGGAAATAAGTAGCGGACAAACGTGTTTTGTTTAAGCGTGATCATTTGACAAAAAATTATTGAGCGTTTTTAGTGGTCTAGTTTTAATGAAAAACATTATTTTAGACCTTATGGAAGGTCCCATAAGGCTTATTAGGGCCTTATGGGACCTTTCAATTCGAACCCTGGCTAAAATACGTAATTGGTCATAATCTTCACAGTAAGGATTTCAACTGATCTAGTCGCATTTGTAATAAGGCACAGAACAGAGTACCTACTGTGAGTGATTTCAGTCCATGGAATTGGACAACGGGCCTAATGATGAGGCATATAAGAATAATGCCTTGAATAGTATTTTGATCATATCAACAAATGATAACTTAAATTGATGTTACAGGCCCAAATCAGCTGTTGTTTAACACTGCCCAGAGAATATCTGGCTGTGGTTTTGATTCAGCATGCACAGAAGAAAACAGCATGGCAGATACAACAACGTTTCCTCCAGAACATCCATCCTTCTGACAGGACCAGGATGAGAAAGGGCTGGGTTTGTCCAGTTTGGTTAAAAAGGGTCAGTTTCACATTACGCATTGCTGGGTTTCACAGGCTCAGAGAAGTGACATGAGGCCTGATGGTAAAGGGTGGATATAAATAAAGGCGTAGCAAGACCAAGGCATCACAGCAGAACCCAGCTCATAACTTCCTTCCTGCACTACGAGGGCCACAAGAGGAAGTGTGCGTATGCGTGTATGTGCACTCACACACAGTTCATGCACGCTACGAGGTGAGTCCATAATGGCATGAAATAACAAAATCACAAATTAGGGTTATGATCACAGACAAAACATATGAACATAAACAGTACGTGTTGGCGTTAATAACAAACCTTTCGTAAACATATGTACTTTAAAAAATCATGTGTATCTTTAGTCTGACACAGTGACTCGTGCTGCCCCCTGGTGGCAAAAATACATCGACAAACATGCACACCGATATGTATTTAGCCTACTTACAGGTTTTGTCTGGGTGAATCTGCTGCTGCAATACAAAGATAAGTCATCTCCTAAACAAAGGGATGAAATACAGCAATGTTATATTTTGCAACACATGGTCAAAGGTTTGGACACACCTGCTGTTAATGTTTCCCACTCTTATGATGTAAAATAATACAGAGAGGAATGGACAATTCAACAAATCCAACAATCCTTTTCTGAATTAAATCTCGGGGCATTCTCTCAACCAACTTCCGGAGGGGTATGGTGGGATGCTTTTTAAAAATAATTCATTTACTTACTTAGTTTGATTTAAATCATCAGGCTGTTTGTTGTTGAACATATTGTTTCATGATAGCTCTTTCGTATACTTGTCAAACGTGCCTGCTTGTACATTTTTCAGGAAAGTATTAAGTGAAAACACACATGCAGTCATCCGACTTGAAATACAAATTACAGTGCGGTTTGATTGAAGATCAGTAGTGAAAATGTACACAACAGAGCAAGATTGTCTAAATTGTATACTTGCATACCTGTAAATTTGGAGCGGCAGTATCATGGATGGAGAGGATGTGTGTAATGTTGTTTTTAGCTAATTGTTCTCGGTCTTTGGCATCTGTAAAAAAACATTTTATGATTCTCTTTAAAACAAACTTTCTATGATTCAACAATTTTCATTCTTACCGTTAAAATTACCCAAGTACAAGTCTGGCAGAACCTGGGACAACACAAGGAAGTTTGTTTAATCACAACTTAAGGCCAAATAATACACAGGACATTCATACAAAACACAACTTCCTTAGGATCCGCTTGTTTATATGTATTTTTAAATACATTTATATACATACACTTTATATATAGATACACATTGAGGGATTTTTGAATGCGCAAAACCAAATGTTTGGCTTTCCATGTCATGCGCTCTCTCAGTGTACACATATTGTCAGATAAAGGGATGACCAAGATGTTTCAAGTGGGTGTTAGCACGTTGCTAGGTCATTAATAGCGTGTTGTGGGTGGTTGCCATAGCAATAAGCATGCTTGACCGTTGCTTTGATTGTTCTATTAAAGAAAGTTGCTGTGCGGTTACCATGACATTGCGTGTGCTCGTTTACAGCCGCAACTTCGCTTAAACGTCTGTCAAGTCAGCTTTATTTATAAAATGCTTTTTATTATTTTCAGTTAAGC
The DNA here is from genome assembly GCF_947034865.1 of Barbatula barbatula. Taxonomy (NCBI): domain Eukaryota; kingdom Metazoa; phylum Chordata; class Actinopteri; order Cypriniformes; family Nemacheilidae; genus Barbatula; species Barbatula barbatula. The sequence goes on from NC_136764.1 coordinate 27,627,520, forward strand.
AGCTGTACAAGGAAACATTGACTATAAGCAAAACATATAAGGTTATGCAAGTCAAACCACTGGTCAAATATCAGTTCTGTCATGTACATTTTCCCTAAAAAGTTTCATTCTACAGGCTGATAAAAACCACGAATCAAAATATCAAGAAAAGAAACACGTTTTGACATTGAGTGTGTCATCCATGTCTGTAGATCGAAGTGAGGGTTAGACGTTGGTCGCCAGCACAATGTACTGAGCAGTAACAACAGATCTCAGAAACACATCTAAAACGTTTACAACGAAATGCAACGTTACACTGTGTTAAGTGGTTTGCCGATATGATCGCAAAGTTGAAAATGTATTTGCAGAAACAGGAAGCCATGTACCTTATTCACCCCGTTACCCATGTCACTGCGTTTGCTGCAGCTAAAGATTCAAGTAAATAAACAGTAAGTTTGCTTAAATGTGGTTTTCGGGATTACATCGACAGTTTCTCTTCTCAGCTAGTTACGTCCATACGTTGTAGTGTTTTCATTTGACGAGCCTCCCTTAAAGGCACAGTACACACAGTCCACACAGGCACGTGACAGAACATGTTGGAAATGTTCAAAAACGAATTTTGTAAATAAAGTAAAGAATCGTTTGTAGCAGAAACGTTTACTGCGTGTGTAACGCGACCAGGCTATTTTGGAGTGAACAACAATTAAACTTAAACTTTAATCGCTGAACATTGAAAAACAGATTGGTTTCTAATATAACTGTGATCTCAGGAATCGGACTGGATATGAATATATTTTTAAAAATATATAGGTAGACAAATAAAATATAGAATTGTCTCATGCCATTTAGAGTCAAGTTGAGCAACGCATTCTACTCACCTTACGTATTAATATATGTATTTGAAAGTGTCTTAAAGACACGTAAACCGAATAGTTCGGATTAACCTGCAAATCGAAGGATTTTCAGTTACCCCAACAAATACAGTAAAAGATCTAGGCATAATATTAGACAGCAACCTGTCATTTCACAATCACACGATCACATGACCAGAAAATACGATCACATAACCCCAATGTTATCAACCCTTAAGGGTTACCCATTATCGTATGACTTTAAAGTTCTTTTAATCACAAGATCTCAAAACTCAGGACTTTTGAAAGAATAAATCCACCAAAGGGGGTCGAGCTTTGTCATACGTAGCACCTAAACTCCGGAATAGCCTTCCTGATACTATTCGAGAATCAGACACACTCGCCCAATTTAAATCTACATTAAAATTGCTTTGAATCTTGAAACATTAAACGTTAATAAACGAGCATCACACGAGCTGACGATCTTGTTATCTGGTGTTGATTATGAATGCCTGCCTCATTCTTACTTTCACTTTGTAAATCGATATCACGGAAGCAGGGAAGCAAAGTTATAGGCGCTTTGACACACGGTATGTGCGGTTTTAACTTCTATTGTTCTTCTTCTGATCTTCTTTTTACCTGTCGCCATCTCGACTAGAGTCAACAAAACAGATAAGGCAAGTTGATTTCTTTCCTTTGATAAGCCAATGACATTGACTGCTGGTGTAGTTCAAAAAGTTTTTATCCACTTAAGTAAACAGAACTAAATGTTTTTAAAGTAAAAGGGGCAGATCTGCCATACATGTTGCTTGTTCAAAGATGTAACTGATTTTCTGTGATTCTTCTTCGTACCGATAACGCAAATATTCTACACACATGAAGTGGTCGTCCGTTGATTTCGTCATCCGGAGGCAAACCTCAAACATGTTGGTCTTTTTTATATGATTTATTTTGCTTTTAGGGTAATCTAATTTAAGCACAAAAACAGAATGGCAACCGAACGCCTGAATCGTATGACGTCTAAAGATCTGATTAAGAAAGAGCTGTTGGATTATGGAGGCTTTGGAGAAGTGTATCTGTGTTATCACAAAACACTTGGTCACGTGGTGCTGAAGACTGTCTACACTGGACCTCCACGCAGTGGGTTAGTACAGTCATTTTTGTCCGCCGTACACGCTTGACCTAAACTAAACTTGAAAAACAAGGTGCCTACTCCTAAGTAATGGAAACTACTTATTTATGCACACAGTGAACCTAACGAACCCCCTGCTATTCCCTCGTGAACCGCCGGGGGTCCGCGAACCCCAGTTCGGGAAACACTGGGTACTAACCCATGAGCCATAAACCCATGAGGAACTTATAATTCCAACGAGGAACAATACAAAATGAAGTAATTGTTTGCTTAATGTACAGACACCATAAAATTACTAAAAACATTATAATAAAATATGAATAACAATGAATAGGTCTGTCATAAAGAACTAATAGACTAAACGAATGTCATATTTTAGAAACTCGCCATAGCTTCACAATACATATAATTTATTATTTGTATTGCGATATATAGTGCCCCAATGTGCCACCGCAAGGAGTCATATACATTTTTAAAATTGAAAATATACCATATACGGTAGGGGTGTAACGGTACAGTACGTGTATTCTTACTAAACCGTCACGGGCAACATTCCAAATATAGTCATCATTCCTATGCCCTACTCCTTTGAAGTGCAAATCGCTGACGTAAAGAATGCTGACAAGCCAGCTGAATATAATGAGGAAATTACGTCGCTTGTAGTGCCAAGTGTATTCCAAACGTCTATATAATGGCACGTAAATGCCCTGCTCACTTCAAAGTCTAAACTCCAAGGATCTGCCCTTCAAAGTAATTTTCCTCGTGACGGTTCGCCACGAATACACGTACCGTTACACCCCAATATACAGTATACATATATGGTTACATCTATAATGGTATCTTGACTTTTTTCCATGTTTGTCAAGCCGACAGAAGCAATCTCTCCTAGATGAGGGCAGCCTGATGAGCAGATTAAACCATCCAAGAGTTGTCAAGCTGTTAGGTGTCATTTTGGAAGATTGTGACTACTCTTTAGTCATGGAGCTGATTCCTAAAGGCAATCTGCTTTGTATGCTTCAGAAGGTAATATCAGGGTGATGACTTTAGATTGAAAAACATTATTAGCTTTCTTTCATCACCGCAAGCTGTTGTAACACTTGCAAAAGTGTACTTATTCTGTCATGCTTTTGTACTAGGTAACTGTCCCATTATCTCTGTCGGGACGGTTCATTGTGGAAATCTTGGAAGGAATGGTTTATCTCACAGAAAACCAAGTTATTCACAAAGACCTTAAACCAGAGAACATCCTGGTGGACAATCATTTTCATATAAAGGTATACAGTTAATTTCTGAATGATATCCGAATCCAACCAAATATCACCTTTGTAAAGTTGTCCACTATATGAAAAAATGGTTACTGAAACCAGGTTAGATTGTGGTCCTATGAGGCTCCAGCGGCCTCATGTATCAGCACTTCGTTAACGTGAGAATGTGCGTTCGTCCACGCTAACTTCATGTCTGGTATGAGGTTTTTTTTGTGCGTCCGCACATTTACAGCTTTGTCTGCACGCAATGTTTTAGTATGGAATCATTGCAGTATTTGTACATAAGGCCCCTGGTCATCACAACATCTTTGGAGTCATCCTGTTGTAACTACAAAGTTTAAAACATGAAAAAAAGGATCTTGCGGTGTATTGGAATTCAGATTTTGCAAATTGTGACTTGCATTACTCAACTATGACTTTTAAACAATGATGCAATGATGACAAACTCACAAATAATTGTACTTCTAACTTACTCTAAAACAATAAAGCACAATTTACTTACAACAGTGATACAATCTAAGGTGAGGTACAAACTCTCTAGTTTTAGCGTTAAGTAATTCTGTTGTTGCTCAGTCTGCTTCATGTTGTTCCAAACCTGTAAGATAGAAAGCATGTTTGTAACTGAGGTGGCCGGACTCTGTTGACTTTTAATGCACTGGAAAAGATTGAATGAAAACTGAATAGTGACTAAAGCTGTCACTCTCAATCTGCTTTTGTGTATCACGAAAGAAACAATGTCACAGAGGTTGGCTTCATTTTAACTTTTGGGTGAGCTTTCTCATTGGCTCTGCAGCTGCATCTATTTTTTGGCCGGCAAGAGGCCAAATCTGTTTTCCTTAACCATTGTAAAGGATTACTTGATTTTTTTATTTGTCTCTAGCCTGATAGTTAGAGTTGTCATTGCATGCTAAATACTATATTTCTCATTTCTAAACTCTATATTTAAATTGAATCATTTTTTATTTGTTCCGAATCAGATAGCAGACCTCGGCCTGGCCACATCTGAAGCATGGAGCAAACTGACAAAAGAGGAATCTCGCCGACGGAGTCGTTTGGGCAAGAAGTCCTCCTATATGCGAGCTTCTGGCACGTTGTGCTACATGGCCCCAGAACACCTTGAAAGCATCCACACCCATTCCACTGAAAAATCTGACGTCTACAGTTTTGCCATTGTAGTCTGGGTCATCCTCACTGGTCAAGAGCCTTTCGAAAGTAAGCGACTGCCTTTTATATTATCTAATGCCTATGCAATATTTTTTTGTCGTTATACTTTTCTGCGCTCGCAAAAGTTTAAGAAGTTATGCCAGCGAAGAAATGGTTCTCCTGGTCGAGTCTGGTTTCTCCCAAGGTTATTCTTCCATTCATATACATCATTGGAGTTTTTGTTCCTTGCCACTGTTGGCCACTGTTGGGCTGACATCAGGTTTAGGGATTTATACTTGACTGTTGCCTTTACGATTTTAGTGTAATATGTTAAAGACATCAAGCTATTCTTCCCAAGAATGCTATTTTTGCAGTCCATTTGTGCAGCTATTCGTGCGGTCCAAATTCCCTTTGACTTGTTGATAATTGATCTATCGTCTACCTCATGTTTTGTAGGACTCGCATTAATACCATGAGACTTGTACTCTGTAATAATACTTTGTTTACAATGCCTATACATGAGTGTATATATGTACAGTATATTAGAAATGCAGCGATACCGATGCCAATTATTCAGAGTTTTATCTGTCGATGCATATTCTAAACATTAAATCATTATTTCTTAACTTTTTGATTGTTATTAATTGATATAATGACGTTTCTTATGGTTTTCAACACATTTATATCATTATTCTATGTTTGTTCAATTTATGTTATCTTTTTTTTTACAGGTGCTTTGATGCAATGCAAATTGTAAAAAGCACTATAAAAATAAATTTGACCTATGTTTAGAAAAATATGAATATTCTGAATTTTCCAATCTTTTTACACTATAAGTCATTTTCTTTCTTTTGCATCTAGCTGATGTCTAAATGTTAAAAAGCAGCCTTTTAGGAGCTAAGTTTGCTCTTTTTAGACTTTTGAAGGCTTCTCGAAGGAAAACTTTTACTCCTTTTTAACATTTAAAACATCATATTTGGAACACTTTTAGTGACCAAAACTTGTGTATGTAAATTGTGTTTCTTTCAGATGCCCGAAGTGAAGAGCACATCTGCCACTGTGTGTGTCAGGGGGAACGTCCCAGTAAAGCACATATCCCAGATGACACGCCATCAGAAATCATTGACCTTATGGAAACATGCTGGCATAAGGACCCTCACAGCCGTCCCACATTTAAAGGTGTGTCTATAGTGGATGAAGCACTGAATTGCTTTTTAAACCCCATGATGGCTAGTGAAATTTACCAGACAGAAATTATGTATATGATAATCAAGTGATACCTGAGGAATGTCTAGCTATTTTTGCATATATTAAATGTACTTTAGTGAAAAAACACTACTGCTCAGTTATATAAATGTTTAATCATCATTGCTTCATTTACAGAGAACTATACAAAAATCTTACCATTTTACCAGGAGAAGCTGGAAGCTAGTGTAGAAGGAGATTTGCTCAATTTTATGGTGAGTGGATGTTAGAGAATTGTCATAATATTTAAGTTTTCCAGGGTACTGAATGGGAAAAGAAGAAACGTGAATGAATAATTCATCAGAGCACAAGGGGGCGGGGTCAAGACACGAGACAGGAGTGCATATGGCACAAAGAAACAAACAATGGCCATGTGCTTCCAAACATAGACTGTGGAACTGCCACGATTGTATCACCATAAATTAGTAAAAAACAGCAGCTACAAAGAGGACAGGATTGTGTCAGTATTTACACATTTTCACGGTCATCATGAATTTAGAACAATGATGTGCAATGCTTTAAACAACAAAAAATTAAGATTGTTAAAACAGGCATTTGGGTGAGAGACTTGGTCAGGATGGCTTTGGGGAAATGCATGACAACTAACTCTACTTTTTCTCCTGGCAGACATTGTATGAGGGTCCAGAAGATCTTGTAGAGAAATTGAAATTCCTCACAACTTCAGAAGCACACATGCCTGAGGGTATGCTAATCTCATTTGCAAAATGATTCAGAGTTACGTGTATATTAGAGGTACTATGCAGTGACAAAAGGCATAACTCATGTTCTAGGAAGTAACTGTTCCTTAAACAAATAAAGAGTGATTAAATACTGCAGTTTTACCATTGAAAACATAATTTTTTTTACATTTGTTTTATGTTTGAATACATAATAATGATACATTTAATTGCAATTAAAAGTTGCTTTCTCAAAGCACTTCACAATAGACATCGCATCAGATAAATCAAGACAATTTGTAAAAAAATATTTAATATAACAGCAAAAAAACAATTAAAAGCAATCCTAAAATAAAATGTTTTAAGAAGAGATTTAAAGATCACAAGCGAATTTGCCACCCTGATGTCCGCCGGTAGAGATTTCCAGAGCTTATTAGCGTATGAGGAGAATGCTCTATCACCCATTGTGCGAAGCCGTGTCTTGGGAACCAATAAAAGGCCACATTGAGAATTTTCGACATGGTATGTACGGCAATAACAGGTCAGACAGGTACTGCGGAGCCAGGTTATGCAAAGCAATAAATGTTAACATAAGGATTTTAAAATCAATACGGTATCTTACAGGGAGCCAGTGTAGAGACTCCAACACAGGAGAAATATGATCACAAAACCAGGCCCCAGAAAGAATTCTAGCAGCTGAGTTTTGCACTTATTGTAACTTGTTAGTGGAGTTTTTTGATACTCCAGCTAGAAGACCATTACAATAGTCAATACGCAAAAACAAAGGAACCTCTCAGCAACTGCAAAGGATAACATAGGACGTAAACAGGCTATATTTCTCAGATGGAAAAAGGATCTCTTTACTGTATTCTGCATAAAAGGCCCAAATGACAGCGAAGCATAAACATTTCTCACAGATTATTTTTTGGTGTGCTTTGAAACTCCAAGGTGGCACTGTCGATAGAAAGAGTTATAAAGCCTGCATTTCACAACTGATGGGGAGAGCCAATGAGGATAACTTCGGTTTTGGAGCCATTTATCAGACATCCAGTTCTTGATCACGTCAACACTGTTAGATAAATGCACAACATCCACATGTTGACCTGGTCTTGAATAAATATAAATGGTATTCAACATTTTTTACCATTAAAACATGCATGTGATGCCTGCTGTGAGTCAGAATGTCTTCTTGATTTCCTAAAATCTAATTTTTAATCATAAAAACTACAAACACCCATAGACATGTATGTTACGTTTAAATTTATATTTAGTTTAACATGATTCAATCATTGACCGTTGTTCCACATGTTTATGTCTAGTTTCATTAACATGAAATAAAAATGGTACAATCTAAACATGAAATAAAATGGTAAAATCTAATCGGATACAGTACTTCATGTAGTGGGAACATGAATGAATCAAGTAAATCCATCAAAATGTCAGAACAACTAGATTGAATAACTTTTGATTAACTTCTACCTAATAGCAACAAGGGCTTCTTTTAAACATGAAACTATGTACGATGACATGAGGTAAAGCAAGAGCTGAGATCTGAAAAAAATGGATCACGGCATTAACATCATAAAACAATTATAGAAACAATCAAAATAGTCTTTAATGTGTCAGTTCTCAGCCTAAGCAAATGCTCTACTCTTCAGCATAATAGTATCCTCCTAAACTTCTTTTAAAAAAGCATAAAATAACACTGTTTAGACATTTACACTCATTATTAAATCAAATGCAAAGCATGGTGGAAATAAATCATGTTAAATCAACATGTTTAGTTAAAGTAAATTGTTCGTGAGTGTTTTAGCGACTTGATTGAAACAACGAAAACATGGAGTTAAGCCAAAAAGTTACCATTACAAGTCAGTTTAACATGATGATGCAATTGTTTTTCAGTGTTAATTCTCATAAATGGCATTAAATCAAAACAAATTTAAGTAAAGTGAACAGTTTTTTTTGGAGTGTGCATTGGCACGTAGCAACACAAAAAGTTTTGTATTAATGTTTGTGATTATGTTTAGTAGATCTTTCTCACTTAATACATACTACAGTTTTACCATGATGTTCAAAAAATTCAAATGACATAATGCACATTGATGTTTTGTGCATTGGCAGAGCCTTTGACTCTATCAAGAGACTCCCCAGCATCTTTGAGGAGTTCAGACATCGGTCCAGTGGAGGCCAGCATTGAAGACCTCAGCTTCATGCCCTCTAGAGAGTCTATTCTAGAGGTTGATGCAGCACCGTTAAGCTCTCCCAATTTAGAGCTAAAGTTGGCACAGGAGTACAACTACCACAAATATGGCAGCCGTATAGATGAACCGGATTTCTTGCCGCAAAGCATTTACAATCCACTACCACAGCAACCAGCCAGTAGCAGATGCCTTAGGGATGCTTCTTCTCAGGTATCATCGGTGAAGTCTTGGACTAAGCATAGCCCATGTCCAAATCCAGAGGAAGAGGTCCAATGGAGGTCTGCAACTGCTCCAAGTTTATTTGATGATTTTCGCAGGACAGAAAATTTAAATCATTTGTCAGGGCTGGGTTCTGAATATTACAGGCCCCAGCATCAACTATATGATCGAATGAAGTCCTGTCCTGAAAGTGGATGCCCTGAAGCAGAACTGCTCATGCTGGATTCAAATCCTGGCTTACGTTGTAGCGCACCTGTCATATGTCCTCCGTCAGACTCGGGTGCAGCTTCAGGTAGTGTAAACGGTCTCTGTACTTTATTATTCTTGGGACGAAGGCTGCAGAATCAGTCTCTTTTCTTTACTGTATCTTCACTGCGATGATTTTAATGGAGTGTCCTTTATTAGTAGATACAGTAGATACGATAGATAGATAGATAGATAGATAGATAGATAGATAGATAGATAGATAGATAGATAGATAGTCAGGACCACCTGCCACACCCTTTGGAAAGGAAAGAAAAGGAATCATTTTCTTTCGTTTTACTTTGTCAGTGGCAGTGTTTCTGTTCAAAATGAAAGATTTTATAAAGTGTTCATAATTTTTGCTTTTGCATGATTACATTTCTCCTCAGAGTATCATTGCTTACATGTCTTCAACTTTGTTTTTCTGTCCAACAGTGTTTATCTCAAATGCTCAGGCGATTCAGATTGGAAGCAACAACACAATGAATTTACGGACCACTCAAAGCAGCTCTCACAGCTCATTATCCACAGGATCCAACAGAGCCAGATACAATGAGCTGCTACAGAAATATGGTATGATTTTCCAAAATATATCTCTTTCAAACACTGTATAGTAGGGTTGGGATGACGTGCATTCGTACTGAACTGTCACAGGGAAAATTCCAAACAAAGTCATAATTCCTATGCCCTACTCCCTTTGAAGGGCAGATCCTTGGAGTTTTGACTTTGGAGTGAGCAGGGCATTTATGTAGACGTTTGGAATACACTTGGCAAAATAAGCGACTTAATTTCTTAATTATCTTCAGCTGGCATGTTCCTGTCACAACAATCAGCAGATGTCACTGTTTTAACGGCATAAATTAAGAATAAAACCTAACTGATTGCAAATAAACATACAAAGTTTTTCAAATATGCTATATAATATATAAACTTTTTATAAAACTTTTCATAATATCGCTCCAGTACCTCTTAGGTACAGTTAAATAACTAAATATAAATCTGGTATAAAAAATCTATTCTAAAATCGTTTTTAAAATAATCACATTAGTTAGGTGAGTCGGTTTCCCCCCAGCATTTACATTTTACATTTAGTCATTAAGCAGACGCTTTTATCCAAAGCGACTTACAAAGAGTTTGGGGACCAATAAGCGATATTTCATACAAAGAGCAATAGTACAATATGTGTGTAGCAAAGTTCGTAAGAAGGGAAGGAAGGAGGCGGGAACCGGCGAACATTCAAACTTTAAAACTTTAATTAAATAAACAATAAACACTGAACACGGAAGTAGCCGACAGCCACCTCACGGTAGACTGCCGGCCATAAAACATACACCAACTAAACACAGTTTCGGGCCCGGTCCTCTCTCGTCAACAGTCCTGCCGAACATCCATTTAAGCTCCCAATCTCCTCCGTGATAAGATGCGGGACCGGTGCGCGCACAGCTGCTTGCACTGATCACTCACGCCACCGGCCCTGCGTCACGGCTCTCGTCCTGCCTTCCTCACCACAATGTGCTAATACAAAGTTACTAGTTTCAACAAAAGCTAGACCACTACCTGTTGAGAGAAGAGGGTTAGTGTACTTTCTTTTTTCATTTTTCTGTCAAGTATTCGCCGAAGAGGTGTTTTAAGTAGTTTTTTGAAGGTTGTGAGAGATGTGGTTGACCGGACCGCATTGGGAAGAATGTTATACCAACAAGGAGTTGTGAAGGAGAATGAGCGGGAAAGGGATTTAGTGCCCTTCTGAGAAGGCATTACAAGGCGCCGCTCGTTTGCTGAACGCAGGGTTCTTGACGGGGTGTAGGAGTGTTGTAGGGTGTGAAAGTATGCCGGCGCAGATCCAGTGATAGTCCTGTATGCAAACATCAGTGACTTGAATCTGATCCGGGCTTCAACCAGTAGCCAGTGGAGAGAGATGAAAAGGGGTGTCACATGAGCCCTCTTGGATTGGAAGACGAGTTGTGCTGCTGCGTTTTGAACCAGCTGAAGTGGTTTGATAGCCTTTGCAGGAAGACCAGCAAGGAGAGCATTGCAGTAGTCCAACCATGAGATGACCAGGGCCTGGACAAGGAGTTGTGGCGCATGCTCAGTGAGATACGGTCTAACCTTGCGAATGTTAAATAGGCATATCGACAGGATCGCGTTGTCTTTGCAATGTGATCATTGAAGGACAGCTGTTCATCAAATATGACTCTGAGGTTCTTGGCTGATTCGGAGGGAGTGAAATCAATTATAGACACTGGTTCATGAGTTTACCTGTTTCGAAAGCGTCCATCACTACTATTTTTTTGTCATCATTTGGCTAGCATTGCATTGTATGATCAGGCTCTTATTCATGCAAAGGTTTTTAAACCATTAATGCTTCATTCAAGCTTCACCTTCATTCATAGATGAATGATGGCATTAGTAACACTTTCCTTGAAGCATGCATGTAAAGCCTTGTAGTGCCCCTCTTTATGCATTGTAATGTCTTATAAATAATTGTTTCTACAGTTAATACATTATAACACTTAGCAATTCATTGTTACACTACACATTTGAAATGGTTATAATTATTTACAACAACATAAAATGCATTACAACACGCATTATGAAGAATTATAATGCTTTTTACATAACTCTTATAACTCTTTATAATGCATTATACATACATGCTTCAAGGAAAGTGTTACCGAAATGGTAAATAATGGGATTTAACAGAATTACCAAAATACTAGAATCTAAAAGTATATAAGTACAGTCATAGCCAAAATTGTTGGCACCCCTGAAATTTTTCCAGAAAATCAAATATTTCTCACAGAAAACTATTGCATTAACACATGTTTTGCTATACACATGTTTATACCCTTTGTGTGTATTGGAACAAAACCAAAAAAAGGAGGGAAAAAAGCAAATTTGACATAATGTACCACAAAACTCCAAAAATGACCTGGTCAAAATAGTTGGCACCCTTTCAAAATTGTGGATAAATAAGATTGTTTAATGCATGTGATGCTCCTGAAAGCAGATAAAAAGAAGAGAAGTTGACTTATTCTTTGCATTGTGTGTCTGTGTGTGCCACACTAAGCATGGACAACAGAAAGAGGAAAAGAGAACTGTCTGAGGACTTGAGAACCAAAATTGTGGAAAAATATCAACAATCTCAAGGTTACAAGTCCATTTCCAGTGATCTAGATGTTCCTTTGTCCACTGTGCGCAACATTATCAAGAAGTTTGCAACCCATGGCACTGTAGCTAATCTCCCTGGACGAGGATGGAAGAGAAAAATTGATAAAAGGTTGCAACGCAGGATAGTCCGGATGGTGGATAAGCAGCCCCAAACAAGTTCCAAAGAAATTCAAGCTGTCCTGCAGGCTCAGGGTGCATCAGTGTCAGCGCGAACTATCCGTCAACATTTAAATGAAATGAAACGCTATGGCAGGAGACCCAGGAGGACCCCACTGCTGACACGGAGACATAAAAAAGCAAGACTACAGTTTGCCAAAATGTACTTGAGTAAGCCTAAAACGTCTTGTGGACAGATGAGACCAAAATAGAGCTTTTTGGTAAAGCACATCATTCTACTGTTTACCAAAAGCGGAATGAGGCCTACAAAGAAAAGAAAACAGTACCTACAGTCAAATATGGTGGAGGTTCAAAGATGTTTTGGGGTTGTTTTGCTGCCTCTGGCACTGGGTGCCTTGACTGTGTGCAAGGCATAATAAAATCTGAGGATTACCAAAGGATTTTGGGTCGCAATGTAGGGCCCAGTGTCAGAAAGCTGGGTTTGCGTCTGAGATCGTGGGTCTTTCAGCAGGACAATGACCCCAAACATACTTCAAAAAGCACAAAGAAATGGATGGCAACAAAGCGCTGGAGAGTTCTGAAGTGGCCAGCAATGAGTCCAGATCTAAATCCCATTGCACACCTGTTGAGAGATCTTAAAATTGCTGTTGGGAAAAGGCGCCCTTCCAATATGAGAGACCTGGAGCAGTTTGCAAAGGAAGAGTGGTCCAAAATTCCGGGTGAGAGGTGTAAGAAATTTATTGATTGTTATAGGAAGCGATTGATTTCAGTTATTTTTTCCAAAGGGTGTGCAACCAAATATTAAGTTAAGGGTGCCAATAAATTTGTTCAGGTCATTTTTTGAGTTTTTTTGTGACATTATGTGAAATAAGCTTTTTCCCTCCTTGTTTTCGTTTTGTTCCAATACACACAAAGGGAATAAACACGTGTATAGCAAAACATGTGTTAATGCAATACTTTTCTGTGAGAAAAACTTGATTTTCTGAACATATTTCAGGGGTGCCAACAATTTTGGCCATGACTGTATATCTTTAAAAAATCATGTTATGTCAAATAAATCGTGATAAATTTACAAAAATTTTTTTATCGTTTTAATATTTAAAACTCATCTTTGAGCATCAAAGGAGCTTATGCAAAATATTTTTCCATTAAAAATCATTTCTACATGCCTTAATATAACTTGAATGTAACAACACACCATTACCTCATTTAGCATATGGGAATTCATAATTATTCATAATTAGTCCAAACCTAATTGCAACAGCTTGGACTGTAGATATATACCTACGTAGATGCAGCAGTTCCAGACACTGCTAAAGCCAGTTTCGCAATGCACATGTGAGAACCATGTACTCACGTTGCAGTAACTGTTTCAAAGCTATGCACTATCCCTGCCTATTTATGGCTCGAACTGCGGATCGCAGTCAACTCTGTTGATCAGTTTGTGTAGTATATTTCAGGAATTAGTTGCAAACAAGTCGGCAAGTCAAAACATCAAAGGCAAAAGAAGCCAAGCTACACAGGAGCATGTGGATGTGCAATGCGTTCTTTTAAATGATTTGAACAATAAGCTAAATTGAATCAAATGAACTCCACAATAAAGGGAAGACCTATTTGCATAGGTTATTATTATCATATCATGATGTTGTCATTAACATCCCCACTCCATTTATTATTAAAAATCTAATTGTTTTATTTGAGCGCTAAAACAAATCTCATATGACTCTTACTATTTTTTTTCTTTTTCTCATTGTGTTTTCATAATTAGAGGACCATGCAATTACGGAATTCCACCTGGACATTGTTCGTCAGAACATTGGGAGTAACTGGAAACGCGTTGCTCGTAAACTAGGTCTGACTGAAATAGACGTGGAGACCATCGAGCATGACTATGACCGTGATGGGCTGTTAGAAAAGGTGCACCAGATGTTGGAGTGCTGGAAGATGAGGGAGGGAGTTCTGGGTTTTACTTTAGGTAACCTGTGTCGTGCATTGGATGGCTGCACCAAACATGATGTTATCATGCAGCTATTGGTTCTATAAAGTATAATAGTGCCCTGTGTATGTTTTATCCTGGAGGGTGGGGCCAAATGGATTGTCAAATAAATAGTTTGCCTGCCATGCACACTATGAAAATGTACTAATAAAATGTACCAATCCTGCATACAATTCTGAACCAAGAACTATTTGTTCTGGATTCAGGGAGTATGTGTCACTATTAAACTAATTGCATGTTATTTTATGGGCTTTTGGATGCTACAGCAATGTGAAGAATAATTTGTGAACCTTTTTCACATGCATGTCTGTATTACTATACTTGTATATGTAACAAATAAGATGATTTTTGATTTCTATAAAAATATGTTTTAGTAATGATGCTGACCTTTATTATTGAAATGTTTCCTTTCTGTTGTGAATTCCTCAAATTTCTATTTTTCAAGTTTTGTTGCTTTATTTTCAAATAGTTTTATTGCATATATAAAATATTTACATTAATTCATTTAGAAGACACTTAACTACAGACTACCGTAACTTGCAAGTCAATAACGATGTCATAAGCACCAACAATGCAGGTCTGCTATAACAGACAGGGATTGAGGTCTTTGATTAAAACATGTTGAGACAAATCAATGGCACTTATTTGTCAGTAAACCTTCTCCGTAAAACTTACATTAGTTAAAGCACTTGGAACCAGGAACACTTCCCATAACAATTTATGTACTTCTTGCATTAAATCGAATTGTGAAGAACAGCAATCTACTCTTTTACATTTGTGCATTTGGTAGACGCTTTTATCCAAAGGGCCTTACTGTAATGAGGATGCGGAGGTGGCTTTAGAATCCATATGCGGAAGTTTATGGTCAACATCCAACAACACACAACTTGAGATCAGTCCACACAAACAAACAATCCAGAAAGGGAAATCCGTAAATCAATGGTCGGAGAACTAGGCAGAATCATACACTTGCAGACAAACAGAAAAATAGAAACAACGCTTGGTAAGGCAGGGTTAAACTGGCAATACTTCGCGATGTAAAAGCACACGGTCACAACTTAAGTAGTCCCAAACAGGAAGTGAATGTAGAAGCAGCAGAGGGAGCGTTCAGTCAGTACTCGGGTGATGACTCCCTCTGCTGGTTTGGCATTACACTTACATTGCTTTGTTTCTATCTATGGGCAATCCCTGGAATCGAACCAATGACCTTGGTGTTGCTAGCGCCATGTTCCAACCACTGTACCACATGAAAGCTAGTTTTGGCTGTCTTGTCGCATTGTTCTGAGACTACTACAGTGAGCAGGATGCAGTCCATGCCCAGACATGATGGTAGGAAAACCTGTTATCTACCTTTTTACTATGTTTAATCATTTTTATTTAACCTAGTCGTGTAAGCACTGTCGAGCTAGTAGAGAGAGCTGCTGGGGGATTTGGGGCTGCTTGACAGTTTTTGTATTAAGTAATATCACTTTAAATGTAACGCTCTCCAAAATGTATGTATTATTACATTTAGGAATGCATAGTCCGTTTACTTTTTGACCTGTGTTTCTCTCTCTTTTATATTACTGTTAATGTGTACTTCTCTGTGTTAGTATGTGTGTACTTTGTGTTCTGTGTGTGTGGAGTTGTGAGTCCGGGTTTTGCATGTGGGTGAACCTGCCTGTTGTTTTCTGTGTGTGTTTACCTTTTTTTACTTGTATAATTTAAATGTTGTGGTTATAATCAACATTTTTCATGTACAGCTGCTTTTGTAATTTAATCTCAATACTTTGGAATAATTTGGAATACTATTAAGGTGCATAAAACAGAGAGGCCACCAAACAGATGACTTGGCTTTCCTCTGCATTCATTTGAAACAACATCAGTTTTACAGTTTTACCTCATTGGACAATTCTTGTGATTATTAAGGAAAGTACTAATTAAAATTAGCATGCAATTACTATAAACCCAGATCCCTCTTATTTTGTTAAAATTATTCACAATTTGCATATCCGGCAAGGGGTATCATGTGTATGAACTGTAGTATAGGATGCTTTTGCAGATTGTAAGAGTCAGATAATTACTGATTACTGTGGACAATAATCGCCTTTTACATTTATTATTAATGTTTAAATGACAATAAAATTCCAAGTAATCACTCTGGTAATCTAAAATACTTTTGAGATGTAAGTGTAATTTGATTACCACCCCTTTAACGGTAAACTAATGAAATACAGTTTCTTTTATTTTGTATTTAAGAAAAACGTAACTAAATTACATGCATTTCGTAATTGCCCAGCCCTGGACATAAATATTTTTTTTTGTGTCAAGTCAGCTTTAAAATTTTCATTGTTACAAAGCAACTGTACAAGAAAACTATAAGCAAAACATATAAGGTTATGCAGGTCAAAACACAGGTCAAATATCAGACAGACTATAAATACCTATATGCAGTGTTAATTAAATAAAACTATACATTTCTAGCAGGCAGGCAAACAGTGCAAAACAGTATGCAAACGGTGGCGAGGAACCCAAAACTCCTCTGGAGAAAAAAAACTCAGAGGGAAACCAGGGGCCTCATTTATAACCATTGCGTACGCACAAAAAGGCACTGAAACAGGCGTACGCCACTTCAGACGCATAAATTGTGATTTATAAAAACAAATTTATACGGGAATATTTGCGTACCTGCATGCAAACTGTGACCCATGCGTACGAACATTTTGGAGACGGAGCAGTTTTGGCGACAACCGATCGTGAGCTGATGGATTGACGGTAGATTAATGAAATTAAACACATTAAACTTGAAAAGTTGCGCATATAGAACTATCCATATAACCATTAACATACAAATCACTTTCATTTACATTTACTCATTCGGCAGACGCTTTACAAGTAGTTTTTTACAGTGGCACATTACTGAAGAGCAATTAGGGGTATGGTGCCTTGCTCAAGGGCACTTCAGTCATGACCTGCTGGCACTGGGATTCGAACCTGCAACCTTCTGATCACAAGCCCAAAGCTCTAACCACTAGGCCAAATAAATAAATATTCCCTTAGTTCCCTGAAGGTAGACAATTGCGTGCAGGTGTGCGTGCACACAGTTTTATAAGTCTCAATTTTTGTTTGCATAGGCCATTTTTGGCTCTCGAGCGCATGTACACTTTTAGTAAGGATCCTACGCACAGTTTAAAATCCCCTAACCAGGGGATTCCAGCAAAAGCTGCAGCCTCTGCACAAGCTCAACTGTGCTTGCACAACAAGGCAAAATAAAATAAAAAAATAGATCTGTAAAAAAATTATGATTACAAAATTTCAGCTGCTATTAGATTATTAGAGTCGCCACGTCCTTTGTCCAGCTCTAGTCAGGTCTGGGTATGGACTGCGTCCTGCTCGCTCTGGTAACCTTGGAACAATGACACAAGACTGGCTGAGAGTAGAGTACTGTTCTGCACTCTTTGATGCAACAAATGCATCAATTGTTATTTGAAGTGTTCCTGGTTCCGAGCTGCCCCATTTTGGACAGTTGGAGTTTTTATAATAGGTCTGCAGGGCAACCACCTAATAGTGCATTACAGTAATCTAGTCTTGATGTCATAAAGGCATGAATTAGCTTCTCTGAATCTGATGGTGACAGCATATAACGTAGTTGAGATATATTTGAAGATGGAAGATTCTTTGCTGAAGATGAGGGTTTTATGGAACATCCATCAATAGTTAAGCAGTATTCTTTGTTATTACGTATGGCGGTTTTCGGTCCAATAAATAACACTTCAGTTTTGTCCGAGTTCAATAATAAAAATTGCTACTCATCCACTTTTTTATATCGACTATGTTGTGGAATTTTCTTATTCCTTAATCTAGGTTGAGTCAACTTTGACAAACGCAATACACAGAGGGGTGAGGTTACTTTGCAAAGTATTTTATTTATGTTTAATCTGCATCATAAGCAATGAGAATGGTGCAGAGAGAAGGCGCTCTTTCCTCCTGCACACATAGTATATATATGATTAAAATGTGACACCCCCTCCCTTTGCCCCCCAGCAAGAATCCCGAGCTGGTTTACGAGAAGTGATGCCCGTTATTCCAACTTCTGGTTGCATAGTTATAATTTTTTCTCTAATACAGACAGTGAAAATGTGCTGTGGTCCTGCACAGTTTGTTGCATTTTGAGATGAAGTAACCTGTAAGAGTGTAGCAACAAAGTTATTAACAATGCAAGTTTCAAAATAAATAATAAATAATCAAAACAACAACTTCATCACTTTAGTGGTTTGATATTTTCTATATTTGGAGATGCAAGAAAATATCTTCAATGCTAAAAACAGCCACATTTATGATTTAAAACCACATAAATCCATTATTATCTTGAGAAATGTCCCACCATTCCTCCATGCATGTGGTTCTCCATGTGAAAAGTAAAATAAATCTTTTCATCGCATGTATAACTGCAGCAGGGACATTCACATCATCCATCCCTGCAGAACTGCTCTTCATCAGGATTTGATCTAAAATGCGTAGGATGCTGAAAAACGTTGACATGACATTTTACATTAATAAAGGAAAATTTGTAAATATTGAAATTATGTGAATTCCAATCAAGAATATGTGGAGGTATTGCAAGTGATCAGTGAAATTAAGCGTTATGTGTGCGTGGTTGAGCGTAATTGTGGGGGGAATGAAAAAATTTAAAGTTTGAATTTTTTGATCAAGCATGTTGAACAAAGGCACACAAATGGTGCACATATTTTCAGTGTTGTCAAGCGAGTCTGACCTCACGATGGCTCAAAACAAAACGTTTTAATCTGGCCTAAGTTGATGATGAGTGCATTTTCAGTAATTGTATTTAATAGATGTATACTTGACATAAAAGGGCATATGCAAGCTTAAATCCACTTAATATAAATTCTTCTGAAATTACAAGATTTGTTTTACTTATCGACATAGCGAAAAGTTTTTTTATTTCTTTTTAGTTTTATGAAAGTTTTGTTATCAATAATGTGTATTATCACCATCTACTGTGTTGGTGTCTTACTGTTTCAATGTTAATGAGAATGTGACGTTTTTGGACAAGGGCGTGGTTTATGACATCACACTTGGATGTGGGCTGGGTTGGACATCCACCGCAGGTTGCAGCGAGTCCCTCATATAGTGAGTAATAATATGATTTTTTTTTGTGAAAATGTGTTAAAATATGCTAACACATGTTTTTTTTTGGTTTGGTATATTGCACTATTAGGTGGTTGCCCTGCAGGCCTATTATAAAAACTTCAACTGGTCCAAAAATCGGCAGCTCGAGTTCTTACACGTACAAAAAAGTATGAGCATATGTGCCCGGTTCTGTCAACCTTGCACTGGTTACCTATCTTGCTTATTACCTTTATAAAGCCTTGCATGGTTTAACTGATCACTACTTGAGAGAACTTCTCACGTATTATAGTCCATCACGTGCACTACGCTCTCAGGTGTCAGGTCAGTTGGTAATACCTAGAATTTCAAAATCAAGTGTAGGCGGCAGATCCTTTTCCTATCTAGCGCCTTAACTTTGGAACAGTCTTCCCTGCACTGTCCAGCAGGCAGACACACTCTGTCAGTTTAAATCTAGACTAAAGACGCATCTTTTTAATCTTATATACACTACACTATCATAATATATATATATTCCAAAGATCTAGGCTGCACTAGTTAGATCAACCGGAACCAGTAACACTTCCAATAACAACTGATGCATTTGTTGCATCAAAGAGTGCAGAACAGTACAGAAACTCGCAAACAAGAGCGCAAATGGATAAAATCGCAATTAGAGGTCTTTAAAATGGCGTGGAAAGAGAGTGCAAATTGTTATAAAAAGGCACTAAAAGCAGCAAAGGCAGAGCACCTTCGTAACCTCATAGAAACCAACAAAAACAATCCAAGGTTTTTATTTAGCACAGTTGCTAAATTAACAAATAAGCAGACACCACCTGACCTGGCTTTTCCGCCGCACCTCGGTAACAATGAATTCATGTTTTTTACAGAGAAAATCGAAAACATTCGCGACAAAATAGTAAAAACTCAACCTCCAAATCTGTCCTATGAATTAGCACCAACCATCGCTCCAAAAGAAAGGCTACAACGTTTTTCACCTATTAAACAGGAAGATTTAATTAAACTTATTGCAACATCTAAACCTACAACTTGCTTATTAGACCCCATACCAACTAAATTATTAAAAGAGTTACTACGTGTTGCAATTGAGCCCATTTATAACATTATCAACTCGTCAATTAATCTAGGCCATGTCCCAGGACCCTTTAAGATGGCCGTCATTAAGCCTCTTATCAAGAAACCAAACTTAGATCCAAATGAACTAGGAAACTATAGACCGATTTCAAATCTCCCATACCTGTCTAAAATTCTAGAAAAAGCAGTGTCCACTCAGTTGTGCTCTTTCTTACAAAATAACGACATGCACAAAATATTTCAGTCAGGCATTATAGCACTGAAACTGTGCTCGTTAAAATTACAAACGACCTGCTTAAAGCATCAGATAAAGGTAACATCTCACTCCTGGTCCTGCTTGACCTTAGTGCTACGTTCGATACCGTAGACCATAACATACTTCTAGATCGCTTACACAATTGTACCTGTATTGAGGGACAGGCACTACAATGGTTTAGATCTTACTTGCCAGACAGACATCAATTTGTCCATTTAAATGGGGAATCATCAAATCTAACGCAAGTTAATTATGGATTACCTCAGGGATCGGTTCTGGGACTCCACCACTTCAACAGGCTGTTTAGTCATATCATCCGGCTTCCTGAATGTAGAAACAACAACTGACCCTGAGCATTTTACACACCCTAACCCTAACCCTAACCCTTACAACCTACCCTGCAATCCTAATTCCCTACTTCCAAACTGTTCAATTCTTTACTTTACTTACCACCTGCTTCTCTGCACTCTGTCTTTTCTTCGGCCTTGTTGGTGCTGTTTGCAACTGTCAACAGGGTTGTGACTGTGCAGGGTGACACTTAAGCCTTTTCCGGTCCTCTATATCTCAGAGGACTGACTTTCCATGCCTGCTCGAGTCGCATACCACCAACAACTGTCATTCACTCCAACCTCTTTCTATTCTATCAGTGCCTTATTGCCTTTGCATTGGTATATTGCCTTTCTCATATCTACGTTCTATCCTCTGCTTCTTGTGCCTCTTTTTCAAACTGCTCTGCGGCCTGAAAATTCCTTGGGTGAAATGATATCTGAACCTTCTGACCTGTGTCTTTCCTTCTCTCCTCCACCACATACACCAATACTGACCTGCTTAAACCTTCATCACCTGCTTAACCTTCGTCACTTTCCATATTTCCACTCTTATTTGGTAAATTGCTCCCATTCCTTTATAATTAAAATTTTTCTGAGTTAGAGCTAGTCTAAAACTTTCTCTTTTTTTCCTTTTTATCTGGCCGTCCCAGGGGACATAATGTCCCACATTTTCAAATTTTGTTGCCTTATCCATAACATCACCTGAGGTACTCCTACCTCTACACAAATACATATTTGTTCCCCAGTACCTAGCAGAATAACATTTTTAAAACCTCGAAATATAGGGTCGCACAGAAATAAAATTCCCCGACTCAAACAGTGATTCCCTTTGCGAGCACCAACAGCCCCCCTCCTGTTGCTTGAGTCAGCACGACCATTGCGAAGAGCCATGTGGATTCCATGGTGACGGGCCTACGGTTGGGGTTGCCCCTCCTTGGAAACCTTTGTGCAGTGGGAGGCGTGTCTTTCCTACGACTTCCTGGAAGCTGTGTAATGATTTGTCAGCTCCGTTTGCTACTGCTCTTTTGACCTGCACAAATATTTTGAGAGCAAAAACACAAAAACACATTGTAACATCTCCCCTTTTGACGCGTGGTCTAGGCAATGCGTCAAAATCGCAAAAGCAGGGAAAAAATGTTTTGGCAAACAGGTGAGGCCATTTGGGCCTCCCCAAACATTGTCTGTGTATTTACATGAGCACTCCTCCCAGAGTGCACGCTCAGCTGGTTCTGCAAAATGTTTGCATCTCTGCAAGAGAAAGAGTTTTGTTAGTGATTCCTGGAGAAAATCTGTCTGTGGCTCTGATGTTGCTTGCTTTGCTGCAAGGTCAGCTCGTCGACTTCCTGTAGAAATTGTTTCAGATACAAAAGTGTGTGTACACAGTCACACACAACAATGGCTGATGGTAGAAGAATGGCAGATAGCATATCAGCAACCTATGCGTGATTAAAAGTTTTTACCATCAGCTTTTACAAAGTTTCTGTGTTTCCACAATGTGCCAAAATCATGAGTTAATGACCAAATGCATATCTACTGTCTGTGTGAATGTCTACATTTTTACCCTTTGCTAATTCGCATGCGCGTGTAAGTGCAATGAGCTCTGCTGTCTGAGCAGAGAAATGGTCCCTAAAAATGATATCAATTGCTTCTTTGCTTTTGGACTTGCGATGTCTGTAATTGCAGACATGCTTTGCAGGACAGCTGTCTGCCGCGGTCAGTAATTTCGTGACCCAAAAATGAACAAATCGTTTTGTCAGCTGGACTTTGGAGACATTTACTTTGTGTTCGTTTCTCTTATCTTTTTAACTGGAAACAAAGGCCTGCGCACCGGTGAATTTGGGCATGGCACAACTATGCCTTTTTTGAGAAACTCGTTAAATATTGGCCTTATGCCATTGAGGGCTTCTGGTTTGAGGATTCTGATTTGATGGGATATTGCTGTTTGCATGGACGAAAATTACTCTTGGGCGTTATCACAACAGGCTCACAGTTCCTAATCAACCCAACATTATACGGGCACCTTCCCAAAATTTCTGGTATGTCAACATGCATCATTAATTTATTTGTGTGTGAAAACAATTCAAGTCCCCTTGTTGCTGACAGACAGGCATGATTCTCACGATGGGCGGGCAACACATTTGAATATTGCGCGTCATCCCTTTTAACCCATTCTATGGCGTGCACATATTTGTCAGCAAAACATCCACAGCTCCCCACACCATTGCAATCAACGTCATGAGGCTCTGTGAGGCAAAACATTTTTAACATCGTACTTACGTAATTCAAAACTACATCGTACAGCTGTACGAGCGCTGCACTCGGGCCGTATTGTTATCATGCTCAATCTGTCATCATAGACATTATGACACTGCCCAGCAAATGAATCGGGCAGCAGTCAGACATGAGAAACCTGTGTTGAAATTTGACACTCCCCAACTCGCATTGCACCCTTTTGACATAAATTATTTTACATTAGAGCCACTAGCATTTAGGGAAAACACAGCTAGTTTAGACTCTGGCAAATTTAAACACTTCTTGTGAATCACAGTAGGCTATTTGTTGTCCCTGAATCTATCAAAAATTCAAGCGTTTTGTTGCACACAAGCATTGTGTATTTTAGCAAAGTTCAGAAAGCGGTTTAATTTATCATGGAATGTGAGCTAAGCAGATCTTCATTGCATACAGTAGGAAAAAGCATTTCTTCATTGCATATGCTAGGGGAAATCATACTCACCACCCTCGGAATGATGCCTCACCCCCTCACTTCAATCTACCTTTTCTTTTGACCTCCGTGATCTCTTCTCTCCATAATTACTAGAGGGTTTAAAACCTCCTCTTCCACGTCCATGCCAGTTTCATTTCCCTCCATGCTCTTCTCCGATGTTTACTACAGCCATGTGAAGTTCTTTGTCTTGTTTGTGTTTCTTCTGAAGCGCTTTCTTTTCTGTTTGTCTTTCTGCGTGCACAGCATGACTGACGATCTCACTCATTCTTGAGCGATCTGGCTCGATGCATGATTTTCCACTTCTCGTCCCAGCTCTCCTCTGAGGTTCCGCAGAAAAGCGGATCTGAGATGTCCTTCGAACGGACCAATGTTTGGTCCGTCTGCATCAGGTTGAAGTCCAGAATGTTCTTTAAATACTTCCTCCAGCCTGGCCAAGAAATCCTCCACTCTTTCATCCGTTTTTTGCACACAAGCAGCGATCTTGTCCAGGTTCAGAGCTTTGGGAAACGTAGTTTTTAGTCCTTCTAAGAATTCTTCCAAAATCCTTCTGTACTCTGCATTGTCTGTATGTGACCAGTTGACATGTTCCCTTCCTCCACAGGCCATTTACCCTGTAACTTTCTTAGGTCAGATGGTTTTAGTTTGACTTTCAACAGTCTCTCTAATTCTCTCATTGAGGGTGAGAATTCTTTGCAAAATGTCAAAAGTTCTTTGTAAGTCGGTGCTGGAGACTCGTGGATTACTTCCCCTGTTGCAAGTCTTGTCTATGGTGAATTGTGTGCATGTCTTTCTCCTCACCTCTCCCATGTTATGCTGTATTTTTCTTCTTACTACATTTCGTTACACTGTACTCGTATGTGTGACCATAGATCGAATCCAATCCAATATTAATTTGTTATCTGACTGGGGGGGCTGCTAGAATTTGATAGTCTTATTTAATTAACACTGCAAATAGGAATTTATTGTGTGTCTGATATTTGACCTGTGTTTTGACTTCCATAACCTTTTATGTTTTACTTATAGTCAATGTTTTCTTGTACAGCTGCTTTGTAACAATGAAAATTGTAGAAAGCGCTGTATAAATAAAGCTGACTTGACTTGACTTTATTTGCAGCACTCTCATTTAAGACTCAGAAACACAGCGAAAACATAATTAGAAGCTTTGTAAATTAGTTCAACTGTGTCCAAAAACCAGTGTGTTGTCGCTTGTTGTTGATTGAACAGGCAACGGAGCACCAGTGGCCTAATGGATAAGGCACCGGCCTCCTAAGACAGGGATTGTGAATTCGAGTCTCATCTGGGTTTTTGTTCAGCGGAATGGCGCAGCGGAAGCGTGCTGAGCCCATAACCCAGAGGTCGATGGATCGAAACCATCCTCTGCTAAACTATTTTTAATGAACAACTGTTCCACAGGAAACCGTGCCAAACATTTGCCCTTCCACAATGGGTTTAGAGAGAAGAGCATAGAAAAATTAATGAAAAATCTGCAGGATTTCACTTTCTCAGAGTAAATTAAATGCTCCTGAGCGCTGTGCCCATTAAACAAAAGTTGTTGGGTCAAAACAATGCTAAGCTAATTATTGTTTCTCTGTGAATATTCCTAGAATAAATGAGCCTTACTCTCCGTTCAGGCTCAGGAACAATGCTGACATGAATGTTTAAGCTATGTAAATAGGTTGTACTGTGAACAAATGTCAAAGTGCTGTCTTTTTGACCACCATGCAATCCAAGCCAAATACAACAGATCTTTTACTGGTGATAGGCCAGCCAATAGAGCATCAGAGGCCTAATGGAAAAGCCATTGACCTTCAAAGCCAAGGATTGTGGCTTCAAGTCCCGACATCAGTGTGTCACAGCAGAGTGGCGCAGAAGAAGCGTGCTGGGCCCATAACTCAGAGGTCGATGGATAGAAACCATCCTCTGCTACTACCCACTGAATTGAGAAACGTGCAACGTTCTCTCTCGCAGCAAGTCCGCTCAAGGTGTCTGGCTCAGATTTACAATGAGTAACAAAACATGCTTAGAAAAGCAGCTGCCTTTGTTTGCCAGATAGCAAAGTTAAGGCACCCGATAGCTGGGCTCAAGAAACAAGAGCATGTGGATCAGAGGATTCTGATGCTGTCTGTGTTATTCAGCAAATATTACCAGCCTTTATTTGCAGCATTCTCGCTTAAGACTCAGAAACACAGCGAAAACATAATTAGATGCTTTGTAAATTAGTTCAAATGTGTCCAAATACCAGTGTGTTGTCGCTTGTTGTTGACGGTATAGGCAACGGAGCCCCAGTGGCCTAATGGATAAGGCACTTGCCTCCTAAGCCAGGGATTGTGGGTTCGAGTCCCGTCTGGGTTGTTGTTCAGCAGAGTGTTGCAGCAGAAGCGTGCTGGGCCCATAACCCAGAGGTCGATGGATCGAAACCATCCTCTGCTAACCCATTTTTAATGAACAACTGTGCCAAACATTTGCCCTTCCACAATGGGTTTAGGGAGAAGAGCATAGAAAAATCAGCAGGATTTCACTTTCTCAGAGTAAATTAAAGGCTCCTGAGCGCTGTGCCCATTAAACAAAAGTTGTTGGGTCAAAACAATGCTAAGCTAATTAATGTTTCTCTGCAAATATTCCTAGAATAAATTAGCCTTACTCTCCGTTCAGGCTCAGGAAGAATGCTGACATGAATGTTTAAGCTTTGTAAATAGGTTGTACTGTGAACAAATGTCAACATGTCTTTTTGACCACAATGCAATCCAAGCCAAATACAACAGATCTTTTACTGGTGATTGGCCAGCCAATAGAGCATCAGAGGCCTGGAAAAGTCACTGACCTTCTAAGCCAAGGATTGTGGCTTCAAGTCCCAACATCAGTGTGTCACAGCAGAGTGGCGCAGTGGAAGCGTGCTGGGCCCATAACCCAGAGGTCGATGAATCGAAACCATCCTCTGCTACTACCTTTGAGAAACGTGCAATGTTCTCTCTGGCAGCAAGTCCGCTCGAGGTGTCTGGCTCAGATTTACAATGAGTAGAAAAACATGCTTGGAAAAGCAGCTGCCTTTGTTTGCCAGATAGCAAACTTAAGGCACCCGATAGCTGGACTGAAGACACAAGAGCATGTGGATCAGAGGATTCTGATGCTGTCTGTGTTATTCAGCAAATGTTACCAGCCTTTATTTGCAGCACTCTCGCTTAAGACTCAGAAACACAGCGAAAACATAATTGGATGCTTTCAAATGTGTCCAAATACCAGTCTGTTGTCGCTTGTTGTTGACGGTATAGGCAACAGAGCCCCAAGTGGCCTAATGGATGAGGCACTGGCCTCCTAAGGCAGGGATTGTGGGTTCGAGTCCCGTCTGGATTGTTGTTCAGCAGAGTGTTGCAGCAGAAGCGTGCTGGGCCCATAACCCAGAGGTCGATGGATCGAAACCATCCTCTGCTAACCCATTTTTAATGAACAACTGTGCCAAACATTTGCCCTTCCACAATGGGTTACAATGGGTTTAGAGAGAAGAGCATAGACAAATCAGCAGGATTTCACTTTCTCAGAGTAAATTAAAGGCTCCTGAGCGCTGTGCCCATTAAACAAAAGTTGTTGGGTCAAAACAATGCTAAGCTAATTAATGTTTCTCCGTGAATATTCCTAGAATAAATGAGCCTTACTCTCCGTTCAGACTAAGGAACAATGCTGACATGAATGTTTAAGCTTTGTAAATAGGTTGTACTGTGAACAAATGTCAACGTGCTGTCTTTTTGACCACAATGCAATCCAAGCCAAATACAACAGATCTTTTACTGGTGATAGGCCAGCCAATAGAGCATCAGAGGCCTAATGGAAAAGCCACTGACCTTCTAAGCCAAGGATTGTGGTTCCAAGTCCAGACATCAGTGTCTCACAGCAGAGTGGCGCAGCGGAAGCGTGCTGGGCCCAAAACCTAGAGGTCGATGGATCGAAACCATCCTCTGCTATCCCTTTTTTAATGAACAACTGTGCCAAACATTTGCCCTTCCACAATGGGTTTAGAGAGAAGAGCATGGAAAAACTCAGCAGGATTTCACTTTCTCAGAGTAAATTAAAGGCTCCTGAGCGCTGTGCCCATTAAACAAAAGTTGTTGGGTCAAAACAATGCTAAGCTAATTAATGTTTCTCTGTGAATATTCCTAGAATAAATAAGGCTTACTCTCCGTTCAGACTCAGGAACAATGCTGACATGAATGTTTAAGCTTTATAAATAGGTTGTACTGTGAACAAATGTCAACGTGCTGTCTTTTTGACCACAATGCAATCCAAGCCAAATACAACAGATCTTTTACTGGTGATAGGCCAGCCAATAGAGCATCAGAGGCCTAATGGAAAAGCCATTGACCTTCCAAGCCAAGGATTGTGGCTTGAAGTCCCGACATCAGTGAGTCACAGCAGAGTGGCGCAGCGGAAGCGTGCTGGGCCCATAACCCAGAGGTCGATGGATCGAAACCATCCTCTGCTACTACCCACTGAATTGAGAAACGTGCAACGTTCTCTCTCGCAGCAAGTCCCCTCAAGTTGTCTGGCTCAGATTTACAATGAGTAAAAAAAACATTCTTGGAAAAGTAGCTGCCTTTGTTTGCCAGATAGCAAACTTAAGGCACCCGATAGCTGGGCTCAAGACACAAGAGCATATGGATCAGAGGATTCTGATGCTGTCTGTGTTATTCAGCAAATATTACCAGCCTTTATTTGCAGCACTCTCGCTTAATACTCAGAAACACAGCGAAAACATAATTAGATGCTTTGTAAATTAGTTCAAATGTGTCCAAATACCAGTGTGTTGTCGCTTGTTATTGACGGTATAGGCAACTTAGCCCCAGTGGCCTAATGGATAAGGCACTGGCCTCCTAAGCCAGGGATTGCGTGTTCGAGTCCCGTCTGGGGTGTTGTGGCGCAGCGGAAGCGTGCTGGGCTTATAACCCAGAGGTCGATGGATCGAAACCATCCTCTGCTACTACCTTTGAGAAACGTGCAACGTTCTCTCTCGCAGCAAGTACGCTCAAGGTGTCTGGCTCAGATTTACAATGAGTAAAAAAACATGCTTGGAAAAGTAGCTGCCTTTGTTTGCCAGATAGCAAACTTAAGGCACCCGATAGCTGGGCTCAAGGCTCAAGACACAAGAGCATATGGATCAGAGGATTCTGATGCTGTCTGTGTTATTCAGCAAATATTACCAGCCTTTATTTTCAGCACTCTCGCTTAATACTCAGAAACACAGCGAAAACATAATTAGATGCTTTGTAAATTAGTTCAAATGTGTCCAAATACCAGTGTGTTGTCGCTTGTTGTTGACGGTATAGGCAACTTAGCCCCAGTGGACTAATGGATAAGGCACTGGCCTCCTAAGCCAGGGATTGCGTGTTCGAGTCCCGTCTGGGGTGTTGTTCAGCAGAGTGGAGCAGCGGAAGCGTGCTGGGCCCGTAACCCAGAGGTCGATGGATCGCAGCCATCCTCTGCTAACACATTTTTGATGAAAAACTGTGCCAAACATTTGCCCTTCCACAATGGGTTTAGAGAGAAGAGCATAGAAAAATCAGCAGGATTTTTCTTTCTCAGAGTAAATTAAAGGCTCCTGAGCGCTGTGCCCATTAAACAAAAGTTGTTGGGTCAAAACAATGCTAAGCTAATTAATGTTTCTCTGTGAATATTCCTGGAATAAATGAGCCTTACTCTCCGTTCAGGCTCAGGAACAATGCTGACATGAATGTTTAAGCTTTGTAAATAGGTTGTACTGTGAACAAATGTCAACGTGCTGTCTTTTTGACCACAATGCAATCCAAGCCAAATACAACAGATCTTTTACTGGTGATAGGCCAGCCAATAGAGCATCAGAGGCCTAATGGAAAAGCCATTGACCTTCAAAGCCAAGGATTGTGGCTTCAAGTCCCGACATCAGTGTGTCACAGCAGAGTGGCGCAGCGGAAGCGTGCTGGGCCCATAACCCAGAGGTCGATGGATCGAAACCATCCTCTGCTAACCCATTTTTAATGTGAAACTGTGCCAAACATTTGCCCTTCCACAATGGGTTTAGAGAGAAGAGCATGGAAAAACTCAGAAGGATTTCACTTTCTCAGAGTAAATTAAAGGCTCCTGAGCGCTGTGCCCATTAAACAAAAGTTGTTGGGTCAAAACAATGCTAAGCTAATTAATGTTTCTCTGTGAATATTCCTAGAATAAATGAGCCTTACTCTCCGTTCAGACTAAGGAACAATGCTGACATGAATGTTTAAGCTTTGTAAATAGGTTGTACTGTGAACAAATGTCAACGTGCTGTCTTTTTGACCACCATGCAATCCAAGCCAAATACAACAGATCTTTTACTGGTGATAGGCCAGCCAATAGAGCATCAGAGGCCTAATGGAAAAGCCATTGACCTTCAAAGCCAAGGATTGTGGCTTCAAGTCCCGACATCAGTGTGTCACAGCAGAGTGGCGCAGCGGAAGCGTGCTGGGCCCATAACCCAGAGGTTGATGGATCGAAACCATCCTCTGCTACTACCCACTGAATTGAGAAACGTGCAACGTTCTCTCTTGCAGCAAGTCCGCTCAAAGTGTCTGGCTCAGATTTACAATGAGTAAAAAAACATGCTTGGAAAAGTAGCTGCCTTTGTTTGCCAGATAGCAAACTTAAGGCACCAGATAGCTGGGCTCAAGACACAAGAGCATATGGATCAGAGGATTCTGATGCTGTCTGTGTTATTCAGCAAATATTACCAGCCTTTATTTGCAGCACTCTCGCTTCATACTCAGAAACACAGCGAAAACATAATTAAATGCTTTGTAAATTAGTTCAAATGTGTCAAAATACCAGTGTGTTCCCGCTTGTTGTTGACTGTATAGGCAACGTAGCCCCAGTGGCCTAATGGATAAGGCACTGGCCTCCTAAGACAGGGATTGTGGGTTCGAGTCCCGTCTGGGGTGTTGTTCAGCAGAGTGGCGCAGCGGAAGCGTGCTGGGCCCATAACCCAGAGGTCGATGGATCGAAACCATCCTCTGCTACTACCCACTGAATTGAGAAACGTGCAACGGTTCTCGCAGCAAGTCCGCTCAGATTTACAATGAGTAAAAAAACATGCTTGGAAAAGTAGCTGCCTTTGTTTGCCAGATAGCAAACTTAAGGCACCCGATAGCTGGGCTCAAGGCTCAAGACACAAGAGCATATGGATCAGAGGATTCTGATGCTGTCTGTGTTATTCAGCAAATATTACCAGCCTTTATTTTCAGCACTCTCGCTTAATACTCAGAAACACAGCGAAAACATAATTAGATGCTTTGTAAATTAGTTCAAATGTGTCCAAATACCAGTGTGTTGTCGCTTGTTGTTGACGGTATAGGCAACTTAGCCCCAGTGGACTAATGGATAAGGCACTGGCCTCCTAAGACAGGGATTGTGGGTTCGAGTCCCGTCTGGGGTGTTGTTCAGCAGAGTGGCGCAGCGGAAGCGTGCTGGGCCCATAACCCAGAGGTGGATGGATCGAAACCATCCTCTGCTAATCATTTTTAATGAACAACTGTGCCAAACATTTGCCCTTCCACAATGGGTTTAGAGAGAAGAGCATAGAAAAATCAGCAGGATTTCACTTTCTCAGAGTAAATTAAAGGCTCCTGAGAGCTGTGCCCATTAAACAAAAGTTGTTGGGTCAAAACAATGCTAAGCTAATTAATGTTTCTCTGTGAATATTCCTAGAATAAATGAGCCTTACTCTCCGTTCAGGCTCAGGAACAATGCTGACATGAATGTTTAAGCTTTGTAAATAGGTTGTACTGTGAACAAATGTCAACGTGCTGTCTTTTTGACCACCATGAAATCCAAGCCAAATACAACAGATCTTTTACTGGTGATAGGCCAGCCAATAGAGCATCAGAGGCCTAATGGAAAAGCCATTGACCTTCAAAGCCAAGGATTGTGGCTTCAAGTCCCGACATCAGTGTGTCACAGCAGAGTGGCGCAGCGGAAGCGTGCTGGGCCCATAACCCAGAGGTCGATGGATCGAAACCATCCTCTGCTAACCCATTTTTAATGTGAAACTGTGCCAAACATTTGCCCTTCCACAATGGGTTTAGAGAGAAGAGCATGGAAAAACTCAGATGATTTCACTTTCTCAGAGTAAATTAAAGGCTCCTGAGCGCTGTGCCCATTAAACAAAAGTTGTTGGGTCAAAACAATGCTAAGCTAATTAATGTTTCTCTGTGAATATTCCTAGAATAAATGAGCCTTACTCTCCGTTCAGACTAAGGAACAATGCTGACATGAATGTTTAAGCTTTGTAAATAGGTTGTACTGTGAACAAATGTCAACGTGCTGTCAGTTGTGGCTTCAAGTCCCGACATCAGTGTGTCACAGCAGAGTGGCGCAGCGGAAGCGTGCTGGGCCCATAACCCAGAGGTCGATGGATCGAAACCATCCTCTGCTACTACCCACTGAATTGAGAAACGTGCAACGGTTCTCGCAGCAAGTCCGCTCAGATTTACAATGAGTAAAAAAACATGCTTGGAAAATTAGCTGCCTTTGTTTGCCAGATAGCAAACTTAAGGCACCCGATAGCTGGGCTCAAGGCTCAAGACACAAGAGCATATGGATCAGAGGATTCTGATGCTGTCTGTGTTATTCAGCAAATATTACCAGCCTTTATTTTCAGCACTCTCGCTTAATACTCAGAAACACAGCGAAAACATAATTAGATGCTTTGTAAATTAGTTCAAATGTGTCCAAATACCAGTGTGTTGTCGCTTGTTGTTGACGGTATAGGCAACTTAGCCCCAGTGGACTAATGGATAAGGCACTGGCCTCCTAAGACAGGGATTGTGGGTTCGAGTCCCGTCTGGGGTGTTGTTCAGCAGAGTGGCGCAGCGGAAGCGTGCTGGGCCCATAACCCAGAGGTGGATGGATCGAAACCATCCTCTGCTAATCATTTTTAATGAACAACTGTGCCAAACATTTGCCCTTCCACAATGGGTTTAGAGAGAAGAGCATAGACAAATCAGCCGGATTTTACTTTCTCAGAGTAAATTAAAGGCTCCTGAGAGCTGTGCCCATTAAACAAAAGTTGTTGGGTCAAAACAATGCTAAGCTAATTAATGTTTCTCTGTGAATATTCCTAGAATAAATGAGCCTTACTCTCCGTTCAGGCTCAGGAACAATGCTGACATGAATGTTTAAGCTTTGTAAATAGGTTGTACTGTGAACAAATGTCAACGTGCTGTCTTTTTGACCACCATGCAATCCAAGCCAAATACAACAGATCTTTTACTGGTGATAGGCCAGCCAATAGAGCATCAGAGGCCTAATGGAAAAGCCATTGACCTTCAAAGCCAAGGATTGTGGCTTCAAGTCCCGACATCAGTGTGTCACAGCAGAGTGGCGCAGCGGAAGCGTGCTGGGCCCATAACCCAGAGGTCGATGGATCGAAACCATCCTCTGCTACTACCCACTAAATTGAGAAACGTGCAACGTTCTCTCTCGCAGCAAGTCAGCTCAAGGTGTCTGGCTCAGATTTAAAATGAGTAAAAAAACTTGCTTGGAAAAGCAGCTGCCTTTGTTTGCCTGATAGCAAACTTAAGGCACCCGATAGCTGGGCTGAAGACACAAGAGCATGTGGATCAGAGGATTCTGATGCTGTCTGTGTTATTCAGCAAATATTACCAGCCTTAATTTGCAGCACTCTCGCTTAATACTCAGAAACACAGCGAAAACATAATTAGATGCTTTGTAAATTAGTTCAAATGTGTCAAAATACCAGTGTGTTGTCGCTTGTTGTTGACTGTATAGGCAACGGAGCCCCAGTGCCCCAAATGGATAAGGCACTGGCCTCCTAAGCCAGGGATTGTGGGTTCGAGTCCCGTCTGGGGTGTTGTTCAGCAGAGTGGCGCAGCGGAAGCGTGCTGGGCCCATAACCCAGAGGTCGATGGATCGAAACCATCCTCTGCTAATCATTTTTAATGAACAACTGTGCCAAACATTTGCCCTTCCACAATGGGTTTGGAGAGAAGAGCATAGAAAAATCAGCCGGATTTTACTTTCTCAGAGTAAATTAAAGGCTCCTGAGAGCTGTGCCCATTAAACAAAAGTTGTTGGGTCAAAACAATGCTAAGCTAATTAATGTTTCTCTGTGAATATTCCTAGAATAAATGAGCCTTACTCTCCGTTCAGGCTCAGGAACAATGCTGACATGAATGTTTAAGCTTTGTAAATAGGTTGTACTGTGAACAAATGTCAACGTGCTGTCTTTTTGACCACCATGCAATCCAAGCCAAATACAACAGATCTTTTACTGGTGATAGGCCAGCCAATAGAGCATCAGAGGCCTAATGGAAAAGCCATTGACCTTCAAAGCCAAGGATTGTGGCTTCAAGTCCCGACATCAGTGTGTCACAGCAGAGTGGCGCAGCGGAAGCGTGCTGGGCCCATAACCCAGAGGTCGATGGATCGAAACCATCCTCTGCTACTACCCACTGAATTGAGAAACGTGCAACGTTCTCTCTCGCAGCAAGTCCGCTCAAGGTGTCTGGATCAGATTTACAATGAGTAAAAAAACATGCTTGGAAAAGTAGCTGCCTTTGTTTGCCAGATAGCAAACTTAAGGCACCCGATAGCTGGGCTCAAGACACAAGAGCATATGGATCAGAGGATTCTGACGCTGTCTGTGTTATTCAGCAAATATTACCAGCCTTTATTTGCAGCACTCTCGCTTCATACTCAGAAACACAGCGAAAACATAATTAAATGCTTTGTAAATTAGTTCAAATGTGTCAAAATACCAGTGTGTTGTCGCTTGTTGTTGACTGTATAGGCAACGGAGCCCCAGTGGCCTAATGGATAAGGCGCTGGCCTCCTAAGCCAGGGATTGTGGGTTCGAGTCCCGTCTGGGGTGTTGTTCAGCAGAGTGGCGCAGCGGAAGCGTGCTGGGCCCATAACCCAGAGGTCGATGGATCGAAACCATCCTCTGCTAACCATTTTTAATGAACAACTGTGCCAAACATTTGCCCTTCCACAATGGGTTTAGAGAGAAGAGCATAGAAAAATCAGCAGGATTTCACTTTCTCAGAGTAAATTAAAGGCTCCTGAGAGCTGTGCCCATTAAACAAAAGTTGTTGGGTCAAAACAATGCTATGCTAATTAATGTTTCTCTGTGAATATTCCTAGAATAAATGAGCCTTACTCTCCGTTCAGGCTCAGGAACAATGCTGACATGAATGTTTAAGCTTTGTAAATAGGTTGTACTGTGAACAAATGTCAACGTGCTGTCTTTTTGACCACCATGCAATCCAAGCCAAATACAACAGATCTTTTACTGGTGATAGGCCAGCCAATAGAGCATCAGAGGCCTAATGGAAAAGCCATTGACCTTCAAAGCCAAGGATTGTGGCTTCAAGTCCCGACATCAGTGTGTCACAGCAGAGTGGCGCAGCGGAAGCGTGCTGGGCCCATAACCCAGAGGTCGATGGATCGAAACCATCCTCTGCTACTACCCACTGAATTGAGAAACGTGCAACGTTCTCTCTTGCAGCAAGTCCGCTCAAAGTGTCTGGCTCAGATTTACAATGAGTAAAAAAACATGCTTGGAAAAGTAGCTGCCTTTGTTTGCCAGATAGCAAACTTAAGGCACCAGATAGCTGGGCTCAAGACACAAGAGCATATGGATCAGAGGATTCTGATGCTGTCTGTGTTATTCAGCAAATATTACCAGCCTTTATTTGCAGCACTCTCGCTTCATACTCAGAAACACAGCGAAAACATAATTAAATGCTTTGTAAATTAGTTCAAATGTGTCAAAATACCAGTGTGTTCTCGCTTGTTGTTGACTGTATAGGCAACGGAGCCCCAGTGGCCTAATGGATAAGGCACTGGCCTCCTAAGCCAGGGATTGTGGGTTCGAGTCCCGTCTGGGGTGTTGTTCAGCAGAGTGGCGCAGCGGAAGCGTGCTGGGCCCATAACCCAGAGGTCGATGGATCGAAACCATCCTCTGCTAATCATTTTTAATGAACAACTGTGCCAAACATTTGCCCTTCCACAATGGGTTTAGAGAGAAGAGCATAGAAAAATCAGCAGGATTTCACTTTCTCAGAGTAAATTAAAGGCTCCTGAGAGCTGTGCCCATTAAACAAAAGTTGTTGGGTCAAAACAATGCTAAGCTAATTAATGTTTCTCTGTGAATATTCCTAGAATAAATGAGCCTTACTCTCCGTTCAGGCTCAGGAACAATGCTGACATGAATGTTTAAGCTTTGTAAATAGGTTGTACTGTGAACAAATGTCAACGTGCTGTCTTTTTGACCACCATGCAATCCAAGCCAAATACAACAGATCTTTTACTGGTGATAGGCCAGCCAATAGAGCATCAGAGGCCTAATGGAAAAGCCATTGACCTTCAAAGCCAAGGATTGTGGCTTCAAGTCCCGACATCAGTGTGTCACAGCAGAGTGGCGCAGCGGAAGCGTGCTGGGCCCATAACCCAGAGGTCGATGGATCGAAACCATCCTCTGCTACTACCCACTAAATTGAGAAACGTGCAACGTTCTCTCTCGCAGCAAGTCAGCTCAAGGTGTCTGGCTCAGATTTAAAATGAGTAGAAAAACTTGCTTGGAAAAGCAGCTGCCTTTGTTTGCCTGATAGCAAACTTAAGGCACCCGATAGCTGGGCTGAAGACACAAGAGCATGTGGATCAGAGGATTCTGATGCTGTCTGTGTTATTCAGCAAATATTACCAGCCTTAATTTGCAGCACTCTCGCTTAATACTCAGAAACACAGCGAAAACATAATTAGATGCTTTGTAAATTAGTTCAAATGTGTCAAAATACCAGTGTGTTGTCGCTTGTTGTTGACTGTATAGGCAACGGAGCCCCAGTGGCCTAATGGATAAGGCACTGGCCTCCTAAGCCAGGGATTGTGGGTTTGAGTCCCGTCTGGGGTGTTGTTCAGCAGAGTTGCGCAGCGGAAGCGTGCTGGGCCCATAACCCAGAGGTCGATGAATCGAAACCATCCTCTGCTAACCATTTTTAATGAACAACTGTGCCAAACATTTGCCCTTCCACAATGGGTTTAGAGAGAAGAGCATAGAAAAATCAGCAGGATTTCACTTTCTCAGAGTAAATTAAAGGCTCCTGAGAGCTGTGCCCATTAAACAAAAGTTGTTGGGTCAAAACAATGCTATGCTAATTAATGTTTCTCTGTGAATATTCCTAGAATAAATGAGCCTTACTCTCCGTTCAGGCTCAGGAACAATGCTGACATGAATGTTTAAGCTTTGTAAATAGGTTGTACTGTGAACAAATGTCAACGTGCTGTCTTTTTGACCACCATGCAATCCAAGCCAAATACAACAGATCTTTTACTGGTGATAGGCCAGCCAATAGAGCATCAGAGGCCTAATGGAAAAGCCATTGACCTTCAAAGCCAAGGATTGTGGCTTCAAGTCCCGACATCAGTGTGTCACAGCAGAGTGGCGCAGCGGAAGCGTGCTGGGCCCATAACCCAGAGGTCGATGGATCGAAACCATCCTCTGCTACTACCCACTGAATTGAGAAACGTGCAACGTTCTCTCTTGCAGCAAGTCCGCTCAAAGTGTCTGGCTCAGATTTACAATGAGTAAAAAAACATGCTTGGAAAAGTAGCTGCCTTTGTTTGCCAGATAGCAAACTTAAGGCACCAGATAGCTGGGCTCAAGACACAAGAGCATATGGATCAGAGGATTCTGATGCTGTCTGTGTTATTCAGCAAATATTACCAGCCTTTATTTGCAGCACTCTCGCTTCATACTCAGAAACACAGCGAAAACATAATTAAATGCTTTGTAAATTAGTTCAAATGTGTCAAAATACCAGTGTGTTCTCGCTTGTTGTTGACTGTATAGGCAACGGAGCCCCAGTGGCCTAATGGATAAGGCACTGGCCTCCTAAGCCAGGGATTGTGGGTTCGAGTCCCGTCTGGGGTGTTGTTCAGCAGAGTGGCGCAGCGGAAGCGTGCTGGGCCCATAACCCAGAGGTCGATGGATCGAAACCATCCTCTGCTAATCATT
Organism: Barbatula barbatula; assembly: GCF_947034865.1. Classification (NCBI taxonomy): domain Eukaryota; kingdom Metazoa; phylum Chordata; class Actinopteri; order Cypriniformes; family Nemacheilidae; genus Barbatula; species Barbatula barbatula. Next base: position 27,665,296 of record NC_136764.1, read on the forward strand.
TTTAATGAACAACTGTGCCAAACATTTGCCCTTCCACAATGGGTTTAGAGAGAAGAGCATAGAAAAATCAGCAGGATTTCACTTTCTCAGAGTAAATTAAAGGCTCCTGAGAGCTGTGCCCATTAAACAAAAGTTGTTGGGTCAAAACAATGCTAAGCTAATTAATGTTTCTCTGTGAATATTCCTAGAATAAATGAGCCTTACTCTCCGTTCAGGCTCAGGAACAATGCTGACATGAATGTTTAAGCTTTGTAAATAGGTTGTACTGTGAACAAATGTCAACGTGCTGTCTTTTTGACCACCATGCAATCCAAGCCAAATACAACAGATCTTTTACTGGTGATAGGCCAGCCAATAGAGCATCAGAGGCCTAATGGAAAAGCCATTGACCTTCAAAGCCAAGGATTGTGGCTTCAAGTCCCGACATCAGTGTGTCACAGCAGAGTGGCGCAGCGGAAGCGTGCTGGGCCCATAACCCAGAGGTCGATGGATCGAAACCATCCTCTGCTACTACCCACTAAATTGAGAAACGTGCAACGTTCTCTCTCGCAGCAAGTCAGCTCAAGGTGTCTGGCTCAGATTTAAAATGAGTAAAAAAACTTGCTTGGAAAAGCAGCTGCCTTTGTTTGCCTGATAGCAAACTTAAGGCACCCGATAGCTGGGCTGAAGACACAAGAGCATGTGGATCAGAGGATTCTGATGCTGTCTGTGTTATTCAGCAAATATTACCAGCCTTAATTTGCAGCACTCTCGCTTAATACTCAGAAACACAGCGAAAACATAATTAGATGCTTTGTAAATTAGTTCAAATGTGTCAAAATACCAGTGTGTTGTCGCTTGTTGTTGACTGTATAGGCAACGGAGCCCCAGTGGCCTAATGGATAAGGCACTGGCCTCCTAAGCCAGGGATTGTGGGTTTGAGTCCCGTCTGGGGTGTTGTTCAGCAGAGTTGCGCAGCGGAAGCGTGCTGGGCCCATAACCCAGAGGTCGATGAATCGAAACCATCCTCTGCTAACCATTTTTAATGAACAACTGTGCCAAACATTTGCCCTTCCACAATGGGATTAGAGAGAAGAGCATAGAAAAATCAGCCGGATTTTACTTTCTCAGAGTAAATTAAAGGCTCCTGAGAGCTGTGCCCATTAAACAAAAGTTGTTGGGTCAAAACAATGCTAAGCTAATTAATGTTTCTCTGTGAATATTCCTAGAATAAATGAGCCTTACTCTCCGTTCAGGCTCAGGAACAATGCTGACATGAATGTTTAAGCTTTGTAAATAGGTTGTACTGTGAACAAATGTCAACGTGCTGTCTTTTTGACCACCATGCAATCCAAGCCAAATACAACAGATCTTTTACTGGTGATAGGCCAGCCAATAGAGCATCAGAGGCCTAATGGAAAAGCCATTGACCTTCAAAGCCAAGGATTGTGGCTTCAAGTCCCGACATCAGTGTGTCACAGCAGAGTGGCGCAGCGGAAGCGAGCTGGGCCCATAACCCAGAGGTCGATGGATCGAAACCATCCTCTGCTACTACCCACTGAATTGAGAAACGTGCAACGTTCTCTCTCGCAGCAAGTCCGCTCAAGGTGTCTGGATCAGATTTACAATGAGTAAAAAAACATGCTTGGAAAAGTAGCTGCCTTTGTTTGCCAGATAGCAAACTTAAGGCACCCGATAGCTGGGCTCAAGACACAAGAGCATATGGATCAGAGGATTCTGACGCTGTCTGTGTTATTCAGCAAATATTACCAGCCTTTATTTGCAGCACTCTCGCTTCATACTCAGAAACACAGCGAAAACATAATTAAATGCTTTGTAAATTAGTTCAAATGTGTCAAAATACCAGTGTGTTGTCGCTTGTTGTTGACTGTATAGGCAACGGAGCCCCAGTGGCCTAATGGATAAGGCACTGGCCTCCTAAGCCAGGGATTGTGGGTTCGAGTCCCGTCTGGGGTGTTGTTCAACAGAGTGGCGCAGCGGAAGCGTGCTGGGCCCATAACCCAGAGGTCGATGGATCGAAACCATCCTCTGCTAATCATTTTTAATGAACAACTGTGCCAAACATTTGCCCTTCCACAATGGGTTTAGAGAGAAGAGCATAGAAAAATCAGCCGGATTTTACTTTCTCAGAGTAAATTAAAGGCTCCTGAGAGCTGTGCCCATTAAACAAAAGTTGTTGGGTCAAAACAATGCTAAGCTAATTAATGTTTCTCTGTGAATATTCCTAGAATAAATGAGCCTTACTCTCCGTTCAGGCTCAGGAACAATGCTGACATGAATGTTTAAGCTTTGTAAATAGGTTGTACTGTGAACAAATGTCAACGTGCTGTCTTTTTGACCACCATGCAATCCAAGCCAAATACAACAGATCTTTTACTGGTGATAGGCCAGCCAATAGAGCATCAGAGGCCTAATGGAAAAGCCATTGACCTTCAAAGCCAAGGATTGTGGCTTCAAGTCCCGACATCAGTGTGTCACAGCAGAGTGGCGCAGCGGAAGCGTGCTGGGCCCATAACCCAGAGGTCGATGGATCGAAACCATCCTCTGCTACTACCCACTAAATTGAGAAACGTGCAACGTTCTCTATCGCAGCAAGTCCGCTCAAGGTGTCTGGCTCAGATTTAAAATGAGTAAAAAAACTTGCTTGGAAAAGCAGCTGACTTTGTTTGCCTGATAGCAAACTTAAGGCACCCGATAGCTGGGCTGAAGACACAAGAGCATGTGGATCAGAGGATTCTGATGCTGTCTGTGTTATTCAGCAAATATTACCAGCCTTAATTTGCAGCACTCTCGCTTAATACTCAGAAACACAGCGAAAACATAATTAGATGCTTTGTAAATTAGTTCAAATGTGTCAAAATACCAGTGTGTTGTCGCTTGTTGTTGACTGTATAGGCAACGGAGCCCCAGTGGCCTAATGGATAAGGCACTGGCCTCCTAAGCCAGGGATTGTGGGTTTGAGTCCCGTCTGGGGTGTTGTTCAGCAGAGTTGCGCAGCGGAAGCGTGCTGGGCCCATAACCCAGAGGTCGATGAATCGAAACCATCCTCTGCAAACCATTTTTAATGAACAACTGTGCCAAACATTTGCCCTTCCACAATGGGATTAGAGAGAAGAGCATAGAAAAATCAGCAGGATTTTACTTTCTCAGAGTAAATTAAAGGCTCCTGAGAGCTGTGCCCATTAAACAAAAGTTGTTGGGTCAAAACAATGCTAAGCTAATTAATGTTTCTCTGTGAATATTCCTAGAATAAATGAGCCTTACTCTCCGTTCAGGCTCAGGAACAATGCTGACATGAATGTTTAAGCTTTGTAAATAGGTTGTACTGTGAACAAATGTCAACGTGCTGTCTTTTTGACCACCATGCAATCCAAGCCAAATACAACAGATCTTTTACTGGTGATAGGCCAGCCAATAGAGCATCAGAGGCCCAATGGAAAAGCCATTGACCTTAAAAGCCAAGGATTATTGCTTCAAGTCCTGACATCAGCGTGTCACAGCAGAGTGGCGCAGCGGAAGCGTGCTGGGCCCATAACCCAGAGGTCGATGGATCGAAACCATCCTCTGCTACTACCTTTGAGAAACGTGCAACGTTCTCTGTCGCAGCTAGTCCGCTCAAGGTGTCTGGCTCAGATTTACAATGAGTAAAAAAACATGCTTGGAAAAGTAGCTGCCTTTGTTTGCCAGATAGCAAACTTAAGGCACCCGATAGCTGTGCTCAAGACACAAGAGCATATGGATCAGAGGATTCTGATGCTGTCTGTGTTATTCAGCAAATATTACCAGCCTTAATTTGCAGCACTCTCGCTTAATACTCAGAAACACAGCGAAAACATAATTAGATGCTTTGTAAATGAGTTCAAATGTGTCAAAATACCAGTGTGTTGTCGCTTGTTGTTGACTGTATAGGCAACGGAGCCCCAGTGGCCTAATGGATAAGGCACTGGCCTCCTAAGCCAGGGATTGTGGGTTCGAGTCCCGTCTGGGGTGTTGTTCAGCAGAGTGGCGCAGCGGAAGCGTGCTGGGCCCATAACCCAGAGGTCGATGGATCGAAACCATCCTCTGCTAATCATTTTTAATGAACAACTGTGCCAAACATTTGCCCTTCCACAATGGGTTTAGAGAGAAGAGCATAGAAAAATCAGCAGGATTTCACTTTCTCAGAGTAAATTAAAGGCTCCTGAGAGCTGTGCCCATTAAACAAAAGTTGTTGGGTCAAAACAATGCTAAGCTAATTAATGTTTCTCTGTGAATATTCCTAGAATAAATGAGCCTTACTCTCCGTTCAGGCTCAGGAACAATGCTGACATGAATGTTTAAGCTTTGTAAATAGGTTGTACTGTGAACAAATGTCAACGTGCTGTCTTTTTGACCACCATGAAATCCAAGCCAAATACAACAGATCTTTTACTGGTGATAGGCCAGCCAATAGAGCATCAGAGGCCTAATGGAAAAGCCATTGACCTTCAAAGCCAAGGATTGTGGCTTCAAGTCCCGACATAAGTGTGTCACAGCAGAGTGGCGCAGCGGAAGCGTACTGGGCCCATAACCCAGAGGTCGATGGATCGAATCCATCCTCTGCTACTACCAACTGAATTGAGAAACGTGCAACGTTCTCTGTCGCAGCAAGTCCGCTCAAGGTGTCTGGCTCAGATTTACAATGAGTAAAAAAACTTGCTTGGAAAAGCAGCTGCCTTTGTTTGCCTGATAGCAAACTTAAGGCAACCGATAGCTGGGCTGAAGACACAAGAGCATGTGGATCAGTGGATTCTGATGCTGTCTGTGTTATTCAGCAAATATTACCAGCCTTAATTTGCAGCACTCTCGCTTAATACTCAGAAACACAGCGAAAACATAATTAGATGCTTTGTAAATTAGTTCAAATGTGTCAAAATACCAGTGTGTTGTCGCTTGTTGTTGACTGTATAGGCAACGGAGCCCCAGTGGCCTAATGGATAAGGCACTGGCCTCCTAAGCCAGGGATTGTGGGTTCGAGTCCCGTCTGGGGTGTTGTTCAGCAGAGTTGCTCAGCGGAAGCGTGCTGGGCCCATAACCCAGAGGTCGATGAATCGAAACCATCCTCTGCTAACCATTTTTAATGAACAACTGTGCCAAACATTTGCCCTTCCACAATGGGATTAGAGAGAAGAGCATAGAAAAATCAGCAGGATTTTACTTTCTCAGAGTAAATTAAAGGCTCCTGAGAGCTGTGCCCATTAAACAAAAGTTGTTGGGTCAAAACAATGCTAAGCTAATTAATGTTTCTCTGTGAATATTCCTAGAATAAATGAGCCTTACTCTCCGTTCAGGCTCAGGAACAATGCTGACATGAATGTTTAAGCTTTGTAAATAGGTTGTACTGTGAACAAATGTCAACGTGCTGTCTTTTTGACCACCATGCAATCCAAGCCAAATACAACAGATCTTTTATTGGTGATAGGCCAGCCAATAGAGCATCAGAGGCCCAATGGAAAAGCCATTGACCTTAAAAGCCAAGGATTATTGCTTCAAGTCCTGACATCAGTGTGTCACAGCAGAGTGGCGCAGCGGAAGCGTGCTGGGCCCAAAACCCAGAGGTCGATGGATCGAAACCATCCTCTGCTACTACCTTTGAGAAACGTGCAACGTTCTCTGTCGCAGCAAGTCCGCTCAAGGTGTCTGGCTCAGATTTACAATGAGTAAAAAAACATGCTTGGAAAAGTAGCTGCCTTTGTTTGCCAGATAGCAAACTTAAGGCACCCGATAGCTGGGCTCAAGACACAAGAGCATATGGATCAGAGGATTCTGATGCTGTCTGTGTTATTCAGCAAATATTACCAGCCTTTATTTGCAGCACTCTCGCTTCATACTCAGAAACACAGCAAAAACATAATTAAATGCTTTGTAAATTAGTTCAAATGTGTCAAAATACCAGTGTGTTGTCGCTTGTTGTTGACTGTATAGGCAACGGAGCCCCAGTGGCCTAATGGATAATGCACTGGCCTCCTAAGCCAGGGATTGTGGGTTCAAGTCCCGTCTGGGGTGTTGTTCAGCAGAGTAGCGCAGCGGAAGCGTGCTGGGCCCATAACCCAGAGGTCGATGGATCGAAACCATCCTCTGCTAATCATTTTTTATGAACAACTGTGCCAAACATTTGCCCTTCCACAATGGGTTTAGAGAGAAGAGCATAGAAAAATCAGCAGGATTTCACTTTCTCAGAGTAAATTAAAGGCTCCTGAGAGCTGTGCCCATTAAACAAAAGTTGTTGGGTCAAAACAATGCTAAGCTAATTAATGTTTCTCTGTGAATATTCCTAGAATAAATGAGCCTTACTCTCCGTTCAGGCTCAGGAACAATGCTGACATGAATGTTTAAGCTTTGTAAATAGGTTGTACTGTGAACAAATGTCAACGTGCTGTCTTTTTGACCACCATGAAATCCAAGCCAAATACAACAGATCTTTTACTGGTGATAGGCCAGCCAATAGAGCATCAGAGGCCTAATGGAAAAGCCATTGACCTTCAAAGCCAAGGATTGTGGCTTCAAGTCCCGACATAAGTGTGTCACAGCAGAGTGGCGCAGCGGAAGCGTGCTGGGCCCATAACCCAGAGGTCGATGGATTGAAACCATCCTCTGCTACTACCCACTGAATTGAGAAACGTGCAACGTTCTCTGTCGCAGCAAGTCCGCTCAAGGTGTCTGGCTCAGATTTACAATGAGTAAAAAAACTTGCTTGGAAAAGCAGCTGCCTTTGTTTGCCTGATAGCAAACTTAAGGCAACCGATAGCTGGGCTGAAGACACAAGAGCATGTGGATCAGAGGATTCTGATGCTGTCTGTGTTATTCAGCAAATATTACCAGCCTTAATTTGCAGCACTCTCGCTTAATACTCAGAAACACAGCGAAAACATAATTAGATGCTTTGTAAATTAGTTCAAATGTGTCAAAATACCAGTGTGTTGTCGCTTGTTGTTGACTGTATAGGCAACGGAGCCCCAGTGGCCTAATGGATAAGGCACTGGCCTCCTAAGCCAGGGATTGTGGGTTCAAGTCCCGTCTGGGGTGTTGTTCAGCAGAGTAGCGCAGCGGAAGCGTGCTGGGCCCATAACCCAGAGGTCGATGGATCGAAACCATCCTCTGCTAATCATTTTTTATGAACAACTGTGCCAAACATTTGCCCTTCCACAATGGGTTTAGAGAGAAGAGCATAGAAAAATCAGCAGGATTTCACTTTCTCAGAGTAAATTAAAGGCTCCTGAGAGCTGTGCCCATTAAACAAAAGTTGTTGGGTCAAAACAATGCTAAGCTAATTAATGTTTCTCTGTGAATATTCCTAGAATAAATGAGCCTTACTCTCCGTTCAGGCTCAGGAACAATGCTGACATGAATGTTTAAGCTTTGTAAATAGGTTGTGCTGTGAACAAATGTCAACGTGCTGTCTTTTTGACCACCATGAAATCCAAGCCAAATACAACAGATCTTTTACTGGTGATAGGCCAGCCAATAGAGCATCAGAGGCCTAATGGAAAAGCCATTGACCTTCAAAGCCAAGGATTGTGGCTTCAAGTCCCGACATAAGTGTGTCACAGCAGAGTGGCGCAGCGGAAGCGTGCTGGGCCCATAACCCAGAGGTCGATGGATCGAAACCATCCTCTGCTACTACCCACTGAATTGAGAAACGTGCAACGTTCTCTGTCGCAGCAAGTCCGCTCAAGGTGTCTGGCTCAGATTTAAAATGAGTAAAAAAACTTGCTTGGAAAAGCAGCTGCCTTTGTTTGCCTGATAGCAAACTTAAGGCAACCGATAGCTGGGCTGAAGACACAAGAGCATGTGGATCAGAGGATTCTGATGCTGTCTGTGTTATTCAGGAAATATTACCAGCCTTTATTTGCAGCACTCTCGCTTCATACTCAGAAACACAGCGAAAACATAATTAGATGCTTTGTAAATTAGTTCAAATGTGTCAAAATACCAGTGTGTTGCCGCTTGTTGTTGACTGTATAGGCAACGGAGCCCCAGTGGCCTAATGGATAAGGCACTGGCCTCCTAAGCCAGGGATTGTGGGTTTGAGTCCCGTCTGGGGTATTGTTCAGCAGAGTTGCTCAGCGGCAGCGTGCTGGGCCCATAACCCAGAGGTCGATGAATCAAAACTATCCTCTGCTAACCTTTTTTAATGAACAACCGTGCCAAACATTTGCCCTTCCACAATGGGATTAGAGAGAAGAGCATAGAAAAATCAGCAGGATTTTACTTTCTCAGAGTAAATTAAAGGCTCCTGAGAGCTGTGCCCATTAAACAAAAGTTGTTGGGTCAAAACAATGCTAAGCTAATTAATGTTTCTCTGTGAATATTCCTAGAATAAATGAGCCTTACTCTCCGTTCAGGCTCAGGAACAATGCTGACATGAATGTTTAAGCTTTGTAAATAGGTTGTACTGTGAACAAATGTCAACGTGCTGTCTTTTTGACCACCATGCAATCCAAGCCAAATACAACAGATCTTTTACTGGTGATAGGCCAGCCAATAGAGCATCAGAGGCCCAATGGAAAAGCCATTGACCTTAAAAGCCAAGGATTATTGCTTCAAGTCCTGACATCAGTGTGTCACAGCAGAGTGGCGCAGCGGAAGCGTGCTGGGCCCATAACCCAGATGTCGATGGATCGAAACCATCCTCTGCTACTACCTTTGAGAAACGTGCAACGTTCTCTGTCGCAGCAAGTCCGCTCAAGGTGTCTGGCTCAGATTTACAATGAGTAAAAAAACATGCTTGGAAAAGTAGCTGCCTTTGTTTGCCAGATAGCAAACTTAAGGCACCCGATAGCTGGGCTCAAGACACAAGAGCATATGGATCAGAGGATTCTGATGCTGTCTGTGTTATTCAGCAAATATTACCAGCCTTTATTTGCAGCACTCTCGCTTCATACTCAGAAACACAGCGAAAACATAATTAAATGCTTTGTAAATTAGTTCAAATGTGTCAAAATACCAGTGTGTTGTCGCTTGTTGTTGACTGTATAGGCAACGGAGCCCCAGTGGCCTAATGGATAAGGCACTGGCCTCCTAAGCCAGGGATTGTGGGTTCGAGTTCCTTCTGGGGTGTTGTTCAGCAGAGTTGCTCAGCGGAAGCGTGCTGGGCCCATAACCCAGAGGTCGATGAATCGAAACCATCCTCTGCTAACCATTTTTAATGAACAACTGTGCCAAACATTTGCCCTTCCACAATGGGATTAGAGAGAAGAGCATAGAAAAATCAGCAGGATTTTACTTTCTCAGAGTAAATTAAAGGCTCCTGAGAGCTGTGCCCATTAAACAAAAGTTGTTGGGTCAAAACAATGCTAAGCTAATTAATGTTTCTCTGTGAATATTCCTAGAATAAATGAGCCTTACTCTCCGTTCAGGCTCAGGAACAATGCTGACATGAATGTTTAAGCTTTGTAAATAGGTTGTACTGTGAACAAATGTCAAAGTGCTGTCTTTTTGACCACCATGCAATCCAAGCCAAATACAACAGATCTTTTACTGGTGATAGGCCAGCCAATAGAGCATCAGAGGCCCAATGGAAAAGCCATTGACCTTAAAAGCCAAGGATTATTGCTTCAAGTCCTGACATCAGTGTGTCACAGCAGAGTGGCGCAGCGGAAGCATGCTGGGCCCATAACCCTGATGTCGATGGATCGAAACCATCCTCTGCTACTACCTTTGAGAAACGTGCAACGTTCTCTGTCGCAGCAAGTCCGCTCAAGGTGTCTGGCTCAGATTTACAATGAGTAAAAAAACATGCTTGGAAAAGTAGCTGCCTTTGTTTGCCAGATAGCAAACTTAAGGCACCCGATAGCTGGGCTCAAGACACAAGAGCATATGGATCAGAGGATTCTGATGCTGTCTGTGTTATTCAGCAAATATTACCAGCCTTTATTTGCAGCACTCTCGCTTCATACTCAGAAACACAGCGAAAACATTATTAAATGCTTTGTAAATTAGTTCAAATGTGTCAAAATACCAGTGTGTTGTCGCTTGTTGTTGACTGTATAGGCAACGGAGCCCCAGTGGCCTAATGGATAAGGCACTGGCCTCCTAAGCCAGGGATTGTGGGTTCGAGTTCCTTTTGGGGTGTTGTTCAGCAGAGTGGCGCAGCGGAAGCGTGCTGGGCCCATAACCCAGAGGTCGATGGATCGAAACCATCCTCTGCTAACCATTTTTAATGAACAACTGTGCCAAACATTTGCCCTTCCACAATGGGATTAGAGAGAAGAGCATAGAAAAATCAGCAGGATTTTACTTTCTCAGAGTAAATTAAAGGCTCCTGAGAGCTGTGCCCATTAAACAAAAGTTGTTGGGTCAAAACAATGCTAAGCTAATTAATGTTTCTCTGTGAATATTCCTAGAATAAATGAGCCTTACTCTCCGTTCAGGCTCAGGAACAATGCTGACATGAATGTTTAAGCTTTGTAAATAGGTTGTACTGTGAACAAATGTCAACATGCTGTCTTTTTGACCACCATGCAATCCAAGCCAAATACAACAGATCTTTTACTGGTGATAGGCCAGCCAATAGAGCATCAGAGGCCCAATGGAAAAGCCATTGACCTTAAAAGCCAAGGATTATTGCTTCAAGTCCTGACATCAGTGTGTCACAGCAGAGTGGCGCAGCTGAAGCGTGCTGGGCCCATAACCCAGAGGTCGATGGATCGAAACCATCCTCTGCTACTACCTTTGAGAAACGTGCAACGTTCTCTGTCGCAGCTAGTCCGCTCAAGGTGTCTGGCTCAGATTTACAATGAGTAAAAAAACATGCTTGGAAAAGTAGCTGCCTTTGTTTGCCAGATAGCAAACTTAAGGCACCCGATAGCTGGGCTCAAGACACAAGAGCATATGGATCAGAGGATTCTGATGCTGTCTGTGTTATTCAGCAAATATTACCAGCCTTTATTTGCAGCACTCTCGCTTCATACTCAGAAACACAGCAAAAACATAATTAAATGCTTTTTAAATTAGTTCAAATGTGTCAAAATACCAGTGTGTTGTCGCTTGTTGTTGACTGTATAGGCAACGGAGCCCCAGTGGCCTAATGGATAAGGCACTGGCCTCCTAAGCCAGGGATTGTGGGTTCAAGTCCCGTCTGGGGTGTTGTTCATCAGAGTAGCGCAGCGGAAGCGTGCTGGGCCCATAACCCAGAGGTCGATGGATCGAAACCATCCTCTGCTAATCATTTTTTATGAACAACTGTGCCAAACATTTGCCCTTCCACAATGGGTTTAGAGAGAAGAGCATAGAAAAATCAGCAGGATTTCACTTTCTCAGAGTAAATTAAAGGCTCCTGAGAGCTGTGCCCATTAAACAAAAGTTGTTGGGTCAAAACAATGCTAAGCTAATTAATGTTTCTCTGTGAATATTCCTAGAATAAATGAGCCTTACTCTCCGTTCAGGCTCAGGAACAATGCTGACATGAATGTTTAAGCTTTGTAAATAGGTTGTACTGTGAACAAATGTCAACGTGCTGTCTTTTTGACCACCATGAAATCCAAGCCAAATACAACAGATCTTTTACTGGTGATAGGCCAGCCAATAGAGCATCAGAGGCCTAATGGAAAAGCCATTGACCTTCAAAGCCAAGGATTGTGGCTTCAAGTCCTGACATCAGTGTGTCACAGCAGAGTGGCGCAGCGGAAGCGTGCTGGGCCCATAACCCAGATGTCGATGGATCGAAACCATCCTCTGCTACTACCTTTGAGAAACGTGCAACGTTCTCTGTCGCAGCAAGTCCGCTCAAGGTGTCTGGCTCAGATTTACAATGAGTAAAAAAACATGCTTGGAAAAGTAGCTGCCTTTGTTTGCCAGATAGCAAACTTAAGGCACCCGATAGCTGGGCTCAAGACACAAGAGCATATGGATCAGAGGATTCTGATGCTGTCTGTGTTATTCAGCAAATATTACCAGCCTTTATTTGCAGCACTCTCGCTTCATACTCAGAAACACAGCGAAAACATAATTAAATGCTTTGTAAATTAGTTCAAATGTGTCAAAATACCAGTGTGTTGTCGCTTGTTGTTGACTGTATAGGCAACGGAGCCCCAGTGGCCTAATGGATAAGGCACTGGCCTCCTAAGCCAGGGATTGTGGGTTCGAGTTCCTTCTGGGGTGTTGTTCAGCAGAGTTGCTCAGCGGAAGCGTGCTGGGCCCATAACCCAGAGGTCGATGAATCGAAACCATCCTCTGCTAACCATTTTTAATGAACAACTGTGCCAAACATTTGCCCTTCCACAATGGGATTAGAGAGAAGAGCATAGAAAAAATATCAGCAGGATTTTACTTTCTCAGAGTAAATTTAAGGCTCCTGAGAGCTGTGCCCATTAAACAAAAGTTGTTGGGTCAAAACAATGCTAAGCTAATTAATGTTTCTCTGTGAATATTCCTAGAATAAATGAGCCTTACTCTCCGTTCAGGCTCAGGAACAATGCTGACATGAATGTTTAAGCTTTGTAAATAGGTTGTACTGTGAACAAATGTCAATGTGCTGTCTTTTTGACCACCATGCAATCCAAGCCAAATACAACAGATCTTTTACTGGTGATAGGCCAGCCAATAGAGCATCAGAGGCCCAATGGAAAAGCCATTGACCTTAAAAGCCAAGGATTATTGCTTCAAGTCCTGACATCAGTGTGTCACAGCAGAGTGGCGCAGCGGAAGCATGCTGGGCCCATAACCCAGATGTCGATGGATCGAAACCATCCTCTGCTACTACCTTTGAGAAACGTGCAACGTTCTCTGTCGCAGCAAGTCCGCTCAAGGTGTCTGGCTCAGATTTACAATGAGTAAAAAAACATGCTTGGAAAAGTAGCTGCCTTTGTTTGCCAGATAGCAAACTTAAGGCACCCGATAGCTGGGCTCAAGACACAAGAGCATATGGATCAGAGGATTCTGATGCTGTCTGTGTTATTCAGCAAATATTACCAGCCTTTATTTGCAGCACTCTCGCTTCATACTCAGAAACACAGCGAAAACATAATTAAATGCTTTGTAAATTAGTTCAAATGTGTCAAAATACCAGTGTGTTGTCGCTTGTTGTTGACTGTATAGGCAACGGAGCCCCAGTGGCCTAATGGATAAGGCACTGGCCTCCTAAGCCAGGGATTGTGGGTTCGAGTTCCTTCTGGGGTGTTGTTCAGCAGAGTGGCGCAGCGGAAGCGTGCTGGGCCCATAACCCAGAGGTCGATGGATCGAAACCATCCTCTGCTAACCATTTTTAATGAACAACTGTGCCAAACATTTGCCCTTCCACAATGGGATTAGAGAGAAGAGCATAGAAAAATCAGCAGGATTTTACTTTCTCAGAGTAAATTAAAGGCTCCTGAGAGCTGTGCCCATTAAACAAAAGTTGTTGGGTCAAAACAATGCTAAGCTAATTAATGTTTCTCTGTGAATATTCCTAGAATAAATGAGCCTTACTCTCCGTTCAGGCTCAGGAACAATGCTGACATGAATGTTTAAGCTTTGTAAATAGGTTGTACTGTGAACAAATGTCAACGTGCTGTCTTTTTGACCACCATGCAATCCAAGCCAAATACAACAGATCTTTTACTGGTGATAGGCCGGCCAATAGAGCATCAGAGGCCCAATGGAAAAGCCATTGACCTTAAAAGCCAAGGATTATTGCTTCAAGTCCTGACATCAGTGTGTCACAGCAGAGTGGCGCAGCTGAAGCGTGCTGGGCCCATAACCCAGAGGTCGATGGATCGAAACCATCCTCTGCTACTACCTTTGAGAAACGTGCAACGTTCTCTGTCGCAGCTAGTCCGCTCAAGGTGTCTGGCTCAGATTTACAATGAGTAAAAAAACATGCTTGGAAAAGTAGCTGCCTTTGTTTGCCAGATAGCAAACTTAAGGCACCCGATAGCTGGGCTCAAGACACAAGAGCATATGGATCAGAGGATTCTGATGCTGTCTGTGTTATTCAGCAAATATTACCAGCCTTTATTTGCAGCACTCTCGCTTCATACTCAGAAACACAGCAAAAACATAATTAAATGCTTTGTAAATTAGTTCAAATGTGTCAAAATACCAGTGTGTTGTCGCTTGTTGTTGACTGTATAGGCAACGGAGCCCCAGTGGCCTAATGGATAAGGCACTGGCCTCCTAAGCCAGGGATTGTGGGTTCAAGTCCCGTCTGGGGTGTTGTTCAGCAGAGTAGCGCAGCGGAAGCGTGCTGGGCCCGTAACCCAGAGGTCGATGGATCGAAACCATCCTCTGCTAATCATTTTTTATGAACAACTGTGCCAAACATTTGCCCTTCCACAATGGGTTTAGAGAGAAGAGCATAGAAAAATCAGCAGGATTTCACTTTCTCAGAGTAAATTAAAGGCTCCTGAGAGCTGTGCCCATTAAACAAAAGTTGTTGGGTCAAAACAATGCTAAGCTAATTAATGTTTCTCTGTGAATATTCCTAGAATAAATGAGCCTTACTCTCCGTTCAGACTAAGGAACAATGCTGACATGAATGTTTAAGCTTTGTAAATAGGTTGTACTGTGAACAAATGTCAACGTGCTGTCAGTTGTGGCTTCAAGTCCCGACATCAGTGTGTCACAGCAGAGTGGCGCAGCGGAAGCGTGCTGGGCCCATAACCCAGAGGTCGATGGATCGAAACCATCCTCTGCTACTACCCACTGAATTGAGAAACGTGCAACGGTTCTCGCAGCAAGTCCGCTCAGATTTACAATGAGTAAAAAAACATGCTTGGAAAATTAGCTGCCTTTGTTTGCCAGATAGCAAACTTAAGGCACCCGATAGCTGGGCTCAAGGCTCAAGACACAAGAGCATATGGATCAGAGGATTCTGATGCTGTCTGTGTTATTCAGCAAATATTACCAGCCTTTATTTTCAGCACTCTCGCTTAATACTCAGAAACACAGCGAAAACATAATTAGATGCTTTGTAAATTAGTTCAAATGTGTCCAAATACCAGTGTGTTGTCGCTTGTTGTTGACGGTATAGGCAACTTAGCCCCAGTGGACTAATGGATAAGGCACTGGCCTCCTAAGACAGGGATTGTGGGTTCGAGTCCCGTCTGGGGTGTTGTTCAGCAGAGTGGCGCAGCGGAAGCGTGCTGGGCCCATAACCCAGAGGTGGATGGATCGAAACCATCCTCTGCTAATCATTTTTAATGAACAACTGTGCCAAACATTTGCCCTTCCACAATGGGTTTAGAGAGAAGAGCATAGAAAAATCAGCAGGATTTCACTTTCTCAGAGTAAATTAAAGGCTCCTGAGAGCTGTGCCCATTAAACAAAAGTTGTTGGGTCAAAACAATGCTAAGCTAATTAATGTTTCTCTGTGAATATTCCTAGAATAAATGAGCCTTACTCTCCGTTCAGGCTCAGGAACAATGCTGACATGAATGTTTAAGCTTTGTAAATAGGTTGTACTGTGAACAAATGTCAACGTGCTGTCTTTTTGACCACCATGAAATCCAAGCCAAATACAACAGATCTTTTACTGGTGATAGGCCAGCCAATAGAGCATCAGAGGCCTAATGGAAAAGCCATTGACCTTCAAAGCCAAGGATTGTGGCTTCAAGTCCCGACATCAGTGTGTCACAGCAGAGTGGCGCAGCGGAAGCGTGCTGGGCCCATAACCCAGAGGTCGATGGATCGAAACCATCCTCTGCTACTACCCACTAAATTGAGAAACGTGCAACGTTCTCTCTCGCAGCAAGTCAGCTCAAGGTGTCTGGCTCAGATTTAAAATGAGTAAAAAAACTTGCTTGGAAAAGCAGCTGCCTTTGTTTGCCTGATAGCAAACTTAAGGCACCCGATAGCTGGGCTGAAGACACAAGAGCATGTGGATCAGAGGATTCTGATGCTGTCTGTGTTATTCAGCAAATATTACCAGCCTTAATTTGCAGCACTCTCGCTTAATACTCAGAAACACAGCGAAAACATAATTAGATGCTTTGTAAATTAGTTCAAATGTGTCAAAATACCAGTGTGTTGTCGCTTGTTGTTGACTGTATAGGCAACGGAGCCCCAGTGCCCCAAATGGATAAGGCACTGGCCTCCTAAGCCAGGGATTGTGGGTTCGAGTCCCGTCTGGGGTGTTGTTCAGCAGAGTGGCGCAGCGGAAGCGTGCTGGGCCCATAACCCAGAGGTCGATGGATCGAAACCATCCTCTGCTAATCATTTTTAATGAACAACTGTGCCAAACATTTGCCCTTCCACAATGGGATTAGAGAGAAGAGCATAGAAAAATCAGCAGGATTTTACTTTCTCAGAGTAAATTAAAGGCTCCTGAGAGCTGTGCCCATTAAACAAAAGTTGTTGGGTCAAAACAATGCTAAGCTAATTAATGTTTCTCTGTGAATATTCCTAGAATAAATGAGCCTTACTCTCCGTTCAGGCTCAGGAACAATGCTGACATGAATGTTTAAGCTTTGTAAATAGGTTGTACTGTGAACAAATGTCAACGTGCTGTCTTTTTGACCACCATGCAATCCAAGCCAAATACAACAGATCTTTTACTGGTGATAGGCCAGCCAATAGAGCATCAGAGGCCCAATGGAAAAGCCATTGACCTTAAAAGCCAAGGATTATTGCTTCAAGTCCTGACATCAGTGTGTCACAGCAGAGTGGCGCAGCGGAAGCGTGCTGGGCCCATAACCCAGAGGTCGATGGATCGAAACCATCCTCTGCTACTACCTTTGAGAAACGTGCAACGTTCTCTGTCGCAGCAAGTCCGCTCAAGGTGTCTGGCTCAGATTTACAATGAGTAAAAAAACATGCTTGGAAAAGTAGCTGCCTTTGTTTGCCAGATAGCAAACTTAAGGCACCCGATAGCTGGGCTCAAGACACAAGAGCATATGGATCAGAGGATTCTGATGCTGTCTGTGTTATTCAGCAAATATTACCAGCCTTTATTTGCAGCACTCTCGCTTCATACTCGGAAACACAGTGAAAACATAATTAAATGCTTTGTAAATTAGTTCAAATGTGTCAAAATACCAGTGTGTTGTCGCTTGTTGTTGACTGTATAGGCAACGGAGCCCCAGTGGCCTAATGGATAAGGCACTGGCCTCCTAAGCCAGGGATTGTGGGTTCGAGTCCCGTCTGGGGTGTTGTTCAGCAAAGTGGCGCAGCGGAAGCGTGCTGGGCCCATAACCCAGAGGTCGATGGATCGAAACCATCCTCTGCTAATCAGTTTTAATGAACAACTGTGCCAAACATTTGCCCTTCCACAATGGGTTTAGAGAGAAGAGCATAGAAAAATCAGCAGGATTTCACTTTCTCAGAGTAAATTAAAGGCTCCTGAGAGCTGTGCCCATTAAACAAAAGTTGTTGGGTCAAAACAATGCTAAGCTAATTAATGTTTCTCTGTGAATATTCCTAGAATAAATGAGCCTTACTCTCCGTTCAGGCTCAGGAACAATGCTGACATGAATGTTTAAGGTTTGTAAATAGGTTGTACTGTGAACAAATGTCAACGTGCTGTCTTTTTGACCACCATGCAATCCAAGCCAAATACAACAGATCTTTTACTGGTGATAGGCCAGCCAATAGAGCATCAGAGGCCTAATGGAAAAGCCTTTGACCTTCAAAGCCAAGGATTGTGGCTTCAAGTCCCGACATCAGTGTGTCACAGCAGAGTGGCGCAGCGGAAGCGTGCTGGGCCCATAACCCAGAGGTCGATGGATCGAAACCATCCTCTGCTACTACCCACTGAATTGAGAAACGTGCAACGTTCTCTCTCTCGCAGCAAGTCCGCTCAAGGTGTCTGGCTCAGATTTAAAATGAGTAAAAAAACTTGCTTGGAAAAGCAGCTGCCTTTGTTTGCCTGATAGCAAACTTAAGACAACCGATAGCTGGGCTGAAGACACAAGAGCATGTGGATCAGAAGATTCTGATGCTGTCTGTGTTATTCAGCAAATATTACCAGCCTTAATTTGCAGCACTCTCGCTTAATACTCAGAAACACAGCGAAAACATAATTAGATGCTTTGTAAATTAGTTCAAATGTGTCAAAATACCAGTGTGTTGCCGCTTGTTGTTGACTGTATAGGCAACGGAGCCCCAGTGGCCTAATGGATAAGGCACTGGCCTCCTAAGCCAGGGATTGTGGGTTCGAGTCCCGTCTGGGGTGTTGTTCAGCAGAGTGGCGCAGCGGAAGCGTGCTGGGCCCATAACCCAGAGGTCGATGGATCGAAACCATCCTCTGCTAATCATTTTTAATGAACAACTGTGCCAAACATTTGCCCTTCCACAATGGGTTTAGAGAGAAGAGCATAGAAAAATCAGCAGGATTTCACTTTCTCAGAGTAAATTAAAGGCTCCTGAGAGCTGTGCCCATTAAACAAAAGTTGTTGGGTCAAAAACAATGCTAAGCTAATTAATGTTTCTCTGTGAATATTCCTAGAATAAATGAGCCTTACTCTCCGTTCAGGCTCAGGAACAATGCTGACATGAATGTTTAAGCTTTGTAAATAGGTTGTACTGTGAACAAATGTCAACTTGCTGTCTTTTTGACCACCATGCAATCCAAGCCAAATACAACAGATCTTTTACTGGTGATAGGCCAGCCAATAGAGCATCAGAGGCCTAATGGAAAAGCCATTGACCTTCAAAGCCAAGGATTGTGGCTTCAAGTCCCGACATCAGTGTGTCACAGCAGAGTGGCGCAGCGGAAGCGTGCTGGGCCCATAACCCAGAGGTCGATGGATCGAAACCATCCTCTGCTACTACCCACTGAATTGAGAAACGTGCAACGTTCTCTCTCGCAGCAAGTCCGCTCAAGGTGTCTGGATCAGATTTACAATGAGTAAAAAAACATGCTTGGAAAAGTAGCTGCCTTTGTTTGCCAGATAGCAAACTTAAGGCACCCGATAGCTGGGCTCAAGACACAAGAGCATATGGATCAGAGGATTCTGATGCTGTCTGTGTTATTCAGCAAATATTACCAGCCTTTATTTGCAGCACTCTCGCTTCATACTCAGAAACACAGCGAAAACATAATTAAATGCTTTGTAAATTAGTTCAAATGTGTCAAAATACCAGTGTGTTGTCGCTTGTTGTTGACTGTATAGGCAACGGAGCCCCAGTGGCCTAATGGATAAGGCACTGGCCTCCTAAGCCAGGGATTGTGGGTTCGAGTTCCTTCTGGGGTGTTGTTCAGCAGAGTGGCGCAGCGGAAGCGTGCTGGGCCCATAACCCAGAGGTCGATGGATCGAAACCATCCTCTGCTAACCATTTTTAATGAACAACTGTGCCAAACATTTGCCCTTCCACAATGGGATTAGAGAGAAGAGCATAGAAAAATCAGCAGGATTTTACTTTCTCAGAGTAAATTAAAGGCTCCTGAGAGCTGTGCCCATTAAACAAAAGTTGTTGGGTCAAAACAATGCTAAGCTAATTAATGTTTCTCTGTGAATATTCCTAGAATAAATGAGCCTTACTCTCCGTTCAGGCTCAGGAACAATGCTGACATGAATGTTTAAGCTTTGTAAATAGGTTGTACTGTGAACAAATGTCAACGTGCTGTCTTTTTGACCACCATGCAATCCAAGCCAAATACAACAGATCTTTTACTGGTGATAGGCCAGCCAATAGAGCATCAGAGGCCCAATGGAAAAGCCATTGACCTTAAAAGCCAAGGATTATTGCTTCAAGTCCTGACATCAGTGTGTCACAGCAGAGTGGCGCAGCGGAAGCGTGCTGGGCCCATAACCCAGAGGTCGATGGATCGAAACCATCCTCTGCTACTACCTTTGAGAAACGTGCAACGTTCTCTGTCGCAGCAAGTCCGCTCAAGGTGTCTGGCTCAGATTTACAATGAGTAAAAAAACATGCTTGGAAAAGTAGCTGCCTTTGTTTGCCAGATAGCAAACTTAAGGCACCCGATAGCTGGGCTCAAGACACAAGAGCATATGGATCAGAGGATTCTGATGCTGTCTGTGTTATTCAGCAAATATTACCAGCCTTTATTTGCAGCACTCTCGCTTCATACTCGGAAACACAGTGAAAACATAATTAAATGCTTTGTAAATTAGTTCAAATGTGTCAAAATACCAGTGTGTTGTCGCTTGTTGTTGACTGTATAGGCAACGGAACCCCAGTGGCCTAATGGATAAGGCACTGGCCTCCTAAGCCAGGGATTGTGGGTTCGAGTCCCGTCTGGGGTGTTGTTCAGCAAAGTGGCGCAGCGGAAGCGTGCTGGGCCCATAACCCAGAGGTCGATGGATCGAAACCATCCTCTGCTAATCATTTTTAATGAACAACTGTGCCAAACATTTGCCCTTCCACAATGGGTTTAGAGAGAAGAGCATAGAAAAATCAGCAGGATTTCACTTTCTCAGAGTAAATTAAAGGCTCCTGAGAGCTGTGCCCATTAAACAAAAGTTGTTGGGTCAAAAACAATGCTAAGCTAATTAATGTTTCTCTGTGAATATTCCTAGAATAAATGAGCCTTACTCTCCGTTCAGGCTCAGGAACAATGCTGACATGAATGTTTAAGCTTTGTAAATAGGTTGTACTGTGAACAAATGTCAACTTGCTGTCTTTTTGACCACCATGCAATCCAAGCCAAATACAACAGATCTTTTACTGGTGATAGGCCAGCCAATAGAGCATCAGAGGCCTAATGGAAAAGCCATTGACCTTCAAAGCCAAGGATTGTGGCTTCAAGTCCCGACATCAGTGTGTCACAGCAGAGTGGCGCAGCGGAAGCGTGCTGGGCCCATAACCCAGAGGTCGATGGATCGAAACCATCCTCTGCTACTACCCACTGAATTGAGAAACGTGCAACGTTCTCTCTCGCAGCAAGTCCGCTCAAGGTGTCTGGATCAGATTTACAATGAGTAAAAAAACATGCTTGGAAAAGTAGCTGCCTTTGTTTGCCAGATAGCAAACTTAAGGCACCCGATAGCTGGGCTCAAGACACAAGAGCATATGAATCAGAGGATGCTGATGCTGTCTGTGTTATTCAGCAAATATTACCAGCCTTTATTTGCAGCACTCTCGCTTCATACTCAGAAACACAGCGAAAACATAATTAAATGCTTTGTAAATTAGTTCAAATGTGTCAAAATACCAGTGTGTTGTCGCTTGTTGTTGACTGTATAGGCAACGGAGCCCCAGTGGCCTAATGGATAAGGCACTGGCCTCCTAAGCCAGGGATTGTGGGTTCGAGTTCCTTCTGGGGTGTTGTTCAGCAGAGTGGCGCAGCGGAAGCGTGCTGGGCCCATAACCCAGAGGTCGATGGATCGAAACCATCCTCTGCTAACCATTTTTAATGAACAACTGTGCCAAACATTTGCCCTTCCACAATGGGATTAGAGAGAAGAGCATAGAAAAATCAGCAGGATTTTACTTTCTCAGAGTAAATTAAAGGCTCCTGAGAGCTGTGCCCATTAAACAAAAGTTGTTGGGTCAAAACAATGCTAAGCTAATTAATGTTTCTCTGTGAATATTCCTAGAATAAATGAGCCTTACTCTCCGTTCAGGCTCAGGAACAATGCTGACATGAATGTTTAAGCTTTGTAAATAGGTTGTACTGTGAACAAATGTCAACGTGCTGTCTTTTTGACCACCATGCAATCCAAGCCAAATACAACAGATCTTTTACTGGTGATAGGCCAGCCAATAGAGCATCAGAGGCCCAATGGAAAAGCCATTGACCTTAAAAGCCAAGGATTATTGCTTCAAGTCCTGACATCAGTGTGTCACAGCAGAGTGGCGCAGCGGAAGCGTGCTGGGCCCATAACCCAGAGGTCGATGGATCGAAACCATCCTCTGCTACTACCTTTGAGAAACGTGCAACGTTCTCTGTCGCAGCAAGTCCGCTCAAGGTGTCTGGCTCAGATTTACAATGAGTAAAAAAACATGCTTGGAAAAGTAGCTGCCTTTGTTTGCCAGATAGCAAACTTAAGGCACCCGATAGCTGGGCTCAAGACACAAGAGCATATGGATCAGAGGATTCTGATGCTGTCTGTGTTATTCAGCAAATATTACCAGCCTTTATTTGCAGCACTCTCGCTTCATACTCAGAAACACAGCGAAAACACAATTAAATGCTTTGTAAATTAGTTCAAATGTGTCAAAATACCAGTGTGTTGTCGCTTGTTGTTGACTGTATAGGCAACGGAGCCCCAGTGGCCTAATGGATAAGGCACTGGCCTCCTAAGCCAGAGATTGTGGGTTCAAGTCCCGTCTGGGGTGTTGTTCAGCAGAGTAGCGCAGCGGAAGCGTGCTGGGCCCATAACCCAGAGGTCGATGGATCGAAACCATCCTCTGCTAATCATTTTTTATGAACAACTGTGCCAAACATTTGCCCTTCCACAATGGGTTTAGAGAGAAGAGCATAGAAAAATCAGCAGGATTTCACTTTCTCAGAGTAAATTAAAGGCTCCTGAGAGCTGTGCCCATTAAACAAAAGTTGTTGGGTCAAAACAATGCTAAGCTAATTAATGTTTCTCTGTGAATATTCCTAGAATAAATGAGCCTTACTCTCCGTTCAGGCTCAGGAACAATGCTGACATGAATGTTTAAGCTTTGTAAATAGGTTGTACTGTGAACAAATGTCAACGTGCTGTCTTTTTGACCACCATGAAATCCAAGCCAAATACAACAGATCTTTTACTGGTGATAGGCCAGCCAATAGAGCATCAGAGGCCTAATGGAAAAGCCATTGACCTTCAAAGCCAAGGATTGTGGCTTCAAGTCCCGACATAAGTGTGTCACAGCAGAGTGGCGCAGCGGAAGCGTGCTGGGCCCATAACCCAGAGGTCGATGGATCGAAACCATCCTCTGCTACTACCCACTGAATTGAGAAACGTGCAACGTTCTCTGTCGCAGCAAGTCCGCTCAAGGTGTCTGGCTCAGATTTACAATGAGTAAAAAAACTTGCTTGGAAAAGCAGCTGCCTTTGTTTGCCTGATAGCAAACTTAAGGCAACCGATAGCTGGGCTGAAGACACAAGAGCATGTGGATCAGAGGATTCTGATGCTGTCTGTGTTATTCAGCAAATATTACCAGCCTTAATTTGCAGCACTCTCGCTTAATACTCAGAAACACAGCGAAAACATAATTAGATGCTTTGTAAATTAGTTCAAATGTGTCAAAATACCAGTGTGTTGTCGCTTGTTGTTGACTGTCTAGGCAACGGAGCCCCAGTGGCCTAATGGATAAGGCACTGGCCTCCTAAGCCAGGGATTGTGGGTTCGAGTCCCCTCTGGGGTGTTGTTCAGCAGAGTGGCGCAGCGGAAGCGTGCTGGGCCCATAACCCAGAGGTCGATGGATCGAAACCATCCTCTGCTAATCATTTTTAATGAACAACTGTGCCAAACATTTGCCCTTCCACAATGGGTTTAGAGAGAAGAGCATAGAAAAATCAGCAGGATTTCA
The DNA here is from genome assembly GCF_947034865.1 of Barbatula barbatula. Taxonomy (NCBI): domain Eukaryota; kingdom Metazoa; phylum Chordata; class Actinopteri; order Cypriniformes; family Nemacheilidae; genus Barbatula; species Barbatula barbatula. The sequence goes on from NC_136764.1 coordinate 27,688,657, forward strand.
CTTTCTCAGAGTAAATTAAAGGCTCCTGAGAGCTGTGCCCATTAAACAAAAGTTGTTGGGTCAAAACAATGCTAAGCTAATTAATGTTTCTCTGTGAATATTCCTAGAATAAATGAGCCTTACTCTCCGTTCAGGCTCAGGAACAATGCTGACATGAATGTTTAAGCTTTGTAAATAGGTTGTACTGTGAACAAATGTCAACTTGCTGTCTTTTTGACCACCATGCAATCCAAGCCAAATACAACAGATCTTTTACTGGTGATAGGCCAGCCAATAGAGCATCAGAGGCCTAATGGAAAAGCCATTGACCTTCAAAGCCAAGGATTGTGGCTTCAAGTCCCGACATCAGTGTGTCACAGCAGAGTGGCGCAGCGGAAGCGTGCTGGGCCCATAACCCAGAGGTCGATGGATCGAAACCATCCTCTGCTACTACCCACTGAATTGAGAAACGTGCAACGTTCTCTCTCGCAGCAAGTCCGCTCAAGGTGTCTGGATCAGATTTACAATGAGTAAAAAAACATGCTTGGAAAAGTAGCTGCCTTTGTTTGCCAGATAGCAAACTTAAGGCAACCGATAGCTGGGCTGAAGACACAAGAGCATGTGGATCAGAGGATTCTGATGCTGTCTGTGTTATTCAGCAAATTTTACCAGCCTTAATTTGCAGCACTCTCGCTTAATACTCAGAAACACAGCGAAAACATAATTAGATGCTTTGTAAATTAGTTCAAATGTGTCAAAATACCAGTGTGTTGTCGCTTGTTGTTGACTGTATAGGCAACGGAGCCCCAGTGGCCTAATGGATAAGGCACTGGCCTCCTAAGCCAGGGATTGTGGGTTCGAGTCCCGTCTGGGGTGTTGTTCAGCAGAGTGGCGCAGCGGAAGCGTGCTGGGCCCATAACCCAGAGGTCGATGGATCGAAACCATCCTCTGCTAATCATTTTTAATGAACAACTGTGCCAAACATTTGCCCTTCCACAATGGGTTTAGAGAGAAGAGCATAGAAAAATCAGCAGGATTTCACTTTCTCAGAGTAAATTAAAGGCTCCTGAGAGCTGTGCCCATTAAACAAAAGTTGTTGGGTCAAAAACAATGCTAAGCTAATTAATGTTTCTCTGTGAATATTCCTAGAATAAATGAGCCTTACTCTCCGTTCAGGCTCAGGAACAATGCTGACATGAATGTTTAAGCTTTGTAAATAGGTTGTACTGTGAACAAATGTCAACTTGCTGTCTTTTTGACCACCATGCAATCCAAGCCAAATACAACAGATCTTTTACTGGTGATAGGCCAGCCAATAGAGCATCAGAGGCCTAATGGAAAAGCCATTGACCTTCAAAGCCAAGGATTGTGGCTTCAAGTCCCGACATCAGTGTGTCACAGCAGAGTGGCGCAGCGGAAGCGTGCTGGGCCCATAACCCAGAGGTCGATGGATCGAAACCATCCTCTGCTACTACCCACTGAATTGAGAAACGTGCAACGTTCTCTCTCGCAGCAAGTCCGCTCAAGGTGTCTGGATCAGATTTACAATGAGTAAAAAAACATGCTTGGAAAAGTAGCTGCCTTTGTTTGCCAGATAGCAAACTTAAGGCACCCGATAGCTGGGCTCAAGACACAAGAGCATATGGATCAGAGGATTCTGATGCTGTCTGTGTTATTCAGCAAATATTACCAGCCTTTATTTGCAGCACTCTCGCTTCATACTCAGAAACACAGCGAAAACATAATTAAATGCTTTGTAAATTAGTTCAAATGTGTCAAAATACCAGTGTGTTGTCGCTTGTTGTTGACTGTATAGGCAACGGAGCCCCAGTGGCCTAATGGATAAGGCACTGGCCTCCTAAGCCAGGGATTGTGGGTTCGAGTTCCTTCTGGGGTGTTGTTCAGCAGAGTGGCGCAGCGGAAGCGTGCTGGGCCCATAACCCAGAGGTCGATGGATCGAAACCATTCTCTGCTAACCATTTTTAATGAACAACTGTGCCAAACATTTGCCCTTCCACAATGGGATTAGAGAGAAGAGCATAGAAAAATCAGCAGGATTTTACTTTCTCAGAGTAAATTAAAGGCTCCTGAGAGCTGTGCCCATTAAACAAAAGTTGTTGGGTCAAAACAATGCTAAGCTAATTAATGTTTCTCTGTGAATATTCCTAGAATAAATGAGCCTTACTCTCCGTTCAGGCTCAGGAACAATGCTGACATGAATGTTTAAGCTTTGTAAATAGGTTGTACTGTGAACAAATGTCAACGTGCTGTCTTTTTGACCACCATGCAATCCAAGCCAAATACAACAGATCTTTTACTGGTGATAGGCCAGCCAATAGAGCATCAGAGGCCCAATGGAAAAGCCATTGACCTTAAAAGCCAAGGATTATTGCTTCAAGTCCTGACATCAGTGTGTCACAGCAGAGTGGCGCAGCGGAAGCGTGCTGGGCCCATAACCCAGAGGTCGATGGATCGAAACCATCCTCTGCTACTACCTTTGAGAAACGTGCAACGTTCTCTCTCGCAGCAAGTCCGCTCAAGGTGTCTGGATCAGATTTACAATGAGTAAAAAAACATGCTTGGAAAAGTAGCTGCCTTTGTTTGCCAGATAGCAAACTTAAGGCACCCGATAGCTGGGCTCAAGACACAAGAGCATATGGATCAGAGGATTCTGATGCTGTCTGTGTTATTCAGCAAATATTACCAGCCTTTATTTGCAGCACTCTCGCTTTATCTACAGAAACACAGCAAAAACATGATTAAATGCTTTGTAAATTAGTTCAAATGTGTCAAAATACCAGTGTGTTGTCGCTTGTTGTTGACTGTATAGGCAACGGAGCCCCAGTGGCCTAATGGATAAGGCACTGGCCTCCTAAGCCAGGGATTGTGGGTTCAAGTCCCGTCTGGGGTGTTGTTCAGCAGAGTAGCGCAGCGGAAGCGTGCTGGGCCCATAACCCAGAGGTCGATGGATCGAAACCATCCTCTGCTAATCATTTTTTATGAACAACTGTGCCAAACATTTGCCCTTCCACAATGGGTTTAGAGAGAAGAGCATAGAAAAATCAGCAGGATTTCACTTTCTCAGAGTAAATTAAAGGCTCCTGAGAGCTGTGCCCATTAAACAAAAGTTGTTGGGTCAAAACAATGCTAAGCTAATTAATGTTTCTCTGTGAATATTCCTAGAATAAATGAGCCTTACTCTCCGTTCAGGCTCAGGAACAATGCTGACATGAATGTTTAAGCTTTGTAAATAGGTTGTACTGTGAACAAATGTCAACGTGCTGTCTTTTTGACCACCATGAAATCCAAGCCAAATACAACAGATCTTTTACTGGTGATAGGCCAGCCAATAGAGCATCAGAGGCCTAATGGAAAAGCCATTGACCTTCAAAGCCAAGGATTGTGGCTTCAAGTCCCGACATAAGTGTGTCACAGCAGAGTGGCGCAGCGGAAGCGTGCTGGGCCCATAACCCAGAGGTCGATGGATCGAAACCATCCTCTGCTACTACCCACTGAATTGAGAAACGTGCAACGTTCTCTGTCGCAGCAAGTCCGCTCAAGGTGTCTGGCTCAGATTTACAATGAGTAAAAAAACTTGCTTGGAAAAGCAGCTGCCTTTGTTTGCCTGATAGCAAACTTAAGGCAACCGATAGCTGGGCTGAAGACACAAGAGCATGTGGATCAGAGGATTCTGATGCTGTCTGTGTTATTCAGCAAATATTACCAGCCTTAATTTGCAGCACTCTCGCTTAATACTCAGAAACACAGCGAAAACATAATTAGATGCTTTGTAAATTAGTTCAAATGTGTCAAAATACCAGTGTGTTGTCGCTTGTTGTTGACTGTCTAGGCAACGGAGCCCCAGTGGCCTAATGGATAAGGCACTGGCCTCCTAAGCCAGGGATTGTGGGTTCGAGTCCCCTCTGGGGTGTTGTTCAGCAGAGTGGCGCAGCGGAAGCGTGCTGGGCCCATAACCCAGAGGTCGATGGATCGAAACCATCCTCTGCTAATCATTTTTAATGAACAACTGTGCCAAACATTTGCCCTTCCACAATGGGTTTAGAGAGAAGAGCATAGAAAAATCAGCAGGATTTCACTTTCTCAGAGTAAATTAAAGGCTCCTGAGAGCTGTGCCCATTAAACAAAAGTTGTTGGGTCAAAACAATGCTAAGCTAATTAATGTTTCTCTGTGAATATTCCTAGAATAAATGAGCCTTACTCTCCGTTCAGGCTCAGGAACAATGCTGACATGAATGTTTAAGCTTTGTAAATAGGTTGTACTGTGAACAAATGTCAACTTGCTGTCTTTTTGACCACCATGCAATCCAAGCCAAATACAACAGATCTTTTACTGGTGATAGGCCAGCCAATAGAGCATCAGAGGCCTAATGGAAAAGCCATTGACCTTCAAAGCCAAGGATTGTGGCTTCAAGTCCCGACATCAGTGTGTCACAGCAGAGTGGCGCAGCGGAAGCGTGCTGGGCCCATAACCCAGAGGTCGATGGATCGAAACCATCCTCTGCTACTACCCACTGAATTGAGAAACGTGCAACGTTCTCTCTCGCAGCAAGTCCGCTCAAGGTGTCTGGATCAGATTTACAATGAGTAAAAAAACATGCTTGGAAAAGTAGCTGCCTTTGTTTGCCAGATAGCAAACTTAAGGCACCCGATAGCTGGGCTCAAGACACAAGAGCATATGGATCAAAGGATTCTGATGCTGTCTGTGTTATTCAGCAAATATTACCAGCCTTTATTTGCAGCACTCTCGCTTCATACTCAGAAACACAGCGAAAACATAATTAAATGCTTTGTAAATTAGTTCAAATGTGTCAAAATACCAGTGTGTTGTCGCTTGTTGTTGACTGTATAGGCAACGGAGCCCCAGTGGCCTAATGGATAAGGCACTGGCCTCCTAAGCCAGGGATTGTGGGTTCGAGTCCCGTCTGGGGTGTTGTTCAGCAGAGTGGCGCAGCGGAAGCGTGCTGGGCCCATAACCCAGAGGTCGATGGATCGAAACCATCCTCTGCTAATCATTTTTAATGAACAACTGTGCCAAACATTTGCCCTTCCACAATGGGTTTAGAGAGAAGAGCATAGAAAAATCAGCAGGATTTCACTTTCTCAGAGTAAATTAAAGGCTCCTGAGAGCTGTGCCCATTAAACAAAAGTTGTTGGGTCAAAACAATGCTAAGCTAATTAATGTTTCTCTGTGAATATTCCTAGAATAAATGAGCCTTACTCTCCGTTCAGGCTCAGGAACAATGCTGACATGAATGTTTAAGCTTTGTAAATAGGTTGTACTGTGAACAAATGTCAACGTGCTGTCTTTTTGACCACCATGCAATCCAAGCCAAATACAACAGATCTTTTACTGGTGATAGGCCAGCCAATAGAGCATCAGAGGCCTAATGGAAAAGCCATTGACCTTCAAAGCCAAGGATTGTGGCTTCAAGTCCCGACATCAGTGTGTCACAGCAGAGTGGCGCAGCGGAAGCGTGCTGGGCCCATAACCCAGAGGTCGATGGATCGAAACCATCCTCTGCTACTACCCACTGAATTGAGAAACGTGCAACGTTCTCTCTTGCAGCAAGTCCGCTCAAAGTGTCTGGCTCAGATTTACAATGAGTAAAAAAACATGCTTGGAAAAGTAGCTGCCTTTGTTTGCCAGATAGCAAACTTAAGGCACCCGATAGCTGGGCTGAAGACACAAGAGCATGTGGATCAGAGGATTCTGATGCTGTCTGTGTTATTCAGCAAATATTACCAGCCTTAATTTGCAGCACTCTCGCTTAATACTCAGAAACACAGCGAAAACATAATTAGATGCTTTGTAAATTAGTTCAAATGTGTCAAAATACCAGTGTGTTGTCGCTTGTTGTTGACTGTATAGGCAATGGAGCCCCAGTGGCCTAATGGATAAGGCACTGGCCTCCTAAGCCAGGGATTGTGGGTTCGAGTCCCGTCTGGGGTGTTGTTCAGCAGAGTGGCGCAGCGGAAGCGTGCTGGGCCCATAACCCAGAGGTCGATGGATCGAAACCATCCTCTGCTAACCATTTTTAATGAACAACTGTGCCAAACATTTGCCCTTCCACAATGGGATTAGAGAGAAGAGCATAGAAAAATCAGCAGGATTTTACTTTCTCAGAGTAAATTAAAGGCTCCTGAGAGCTGTGCCCATTAAACAAAAGTTGTTGGGTCAAAACAATGCTAAGCTAATTAATGTTTCTCTGTGAATATTCCTAGAATAAATGAGCCTTACTCTCCGTTCAGGCTCAGGAACAATGCTGACATGAATGTTTAAGCTTTGTAAATAGGTTGTACTGTGAACAAATGTCAACTTGCTGTCTTTTTGACCACCATGCAATCCAAGCCAAATACAACAGATCTTTTACTGGTGATAGGCCAGCCAATAGAGCATCAGAGGCCTAATGGAAAAGCCATTGACCTTCAAAGCCAAGGATTGTGGCTTCAAGTCCCGACATCAGTGTGTCACAGCAGAGTGGGGCAGCGGAAGCGTGCTGGGCCCAAAAACCAGAGGTCGATGGATCGAAACCATCCTCTGCTACTACCCACTGAATTGAGAAACGTGCAACGTTCTCTCTCGCAGCAAGTCCGCTCAAGGTGTCTGGCTCAGATTTACAATGAGTAAAAAAACATGCTTGGAAAAGTAGCTGCCTTTGTTTGCCAGATAGCAAACTTAAGGCACCCGATAGCTGGGCTCAAGACACAAGAGCATATGGATCAGAGGATTCTGATGCTGTCTGTGTTATTCAGCAAATATTACCAGCCTTAATTTGCAGCACTCTCGCTTAATACTCAGAAACACAGCGAAAACATAATTAGATGCTTTGTAAATTAGTTCAAATGTGTCAAAATACCAGTGTGTTGTCGCTTGTTGTTGACTGTATAGGCAACGGAGCGCCAGTGGCCTAATGGATAAGGCACTGGCCTCCTAAGCCAGGGATTGTGGGTTCGAGTCCCGTCTGGGGTGTTGTTCAGCAGAGTGGCGCAGCGGAAGCGTGCTGGGCCCATAACCCAGAGGTCGATGGATCGAAACCATCCTCTGCTAATCATTTTTAATGAACAACTGTGCCAAACATTTGCCCTTCCACAATGGGTTTAGAGAGAAGAGCATAGAAAAATCAGCAGGATTTCACTTTCTCAGAGTAAATTAAAGGCTCCTGAGAGCTGTGCCTATTAAACAAAAGTTGTTGGGTCAAAACAATGCTAAGCTAATTAATGTTTCTCTGTGAATATTCCTAGAATAAATGAGCCTTACTCTCCGTTCAGGCTCAGGAACAATGCTGACATGAATGTTTAAGCTTTGTAAATAGGTTGTACTGTGAACAAATGTCAACTTGCTGTCTTTTTGACCACCATGCAATCCAAGCCAAATACAACAGATCTTTTACTGGTGATAGGCCAGCCAATAGAGCATCAGAGGCCTAATGGAAAAGCCATTGACCTTCAAAGCCAAGGATTGTGGCTTCAAGTCCCGACATCAGTGTGTCACAGCAGAGTGGCGCAGCGGAAGCGTGCTGGGCCCATAACCCAGAGGTCGATGGATCGAAACCATCCTCTGCTACTACCCACTGAATTGAGAAACGTGCAACGTTCTCTCTCGCAGCAAGTCCGCTCAAGGTGTCTGGATCAGATTTACAATGAGTAAAAAAACATGCTTGGAAAAGTAGCTGCCTTTGTTTGCCAGATAGCAAACTTTAGGCACCCGATAGCTGGGCTCAAGACACAAGAGCATATGGATCAGAGGATTCTGATGCTGTCTGTGTTATTCAGCAAATATTACCAGCCTTTATTTGCAGCACTCTCGCTTCATACTCAGAAACACAGCGAAAACATAATTAAATGCTTTGTAAACTAGTTCAAATGTGTCAAAATACCAGTGTGTTGTCGCTTGTTGTTGACTGTATAGGCAACGGAGCCCCAGTGGCCTAATGGATAAGGCACTGGCCCTCCTAAGCCAGGGATTGTGGGTTCGAGTTCCTTCTGGGGTGTTGTTCAGCAGAGTGGCGCAGCGGAAGCGTGCTGGGCCCATAACCCAGAGGTCGATGGATCGAAACCATCCTCTGCTAACCATTTTTAATGAACAACTGTGCCAAACATTTGCCCTTCCACAATGGGATTAGAGAGAAGAGCATAGAAAAATCAGCAGGATTTTACTTTCTCAGAGTAAATTAAAGGCTCCTGAGAGCTGTGCCCATTAAACAAAAGTTGTTGGGTCAAAACAATGCTAAGCTAATTAATGTTTCTCTGTGAATATTCCTAGAATAAATGAGCCTTACTCTCCGTTCAGGCTCAGGAACAATGCTGACATGAATGTTTAAGCTTTGTAAATAGGTTGTACTGTGAACAAATGTCAATGTGCTGTCTTTTTGACCACCATGCAATCCAAGCCAAATACAACAGATCTTTTACTGGTGATAGGCCAGCCAATAGAGCATCAGAGGCCCAATGGAAAAGCCATTGACCTTAAAAGCCAAGGATTATTGCTTCAAGTCCTGACATCAGTGTGTCACAGCAGAGTGGCGCAGCGGAAGCGTGCTGGGCCCATAACCCAGAGGTCGATGGATCGAAACCATCCTCTGCTACTACCTTTGAGAAACGTGCAACGTTCTCTGTCGCAGCAAGTCCGCTCAAGGTGTCTGGCTCAGATTTACAATGAGTAAAAAAACATGCTTGGAAAAGTAGCTGCCTTTGTTTGCCAGATAGCAAACTTAAGGCACCCGATAGCTGGGCTCAAGACACAAGAGCATATGGATCAGAGGATTCTGATGCTGTCTGTGTTATTCAGCAAATATTACCAGCCTTTATTTGCAGCACTCTCGCTTCATACTCAGAAACACAGCGAAAACCTAATTAAATGCTTTGTAAATTAGTTCAAATGTGTCAAAATACCAGTGTGTTGTCGCTTGTTGTTGACTGTATAGGCAACGGAGCCCCATTGGCCTAATGGATAAGGCACTGGCCTCCTAAGCCAGGGATTGTGGGTTCGAGTTCCTTCTGGGGTGTTGTTCAGCAGAGTGGCGCAGCGGAAGCGTGATGGGCCCATAACCCAGAGGTCGATGGATCGAAACCATCCTCTGCTAACCATTTTTAATGAACAACTGTGCCAAACATTTGCCCTTCCACAATGGGATTAGAGAGAAGAGCATAGAAAAATCAGCAGGATTTTACTTTCTCAGAGTAAATTAAAGGCTCCTGAGAGCTGTGCCCATTAAACAAAAGTTGTTGGGTCAAAACAATGCTAAGCTAATTAATGTTTCTCTGTGAATATTCCTAGAATAAATGAGCCTTACTCTCCGTTCAGGCTCAGGAACAATGCTGACATGAATGTTTAAGCTTTGTAAATAGGTTGTACTGTGAACAAATGTCAACGTGCTGTCTTTTTGACCACCATGCAATCCAAGCCAAATACAACAGATCTTTTACTGGTGATAGGCCAGCCAATAGAGCATCAGAGGCCCAATGGAAAAGCCATTGACCTTAAAAGCCAAGGATTGTTGCTTCAAGTCCTGACATCAGTGTGTCACAGCAGAGTGGCGCAGCGGAAGCGTGCTGGGCCCATAACCCAGAGGTCGATGGATCGAAACCATCCTCTGCTACTACCTTTGAGAAACGTGCAACGTTCTCTGTCGCAGCTAGTCCGCTCAAGGTGTCTGGCTCAGATTTACAATGAGTAAAAAAACATGCTTGGAAAAGTAGCTGCCTTTGTTTGCCAGATAGCAAACTTAAGGCACCCGATAGCTGGGCTCAAGACACAAGAGCATCTGGATCAGAGGATTCTGATGCTGTCTGTGTTATTCAGCAAATATTACCAGCCTTTATTTGCAGCACTCTCGCTTCATACTCAGAAACACAGCAAAAACATAATTAAATGCTTTGTAAATTAGTTCAAATGTGTCAAAATACCAGTGTGTTGTCGCTTGTTGTTGACTGTATAGGCAACGGAGCCCCAGTGGCCTAATGGATAAGGCACTGGCCTCCTAAGCCAGGGATTGTGGGTTCAAGTCCCGTCTGGGGTGTTGTTCAGCAGAGTAGCGCAGCGGAAGCGTGCTGGGCCCATAACCCAGAGGTCGATGGATCGAAACCATCCTCTGCTAATCATTTTTTATGAACAACTGTGCCAAACATTTGCCCTTCCACAATGGGTTTAGAGAGAAGAGCATAGAAAAATCAGCAGGATTTCACTTTCTCAGAGTAAATTAAAGGCTCCTGAGAGCTGTGCCCATTAAACAAAAGTTGTTGGGTCAAAACAATGCTAAGCTAATTAATGTTTCTCTGTGAATATTCCTAGAATAAATGAGCCTTACTCTCCGTTCAGGCTCAGGAACAATGCTGACATGAATGTTTAAGCTTTGTAAATAGGTTGTACTGTGAACAAATGTCAACGTGCTGTCTTTTTGACCACCATGAAATCCAAGCCAAATACAACAGATCTTTTACTGGTGATAGGCCAGCCAATAGAGCATCAGAGGCCTAATGGAAAAGCCATTGACCTTCAAAGCCAAGGATTGTGGCTTCAAGTCCCGACATAAGTGTGTCACAGCAGAGTGGCGCAGCGGAAGCGTGCTGGGCCCATAACCCAGAGGTCGATGGATCGAAACCATCCTCTGCTACTACCCACTGAATTGAGAAACGTGCAACGTTCTCTGTCGCAGCAAGTCCGCTCAAGGTGTCTGGCTCAGATTTACAATGAGTAAAAAAACTTGCTTGGAAAAGCAGCTGCCTTTGTTTGCCTGATAGCAAACTTAAGGCAACCGATAGCTGGGCTGAAGACACAAGAGCATGTGGATCAGAGGATTCTGATGCTGTCTGTGTTATTCAGCAAATATTACCAGCCTTAATTTGCAGCACTCTCGCTTCATACTCAGAAACACAGCGAAAACATAATTAGATGCTTTGTAAATTAGTTCAAATGTGTCAAAATACCAGTGTGTTGTCGCTTGTTGTTGACTGTATAGGCAACGGAGCCCCAGTGGCCTAATGGATAAGGCACTGGCCTCCTAAGCCAGGGATTGTGGGTTCGAGTCCCGTCTGGGGTGTTGTTCAGCAGAGTGGCGCAGCGGAAGCGTGCTGGGCCCATAACCCAGAGGTCGATGGATCGAAACCATCCTCTGCTAATCATTTTTAATGAACAACTGTGCCAAACATTTGCCCTTCCACAATGGGTTTAGAGAGAAGAGCATAGAAAAATCAGCAGGATTTCACTTTCTCAGAGTAAATTAAAGGCTCCTGAGAGCTGTGCCCATTAAACAAAAGTTGTTGGGTCAAAACAATGCTAAGCTAATTAATGTTTCTCTGTGAATATTCCTAGAATAAATGAGCCTTACTCTCCGTTCAGGCTCAGGAACAATGCTGACATGAATGTTTAAGCTTTGTAAATAGGTTGTACTGTGAACAAATGTCAACTTGCTGTCTTTTTGACCACCATGCAATCCAAGCCAAATACAACAGATCTTTTACTGGTGATAGGCCAGCCAATAGAGCATCAGAGGCCTAATGGAAAAGCCATTGACCTTCAAAGCCAAGGATTGTGGCTTCAAGTCCCGACATCAGTGTGTCACAGCAGAGTGGGGCAGCGGAAGCGTGCTGGGCCCATAAACCAGAGGTCGATGGATCGAAACCATCCTCTGCTACTACCCACTGAATTGAGAAATGTGCAACGTTCTCTCTCGCAGCAAGTCCGCTCAAGGTGTCTGGCTCAGATTTACAATGAGTAAAAAAACATGCTTGGAAAAGTAGCAGCCTTTGTTTGCCAGATAGCAAACTTTAGGCACCCGATAGCTGGGCTCAAGACACAAGAGCATATGGATCAGAGGATTCTGATGCTGTCTGTGTTATTCAGCAAATATTACCAGCCTTTAATTGCAGCACTCTCGCTTCATACTCAGAAACACAGCGAAAACATAATTAAATGCTTTGTAAATTAGTTCAAATGTGTCAAAATACCAGTGTGTTGTCGCTTGTTGTTGACTGTATAGGCAACGGAGCCCCAGTGGCCTAATGGATAAGGCACTGGCCCTCCTAAGCCAGGGATTGTGGGTTCGAGTTCCTTCTGGGGTGTTGTTCAGCAGAGTGGCGCAGCGGAAGCGTGCTGGGCCCATAACCCAGAGGTCGATGGATCGAAACCATCCTCTGCTAACCATTTTTAATGAACAACTGTGCCAAACATTTGCCCTTCCACAATGGGATTAGAGAGAAGAGCATAGAAAAATCAGCAGGATTTTACTTTCTCAGAGTAAATTAAAGGCTCCTGAGAGCTGTGCCCATTAAACAAAAGTTGTTGGGTCAAAACAATGCTAAGCTAATTAATGTTTCTCTGTGAATATTCCTAGAATAAATGAGCCTTACTCTCCGTTCAGGCTCAGGAACAATGCTGACATGAATGTTTAAGCTTTGTAAATAGGTTGTACTGTGAACAAATGTCAACGTGCTGTCTTTTTGACCACCATGCAATCCAAGCCAAATACAACAGATCTTTTACTGGTGATAGGCCAGCCAATAGAGCATCAGAGGCCCAATGGAAAAGCCATTGACCTTAAAAGCCAAGGATTATTGCTTCAAGTCCTGACATCAGTGTGTCACAGCAGAGTGGCGCAGCGGAAGCGTGCTGGGCCCATAACCCAGAGGTCGATGGATCGAAACCATCCTCTGCTACTACCCACTGAATTGAGAAACGTGCAACGTTCTCTGTCGCAGCAAGTCCGCTCAAGGTGTCTGGCTCAGATTTAAAATGAGTAAAAAAACTTGCTTGGAAAAGCAGCTGCCTTTGTTTGCCTGATAGCAAACTTAAGGCAACCGATAGCTGGGCTGAAGACACAAGAGCATGTGGATCAGAGGATTCTGATGCTGTCTGTGTTATTCAGGAAATATTACCAGCCTTTATTTGCAGCACTCTCGCTTCATACTCAGAAACACAGCGAAAACATAATTAGATGCTTTGTAAATTAGTTCAAATGTGTCAAAATACCAGTGTGTTGTCGCTTGTTGTTGACTGTATAGGCAACGGAGCCCCAGTGGCCTAATGGATAAGGCACTGGCCTCCTAAGCCAGGGATTGTGGGTTTGAGTCCCGTCTGGGGTGTTGTTCAGCAGAGTTGCTCAGCGGAAGCGTGCTGGGCCCATAACCCAGAGGTCGATGAATCGAAACCATCCTCTGCTAACCATTTTTAATGAACAACCGTGCCAAACATTTGCCCTTCCACAATGGGATTAGAGAGAAGAGCATAGAAAAATCAGTAGGATTTTACTTTCTCAGAGTAAATTAAAGGCTCCTGAGAGCTGTGCCCATTAAACAAAAGTTGTTGGGTCAAAACAATGCTAAGCTAATTAATGTTTCTCTGTGAATATTCCTAGAATAAATGAGCCTTACTCTCCGTTCAGGCTCAGGAACAATGCTGACATGAATGTTTAAGCTTTGTAAATAGGTTGTACTGTGAACAAATGTCAATGTGCTGTCTTTTTGACCACCATGCAATCCAAGCCAAATACAACAGATCTTTTACTGGTGATAGGCCAGCCAATAGAGCATCAGAGGCCCAATGGAAAAGCCATTGACCTTAAAAGCCAAGGATTATTGCTTCAAGTCCTGACATCAGTGTGTCACAGCAGAGTGGCGCAGCGGAAGCGTGCTGGGCCCATAACCCAGATGTCGATGGGTCGAAACCATCCTCTGCTACTACCTTTGAGAAACATGCAACGTTCTCTGTCGCAGCAAGTCCGCTCAAGGTGTCTGGCTCAGATTTACAATGAGTAAAAAAACATGCTTGGAAAAGTAGCTGCCTTTGTTTGCCAGATAGCAAACTTAAGGCACCCGATAGCTGGGCTCAAGACACAAGAGCATATGGATCAGAGGATTCTGATGCTGTCTGTGTTATTCAGCAAATATTACCAGCCTTTATTTGCAGCACTCTCGCTTCATACTCAGAAACACAGCGAAAACATAATTAAATGCTTTGTAAATTAGTTCAAATGTGTCAAAATACCAGTGTGTTGTCGCTTGTTGTTGACTGTATAGGCAACGGAGCCCCAGTGGCCTAATGGATAAGGCACTGGCCTCCTAAGCCAGGGATTGTGGGTTCGAGTTCCTTCTGGGGTGTTGTTCAGCAGAGTGGCGCAGCGGAAGCGTGCTGGGCCCATAACCCAGAGGTCGATGGATCGAAACCATCCTCTGCTAACGATTTTTAATGAACAACTGTGCCAAACATTTGCCCTTCCACAATGGGATTAGAGAGAAGAGCATAGAAAAATCAGCAGGATTTTACTTTCTCAGAGTAAATTAAAGGCTCCTGAGAGCTGTGCCCATTAAACAAAAGTTGTTGGGTCAAAACAATGCTAAGCTAATTAATGTTTCTCTGTGAATATTCCTAGAATAAATGAGCCTTACTCTCCGTTCAGGCTCAGGAACAATGCTGACATGAATGTTTAAGCTTTGTAAATAGGTTGTACTGTGAACAAATGTCAACGTGCTGTCTTTTTGACCACCATGCAATCCAAGCCAAATACAACAGATCTTTTACTGGTGATAGGCCAGCCAATAGAGCATCAGAGGCCCAATGGAAAAGCCATTGACCTTTAAAGCCAAGGATTATTGCTTCAAGTCCTGACATCAGTGTGTCACAGCAGAGTGGCGCAGCGGAAGCGTGCTGGGCCCATAACCCAGAGGTCGATGGATCGAAACCATCCTCTGCTACTACCTTTGAGAAACGTGCAACGTTCTCTGTCGCAGCTAGTCCGCTCAAGGTGTCTGGCTCAGATTTACAATGAGTAAAAAAACATGCTTGGAAAAGTAGCTGCCTTTGTTTGCCAGATAGCAAACTTAAGGCACCTGATAGCTGGGCTCAAGACACAAGAGCATATGGATCAGAGGATTCTGATGCTGTCTGTGTTATTCAGCAAATATTACCAGCCTTTATTTGCAGCACTCTCGCTTCATACTCAGAAACACAGCAAAAACATAATTAAATGCTTTGTAAATTAGTTCAAATGTGTCAAAATACCAGTGTGTTGTCGCTTGTTGTTGACTGTATAGGCAACGGAGCCCCAGTGGCCTAATGGATAAGGCACTGGCCTCCTAAGCCAGGGATTGTGGGTTCGAGTCCCGTCTGGGGTGTTGTTCAGCAGAGTGGCGCAGCGGAAGCGTGCTGGGCCCATAACCCAGAGGTCGATGGATCGAAACCATCCTCTGCTAATCATTTTTAATGAACAACTGTGCCAAACATTTGCCCTTCCACAATGGGTTTAGAGAGAAGAGCATAGAAAAATCAGCAGGATTTCACTTTCTCAGAGTAAATTAAAGGCTCCTGAGAGCTGTGCCCATTAAACAAAAGTTGTTGGGTCAAAACAATGCTAAGCTAATTAATGTTTCTCTGTGAATATTCCTAGAATAAATGAGCCTTACTCTCCGTTCAGGCTCAGGAACAATGCTGACATGAATGTTTAAGCTTTGTAAATAGGTTGTACTGTGAACAAATGTCAACGTGCTGTCTTTTTGACCACCATGCAATCCAAGCCAAATACAACAGATCTTTTACTGGTGATAGGCCAGCCAATAGAGCATCAGAGGCCTAATGGAAAAGCCATTGACCTTCAAAGCCAAGGATTGTGGCTTCAAGTCCCGACATCAGTGTGTCACAGCAGAGTGGCGCAGCGGAAGCGTGCTGGGCCCATAACCCAGAGGTCGATGGATCGAAACCATCCTCTGCTACTACCCACTGAATTGAGAAACGTGCAACGTTCTCTCTTGCAGCAAGTCCGCTCAAAGTGTCTGGCTCAGATTTACAATGAGTAAAAAAACATGCTTGGAAAAGTAGCTGCCTTTGTTTGCCAGATAGCAAACTTAAGGCACCCGATAGCTGGGCTGAAGACACAAGAGCATGTGGATCAGAGGATTCTGATGCTGTCTGTGTTATTCAGCAAATATTACCAGCCTTAATTTGCAGCACTCTCGCTTAATACTCAGAAACACAGCGAAAACATAATTAGATGCTTTGTAAATTAGTTCAAATGTGTCAAAATACCAGTGTGTTGTGGCTTGTTGTTGACTGTATAGGCAACGGAGCCCCGGTGGCCTAATGGATAAGGCACTGGCCTCCTAAGCCAGGGATTGTGGGTTCGAGTCCCGTCTGGGGTGTTGTTCAGCAGAGTGGCGCAGCGGAAGCGTGCTGGGCCCATAACCCAGAGGTCGATGGATCGAAACCATCCTCTGCTAACCATTTTTAATGAACAACTGTGCCAAACATTTGCCCTTCCACAATGGGATTAGAGAGAAGAGCATAGAAAAATCAGCAGGATTTTACTTTCTCAGAGTAAATTAAAGGCTCCTGAGAGCTGTGCCCATTAAACAAAAGTTGTTGGGTCAAAACAATGCTAAGCTAATTAATGTTTCTCTGTGAATATTCCTAGAATAAATGAGCCTTACTCTCCGTTCAGGCTCAGGAACAATGCTGACATGAATGTTTAAGCTTTGTAAATAGGTTGTACTGTGAACAAATGTCAACTTGCTGTCTTTTTGACCACCATGCAATCCAAGCCAAATACAACAGATCTTTTACTGGTGATAGGCCAGCCAATAGAGCATCAGAGGCCTACTGGAAAAGCCATTGACCTTCAAAGCCAAGGATTGTGGCTTCAAGTCCCGACATCAGTGTGTCACAGCAGAGTGGGGCAGCGGAAGCGTGCTGGGCCCATAAACCAGAGGTCGATGGATCGAAACCATCCTCTGCTACTACCCACTGAATTGAGAAACGTGCAACGTTCTCTCTCGCAGCAAGTCCGCTCAAGGTGTCTGGCTCAGATTTACAATGAGTAAAAAAACATGCTTGGAAAAGTAGCTGCATTTGTTTGCCAGATAGCAAACTTAAGGCACCCGATAGCTGGGCTCAAGACACAAGAGCATATGGATCAGAGGATTCTGATGCTGTCTGTGTTATTCAGCAAATATTACCAGCCTTAATTTGCAGCACTCTTGCTTAATACTCAGAAACACAGCGAAAACATAATTAGATGCTTTGTAAATTAGTTCAAATGTGTCAAAATACCAGTGTGTTGTCGCTTGTTGTTGACTGTATAGGCAACGGAGCCCCAGTGGCCTAATGGATAAGGCACTGGCCTCCTAAGCCAGGGATTGTGGGTTCGAGTCCCGTCTGGGGTGTTGTTCAGCAGAGTGGCGCAGCGGAAGCGTGCTGGGCCCATAACCCAGAGGTCGATGGATCGAAACCATCCTTTGCTAATCATTTTTAATGAACAACTGTGCCAAACATTTGCCCTTCCACAATGGGTTTAGAGAGAAGAGCATAGAAAAATCAGCAGGATTTCACTTTCTCAGAGTAAATTAAAGGCTCCTGAGAGCTGTGCCTATTAAACAAAAGTTGTTGGGTCAAAACAATGCTAAGCTAATTAATGTTTCTCTGTGAATATTCCTAGAATAAATGAGCCTTACTCTCCGTTCAGGCTCAGGAACAATGCTGACATGAATGTTTAAGCTTTGTAAATAGGTTGTACTGTGAACAAATGTCAACTTGCTGTCTTTTTGACCACCATGCAATCCAAGCCAAATACAACAGATCTTTTACTGGTGATAGGCCAGCCAATAGAGCATCAGAGGCCTAATGGAAAAGCCATTGACCTTCAAAGCCAAGGATTGTGGCTTCAAGTCCCGACATCAGTGTGTCACAGCAGAGTGGCGCAGCGGAAGCGTGCTGGGCCCATAACCCAGAGGTCGATGGATCGAAACCATCCTCTGCTACTACCCACTGAATTGAGAAACGTGCAACGTTCTCTCTCGCAGCAAGTCCGCTCAAGGTGTCTGGATCAGATTTACAATGAGTAAAAAAACATGCTTGGAAAAGTAGCTGCCTTTGTTTGCCAGATAGCAAACGTTAGGCACCCGATAGCTGGGCTCAAGACACAAGAGCATATGGATCAGAGGATTCTGATGCTGTCTGTGTTATTCAGCAAATATTACCAGCCTTTATTTGCAGCACTCTCGCTTCATACTCAGAAACACAGCGAAAACATAATTAAATGCTTTGTAAACTAGTTCAAATGTGTCAAAATACCAGTGTGTTGTCGCTTGTTGTTGACTGTATAGGCAACGGAGCCCCAGTGGCCTAATGGATAAGGCACTGGCCCTCCTAAGCCAGGGATTGTGGGTTCGAGTTCCTTCTGGGGTGTTGTTCAGCAGAGTGGCGCAGCGGAAGCGTGCTGGGCCCATAACCCAGAGGTCGATGGATCGAAACCATCCTCTGCTAACCATTTTTAATGAACAACTGTGCCAAACATTTGCCCTTCCACAATGGGATTAGAGAGAAGAGCATAGAAAAATCAGCAGGATTTTACTTTCTCAGAGTAAATTAAAGGCTCCTGAGAGCTGTGCCCATTAAACAAAAGTTGTTGGGTCAAAACAATGCTAAGCTAATTAATGTTTCTCTGTGAATATTCCTAGAATAAATGAGCCTTACTCTCCGTTCAGGCTCAGGAACAATGCTGACATGAATGTTTAAGCTTTGTAAATAGGTTGTACTGTGAACAAATGTCAACGTGCTGTCTTTTTGACCACCATGCAATCCAAGCCAAATACAACAGATCTTTTACTGGTGATAGGCCAGCCAATAGAGCATCAGAGGCCTAATGGAAAAGCCATTGACCTTCAAAGCCAAGGATTGTGGCTTCAAGTCCCGACATCAGTGTGTCACAGCAGAGTGGCGCAGCGGAAGCGTGCTGGGCCCATAACCCAGAGGTCGATGGATCGAAACCATCCTCTGCTACTACCCACTGAATTGAGAAACGTGCAACGTTCTCTCTTGCAGCAAGTCCGCTCAAAGTGTCTGGCTCAGATTTACAATGAGTAAAAAAACATGCTTGGAAAAGTAGCTGCCTTTGTTTGCCAGATAGCAAACTTAAGGCACCCGATAGCTGGGCTGAAGACACAAGAGCATGTGGATCAGAGGATTCTGATGCTGTCTGTGTTATTCAGCAAATATTACCAGCCTTAATTTGCAGCACTCTCGCTTAATACTCAGAAACACAGCGAAAACATAATTAGATGCTTTGTAAATTAGTTCAAATGTGTCAAAATACCAGTGTGTTGTCGCTTGTTGTTGACTGTATAGGCAACGGAGCCCCAGTGGCCTAATGGATAAGGCACTGGCCTCCTAAGCCAGGGATTGTGGGTTCGAGTCCCGTCTGGGGTGTTGTTCAGCAGAGTGGCGCAGCGGAAGCGTGCTGGGCCCATATCCCAGAGGTCGATGGATCGAAACCATCCTCTGCTAACCATTTTTAATGAACAACTGTGCCAAACATTTGCCCTTCCACAATGGGATTAGAGAGAAGAGCATAGAAAAATCAGCAGGATTTTACTTTCTCAGAGTAAATTAAAGGCTCCTGAGAGCTGTGCCCATTAAACAAAAGTTGTTGGGTCAAAACAATGCTAAGCTAATTAATGTTTCTCTGTGAATATTCCTAGAATAAATGAGCCTTACTCTCCGTTCAGGCTCAGGAACAATGCTGACATGAATGTTTAAGCTTTGTAAATAGGTTGTACTGTGAACAAATGTCAACTTGCTGTCTTTTTGACCACCATGCAATCCAAGCCAAATACAACAGATCTTTTACTGGTGATAGGCCAGCCAATAGAGCATCAGAGGCCTACTGGAAAAGCCATTGACCTTCAAAGCCAAGGATTGTGGCTTCAAGTCCCGACATCAGTGTGTCACAGCAGAGTGGGGCAGCGGAAGCGTGCTGGGCCCATAAACCAGAGGTCGATGGATCGAAACCATCCTCTGCTACTACCCACTGAATTGAGAAACGTGCAACGTTCTCTCTCGCAGCAAGTCCGCTCAAGGTGTCTGGCTCAGATTTACAATGAGTAAAAAAACATGCTTGGAAAAGTAGCTGCATTTGTTTGCCAGATAGCAAACTTAAGGCACCCGATAGCTGGGCTCAAGACACAAGAGCATATGGATCAGAGGATTCTGATGCTGTCTGTGTTATTCAGCAAATATTACCAGCCTTAATTTGCAGCACTCTTGCTTAATACTCAGAAACACAGCGAAAACATAATTAGATGCTTTGTAAATTAGTTCAAATGTGTCAAAATACCAGTGTGTTGTCGCTTGTTGTTGACTGTATAGGCAACGGAGCCCCAGTGGCCTAATGGATAAGGCACTGGCCTCCTAAGCCAGGGATTGTGGGTTCGAGTCCCGTCTGGGGTGTTGTTCAGCAGAGTGGCGCAGCGGAAGCGTGCTGGGCCCATAACCCAGAGGTCGATGGATCGAAACCATCCTTTGCTAATCATTTTTAATGAACAACTGTGCCAAACATTTGCCCTTCCACAATGGGTTTAGAGAGAAGAGCATAGAAAAATCAGCAGGATTTCACTTTCTCAGAGTAAATTAAAGGCTCCTGAGAGCTGTGCCTATTAAACAAAAGTTGTTGGGTCAAAACAATGCTAAGCTAATTAATGTTTCTCTGTGAATATTCCTAGAATAAATGAGCCTTACTCTCCGTTCAGGCTCAGGAACAATGCTGACATGAATGTTTAAGCTTTGTAAATAGGTTGTACTGTGAACAAATGTCAACTTGCTGTCTTTTTGACCACCATGCAATCCAAGCCAAATACAACAGATCTTTTACTGGTGATAGGCCAGCCAATAGAGCATCAGAGGCCTAATGGAAAAGCCATTGACCTTCAAAGCCAAGGATTGTGGCTTCAAGTCCCGACATCAGTGTGTCACAGCAGAGTGGCGCAGCGGAAGCGTGCTGGGCCCATAACCCAGAGGTCGATGGATCGAAACCATCCTCTGCTACTACCCACTGAATTGAGAAACGTGCAACGTTCTCTCTCGCAGCAAGTCCGCTCAAGGTGTCTGGATCAGATTTAAAATGAGTAAAAAAACATGCTTGGAAAAGTAGCTGCCTTTGTTTGCCAGATAGCAAACGTTAGGCACCCGATAGCTGGGCTCAAGACACAAGAGCATATGGATCAGAGGATTCTGATGCTGTCTGTGTTATTCAGCAAATATTACCAGCCTTTATTTGCAGCACTCTCGCTTCATACTCAGAAACACAGCGAAAACATAATTAAATGCTTTGTAAACTAGTTCAAATGTGTCAAAATACCAGTGTGTTGTCGCTTGTTGTTGACTGTATAGGCAACGGAGCCCCAGTGGCCTAATGGATAAGGCACTGGCCCTCCTAAGCCAGGGATTGTGGGTTCGAGTTCCTTCTGGGGTGTTGTTCAGCAGAGTGGCGCAGCGGAAGCGTGCTGGGCCCATAACCCAGAGGTCGATGGATCGAAACCATCCTCTGCTAACCATTTTTAATGAACAACTGTGCCAAACATTTGCCCTTCCACAATGGGATTAGAGAGAAGAGCATAGAAAAATCAGCAGGATTTTACTTTCTCAGAGTAAATTAAAGGCTCCTGAGAGCTGTGCCCATTAAACAAAAGTTGTTGGGTCAAAACAATGCTAAGCTAATTAATGTTTCTCTGTGAATATTCCTAGAATAAATGAGCCTTACTCTCCGTTCAGGCTCAGGAACAATGCTGACATGAATGTTTAAGCTTTGTAAATAGGTTGTACTGTGAACAAATGTCAACGTGCTGTCTTTTTGACCACCATGCAATCCAAGCCAAATACAACAGATCTTTTACTGGTGATAGGCCAGCCAATAGAGCATCAGAGGCCTAATGGAAAAGCCATTGACCTTCAAAGCCAAGGATTGTGGCTTCAAGTCCCGACATCAGTGTGTCACAGCAGAGTGGCGCAGCGGAAGCGTGCTGGGCCCATAACCCAGAGGTCGATGGATCGAAACCATCCTCTGCTACTACCCACTGAATTGAGAAACGTGCAACGTTCTCTCTTGCAGCAAGTCCGCTCAAAGTGTCTGGCTCAGATTTACAATGAGTAAAAAAACATGCTTGGAAAAGTAGCTGCCTTTGTTTGCCAGATAGCAAACTTAAGGCACCCGATAGCTGGGCTGAAGACACAAGAGCATGTGGATCAGAGGATTCTGATGCTGTCTGTGTTATTCAGCAAATATTACCAGCCTTAATTTGCAGCACTCTCGCTAAATACTCAGAAACACAGCGAAAACATAATTAGATGCTTTGTAAATTAGTTCAAATGTGTCAAAATACCAGTGTGTTGTCGCTTGTTGTTGACTGTATAGGCAACGGAGCCCCAGTGGCCTAATGGATAAGGCACTGGCCTCCTAAGCCAGGGATTGTGGGTTCGAGTCCCGTCTGGGGTGTTGTTCAGCAGAGTGGCGCAGCGGAAGCGTGCTGGGCCCATAACCCAGAGGTCGATGGATCGAAACCATCCTCTGCTAACCATTTTTAATGAACAACTGTGCCAAACATTTGCCCTTCCACAATGGGATTAGAGAGAAGAGCATAGAAAAATCAGCAGGATTTTACTTTCTCAGAGTAAATTAAAGGCTCCTGAGAGCTGTGCCCATTAAACAAAAGTTGTTGGGTCAAAACAATGCTAAGCTAATTAATGTTTCTCTGTGAATAATCCTAGAATAAATGAGCCTTACTCTCCGTTCAGGCTCAGGAACAATGCTGACATGAATGTTTAAGCTTTGTAAATAGGTTGTACTGTGAACAAATGTCAACTTGCTGTCTTTTTGACCACCATGCAATCCAAGCCAAATACAACAGATCTTTTACTGGTGATAGGCCAGCCAATAGAGCATCAGAGGCCTAATGGAAAAGCCATTGACCTTCAAAGCCAAGGATTGTGGCTTCAAGTCCCGACATCAGTGTGTCACAGCAGAGTGGGGCAGCGGAAGCGTGCTGGGCCCATAAACCAGAGGTCGATGGATCGAAACCATCCTCTGCTACTACCCACTGAATTGAGAAACGTGCAACGTTCTCTCTCGCAGCAAGTCCGCTCAAGGTGTCTGGCTCAGATTTACAATGAGTAAAAAAACATGCTTGGAAAAGTAGCTGCCTTTGTTTGCCAGATAGCAAACTTAAGGCACCCGATAGCTGGGCTCAAGACACAAGAGCATATGGATCAGAGGATTCTGATGCTGTCTGTGTTATTCAGCAAATATTACCAGCCTTAATTTGCAGCACTCTCGCTTAATACTCAGAAACACAGCGAAAACATAATTAGATGCTTTGTAAATTAGTTCAAATGTGTCAAAATACCAGTGTGTTGTCGCTTGTTGTTGACTGTATAGGCAACGGAGCCCCAGTGGCCTAATGGATAAGGCACTGGCCTCCTAAGCCAGGGATTGTGGGTTCGAGTCCCATCTGGGGTGTTGTTCAGCAGAGTGGCGCAGCGGAAGCGTGCTGGGCCCATAACCCAGAGGTCGATGGATCGAAACCATCCTCTGCTAATCATTTTTAATGAACAACTGTGCCAAACATTTGCCCTTCCACAATGGGTTTAGAGAGAAGAGCATAGAAAAATCAGCAGGATTTCACTTTCTCAGAGTAAATTAAAGGCTCCTGAGAGCTGTGCCCATTAAACAAAAGTTGTTGGGTCAAAACAATGCTAAGCTAATTAATGTTTCTCTGTGAATATTCCTAGAATAAATGAGCCTTACTCTCCGTTCAGGCTCAGGAACAATGCTGACATGAATGTTTAAGCTTTGTAAATAGGTTGTACTGTGAACAAATGTCAACTTGCTGTCTTTTTGACCACCATGCAATCCAAGCCAAATACAACAGATCTTTTACTGGTGATAGGCCAGCCAATAGAGCATCAGAGGCCTAATGGAAAAGCCATTGACCTTCAAAGCCAAGGATTGTGGCTTCAAGTCCCGACATCAGTGTGTCACAGCAGAGTGGCGCAGCGGAAGCGTGCTGGGCCCATAACCCAGAGGTCGATGGATCGAAACCATCCTCTGCTACTACCCACTGAATTGAGAAACGTGCAACGTTCTCTCTCGCAGCAAGTCCGCTCAAGGTGTCTGGATCAGATTTACAATGAGTAAAAAAACATGCTTGGAAAAGTAGCTGCCTTTGTTTGCCAGATAGCAAACTTTAGGCACCCGATAGCTGGGCTCAAGACACAAGAGCATATGGATCAGAGGATTCTGATGCTGTCTGTGTTATTCAGCAAATATTACCAGCCTTTATTTGCAGCACTCTCGCTTCATACTCAGAAACACAGCGAAAACATAATTAAATGCTTTGTAAATTAGTTCAAATGTGTCAAAATACCAGTGTGTTGTCGCTTGTTGTTGACTGTATAGGCAACGGAGCCCCAGTGGCCTAATGGATAAGGCACTGGCCCTCCTAAGCCAGGGATTGTGGGTTCGAGTTCCTTCTGGGGTGTTGTTCAGCAGAGTGGCGCAGCGGAAGCGTGCTGGGCCCATAACCCAGAGGTCGATGGATCGAAACCATCCTCTGCTAACCATTTTTAATGAACAACTGTGCCAAACATTTGCCCTTCCACAATGGGATTAGAGAGAAGAGCATAGAAAAATCAGCAGGATTTTACTTTCTCAGAGTAAATTAAAGGCTCCTGAGAGCTGTGCCCATTAAACAAAAGTTGTTGGGTCAAAACAATGCTAAGCTAATTAATGTTTCTCTGTGAATATTCCTAGAATAAATGAGCCTTACTCTCCGTTCAGGCTCAGGAACAATGCTGACATGAATGTTTAAGCTTTGTAAATAGGTTGTACTGTGAACAAATGTCAATGTGCTGTCTTTTTGACCACCATGCAATCCAAGCCAAATACAACAGATCTTTTACTGGTGATAGGCCAGCCAATAGAGCATCAGAGGCCCAATGGAAAAGCCATTGACCTTAAAAGCCAAGGATTATTGCTTCAAGTCCTGACATAAGTGTGTCACAGCAGAGTGGCGCAGCGGAAGCGTGCTGGGCCCATAACCCAGAGGTCGATGGATCGAAACCATCCTCTGCTACTACCTTTGAGAAACGTGCAACGTTCTCTGTCGCAGCAAGTCCGCTCAAGGTGTCTGGCTCAGATTTACAATGAGTAAAAAAACATGCTTGGAAAAGTAGCTGCCTTTGTTTGCCAGATAGCAAACTTAAGGCACCCGATAGCTGGGCTCAAGACACAAGAGCATATGGATCAGAGGATTCTGATGCTGTCTGTGTTATTCAGCAAATATTACCAGCCTTTATTTGCAGCACTCTCGCTTCATACTCAGAAACACAGCGAAAACATAATTAAATGCTTTGTAAATTAGTTCAAATGTGTCAAAATACCAGTGTGTTGTCGCTTGTTGTTGACTGTATAGGCAACGGAGCCCCAGTGGCCTAATGGATAAGGCACTGGCCTCCTAAGCCAGGGATTGTGGGTTCGAGTTCCTTCTGGGGTGTTGTTCAGCAGAGTGGCGCAGCGGAAGCGTGATGGGCCCATAACCCAGAGGTCGATGGATCGAAACCATCCTCTGCTAACCATTTTTAATGAACAACTGTGCCAAACATTTGCCCTTCCACAATGGGATTAGAGAGAAGAGCATAGAAAAATCAGCAGGATTTTACTTTCTCAGAGTAAATTAAAGGCTCCTGAGAGCTGTGCCCATTAAACAAAAGTTGTTGGGTCAAAACAATGCTAAGCTAATTAATGTTTCTCTGTGAATATTCCTAGAATAAATGAGCCTTACTCTCCGTTCAGGCTCAGGAACAATGCTGACATGAATGTTTAAGCTTTGTAAATAGGTTGTACTGTGAACAAATGTCAACGTGCTGTCTTTTTGACCACCATGCAATCCAAGCCAAATACAACAGATCTTTTACTGGTGATAGGCCAGCCAATAGAGCATCAGAGGCCCAATGGAAAAGCCATTGACCTTAAAAGCCAAGGATTGTTGCTTCAAGTCCTGACATCAGTGTATCACAGCAGAGTGGCGCAGCGGAAGCGTGCTGGGCCCATAACCCAGAGGTCGATGGATCGAAACCATCCTCTGCTACTACCTTTGAGAAACGTGCAACGTTCTCTGTCGCAGCTAGTCCGCTCAAGGTGTCTGGCTCAGATTTACAATGAGTAAAAAAACATGCTTGGAAAAGTAGCTGCCTTTGTTTGCCAGATAGCAAACTTAAGGCACCAGATAGCTGGGCTCAAGACACAAGAGCATATGGATCAGAGGATTCTGATGCTGTCTGTGTTATTCAGCAAATATTACCAGCCTTTATTTGCAGCACTCTCGCTTCATACTCAGAAACACAGCGAAAACATAATTAAATGCTTTGTAAATTAGTTCAAATGTGTCAAAATACCAGTGTGTTGTCGCTTGTTGTTGACTTTATAGGCAACGGAGCCCCAGTGGCCTAATGGATAAGGCACTGGCCTCCTAAGCCAGGGATTGTGGGTTCAAGTCCCGTCTGGGGTGTTGTTCAGCAGAGTAGCGCAGCGGAAGTGTGCTGGGCCCATAACCCAGAGGTCGATGGATCGAAACCATCCTCTGCTAATCATTTTTTATGAACAACTGTGCCAAACATTTGCCCTTCCACAATGGGTTTAGATAGAAGAGCATAGAAAAATCAGCAGGATTTCACTTTCTCAGAGTAAATTAAAGGCTCCTGAGAGCTGTGCCCATTAAACAAAAGTTGTTGGGTCAAAACAATGCTAAGCTAATTAATGTTTCTCTGTGAATATTCCTAGAATAAATGAGCCTTACTCTCCGTTCAGGCTCAGGAACAATGCTGACATGAATGTTTAAGCTTTGTAAATAGGTTGTACTGTGAACAAATGTCAACGTGCTGTCTTTTTGACCACCATGAAATCCAAGCCAAATACAACAGATCTTTTACTGGTGATAGGCCAGCCAATAGAGCATCAGAGGCCTAATGGAAAAGCCATTGACCTTCAAAGCCAAGGATTGTGGCTTCAAGTCCCGACATAAGTGTGTCACAGCAGAGTGGCGCAGAGTGGCGCAGCGGAAGCGTGCTGGGCCCATAACCCAGAGGTCGATGGATCGAAACCATCCTCTGCTACTACCCACTGAATTGAGAAACGTGCAACGTTCTCCGTCGCAGCAAGTCCGCTCAAGGTGTCTGGCTCAGATTTAAAATGAGTAAAAAAACTTGCTTGGAAAAGCAGCTGCCTTTGTTTGCCTGATAGCAAACTTAAGGCAACCGATAGCTGGGCTGAAGACACAAGAGCATGTGGATCAGAGGATTCTGATGCTGTCTGTGTTATTCAGGAAATATTACCAGCCTTTATTTGCAGCACTCTCGCTTCATACTCAGAAACACAGCGAAAACATAATTAGATGCTTTGTAAATTAGTTCAAATGTGTCAAAATACCAGTGTGTTGTCGCTTGTTGTTGACTGTATAGGCAACGGAGCCCCAGTGGCCTAATGGATAAGGCACTGGCCTCCTAAGCCAGGGATTGTGGGTTTGAGTCCCGTCTGGGGTGTTGTTCAGCAGAGTTGCTCAGCGGAAGCGTGCTGGGCCCATAACCCAGAGGTCGATGAATCGAAACCATCCTCTGCTAACCATTTTTAATGAACAACCGTGCCAAACATTTGCCCTTCCACAATGGGATTAGAGAGAAGAGCATAGAAAAATCAGCAGGATTTTACTTTCTCAGAGTAAATTAAAGGCTCCTGAGAGCTGTGCCCATTAAACAAAAGTTGTTGGGTCAAAACAATGCTAAGCTAATTAATGTTTCTCTGTGAATATTCCTAGAATAAATGAGCCTTACTCTCCGTTCAGGCTCAGGAACAATGCTGACATGAATGTTTAAGCTTTGTAAATAGGTTGTACTGTGAACAAATGTCAACGTGCTGTCTTTTTGACCACCATGCAATCCAAGCCAAATACAACAGATCTTTTACTGGTGATAGGCCAGCCAATAGAGCATCAGAGGCCCAATGGAAAAGCCATTGACCTTAAAAGCCAAGGATTATTGCTTCAAGTCCTGACATCAGTGTGTCACAGCAGAGTGGCGCAGCGGAAGCGTGCTGGGCTCATAACCCAGATGTCGATGGATCGAAACCATCCTCTGCTACTACCTTTGAGAAACATGCAACGTTCTCTGTCGCAGCAAGTCCGCTCAAGGTGTCTGGCTCAGATTTACAATGAGTAAAAAAACTTGCTTGGAAAAGTAGCTGCCTTTGTTTGCCAGATAGCAAACTTAAGGCACCCGATAGCTGGGCTCAAGACACAAGAGCATATGGATCAGAGGATTCTGATGCTGTCTGTGTTATTCAGCAAATATTACCAGCCTTTATTTGCAGCACTCTCGCTTCATACTCAGAAACACAGCGAAAACATAATTAAATGCTTTGTAAATTAGTTCAAATGTGTCAAAATACCAGTGTGTTGTCGCTTGTTGTTGACTGTATAGGCAACGGAGCCCCAGTGGCCTAATGGATAAGGCACTGGCCTCCTAAGCCAGGGATTGTGGGTTCGAGTTCCTTCTGGGGTGTTGTTCAGCAGAGTGGCGCAGCGGAAGCGTGCTGGGCCCATAACCCAGAGGTCGATGGATCGAAACCATCCTCTGCTAACCATTTTTAATGAACAACTGTGCCAAACATTTGCCCTTCCACAATGGGATTAGAGAGAAGAGCATAGAAAAATCAGCAGGATTTTACTTTCTCAGAGTAAATTAAAGGCTCCTGAGAGCTGTGCCCATTAAACAAAAGTTGTTGGGTCAAAACAATGCTAAGCTAATTAATGTTTCTCTGTGAATATTCCTAGAATAAATGAGCCTTACTCTCCGTTCAGGCTCAGGAACAATGCTGACATGAATGTTTAAGCTTTGTAAATAGGTTGTACTGTGAACAAATGTCAACGTGCTGTCTTTTTGACCACCATGCAATCCAAGCCAAATACAACAGATCTTTTACTGGTGATAGGCCAGCCAATAGAGCATCAGAGGCCCAATGGAAAAGCCATTGACCTTAAAAGCCAAGGATTATTGCTTCAAGTCCTGACATCAGTGTGTCACAGCAGAGTGGCGCAGCGGAAGCGTGCTGGGCCCATAACCCAGAGGTCGATGGATCGAAACCATCCTCTGCTACTACCTTTGAGAAACGTGCAACGTTCTCTGTCGCAGCTAGTCCGCTCAAGGTGTCTGGCTCAGATTTACAATGAGTAAAAAAACATGCTTGGAAAAGTAGCTGCCTTTGTTTGCCAGATAGCAAACTTAAGGCACCTGATAGCTGGGCTCAAGACACAAGAGCATATGGATCAGAGGATTCTGATGCTGTCTGTGTTATTCAGCAAATATTACCAGCCTTTATTTGCAGCACTCTCGCTTCATACTCAGAAACACAGCAAAAACATAATTAAATGCTTTGTAAATTAGTTCAAATGTGTCAAAATACCAGTGTGTTGTCGCTTGTTGTTGACTGTATAGGCAACGGAGCCCCAGTGGCCTAATGGATAAGGCACTGGCCTCCTAAGCCAGGGATTGTGGGTTCAAGTCCCGTCTGGGGTGTTGTTCAGCAGAGTAGCGCAGCGGAAGCGTGCTGGGCCCATAACCCAGAGGTCGATGGATCGAAACCATCCTCTGCTAATCATTTTTTATGAACAACTGTGCCAAACATTTGCCCTTCCACAATGGGTTTAGAGAGAAGAGCATAGAAAAATCAGCAGGATTTCACTTTCTCAGAGTAAATTAAAGGCTCCTGAGAGCTGTGCCCATTAAACAAAAGTTGTTGGGTCAAAACAATGCTAAGCTAATTAATGTTTCTCTGTGAATATTCCTAGAATAAATGAGCCTTACTCTCCGTTCAGGCTCAGGAACAATGCTGACATGAATGTTTAAGCTTTGTAAATAGGTTGTACTGTGAACAAATGTCAACGTGCTGTCTTTTTGACCACCATGAAATCCAAGCCAAATACAACAGATCTTTTACTGGTGATAGGCCAGCCAATAGAGCATCAGAGGCCTAATGGAAAAGCCATTGACCTTCAAAGCCAAGGATTGTGGCTTCAAGTCCCGACATAAGTGTGTCACAGCAGAGTGGCGCAGCGGAAGCGTGCTGGGCCCATAACCCAGAGGTCGATGGATCGAAACCATCCTCTGCTACTACCCACTGAATTGAGAAACGTGCAACGTTCTCTGTCGCAGCAAATCCGCTCAAGGTGTCTGGCTCAGATTTACAATGAGTAAAAAAACTTGCTTGGAAAAGCAGCTGCCTTTGTTTGCCTGATAGCAAACTTAAGGCAACCGATAGCTGGGCTGAAGACACAAGAGCATGTGGATCAGAGGATTCTGATGCTGTCTGTGTTATTCAGCAAATATTACCAGCCTTAATTTGCAGCACTCTCGCTTAATACTCAGAAACACAGCGAAAACATAATTAGATGCTTTGTAAATTAGTTCAAATGTGTCAAAATACCAGTGTGTTGTCGCTTGTTGTTGACTGTATAGGCAACGGAGCCCCAGTGGCCTAATGGATAAGGCACTGGCCTCCTAAGCCAGGGATTGTGGGTTCGAGTCCCGTCTGGGGTGTTGTTCAGCAGAGTGGCGCAGCGGAAGCGTGCTGGGCCCATAACCCAGAGGTCGATGGATCGAAACCATCCTCTGCTAATCATTTTTAATGAACAACTGTGCCAAACATTTGCCCTTCCACAATGGGTTTAGAGAGAAGAGCATAGAAAAATCAGCAGGATTTCACTTTCTCAGAGTAAATTAAAGGCTCCTGAGAGCTGTGCCCATTAAACAAAAGTTGTTGGGTCAAAACAATGCTAAGCTAATTAATGTTTCTCTGTGAATATTCCTAGAATAAATGAGCCTTACTCTCCGTTCAGGCTCAGGAACAATGCTGACATGAATGTTTAAGCTTTGTAAATAGGTTGTACTGTGAACAAATGTCAACGTGCTGTCTTTTTGACCACCATGCAATCCAAGCCAAATACAACAGATCTTTTACTGGTGATAGGCCAGCCAATAGAGCATCAGAGGCCCAATGGAAAAGCCATTGACCTTAAAAGCCAAGGATTATTGCTTCAAGTCCTGACATCAGTGTGTCACAGCAGAGTGGCGCAGCGGAAGCGTGCTGGGCCCATAACCCAGATGTCGATGGATCGAAACCATCCTCTGCTACTACCTTTGAGAAACGTGCAACGTTCTCTGTCGCAGCAAGTCCGCTCAAGGTGTCTGGCTCAGATTTACAATGAGTAAAAAAACATGCTTGGAAAAGTAGCTGCCTTTGTTTGCCAGATAGCAAACTTAAGGCACCCGATAGCTGGGCTCAAGACACAAGAGCATATGGATCAGAGGATTCTGATGCTGTCTGTGTTATTCAGCAAATATTACCAGCCTTTATTTGCAGCACTCTCGCTTCATACTCAGAAACACAGCGAAAACATAATTAAATGCTTTGTAAATTAGTTCAAATGTGTCAAAATACCAGTGTGTTGTCGCTTGTTGTTGACTGTATAGGCAACGGAGCCCCAGTGGCCTAATGGATAAGGCACTGGCCTCCTAAGCCAGGGATTGTGGGTTCGAGTTCCTTCTGGGGTGTTGTTCAGCAGAGTGGCGCAGCGGAAGCGTGCTGGGCCCATAACCCAGAGGTCGATGGATCGAAACCATCCTCTGCTAACCATTTTTAATGAACAACTGTGCCAAACATTTGCCCTTCCACAATGGGATTAGAGAGAAGAGCATAGAAAAATCAGCAGGATTTTACTTTCTCAGAGTAAATTAAAGGCTCCTGAGAGCTGTGCCCATTAAACAAAAGTTGTTGGGTCAAAACAATGCTAAGCTAATTAATGTTTCTCTGTGAATATTCCTAGAATAAATGAGCCTTACTCTCCGTTCAGGCTCAGGAACAATGCTGACATGAATGTTTAAGCTTTGTAAATAGGTTGTACTGTGAACAAATGTCAACGTGCTGTCTTTTTGACCACCATGCAATCCAAGCCAAATACAACAGATCTTTTACTGGTGATAGGCCAGCCAATAGAGCATCAGAGGCCCAATGGAAAAGCCATTGACCTTAAAAGCCAAGGATTATTGCTTCAAGTCCTGACATCAGTGTGTCACAGCAGAGTGGCGCAGCGGAAGCGTGCTGGGCCCATAACCCAGAGGTCGATGGATCGAAACCATCCTCTGCTACTACCTTTGAGAAACGTGCAACGTTCTCTGTCGCAGCTAGTCCGCTCAAGGTGTCTGGCTCAGATTTACAATGAGTAAAAAAACATGCTTGGAAAAGTAGCTGCCTTTGTTTGCCAGATAGCAAACTTAAGGCACCCGATAGCTGGGCTCAAGACACAAGAGCATATGGATCAGAGGATTCTGATGCTGTCTGTGTTATTCAGCAAATATTACCAGCCTTTATTTGCAGCACTCTCGCTTCATACTCAGAAACACAGCAAAAACATAATTAAATGCTTTGTAAATTAGTTCAAATGTGTCAAAATACCAGTGTGTTGTCGCTTGTTGTTGACTGTATAGGCAACGGAGCCCCAGTGGCCTAATGGATAAGGCACTGGCCTCCTAAGCCAGGGATTGTGGGTTCAAGTCCCGTCTGGGGTGTTGTTCAGCAGAGTAGCGCAGCGGAAGCGTGCTGGGCCCATAACCCAGAGGTCGATGGATCGAAACCATCCTCTGCTTATCATTTTTTATGAACAACTGTGCCAAACATTTGCCCTTCCACAATGGGTTTAGAGAGAAGAGCATAGAAAAATCAGCAGGATTTCACTTTCTCAGAGTAAATTAAAGGCTCCTGAGAGCTGTGCCCATTAAACAAAAGTTGTTGGGTCAAAACAATGCTAAGCTAATTAATGTTTCTCTGTGAATATTCCTAGAATAAATGAGCCTTACTCTCCGTTCAGGCTCAGGAACAATGCTGACATGAATGTTTAAGCTTTGTAAATAGGTTGTACTGTGAACAAATGTCAACGTGCTGTCTTTTTGACCACCATGAAATCCAAGCCAAATACAACAGATCTTTTACTGGTGATAGGCCAGCCAATAGAGCATCAGAGGCCTAATGGAAAAGCCATTGACCTTCAAAGCCAAGGATTGTGGCTTCAAGTCCCGACATAAGTGTGTCACAGCAGAGTGGCGCAGCGGAAGCGTGCTGGGCCCATAACCCAGAGGTCGATGGATCGAAACCATCCTCTGCTACTACCCACTGAATTGAGAAACGTGCAACGTTCTCTGTCGCAGCAAATCCGCTCAAGGTTTCTGGCTCAGATTTACAATGAGTAAAAAAACTTGCTTGGAAAAGCAGCTGCCTTTGTTTGCCTGATAGCAAACTTAAGGCAACCGATAGCTGGGCTGAAGACACAAGAGCATGTGGATCAGAGGATTCTGATGCTGTCTGTGTTATTCAGCAAATATTACCAGCCTTAATTTGCAGCACTCTCGCTTAATACTCAGAAACACAGCGAAAACATAATTAGATGCTTTGTAAATTAGTTCAAATGTGTCAAAATACCAGTGTGTTGTCGCTTGTTGTTGACTGTATAGGCAACGGAGCCCCAGTGGCCTAATGGATAAGGCACTGGCCTCCTAAGCCAGGGATTGTGGGTTCGAGTCCCGTCTGGGGCGTTGTTCAGCAGAGTGGCGCAGCGGAAGCGTGCTGGGCCCATAACCCAGAGGTCGATGGATCGAAACCATCCTCTGCTAATCATTTTTAATGAACAACTGTGCCAAACATTTGCCCTTCCACAATGGGTTTAGAGAGAAGAGCATAGAAAAATCAGCAGGATTTCACTTTCTCAGAGTAAATTAAAGGCTCCTGAGAGCTGTGCCCATTAAACAAAAGTTGTTGGGTCAAAACAATGCTAAGCTAATTAATGTTTCTCTGTGAATATTCCTAGAATAAATGAGCCTTACTCTCCGTTCAGGCTCAGGAACAATGCTGACATGAATGTTTAAGCTTTGTAAATAGGTTGTACTGTGAACAAATGTCAACGTGCTGTCTTTTTGACCACCATGCAATCCAAGCCAAATACAACAGATCTTTTACTGGTGATAGGCCAGCCAATAGAGCATCAGAGGCCCAATGGAAAAGCCATTGACCTTAAAAGCCAAGGATTATTGCTTCAAGTCCTGACATCAGTGTGTCACAGCAGAGTGGCGCAGCGGAAGCGTGCTGGGCCCATAACCCAGATGTCGATGGATCGAAACCATCCTCTGCTACTACCTTTGAGAAACGTGCAACGTTCTCTGTCGCAGCAAGTCCGCTCAAGGTGTCTGGCTCAGATTTACAATGAGTAAAAAAACATGCTTGGAAAAGTAGCTGCCTTTGTTTGCCAGATAGCAAACTTAAGGCACCCGATAGCTGGGCTCAAGACACAAGAGCATATGGATCAGAGGATTCTGATGCTGTCTGTGTTATTCAGCAAATATTACCAGCCTTTATTTGCAGCATTCTCGCTTCATACTCAGAAACACAGTGAAAACATAATTAAATGCTTTGTAAATTAGTTCAAATGTGTCAAAATACCAGTGTGTTGTCGCTTGTTGTTGACTGTATAGGCAACGGAGCCCCAGTGGCCTAATGGATAAGGCACTGGCCTCCTAAGCCAGGGATTGTGGGTTCGAGTCCCGTCTGGGGTGTTGTTCAGCAGAGTGGCGCAGCGGAAGCGTGCTGGGCCCATAACCCAGAGGTCGATGGATCGAAACCATCCTCTGCTAATCATTTTTAATGAACAACTGTGCCAAACATTTGCCCTTCCACAATGGGTTTAGAGAGAAGAGCATAGAAAAATCAGCAGGATTTCACTTTCTCAGAGTAAATTAAAGGCTCCTGAGAGCTGTGCCCATTAAACAAAAGTTGTTGGGTCAAAACAATGCTAAGCTAATTAATGTTTCTCTGTGAATATTCCTAGAATAAATGAGCCTTACTCTCCGTTCAGGCTCAGGAACAATGCTGACATGAATGTTTAAGGTTTGTAAATAGGTTGTACTGTGAACAAATGTCAACGTGCTGTCTTTTTGACCACCATGCAATCCAAGCCAAATACAACAGATCTTTTACTGGTGATAGGCCAGCCAATAGAGCATCAGAGGCCTAATGGAAAAGCCATTGACCTTCAAAGCCAAGGATTGTGGCTTCAAGTCCCGACATCAGTGTGTCACAGCAGAGTGGCGCAGCGGAAGCGTGCTGGGCCCATAACCCAGAGGTCGATGGATCGAAACCATCCTCTGCTACTACCCACTGAATTGAGAAACGTGCAACGTTCTCTCTCTCGCAGCAAGTCCGCTCAAGGTGTCTGGCTCAGATTTACAATGAGTAAAAAAACTTGCTTGGAAAAGCAGCTGCCTTTGTTTGCCTGATAGCAAACTTAAGGCAACCGATAGCTGGGCTGAAGACACAAGAGCATGTGGATCAGAGGATTCTGATGCTGTCTGTGTTATTCAGCAAATATTACCAGCCTTAATTTGCAGCACTCTCGCTTAATACTCAGAAACACAGCGAAAACATAATTAGATGCTTTGTAAATTAGTTCAAATGTGTCAAAATACCAGTGTGTTGTCGCTTGTTGTTGACTGTATAGGCAACGGAGCCCCAGTGGCCTAATGGATAAGGCACTGGCCTCCTAAGCCAGGGATTGTGGGTTCAAGTCCCGTCTGGGGTGTTGTTCAGCAGAGTGGCGCAGCGGAAGCGTGCTGGGCCCATGACCCAGAGGTCGATGGATCGAAACCATCCTCTGCTAATCATTTTTTAAGAACAACTGTGCCAAACATTTGCCCTTCCACAATGGGTTTAGAGAGAAGAGCATAGAAAAATCAGCAGGATTTCACTTTCTCAGAGTAAATTAAAGGCTCCTGAGAGCTGTGCCCATTAAACAAAAGTTGTTGGGTCAAAACAATGCTAAGCTAATTAATGTTTCTCTGTGAATATTCCTAGAATAAATGAGCCTTACTCTCCGTTCAGGCTCAGGAACAATGCTGACATGAATGTTTAAGCTTTGTAAATAGGTTGTACTGTGAACAAATGTCAACGTGCTGTCTTTTTGACCACCATGCAATCCAAGCCAAATACAACAGATCTTTTACTGGTGATAGGCCAGCCAATAGAGCATCAGAGGCCCAATGGAAAAGCCATTGACCTTAAAAGCCAAGGATTATTGCTTCAAGTCCTGACATCAGTGTGTCACAGCAGAGTGGCGCAGCGGAAGCGTGCTGGGCCCATAACCCAGAGGTCGATGGATCGAAACCATCCTCTGCTACTACCTTTGAGAAACGTGCAACGTTCTCTGTCGCAGCTAGTCCGCTCAAGGTGTCTGGCTCAGATTTACAATGAGTAAAAAAACATGCTTGGAAAAGTAGCTGCCTTTGTTTGCCAGATAGCAAACTTAAGGCACCCGATAGCTGGGCTCAAGACACAAGAGCATATGGATCAGAGGATTCTGATGCTGTCTGTGTTATTCAGCAAATATTACCAGCCTTTATTTGCAGCACTCTCGCTTCATACTCAGAAACACAGCAAAAACATAATTAAATGCTTTGTAAATTAGTTCAAATGTGTCAAAATACCAGTGTGTTGTCGCTTGTTGTTGACTGTATAGGCAATGGAGCCCCAGTGGCCTAATGGATAAGGCACTGGCCTCCTAAGCCAGGGATTGTGGGTTCAAGTCCCGTCTGGGGTGTTGTTCAGCAGAGTAGCGCAGCGGAAGCGTGCTGGGCCCATAACCCAGAGGTCGATGGATCGAAACCATCCTCTGCTAATCATTTTTTATGAACAACTGTGCCAAACATTTGCCCTTCCACAATGGGTTTAGAGAGAAGAGCATAGAAAAATCAGCAGGATTTCACTTTCTCAGAGTAAATTAAAGGCTCCTGAGAGCTGTGCCCATTAAACAAAAGTTGTTGGGTCAAAACAATGCTAAGCTAATTAATGTTTCTCTGTGAATATTCCTAGAATAAATGAGCCTTACTCTCCGTTCAGGCTCAGGAACAATGCTGACATGAATGTTTAAGCTTTGTAAATAGGTTGTACTGTGAACAAATGTCAACGTGCTGTCTTTTTGACCACCATGAAATCCAAGCCAAATACAACAGATCTTTTACTGGTGATAGGCCAGCCAATAGAGCATCAGAGGCCTAATGGAAAAGCCATTGACCTTCAAAGCCAAGGATTGTGGCTTCAAGTCCCGACATAAGTGTGTCACAGCAGAGTGGCGCAGCGGAAGCGTGCTGGGCCCATAACCCAGAGGTCGATGGATCGAAACCATCCTCTGCTACTACCCACTGAATTGAGAAACGTGCAACGTTCTCTGTCGCAGCAAATCCGCTCAAGGTGTCTGGCTCAGATTTACAATGAGTAAAAAAACTTGCTTGGAAAAGCAGCTGCCTTTGTTTGCCTGATAGCAAACTTAAGGCAACCGATAGCTGGGCTGAAGACACAAGAGCATGTGGATCAGAGGATTCTGATGCTGTCTGTGTTATTCAGCAAATATTACCAGCCTTAATTTGCAGCACTCTCGCTTAATACTCAGAAACACAGCGAAAACATAATTAGATGCTTTGTAAATTAGTTCAAATGTGTCAAAATACCAGTGTGTTGTCGCTTGTTGTTGACTGTATAGGCAACGGAGCCCCAGTGGCCTAATGGATAAGGCACTGGCCTCCTAAGCCAGGGATTGTGGGTTCGAGTCCCGTCTGGGGTGTTGTTCAGCAGAGTGGCGCAGCGGAAGCGTGCTGGGCCCATAACCCAGAGGTCGATGGATCGAAACCATCCTCTGCTAAGCATTTTTAATGAACAACTGTGCCAAACATTTGCCCTTCCACAATGGGTTTAGAGAGAAGAGCATAGAAAAATCAGCAGGATTTCACTTTCTCAGAGTAAATTAAAGGCTCCTGAGAGCTGTGCCCATTAAACAAAAGTTGTTGGGTCAAAACAATGCTAAGCTAATTAATGTTTCTCTGTGAATATTCCTAGAATAAATGAGCCTTACTCTCCGTTCAGGCTCAGGAACAATGCTGACATGAATGTTTAAGCTTTGTAAATAGGTTGTACTGTGAACAAATGTCAACGTGCTGTCTTTTTGACCACCATGCAATCCAAGCCAAATACAACAGATCTTTTACTGGTGATAGGCCAGCCAATAGAGCATCAGAGGCCTAATGGAAAAGCCATTGACCTTCAAAGCCAAGGATTGTGGCTTCAAGTCCCGACATCAGTGTGTCACAGCAGAGTGGCGCAGCGGAAGCGTGCTGGGCCCATAACCCAGAGGTCGATGGATCAAAACCATCCTCTGCTACTACCCACTGAATTGAGAAACGTGCAACGTTCTCTCTCGCAGCAAGTCCGCTCAAGGTGTCTGGCTCAGATTTACAATGAGTAAAAAAACATGCTTGGAAAAGTAGCTGCCTTTGTTTGCCAGATAGCAAACTTAAGGCACCCGATAGCTGGGCTCAAGACACAAGAGCATATGGATCAGAGGATTCTGATGCTGTCTGTGTTATTCAGCAAATATTACCAGCCTTTATTTGCAGCACTCTCGCTTCATACTCAGAAACACAGTGAAAACATAATTAAATGCTTTGTAAATTAGTTCAAATGTGTCAAAATACCAGTGTGTTGTCGCTTGTTGTTGACTGTATAGGCAACGGAGCCCCAGTGGCCTAATGGATAAGGCACTGGCCTCCTAAGCCAGGGATTGTGGGTTCGAGTCCCGTCTGGGGTGTTGTTCAGCAGAGTGGCGCAGCGGAAGCGTGCTGGGCCCATAACCCAGAGGTCGATGGATCGAAACCATCCTCTGCTAATCATTTTTAATGAACAACTGTGCCAAACATTTGCCCTTCCACAATGGGTTTAGAGAGAAGAGCATAGAAAAATCAGCAGGATTTCACTTTCTCAGAGTAAATTAAAGGCTCCTGAGAGCTGTGCCCATTAAACAAAAGTTGTTGGGTCAAAACAATGCTAAGCTAATTAATGTTTCTCTGTGAATATTCCTAGAATAAATGAGCCTTACTCTCCGTTCAGGCTCAGGAACAATGCTGACATGAATGTTTAAGGTTTGTAAATAGGTTGTACTGTGAACAAATGTCAACGTGCTGTCTTTTTGACCACCATGCAATCCAAGCCAAATACAACAGATCTTTTACTGGTGATAGGCCAGCCAATAGAGCATCAGAGGCCTAATGGAAAAGCCATTGACCTTCAAA
Organism: Barbatula barbatula; assembly: GCF_947034865.1. NCBI lineage: Eukaryota > Metazoa > Chordata > Actinopteri > Cypriniformes > Nemacheilidae > Barbatula > Barbatula barbatula. The sequence goes on from NC_136764.1 coordinate 27,727,673, forward strand.
GCCAAGGATTGTGGCTTCAAGTCCCGACATCAGTGTGTCACAGCAGAGTGGCGCAGCGGAAGCGTGCTGGGCCCATAACCCAGAGGTCGATGGATCGAAACCATCCTCTGCTACTACCCACTGAATTGAGAAACGTGAAACGTTCTCTCTCTCGCAGCAAGTCCGCTCAAGGTGTCTGGCTCAGATTTACAATGAGTAAAAAAACTTGCTTGGAAAAGCAGCTGCCTTTGTTTGCCTGATAGCAAACTTAAGGCAACCGATAGCTGGGCTGAAGACACAAGAGCATGTGGATCAGAGGATTCTGATGCTGTCTGTGTTATTCAGCAAATATTACCAGCCTTAATTTGCAGCACTCTCGCTTAATACTCAGAAACACAGCGAAAACATAATTAGATGCTTTGTAAATTAGTTCAAATGTGTCAAAATACCAGTGTGTTGTCGCTTGTTGTTGACTGTATAGGCAACGGAGCCCCAGTGGCCTAATGGATAAGGCACTGGCCTCCTAAGCCAGGGATTGTGGGTTCAAGTCCCGTCTGGGGTGTTGTTCAGCAGAGTGGCGCAGCGGAAGCGTGCTGGGCCCATAACCCAGAGGTCGATGGATCGAAACCATCCTCTGCTAATCATTTTTTAAGAACAACTGTGCCAAACATTTGCCCTTCCACAATGGGTTTAGAGAGAAGAGCATAGAAAAAGCAGCAGGATTTCACTTTCTCAGAGTAAATTAAAGGCTCCTGAGAGCTGTGCCCATTAAACAAAAGTTGTTGGGTCAAAACAATGCTAAGCTAATTAATGTTTCTCTGTGAATATTCCTAGAATAAATGAGCCTTACTCTCCGTTCAGGCTCAGGAACAATGCTGACATGAATGTTTAAGCTTTGTAAATAGGTTGTACTGTGAACAAATGTCAACTTGCTGTCTTTTTGACCACCATGCAATCCAAGCCAAATACAACAGATCTTTTACTGGTGATAGGCCAGCCAATAGAGCATCAGAGGCCTAATGGAAAAGCCATTGACCTTCAAAGCCAAGGATTGTGGCTTCAAGTCCCGACATCAGTGTGTCACAGCAGAGTGGCGCAGCGGAAGCGTGCTGGGCCCAGAGGTCGATGGATCGAAACCATCCTCTGCTACTACCTTTGAGAAACGTGCAACCTTCTCTGTCGCAGCAAGTACGCTCAAGGTGTCTGGCTCAGATTTACAATGAGTAAAAAAACTTGCTTGGAAAAGCAGCTGCCTTTGTTTGCCTGATAGCAAACTTAAGGCACCCGATAGCTGGGCTGCAGACACAAGAGCATGTGGATCAGAGGATTCTGATGCTGTCTGTGTTATTCAGCAAATATTACCAGCCTTAATTTGCAGCACTCTCGCTTAATACTCAGAAACACAGCGAAAACATAATTAGATGCTTTGTAAATTAGTTCAAATGTGTCAAAATACCAGTGTGTTGTCGCTTGTTGTTGACTGTATAGGAAACGGAGCCCCAGTGGCATAATGGATAAGGCACTGGCCTCCTAAGCAAGGGATTGTGGGTTCGAGTCCCGTCTGGGGTGTTGTTCAGCAGAGTGGCGCAGCGGAAGCGTGCTGGGCCCATAACCCAGAGGTCGATGGATCGAAACCATCCTCTGCTAATCATTTTTAATGAACAACTGTGCCAAACATTTGCCCTTCCACAATGGGTTTAGAGAGAAGAGCATAGAAAAATCAGCAGGATTTCACTTTCTCAGAGTAAATTAAAGGCTCCTGAGAGCTGTGCCCATTAAACAAAAGTTGTTGGGTCAAAACAATGCTAAGCTAATTAATGTTTCTCTGTGAATATTCCTAGAATAAATGAGCCTTACTCTCCGTTCAGGCTCAGGAACAATGCTGACATGAATGTTTAAGGTTTGTAAATAGGTTGTACTGTGAACAAATGTCAACGTGCTGTCTTTTTGACCACCATGCAATCCAAGCCAAATACAACAGATCTTTTACTGGTGATAGGCCAGCCAATAGAGCATCAGAGGCCTAATGGAAAAGCCATTGACCTTCAAAGCCAAGGATTGTGGCTTCAAGTCCCGACATCAGTGTGTCACAGCAGAGTGGCGCAGCGGAAGCGTGCTGGGCCCATAACCCAGAGGTCGATGGATCGAAACCATCCTCTGCTACTACCCACTAAATTGAGAAACGTGCAACGTTCTCTCTCGCAGCAAGTCCGCTCAAGGTGTCTGGCTCAGATTTAAAATGAGTAAAAAAACTTGCTTGGAAAAGCAGCTGCCTTTGTTTGCCTGATAGCAAACTTAAGGCACCCGATAGCTGGGCTGAAGACACAAGAGCATGTGGATCAGAGGATTCTGATGCTGTCTGTGTTATTCAGCAAATATTACCAGCCTTAATTTGCAGCACTCTCGCTTAATACTCAGAAACACAGCGAAAACATAATTAGATGCTTTGTAAATTAGTTCAAATGTGTCAAAATACCAGTGTGTTGTCGCTTGTTGTTGACTGTATAGGCAACGGAGCCCCAGTGGCCTAATGGATAAGGCACTGGCCTCCTAAGCCAGGGATTGTGGGTTTGAGTCCCGTCTGGGGTGTTGTTCAGCAGAGTTGCGCAGCGGAAGCGTGCTGGGCCCATAACCCAGAGGTCGATGAATTGAAACCATCCTCTGCTAACCATTTTTAATGAACAACTGTGCCAAACATTTGCCCTTCCACAATGGGATTAGAGAGAAGAGCATAGAAAAATCAGCAGGATTTTACTTTCTCAGAGTAAATTAAAGGCTCCTGAGAGCTGTGCCCATTAAACAAAAGTTGTTGGGTCAAAACAATGCTAAGCTAATTAATGTTTCTCTAGAATAAATGAGCCTTACTCTCCGTTCAGGCTCAGGAACAATGCTGACATGAATGTTTAAGCTTTGTAAATAGGTTGTACTGTGAACAAATGTCAACGTACTGTCTTTTTGACCACCATGCAATCCAAGCCAAATACAACAGATCTTTTACTGGTGATAGGCCAGCCAATAGAGCATCAGAGGCCCAATGGAAAAGCCATTGACCTTAAAAGCCAAGGATTATTGCTTCAAGTCCTGACATCAGTGTGTCACAGCAGAGTGGCGCAGCGGAAGTGTGCTGGGCCCATAACCCAGAGGTCGATGGATCGAAACCATCCTCTGCTACTACCTTTGAGAAACGTGCAACGTTCTCTGTCGCAGCAAGTCCGCTCAAGGTGTCTGGCTCAGATTTACAATGAGTAAAAAAACATGCTTGGAAAATTAGCTGCCTTTGTTTGCCAGATAGCAAACTTAAGGCACCCGATAGCTGGGCTCAAGACACAAGAGCATATGGATCAGAGGATTCTGATGCTGTCTGTGTTATTCAGCAAATATTACCAGCCTTTATTTGCAGCACTCTCGCTTCATACTCAGAAACACAGCGAAAACATAATTAAATGCTTTGTAAATTAGTTCAAATGTGTCAAAATACCAGTGTGTTGTCGCTTGTTGTTGACTGTATAGGCAACGGAGCCCCAGTGGCCTAATGGATAAGGCACTGGACTCCTAAGCCAGGGATTGTGGGTTCGAGTTCCTTCTGGGGTGTTGTTCAGCAGAGTGGCGCAGCGGAAGCGTGCTGGGCCCATAACCCAGAGGTCGATGGATCGAAACCATCCTCTGCTAACCATTTTTAATGAACAACTGTGCCAAACATTTGCCCTTCCACAATGGGATTAGAGAGAAGAGCATAAAAAAATCAGCAGGATTTTACTTTCTCAGAGTAAATTAAAGGCTCCTGAGAGCTGTGCCCATTAAACAAAAGTTGTTGGGTCAAAACAATGCTAAGCTAATTAATGTTTCTCTGTGAATATTCCTAGTATAAATGAGCCTTACTCTCCGTTCAGGCTCAGGAACAATGCTGACATGAATGTTTAAGCTTTGTAAATAGGTTGTACTGTGAACAAATGTCAACGTGCTGTCTTTTTGACCACCATGCAATCCAAGCCAAATACAACAGATCTTTTACTGGTGATAGGCCAGCCAATAGAGCATCAGAGGCCCAAAGGAAAAGCCATTGACATTAAAAGCCAAGGATTATTGCTTCAAGTCCTGACATCAGTGTGTCACAGCAGAGTGGCGCAGCGGAAGCGTGCTGGGCCCATAACCCAGAGGTCGATGGATCGAAACCATCCTCTGCTACTACCTTTGAGAAACGTGCAACGTTCTCTGTCGCAGCAAGTCCGCTCAAGGTGTCTGGCTCAGATTTACAATGAGTAAAAAAACATGCTTGGAAAAGTAGCTGCCTTTGTTTGCCAGATAGCAAACTTAAGGCACCCGATAGCTGGGTTCAAGACACAAGAGCATATGGATCAGAGGATTCTGATGCTGTCTGTGTTATTCAGCAAATATTACCAGCCTTTATTTGCAGCACTCTCGCTTCATACTCAGAAACACAGCGAAAACATAATTAAATGCTTTGTAAATTAGTTCAAATGTGTCATAATACCAGTGTGTTGTCGCTTTTTGTTGACTGTATAGGCAACGGAGCCCCAGTGGCCTAATGGATAAGGCACTGGCCTCCTAAGCCAGGGATTGTGGGTTCAAGTCCCGTCTGGGGTGTTGTTCAGCAGAGTGGCGCAGCGGAAGCGTGCTGGGCCCATAACCCAGAGGTCGATGGATCGAAACCATCCTCTGCTAATCATTTTTTATGAACAACTGTGCCAAACATTTGCCCTTCCACAATGGGTTTAGAGAGAAGAGCATAGAAAAATCAGCAGGATTTCACTTTCTCAGAGTAAATTAAAGGCTCCTGAGAGCTGTGCCCATTAAACAAAAGTTGTTGGGTCAAAACAATGCTAAGCTAATTAATGTTTCTCTGTGAATATTCCTAGAATAAATGAGCCTTACTCTCCGTTCAGGCTCAGGAACAATGCTGACATGAATGTTTAAGCTTTGTAAATAGGTTGTACTGTGAACAAATGTCAATATGCTGCCCTCGTACTGCGTCACCAGCAGGCAGAACTAGACAGCTAGATAACACTTTGACAAAGCTCCAAATAAATCCAAGGACTGATTGAATTTGTTTATTCTTTGTCTTTTTTGTCTTTTTTGTGTAAAACTGTAAAAGAATTCAGAAAATACATATAAGTTTTACATTACGATACAAATGAAATACAAGTCAGCTATGTTGCTAACCACATAGCTTCAGCACATACAGATCGCTAGGAATAGCGTTTACAACATGACCAACGAGAGCTAGCATAACTTAGCTAACTAAAGTATGCACAAAACATATATCTAAGTTACAGAAGTAAGAAAACCAAAGAGATATGACGAGGAATATTACTCTAACACAAATCATCTACTTAGACAAATAATGTCCAAAGCTCAAACGTAAAATGGAAAATAGCTGGCACCGTGTTCATCTGTGTAAACTCGCGGTCGACTGAAACGTGAATCAGGAAGTTAACAGGAAGTAGTACTTAATTACTAAACAGTTACCTCAAAAGACCAGAAGGTGGCAGCATACACAAAGGAATGAGAAATAAGGTAATCACATACAAAATAGGATGCATTCTTATGGAAGGCAGAACACTCCCCGCTTGGTATAATATTATTATGCCACTATATAACATTAAAACTCAACTTAAACATGAGTGACAAACTAAATTTTCTATCTCACTCAGAGAGAAGAACGACTATTTCTGAGATAGGCCTCAAAAGCACTTTAGCAGTCCCTCCTTTAACTATTTTGACCTCCACTTTCCGGATCCTCTTGTCACCGCTTGGCAGAGTGTTGACAACCACTCCCACAGGCCATTCGTTTCTGTGGGCTTGGCTGTCCTTCAGCAGGACAACGTCGCCGGTCTTGACATTAGGCCTTTCATCAGTCCACTTTCGGCGGCCTTGCAGTGTTGACAAGTAGTCCCTCCTCCATCTCTTCCAAAAGGTGTTTGCAAGGCACTGGACATGTTTCCATTGCTTCTCGTGTAGATCAGCCATTTGGAAGTTTCCGGAGGGGGCTGCGACATTACTCATCTTTTGGGTAAGCAGCATCGCAGGAGTGAGCACTGTAGGCATATCGGGATCAGAGGACACAGGCACCAGGGGCCTGGCGTTCATGATTGCCATCACTTCGGCCATGAGTGTGCTCAGGACCTCGTGTGTGAGGCGGGTGTGCCCAGCCTGAAGCAGCATGGCATCCAGGATGCGTCTGGCGACGCCGATAAGCCTTTCCCATGAGCCCCCCATATGTGAGGAGTGTGGCGGGTTGAAAACCCAAGAGCACTCCTTGCTTTGAAGGTAGGCTGTTATGGTTGTGTCTTCCGTGTTAATGCCCAGTTCTTTGCAGGCTCCCACAAAGTTAGTCCCTCTGTCAGAACGGAGAAGTCTGGCAGGGCCACGGTTTGCAAAAAATCTTCTGAGCGCATTGATGAAGCTGTCAGTTGTCATGGATTCAATGAGCTCGAAGTGGACAGCTCTGGTTGCCATGCAAGTGAATATCACTGCCCAGCGCTTACTGTCTGCACTTCCTCCTCTTGTTCTCCGTGTCATGATGGCCCAAGGCCCGAAGACATCAAGGCCTACGTTGGTGAACGGAGGCTCGGGTGCGAGTCTGTCAGCAGGTAAGTCTGCCATCTTCTGATCCTGTAGCCGCCCACGCAGCTTGCGGCAGGTCACGCACCTGTGGATGACGGACGACACCAGATGCTTACCGCCAAGGATCCAGTAGCCTGCTGCTCTGACAGCTCCCTCTGTTATGTGTCGCCCCTGATGTACCACCTGCTCATGGTAAAATCTCACCAGGAGTGTTGTGATGTAGTGGGTGCGTGGAATAAGCAGTGGGTGCTTTTCTTCACGGGACAGGTCTGGGGCGGATGTTATGCGACCGCCAACCCGAAGCAGGCCGTCTCCATCAGTCACTGGATTAAGCTTTTTGAGTGGGCTTTGGTTAGGAATTGTCTTACCCTCTTTTAGGCATTTCAGTTCGTTTTCAAAGACCTCATGCTGAACAGCGCGAATTATCACACACTTTGCCTGTGACAGTTCGCTTGTGGTGAGTGTGTCTTTGAAATGCCTCCAGCCTCTGCATTTTGCGCTGACTGGATTTCCCTTGAAAGACGCAGCAACGTGGATGAGTCTGGCTGTAGCATTGCAGAGGTTTCTCCAGCTTGAAAACCTTTCAAAACGCTCTGAGCCTAGCTGAGCGTCCGAGGCCCTGGTGGACAGAGCGGTGACCTCAGGTCGAATGTCAGAGTCTGCATCTGGCTCCACCAGGGTGAAGATGTGGGGCTCCCAGGATTCCTCTGTGTTGCTGCGTGTCAGGAAACTGGGGCCAGAGAGCCAACTGCTTTGCTGTAGCTGTGCTGCAGGCATGTACCTTGTCGCATGGTCCGCAGGATTCCGGTCCGTGGGGACGTAGGACCACTGGTCTGGATGAGTGGATCGTCTTATGCGGTTCACCCTGTTGGACACATACACATAAAATCTTCTGGACGAGTTATGGACATACCCAAGTACGATTTTACTGTCTGTGAAGAATCTGACATCGTCCACATGGATGTCCATCTCATCTCGGATCAGCTCATACATTTGAACAGCGAGCACGGCTGCACAAAGTTCGAGGCGGGGAATGGTGTGTGCAGGCCGGGGAGCCAGCTTGGACTTCCCCATGATGAATCCCATGTGTGCTTTGCCATCAGCGTCGATTGCTCTCAGGTAAGCCACAGCCCCTATCGCCACTGTCGACGCGTCAGAGAAAATGCAGAGTTCTCTCCTCTGTGTTGAAGACAGTAGGACGGGTATATAACACCTCTTTATTTGCAGGTCTTCCAGAGCTTTGAGTGAATCTCTCCACGTGTTCCACTCTGTCTCTTTCCCGGGGTCGAGTGGAGTGTCCCACCCCTGCTCTGTTGAGAGTTCCCGTACTAATGCTTTTCCCTGCATAATTATGGGAGCAACGAAACCCAGGGGGTCGTATAGACTGTTCACGGTGGACAGGATACCTCTCCGTGTGTATGGCTTCGTCTCCCGGGACACCAGGAATGTGAAGCTGTCTGTTTCCAGGTTCCAGGAGAGGCCCAGGCTTCGCTGGAGGGGAAGAGGATCTACGCCGAGTTCCACATCTTTCAAGTCTTTGGCACGGTCTTCCTCAGGTAGGGCTTCCATTACCTGTTCACTGTTTGATGCCACTTTATGTAGCCTCAGGTTAGACTCTGCCAGCATCTTTCTGGTTCTCGTGAGGAGGTCGATTGCCAGCTCAGGTGAGGCAACAGAAGTCAGCCCATCATCTACATAAAACTGACGCTCCACGAACTGTCTTGCATCAGAGCCGTATTCTGCTTCACCTTTCTCGGCAGCACGTCTCATGCAGTATATGGCGATGGCGGGTGATGGGGTGTTTCCAAATACGTGGACTTTCATCCTGTACTCCACCACGTTCTTGTCAAAGTCATTGTCCTCATACCAGAGGTAGCGGAGGTAGTCTCTATGATCGCTTCTGACCACAAAGCAGTAAAACATTTGCTGCACATCTGCTGTAACAGCTACTGGCTCTTTGCGGAACCTCAGAAGCACTCCCAACAGCGTGTTGTTCAAGTCTGGGCCGCTGAGGAGTACATCATTCAGGGATACGCCATCACATTCAGCGCTAGAGTCAAATACTACTCTTATTTGACCCGGCTTCTTTGGATGGTAAACACCGAAGGAGGGGAGGTACCAGTGTTCTTTACCTGCCTCCAGAGCTGGCGCCTGCTCGGCTTGGTCGTTGTTCATCATTTTCTGTATGAACTCTGTGTAGTGGCTTTTCATTTCTGGCTTTTTCTCCAGGGTCTTTATGAGCGATCCAAAGCGTTTGACTGCTTGTTCCCTGTTGCTTGGAAGGGGTCGTCGTGGCGACCGGAACGGCAGGGGTGCTACCCAGCTGTGGTCGTCCTCCTGGAAGACCTCTCTGTCCATGATGGTCAGGAACGCTTTGTCATCCACTGACAACGCTGTCTTGTTGTCGTCTCTGGAGCTCTCAAACACAGAAAGGCCGAGGCTGTCTGTGCTCGTTGCCCAGCCTGTGTCTTCTTCACGGGTGTGTGAGAGAGGGTTGTGTCGCTGCGATGTGCTGCTGTGGCCTTCCTTTACCTGGATGTTGTTTGGACAGGGATGGAGGAAGGATGTTCTTCCGTTATGCAGCACATTGGCTTTGTACACGTTGACTTCGGCTGGTTTGTGGGCTGCCCCCAGACAGACGACACCCACGATGACCCAGCCCAGGTCCAGCCGTTGCGCATAAGGAGCGTTGTGTGGCCCGTTGATTTGCTCACGCACCTTGTGAACTCTGAGGATGTCTCTTCCCAGGAGCATGAGGATGGGGGTGTCTGGGTCCACAGCTGGAATCTTGTTCGCCACAGGCTGTAGGTGAGGGTGGTGCTATGCGACATCAGGAGACGGGATTTCAGATCTATCATCTGGCACCATGTCACACTCGATTAGTGTGGGGAGAGGGAGTTGCAGTTTCCCATCCATAGATTCAAGCATGAAGTTATTGACTCGCCTGCCGGAGGTCTCTGTTGTCCCCGCGCAGGTCTTCAGTGTGTAAGGAGCTGGACTGGCTTTGATGCCGAAGAGGCTGAAGAACTCTGACTTTGCGAGTGACTTGTTACTCTGTTCATCCAGCACTGCATACATCTTGACAGCTTTGTCTTTTCTCCCAGCAGGATAGACATTAATCAGGCAGATCTTAGCACATGAGCGTGGGCTGTCTGCATTGCCGCATATCTCTGTGCACTTGGATGTAACTGTGGGTGCGTCTTCATCTGGCTTCCCGCTTTCCTCCTTCTCCGTGTGAGCTCTCTCGCTGGATGTAGGAGGGCCTGGGTGTAGAGCCGTGATGTGCCTCTCACTGTTGCACTCATCACATTTGATTGATGCTTTGCAGTCTTTCGCTATATGCTGAGTTGACCCACAGCACTTAAAGCAGATGCGGTTGTCTTTCAGGTAAGCCTTACGTTCTTCAATAGGTTTGGATCTAAAGGTCCTACACTTTTTGAGTGGGTGAGGCTTCCTGTGTATCGGGCACTCACGGTCTGGTCCACTCGTTCTCTTCTCCACAGAGCCGTCACCTTCAGTGTACTTGGGTGTGACATCGGTCTTGTGCACACTTACTGGGGCTTTGTGGCTGTGCCTCGTGGCTTTTTCTGCTTTCTGTGGCACGTTGCTGTTGGAGGTGGCGATGGCGAAGCTTGGGTCATTCCTCACTTTGGCCTGTCGCCGGACGAATTGAGAGAAGAGAGAGAATGGCGGGAAGGCTACTCCATGCTCTTCTTTGAACTTGGATCCCATGGTTATCCACCTCTCTTGCAGGCTATAGGGTAGCTTTTCCGCGATCGGATTCACGCCGCTAGCTGTATCTAGACAGGCGAGGCCTGGTAGGTATCCTTCTTCTTTGGCACACTCCAGTTCAAGGAGGATATCACCGAGTTCTCTGAGTTTGGCATTGTCCTTGTTGGTTAGCTTGGGAAACTCTTCTATCTTTTTAAAAAGTGCGTGTTCTACGGCTTCTGGTGTCCCATAGCATTCCTCCACACGTTGCCACACCATGCGGAGGCCTGCAGCAGGATTAAGGACATGCACTGAGCGGATTCTCTGCGCTTGCTCTGCTGAGTCTGCACCTAGCCACTTTACCAGCAGGTCCAGTTCTTCCCTAGGTGTCAGATTCAAGTCCTGGGTGGCACTGAGGAAGGATGCTTTCCATGACCAGTAGTGTTCAGGACGGTCATCGAACTGTAGGAGACCGGAGCTCACCAGGTCTCGCCGCATGAGGTACCTGGCGAGGTCTTGTGCTGGCTGTGGCTCGGGGGAGTATCTATTGTTCGGACTGGGAGTTGGATGAGGCGGCTGCGGGCAAGACTTGAATGGAGACGGTTCACTTAGCTGTTCTTTCTTTATGTTGTTGACTCTCGGCATTGGGTTCGTGCGAGCAGCTGCTCCAGTGTGTCGATGGTGTTGTCTGTAGGCATCCAGTGGCGCATGCGTTGGCGGCGGTGGTTCTCTGCCGAACATCGCTGAGTGCTGCTGGACGTAGTTGCCTGTACGTTCATAGGCACTGAAAGGCTTACTTGGGACGTATGGCTCGTAGTGCTTCTCCCCGCTTTCAATCTCCTCATCCTCATATGCTGCAGCTGCTGCTTCGGCGGCAGCGGCCATCTTCTGGCTCATGAGAACGTGGAGACTGGCTTCGAGTTCAGCTTTCTGCCTCATCACGCTTGCTTCTTTTTCAGCGAAAGTCACCTGGGCTTGTGCTGCTTTTGACTTGGCACGTGCTCTGGCAGCCGCTGACGATATTGCTGATCCACCGGACCTTCTGGATATCTGAGACCGGGAGTCAGGTGTTCGGAAAGGCTCTAACCTCTCGGTTGCCTCATGGCCGTCTTTGGGTAGCTCTAGGGGTGCTGCGCCCTGTGCCTGTTCGGCGGCATCCACCTCCAGTCTGTCCATGTGTAGCGACATCTTCCTGGGCTATCTTCTTGAGTTTGAACTCGTTGCGCTGTTGTCTTTTTACTATGCTGCCCTCGTACTGCGTCACCAGCAGGCAGAACTAGACAGCTAGATAACACTTTGACAAAGCTCCAAATAAATCCAAGGACTGATTGAATTTGTTTATTCTTTGTCTTTTTTGTCTTTTTTGTGTAAAACTGTAAAAGAATTCAGAAAATACATATAAGTTTTACATTACGATACAAATGAAATACAAGTCAGCTATGTTGCTAACCACATAGCTTCAGCACATACAGATCGCTAGGAATAGCGTTTACAACATGACCAACGAGAGCTAGCATAACTTAGCTAACTAAAGTATGCACAAAACATATATCTAAGTTACAGAAGTAAGAAAACTAAAGAGATATGACGAGGAATATTACTCTAACACAAATCATCTACTTAGACAAATAATGTCCAAAGCTCAAACGTAAAATGGAAAATAGCTGGCACCGTGTTCATCTGTGTAAACTCGCGGTCGACTGAAACGTGAATCAGGAAGTTAACAGGAAGTAGTACTTAATTACTAAACAGTTACCTCAAAAGACCAGAAGGTGGCAGCATACACAAAGGAATGAGAAATAAGGTAATCACATACAAAATAGGATGCATTCTTATGGAAGGCAGAACAGTCAACGTGCTGTCTTTTTGACCACCATGAAATCCAAGCCAAATACAACAGATCTTTTACTGGTGATAGGCCAGCCAATAGAGCATCAGAGGCCTAATGGAAAAGCCATTGACCTTCAAAGCCAAGGATTGTGGCTTCAAGTCCCGACATAAGTGTGTCACAGCAGAGTGGCGCAGCGGAAGCGTGCTGGGCCCATAACCCAGAGGTCGATGGATCGAAAACATCCTCTGCTACTACCCACTGAATTGAGAAACGTGCAACGTTCTCTGTCGCAGCAAGTCCGCTCAAGGTGTCTGGCTCAGATTTACAATGAGTAAAAAAACTTGCTTGGAAAAGCAGCTGCCTTTGTTTGCCTGATAGCAAACTTAAGGCAACCGATAGCTGGGCTGAAGACACAAGAGTAAGTAAGTAAGTAAGTAAGCTTTATTTATATAGCACCCATCACAGAAAGAATCACAGAGTGCTTTACATGTAGCAAGCAAAACAATATAATAAGCATCATACAAACATAAAAACAAACATAAAAACTCAATCAACTAAAAGCATGTCTAAACAGTAGTGTCTTCAGCTGTTTTTTAAAAGAATCAATAGAATCGGCCACACGCAACGACAAGGGCAGTGCATTCCACAATTTTGGAGCAACTGCCTGGAAGGAGCGGTCTCCCCGAGTTTTAAGGCGGGTTTTAGGTACCATCAGGAGATTTTGACCTGAGGAGCGAAGAATGCGAGAAGAAGAGTGGGGGGTCAACATGTCTGCGATATATTGAGGTGTCTGTCCATGTATTGCTTTAAAAGTTAAAATTAAAATTTTATAATCAATTCTGTATTTTACCGGAAGCCAGTGGAGACTAAATAAAATTGGAGTAATGTGTGCCCTTCTGTTTGTTCCCGTTAAAAGCCTGGCTGCAGCATTTTGGACCAGTTGGAGACGTTTGAGAGAACATTTGTTAAAACAAATAAAAAGAGAATTACAATAATCCAACCGTGAAGAAATAAAAGCATGAATGATCATCTCCATATTAGTTTTTGGCAGTATTGTTCTCAATTTAGAGATATTTCGCAAATGATAGAAACAGCTTCTGACCAGCTGTCTAGAATGACCATCTAGAGACATTGATTGGTCGAACAGAACACCAAGGTTTCTTAGGCTCGTCTGGACGGAGGAGTCCAAGGAGTGTAGGTGTTGTTTGATTTGGGGAATTTTTTGTTCTGGAGCAATGATCAGAGTTTCTGTCTTTTTTGTATTTAGTTGTAGATAATTGTTATATAACCAAGTCTTAATGCAAGACAGACATTCCAACAAATCTGTTAATTTTCCGAACTCTGATTCATTGAATGTGCAGTACAACTGAATGTCATCAGCATAAAAGTGATAAGACACAGTATTAAAATTTCTAATTATTTCACCAAGAGGGCTAATATATAACAAAAACAAAAGAGGACCTAAAACCGAACCCTGAGGAACTCCATATAACAGAGGGGTCATATCTGACAGAATGTTGTTGATAGACACACAAAATGATCTGTCAGTCAGGTAAGAGGTAAACCATCTAAGAACATCACCAGAAAACCCCATTTCATTGCGTAACCGATTTAACAGGACCGTATGGTCCAATGTATCGAACGCAGACGATAAGTCAAGTAAAATCAACACCGTGTACTGTCCTGAGTCAGCAGCCATCAGAATGTCATTCGATACTTTAAGAAGCGCCGTCTCCGTTGAATGACTTTTCCGGAAACCTGACTGAAATTTATCAAGTATATATTTTTTTCCATCAAGAAATGTAGTCAGCTGGCCAGCGACCACTCTCTCAAGAATTTTAGATAAAAAAGGCATTTTAGATATCGGCCTGTAATTAGTTGGTACAGAAGAATCCAAATTTGGTTTCTTTAGTAAAGGGCTGACAACTGCTTGTTTAAAATGACTGGGGACTGATCCGCTGAAAAGGGAAAGGTTTATCATTTTAACAACAAATGGTCCAAGTAAATCAAACACATTTAAGAGCAACGAAGTCGGCAATACATCGAGCGGGCTTGCAGATGGTTTTACTTTACTTAATAGGCTCATAATATCATCTAGAGTGATAGGTGAAAAAGTATCCCAGGAGTATGAGGCAGTTGACCCACATGATATGACATCAAGAGATGGATTTATAGTCATTCTAATATCTTGCACCTTGTTTACAAAAGCATGTAAAAACCTATTGCAATCACTCTTAGAGTGTACAGGCACTTGGGAAGCAAGGGGAGATACTATCTTAGATATTGTATCAAACAGGACCTTAGAATTATTCTTGTTCTGAGTTACAAGATTTGTAAAATAATCTGACCTTGCCTGTTTTATCTTAACATTTAGCAATGTGATAAGCTCCTTCAGATGCAATCTGTGTACTTCCAGACTTGTGGATTTCCATAAACGTTCAACTTTACGGCACGTTCTCCTGAAAGACATTATTTCATCATTCATCCAAGGGCAAATATTATTTGGGAATGTGCTTTTACTTTTCAAAGGAGCAACTAAATTTAAAACCGACAGACAATGATTATTAAATAACTGAAAAAATCGTTCAGCATCACTACAATCAATAAAAGAACTAGGGTCAAATGACTCAGAAAATTTTTCAGCTGTGGCTTGAGTAATAATGCGTCTTTGCAGCATCGGTCTACAAGGAAGACAGTCAACATTAGAAGACAGATTAAAAAATATGCAACAGTGATCTGTCACATTAATGTCCAAAACACTCAATTGGTTGATGCACAGACCTAATGAAAAAACAAGGTCCAGAGTATGACCTTTTATATGTGTAGGCCCAGAAACACATTGTTTAAAATGAAATGATTCAGTGAGTGTTAAGAACTCAGATGCCACAGAACATGAAGAGTCATCAACATGCAAGTTAAAATCCCCAAGTATCAATACTTTTTCAAGTTTGATAATTGATGATAAAAACTCTGCAAAATCATCTAAAAACAAGCGAGCAGAACCAGGAGGTCGGTAAATTAAGACACAGTAAAATGAATCAGTATTTCCAACCTTAGTCATCTGTAGCTCAAAGGAGTCGAAAGAGTCTGAATTTATCAACCTGCAACAGAAACGGTCCCGGTACACGAGTGCGAGCCCGCCTCCTCGCCGCGACACACGCGGTGTCCCATACACAGAACAGTCCGGCGGACACAGTTCATTGAGATGAGTGTATTCCATATCTTGCTGCCAAGTCTCAGTTAGGAACATAAAGTCAATTTGTTCCTTTATAAATAAATCATTGAGTATAAACGCCTTGTTGGCAATGGAGCGCGCATTAAACAGAGCAAATCGCGCCAGCTGGGCACGTTCCGATGGGTCGGCATTTGCTCGCTGGTATGTCACAGCACTCAGAATCCGCTCACGCGGAAATGGATTTCGGGGCCACCGAGTCAGGAAGCTCAGGTCCGATTGACTAACCTTACTCCAAAGCAACAGAGGCGCACACGACACCTTGCAGACAGGAATTGACCGCAAGCACCTCTCGACCCAGAAAGCTCCGGTACCAATTGGATATGGTGGCCCTCCGCGTTGTTTTCTCCCCCTGGCCTGGACACCAGCCCTGGATCCCCGCTTCCTCCTCCTACCGTGATGCTTGTTGACTAGCAAGTACACCGGCGATGACGTAGAATATTCAATGTTAGGAGGGAAAAACTTCGAGGACCCAGCCCAGGTAACTGAGAGGTCCTTCATAGTCTCCTTAATGCGGAAAAGCGTGTGACGATCATATTTTAAAACAGCTGAGACACAGCTATTTGTTATCAGTGCTGATAAAACAAAGAACAACACTAGAAAAACCACAAATACAGGTGAGGACAGAGACCGAGCAGAGGCAAAGCCGAACACAGGCGCCATCTTTGCTCTCTCTGAGCATGTGGATCAGAGGATTCTAAAGCTGTCTGTGTTATTCAGCAAATATTACCAGCCTTAATTTGCAGCACTCTCGCTTAATACTCAGAAACACAGCGAAAACATAATTAGATGCTTTGTAAATTAGTTCAAATGTGTCAAAATACCAGTGTGTTGTCGCTTGTTGTTGACTGTATAGGCAACGGAGCCCCAGTGGCCTAATGGATAAGGCACTGGCCTCCTAAGCCAGGGATTGTGGGTTCGAGTCCCTTCTGGGGTGTTGTTCAGCAGAGTGGCGCAGCGGAAGCGTGCTGGGCCCATAACCCAGAGGTCGATGGATCGAAACCATCCTCTGCTACTACCCACTGAATTGAGAAACGTGCAACGTTCTCTCTCGCAGCAAGTCCGCTCAAGGTGTCTGGCTCAGATTTACAATGAGTAAAAAAACATGCTTGGAAAAGTAGCTGCCTTTGTTTGCCAGATAGCAAACTTAAGGCACCCGATAGCTGGGCTCAAGACACAAGAGCATATGGATCAGAGGATTCTGATGCTGTCTGTGTAATTCAGCAAATATTACCAGCCTTTATTTGCAACACTCTCGCTTCATACTCAGAAACACAGCGAAAACATAATTAAATGCTTTGTAAATTAGTTCAAATGTGTCAAAATACCAGTGTGTTGTCGCTTGTTGTTGACTGTATAGGCAACGGAGCCCCAGTGGCCTAATGGATAAGGCACTGGCCTCCTAAGCCAGGGATTGTGGGTTCGAGTCCCGTCTGGGGTGTTGTTCAGCAGAGTGGCGCAGCGGAAGCGTGCTGGGCCCATAACCCAGAGGTCGATGGATCGAAACCATCCTCTGCTAATCATTTTTAATGAACAACTGTGCCAAACATTTGCCCTTCCACAATGGGTTTAGAGAGAAGAGCATAGAAAAATCAGCAGGATTTCACTTTCTCAGAGTAAATTAAAGGCTCCTGAGAGCTGTGCCCATTAAACAAAAGTTGTTGGGTCAAAACAATGCTAAGCTAATTAATGTTTCTCTGTGAATATTCCTAGAATAAATGAGCCTTACTCTCCGTTCAGGCTCAGGAACAATGCTGACATGAATGTTTAAGGTTTGTAAATAGGTTGTACTGTGAACAAATGTCAACGTGCTGTCTTTTTGACCACCATGCAATCCAAGCCAAATACAACAGATCTTTTACTGGTGATAGGCCAGCCAATAGAGCATCAGAGGCCTAATGGAAAAGCCATTGACCTTCAAAGCCAAGGATTGTGGCTTCAAGTCCCGACATCAGTGTGTCACAGCAGAGTGGCGCAGCGGAAGCGTGCTGGGCCCAGAGGTCGATGGATCGAAACCATCCTCTGCTACTACCTTTGAGAAACGTGCAACCTTCTCTGTCGCAGCAAGTACGCTCAAGGTGTCTGGCTCAGATTTACAATGAGTAAAAAAACTTGCTTGGAAAAGCAGCTGCCTTTGTTTGCCTGATAGCAAACTTAAGGCACCCGATAGCTGGGCTGAAGACAAAAGAGCATGTGGATCAGAGGATTCTGATGCTGTCTGTGTTATTCAGCAAATATTACCAGCCTTAATTTGCAGCACCCTCGCTTAATACTCAGAAACACAGCGAAAACATAATTAGATGCTTTGTAAATTAGTTCAAATGTGTCAAAATACTAGTGTGTTGTCGCTTGTTGTTGACTGTATAGGCAACGGAGCCCCAGTGGCATAATGGATAAGGCACTGGCCCCCTAAGCCAGGGATTGTGGGTTCGAATCCCGTCTGGGGTGTTGTTCAGCAGAGTGGGGCAGCGGAAGCGTGCTGGGCCCATAACCCAGAGGTCGATGGATCGAAACCATCCTCTGCTAATCATTTTTAATGAACAACTGTGCCAAACATTTGCCCTTCCACAATGGGTTTAGAGAGAAGAGCATAGAAAAATCAGCAGGATTTCACTTTCTCAGAGTAAATTAAAGGCTCCTGAGAGCTGTGCCCATTAAACAAAAGTTGTTGGGTCAAAACAATGCTATGCTAATTAATGTTTCTCTGTGAATATTCCTAGAATAAATGAGCCTTACTCTCTCCGTTCAGGCTCAGGAACAATGCTGACATGAATGTTTAAGCTTTGTAAATAGGTTGTACTGTGAACAAATGTCAACGTGCTGTCTTTTTGACCACCATGCAATCCAAGCCAAATACAACAGATCTTTTACTGGTGATGGGCCAGCCAATAGAGCATCAGAGGCCTAATGGAAAAGCCATTGACCTTCAAAGCCAAGGATTGTGGCTTCAAGTCCCGACATCAGTGTGTCACAGCAGAGTGGCGCAGCGGAAGCGTGCTGGGCCCATAACCCAGAGGTCGATGGATCGAAACCATCCTCTGCTACTACCCACTGAATTGAGAAACGTGCAACGTTCTCTCTTGCAGCAAGTCCGCTCAAGGTGTCTGGCTCAGATTTACAATGAGTAAAAAAACATGCTTGGAAAAGTAGCTGCCTTTGTTTGCCAGATAGCAAACTTAAGGCACCAGATAGCTGGGCTCAAGACACAAGAGCATATGGATCAGAGGTTTCTGATGCTGTCTGTGTTATTCAGCAAATATTACCAGCCTTTATTTGCAGCACTCTCGCTTCATACTCAGAAACACAGCGAAAACATAATTAAATGCTTTGTAAATTAGTTCAAATGTGTCAAAATACCAGTGTGTTGTCGCTTGTTGTTGACTGTATAGGCAACGGAGCCCCAGTGGCCTAATGGATAAGGCACTGGCCTCCTAAGCCAGGGATTGTGGGTTCGAGTCCCGTCTGGGGTGTTGCTCAGCAGAGTGGCGCAGCGGAAGCGTGCTGGGCCCATAACCCAGAGGTCGATGTATCGAAACCATCCCCTGCTAATCATTTTTAATGAACAACTGTGCCAAACATTTGCCCTTCCACAATGGGTTTAGAGAGAAGAGCATAGAAAAATCAGCAGGATTTCACTTTCTCAGAGTAAATTAAAGGCTCCTGAGAGCTGTGCCCATTAAACAAAAGTTGTTGGGTCAAAACAATGCTAAGCTAATTAATGTTTCTCTGTGAATATTCCTAGAATAAATGAGCCTTACTCTCCGTTCAGGCTCAGGAACAATGCTGACATGAATGTTTAAGGTTTGTAAATAGGTTGTACTGTGAAAAAATGTCAACGTGCTGTCTTTTTGACCACCATGCAATCCAAGCCAAATACAACAGATCTTTTACTGGTGATAGGCCAGCCAATAGAGCATCAGAGGCCTAATGGAAAAACCATTGACCTTCAAAGCCAAGGATTGTGGCTTCAAGTCCCGACATCAGTGTGTCACAGCAGAGTGGCGCAGCGGAAGCGTGCTGGGCCCATAACCCAGAGGTCGATGGATCGAAACCATCCTCTGCTACTACCCACTGAATTGAGAAACGTGCAACGTTCTCTCTCGCAGCAAGTCCGCTCAAGGTGTCTGGCTCAGATTTAAAATGAGTAAAAAAACTTGCTTGGAAAAGCAGCTGCCTTTGTTTGCCTGATAGCAAACTTAAGGCACCCGATAGCTGGGCTGAAGACACAAGAGCATGTGGATCAGAGGATTCTGATGCTGTCTGTGTTATTCAGCAAATATTACCAGCCTTAATTTGCAGCACTCTCGCTTAATACTCAGAAACACAGCGAAAACATAATTAGATGCTTTGTAAATTAGTTCAAATGTGTCAAAATACCAGTGTGTTGTTGACTGTATAGGCAACGGAGCCCCAGTGGCCTAATGGATAAGGCACTGGCCTCCTAAGCCAGGGATTTTGGGTTTGAGTCCCTTCTGGTGTGTTGTTCAGCAGAGTTGCGCAGCGGAAGCGTGCTGGGCCCATAACCCAGAGGTCGATGAATCGAAACCATCCTCTGCTAATCATTTTTAATGAACAACTGTGCCAAACATTTGCCCTTCCACAATGGGTTTAGAGAGAAGAGCATAGAAAAATCAGCAGGATTTCACTTTCTCAGAGTAAATTAAAGGCTCCTGAGAGCTGTGCCCATTAAACAAAAGTTGTTGGGTCAAAACAATGCTAAGCTAATTAATGTTTCTCTGTGAATATTCCTAGAATAAATGAGCCTTACTCTCCGTTCAGGCTCAGGAACAATGCTGACATGAATGTTTAAGCTTTGTAAATAGGTTGTACTGTGAACAAATGTCAACGTGCTGTCTTTTTGACCACCATGCAATCCAAGCCAAATACAACAGATCTTTTACTGGTGATGGGCCAGCCAATAGAGCATCAGAGGCCTAATGGAAAAGCCATTGACCTTCAAAGCCAAGGATTGTGGCTTCAAGTCCCGACATCAGTGTGTCACAGCAGAGTGGCGCAGCGGAAGCGTGCTGGGCCCATAACCCAGAGGTCGATGGATCGAAACCATCCTCTGCTACTACCCACTGAATTGAGAAACGTGCAACGTTCTCTCTTGCAGCAAGTCCGCTCAAGGTGTCTGGCTCAGATTTACAATGAGTAAAAAAACATGCTTGGAAAAGTAGCTGCCTTTGTTTGCCAGATAGCAAACTTAAGGCACCAGATAGCTGGGCTCAAGACACAAGAGCATATGGATCAGAGGTTTCTGTTGCTGTCTGTGTTATTCAGCAAATATTACCAGCCTTTATTTGCAGCACTCTCGCTTCATACTCAGAAACACAGCGAAAACACAATTAAATGCTTTTTAAATTAGTTCAAATGTGTCAAAATACCAGTGTGTTGTCGCTTGTTGTTGACTGTATAGGCAACGGAGCCCCAGTGGCCTAATGGATAAGGCACTGGCCTCCTAAGCCAGGGATTGTGGGTTCGAGTCCCGTCTGGGGTGTTGCTCAGCAGAGTGGCGCAGCGGAAGCGTGCTGGGCCCATAACCCAGAGGTCGATGTATCGAAACCATCCCCTGCTAATCATTTTTAATGAACAACTGTGCCAAACATTTGCCCTTCCACAATGGGTTTAGAGAGAAGAGCATAGAAAAATCAGCAGGATTTCACTTTCTCAGAGTAAATTAAAGGCTCCTGAGAGCTGTGCCCATTAAACAAAAGTTGTTGGGTCAAAACAATGCTAAGCTAATTAATGTTTCTCTGTGAATATTCCTAGAATAAATGAGCCTTACTCTCCGTTCAGGCTCAGGAACAATGCTGACATGAATGTTTAAGGTTTGTAAATAGGTTGTACTGTGAAAAAATGTCAACGTGCTGTCTTTTTGACCACCATGCAATCCAAGCCAAATACAACAGATCTTTTACTGGTGATAGGCCAGCCAATAGAGCATCAGAGGCCTAATGGAAAAACCATTGACCTTCAAAGCCAAGGATTGTGGCTTCAAGTCCCGACATCAGTGTGTCACAGCAGAGTGGCGCAGCGGAAGCGTGCTGGGCCCATAACCCAGAGGTCGATGGATCGAAACCATCCTCTGCTACTACCCACTGAATTGAGAAACGTGCAACGTTCTCTCTCGCAGCAAGTCCGCTCAAGGTGTCTGGCTCAGATTTAAAATGAGTAAAAAAACTTGCTTGGAAAAGCAGCTGCCTTTGTTTGCCTGATAGCAAACTTAAGGCACCCGATAGCTGGGCTGAAGACACAAGAGCATGTGGATCAGAGGATTCTGATGCTGTCTGTGTTATTCAGCAAATATTACCAGCCTTAATTTGCAGCACTCTCGCTTAATACTCAGAAACACAGCGAAAACATAATTAGATGCTTTGTAAATTAGTACAAATGTGTCAAAATACCAGTGTGTTGTTGACTGTATAGGCAACGGAGCCCCAGTGGCCTAATGGATAAGGCACTGGCCTCCTAAGCCAGGGATTTTGGGTTTGAGTCCCTTCTGGTGTGTTGTTCAGCAGAGTTGCGCAGCGGAAGCGTGCTGGGCCCATAACCCAGAGGTCGATGAATCGAAACCATCCTCTGCTAATCATTTTTAATGAACAACTGTGCCAAACATTTGCCCTTCCACAATGGGTTTAGAGAGAAGAGCATAGAAAAATCAGCAGGATTTCACTTTCTCAGAGTAAATTAAAGGCTCCTGAGAGCTGTGCCCATTAAACAAAAGTTGTTGGGTCAAAACAATGCTAAGCTAATTAATGTTTCTCTGTGAATATTCCTAGAATAAATGAGCCTTACTCTCCGTTCAGGCTCAGGAACAATGCTGACATGAATGTTTAAGCTTTGTAAATAGGTTGTACTGTGAACAAATGTCAACGTGCTGTCTTTTTGACCACCATGCAATCCAAGCCAAATACAACAGATCTTTTACTGGTGATGGGCCAGCCAATAGAGCATCAGAGGCCTAATGGAAAAGCCATTGACCTTCAAAGCCAAGGATTGTGGCTTCAAGTCCCGACATCAGTGTGTCACAGCAGAGTGGCGCAGCGGAAGCGTGCTGGGCCCATAACCCAGAGGTCGATGGATCGAAACCATCCTCTGCTACTACCCACTGAATTGAGAAACGTGCAACGTTCTCTCTTGCAGCAAGTCCGCTCAAGGTGTCTGGCTCAGATTTACAATGAGTAAAAAAACATGCTTGGAAAAGTAGCTGCCTTTGTTTGCCAGATAGCAAACTTAAGGCACCAGATAGCTGGGCTCAAGACACAAGAGCATATGGATCAGAGGTTTCTGTTGCTGTCTGTGTTATTCAGCAAATATTACCAGCCTTTATTTGCAGCACTCTCGCTTCATACTCAGAAACACAGCGAAAACACAATTAAATGCTTTGTAAATTAGTTCAAATGTGTCAAAATACCAGTGTGTTGTCGCTTGTTGTTGACTGTATAGGCAACGGAGCCCCAGTGGCCTAATGGATAAGGCACTGGCCTCCTAAGCCAGGGATTGTGGGTTCGAGTCCCGTCTGGGGTGTTGCTCAGCAGAGTGGCGCAGCGGAAGCGTGCTGGGCCCATAACCCAGAGGTCGATGTATCGAAACCATCCCCTGCTAATCATTTTTAATGAACAACTGTGCCAAACATTTGCCCTTCCACAATGGGTTTAGAGAGAAGAGCATAGAAAAATCAGCAGGATTTCACTTTCTCAGAGTAAATTAAAGGCTCCTGAGAGCTGTGCCCATTAAACAAAAGTTGTTGGGTCAAAACAATGCTAAGCTAATTAATGTTTCTCTGTGAATATTCCTAGAATAAATGAGCCTTACTCTCCGTTCAGGCTCAGGAACAATGCTGACATGAATGTTTAAGGTTTGTAAATAGGTTGTACTGTGAAAAAATGTCAACGTGCTGTCTTTTTGACCACCATGCAATCCAAGCCAAATACAACAGATCTTTTACTGGTGATAGGCCAGCCAATAGAGCATCAGAGGCCTAATGGAAAAACCATTGACCTTCAAAGCCAAGGATTGTGGCTTCAAGTCCCGACATCAGTGTGTCACAGCAGAGTGGCGCAGCGGAAGCGTGCTGGGCCCATAACCCAGAGGTCGATGGATCGAAACCATCCTCTGCTACTACCCACTGAATTGAGAAACGTGCAACGTTCTCTCTCGCAGCAAGTCCGCTCAAGGTGTCTGGCTCAGATTTAAAATGAGTAAAAAAACTTGCTTGGAAAAGCAGCTGCCTTTGTTTGCCTGATAGCAAACTTAAGGCACCCGATAGCTGGGCTGAAGACACAAGAGCATGTGGATCAGAGGATTCTGATGCTGTCTGTGTTATTCAGCAAATATTACCAGCCTTAATTTGCAGCACTCTCGCTTAATACTCAGAAACACAGCGAAAACATAATTAGATGCTTTGTAAATTAGTTCAAATGTGTCAAAATACCAGTGTGTTGTTGACTGTATAGGCAACGGAGCCCCAGTGGCCTAATGGATAAGGCACTGGCCTCCTAAGCCAGGGATTTTGGGTTTGAGTCCCTTCTGGTGTGTTGTTCAGCAGAGTTGCGCAGCGGAAGCGTGCTGGGCCCATAACCCAGAGGTCGATGAATCGAAACCATCCTCTGCTAATCATTTTTAATGAACAACTGTGCCAAACATTTGCCCTTCCACAATGGGTTTAGAGAGAAGAGCATAGAAAAATCAGCAGGATTTCACTTTCTCAGAGTAAATTAAAGGCTCCTGAGAGCTGTGCCCATTAAACAAAAGTTGTTGGGTCAAAACAATGCTAAGCTAATTAATGTTTCTCTGTGAATATTCCTAGAATAAATGAGCCTTACTCTCCGTTCAGGCTCAGGAACAATGCTGACATGAATGTTTAAGCTTTGTAAATAGGTTGTACTGTGAACAAATGTCAACGTGCTGTCTTTTTGACCACCATGCAATCCAAGCCAAAAACAACAGATCTTTTACTGGTGATAGGCCAGCCAATAGAGCATCAGAGGCCTAATGGAAAAGCCATTGACCTTCAAAGCCAAGGATTGTGGCTTCAAGTCCCGACATCAGTGTGTCACAGCAGAGTGGCGCAGCGGAAGCGTGCTGGGGCCAGAGGTCGATGGATCGAAACCATCCTGTGCAACTACCTTTGAGAAACGTGCAACGTTCTCTCTCGCAGCAAGTACGCTCAAAGTGTCTGGCTCAGATTTACAACGAGTAAAAAAACATGCTTGGAAAAGTAGCTGCCTTCGTTTGCCAGATAGCAAACTTAAGGCACCCGATAGCTGGGCTCAAGACACAAGAGCATATGGATCAGAGGATTCTGATGCTGTCTGTGTTATTCAGCAAATATTACCAGCCTTTATTTGCAGCACTCTCGCGTAATACTCAGAATCACAGCGAAAACATAATTAGATGCTTTGTAAATTAGTTCAAATGTGTCCAAATACCAGTGTGTTGTCGCTTGTTGTTGAAGGTATAGGCAACTGAGCCCCAGTGGCCTAATGGATAAGGCACTGGCCTCCTAAGCCAGGGATTGCGTGTTCGAGTCCCGTCTGGGGTGTTGTTCAGCAGAGTGGCGCAGCGGAAGCGTGCTGGGCCCATAACCCAGCGGTCGAAGGATCGAAACCATCCTCTGCTAACACATTTTTGATGAAAAACTGTGCCAAACATTTGCCCTTCCACAATGGGTTTAGAGAGAAGAGCATAGAAAAAGCAGCAGGATTTCACTTTCTCAGAGTAAATTAAAGGCTCCTGAGAGCTGTGCCCATTAAACAAAAGTTGTTGGGTCAAAACAATGCAAAGCTAATTAATGTTTCTCTGTGAATATTCCTAGAATAAATGAGCCTTACTCTCCGTTCAGGCTCAGGAACAATGCTGACATGAATGTTTAAGCTTTGTAAATAGGTTGTACTTTGAACAAATGTCAACGTGCTGTCTTTTTGACCACCATGCAATCCAAGCCAAATACAACAGATCTTTTACTGGTGATAGGCCAGCCAATAGAGCATCAGAGGCCTAATGGAAAAGCCATTGACCTTAAAAGCCAAGGATTGTGGCTTCAAGTCCCGACATCAGTGTGTCACAGCAGAGTGGCGCAGCGGAAGCGTGCTGGGCCCATAACCCAGAGGTCGATGGATCGAAACCATCCTCTGCTACTACTCACTGAATTGAGAAACGTGCAACGTTCTCTCTCGCAGCAAGTCCGCTCAAGGTGTCTGGCTCAGATTTACAATGAGTAAAAAAACATGCTTGGAAAAGTAGCTGCCTTCGTTTGCCAGATAGCAAACTTAAGGCACCCGATAGCTGGGCTCAAGACACAAGAGCATATGGATCAGAGGATTCTGATGCTGTCTGTGTTATTCAGCAAATATTACCAGCCTTTATTTGCAGCACTCTCCCGTAAGACTCAGAATCACAGCGAAAACATAATTAGATGCTTTGTAAATTAGTTCAAATGTGTCCAAATACCAGTGTGTTGTCGCTTGTTGTTGAAGGTATAAGCAACTGAGCCCCAGTGGCCTAATGGATAAGGCACTGGCCTCCTAAGCCAGGGATTGCGTGTTCGAGTCCCGTCTGGGGTGTTGTTCAGCAGAGTGGCGCAGCGGAAGCGTAATGGGCCCATAACCCAGAGGTCGAAGGATCGAAACCATCCTCTGCTAACACATTTTTGATGAAAAACTGTGCCAAACATTTGCCCTTCCACAATGGGTTTAGAGAGAAGAGCATAGAAAAAGCAGCAGGATTTCACTTTCTCAGAGTAAATTAAAGGCTCCTGAGAGCTGTGCCCATTAAACAAAAGTTGTTGGGTCAAAACAATGCTAAGCTAATTAATGTTTCTCTGTGAATATTCCTAGAATAAATGAGCCTTACTCTCCGTTCAGGCTCAGGAACAATGCTGACATGAATGTTTAAGCTTTGTAAATAGGTTGTACTGTGAACAAATGTCAACGTGCTGTCTTTTTGACCACCATGCAATCCAAGCCAAATACAACAGATCTTTTACTGGTGATAGGCCAGCCAATAGAGCATCAGAGGCCTAATGGAAAAGCCATTGACCTTCCAAGCCAAGGATTGTGGCTTCAAGTCCCGACATCAGTGAGTCACAGCAGAGTGGCGCAGCGGAAGCGTGCTGGGCCCATAACCCAGAGGTCGATGGATCGAAACCATCCTCTGCTACTACTCACTGAATTGAGAAACGTGCAACGTTCTCTCTCGCAGCAAGTCTGCTCAAGGTGTCTGGCTCAGATTTACAATGAGTAAAAAAACATGCTTGGAAAAGTAGCTGCCTTCGTTTGCCAGATAGCAAACTTAAGGCACCCGATAGCTGGGCTCAAGACACAAGAGCATATGGATCAGAGGATTCTGATGCTGTCTGTGTTATTCAGCAAATATTACCAGCCTTTATTTGCAGCGCTCTCGCGTAATACTCAGAATCACAGCGAAAACATAATTAGATTCTTTGTAAATTAGTTCAAATGTGTCCAAATACCAGTGTGTTGTCGCTTGTTGTTGACGGTATAGGCAACTGAGCCCCAGTGGCCTAATGGATAAGGCACTGGCCTCCTAAGCCAGGGATTGCGTGTTCGAGTCCCGTCTGGTGTGTTGTTCAGCAGAGTGGCGCAGCGGAAGCGTGCTGGGCCCATAACCCAGAGGTCGATGGATCGAAACCATCCTCTGCTAACACATTTTTGATGAACAACTGTGCCAAACATTTGCCCTTCCACAATGGGTTTAGAGAGAAGAGCATAGAAAAAGCAGCAGGATTTCACTTTCTCAGAGTAAATTAAAGGCTCCTGAGAGCTGTGCCCATTAAACAAAAGTTGTTGGGTCAAAACAATGCTAAGCTAATTAATGTTTCTCTGTGAATATTCCTAGAATAAATGAGCCTTACTCTCCGTTCAGGCTCAGGAACAATGCTGACATGAATGTTTAAGCTTTGTAAATAGGTTGTACTGTGAACAAATGTCAACGTGCTGTCTTTTTGACCACCATGCAATCCAAGCCAAATACAACAGATCTTTTACTGGTGATAGGCCAGCCAATAGAGCATCAGAGGCCTAATGGAAAAGCCATTTACCTTCCAAGCCAAGGATTGTGGCTTCAAGTCCCGACATCAGTGTGTCACAGCAGAGTGGCGCAGCGGAAGCGTGCTGGGCCCATAACCCAGAGGTCGATGTATCGAAACCATCCTCTGATACTACCCACTGAATTGAGAAACGTGCAACGTTCTCTCTCGCAGCAAGTCCGCTCAAGGTGTCTGGCTCAGATTTTTAATGAGTAAAAAAACATGCTTGGAAAAGTAGCTGCCTTTGTTTGCCAGATAGCAAACTTAAGGCACCCGATAGCTGGGCTCAAGACACAAGAGCATATGGATCAGAGGATTCTGATGCTGTCTGTGATATTCAGCAAATATTACCAGCCTTTATTTGCAGCACTCTCGCTTCATACTCAGAAACACAGCGAAAACATAATTAAATGCTTTGTAAATTAGTTCAAATGTGTCAAAATACCATTGTGTTGTCGCTTGTTGTTGACCGTATAGGCAACGGAGCCCCAGTGGCCTAATGGATAAGGCAATGGCCTCCTAAGCCAGGGATTGTGGGTTCGAGTCCCGTAAGGGGTGTTGTTCAGCAGAGTGGCGCAACGGAAGCGTGCTGGGCCCATAACCCAGAGGTCGATGGATCGAAACCATCCTCTGCTAATCATTTTTAATGAACAACTGTGCCAAACATTTGCCCTTCCACAATGGGTTTAGAGAGAAGAGCATAGAAAAATCAGCAGGATTTCACTTTCTCAGAGTAAATTAAAGGCTCCTATGAGCTGTGCCAATTAAACAAAAGTTGTTGGGTCAAAACAATGCTAAGCTAATTAATGTTTCTCTGTGAATATTCCTAGAATAAATGAGCCTTACTCTCCGTTCAGGCTCAGGAACAATGCTGACATGAATGTTTAAGCTTTGTAAATAGGTTGTACTGTGAACAAATGTCAACGTGCTGTCTTTTTGACCACCATGCAATCCAAGCCAAATACAACAGATCTTTTACTGGTGATAGGCCAGCCAATAGAGCATCAGAGGCCTAATGGAAAAGCCATTGACCTTCAAAGCCAAGGATTGTGGCTTCAAGTCCCGACATCAGTGTGTCACAGCAGAGTGGCGCAGCGGAAGCGTGCTGGGCCCATAACCCAGAGGTCGATGGATCGAAACCATCCTCTGCTACTACTCACTGAATTGAGAAACGTGCAACGTTCTCTCTCGCAGCAAGTCCGCTCAAGGTGTCTGGCTCAGATTTACAATGAGTAAAAAAACATGCTTGGAAAAGTAGCTGCCTTCGTTTGCCAGATAGCAAACTTAAGGCACCCGATAGCTGGGCTCAAGACACAAGAGCATATGGATCAGAGGATTCTGATGCTGTCTGTGTTATTCAGCAAATATTACCAGCCTTTATTTGCAGCACTCTCGCGTAATACTCAGAATCACAGCGAAAACATAATTAGATGCTTTGTAAATTAGTTCAAATGTGTCAAAATACCATTGTGTTGTCGCTTGTTGTTGACCGTATAGGCAACGGAGCCCCAGTGGCCTAATGGATAAGGCAATGGCCTCCTAAGCCAGGGATTGTGGGTTCGAGTCCCGTAAGGGGTGTTGTTCAGCAGAGTGGCGCAACGGAAGCGTGCTGGGCCCATAACCCAGAGGTCGATGGATCGAAACCATCCTCTGCTAATCATTTTTAATGAACAACTGTGCCAAACATTTGCCCTTCCACAATGGGTTTAGAGAGAAGAGCATAGAAAAATCAGCAGGATTTCACTTTCTCAGAGTAAATTAAAGGCTCCTATGAGCTGTGCCAATTAAACAAAAGTTGTTGGGTCAAAACAATGCTAAGCTAATTAATGTTTCTCTGTGAATATTCCTAGAATAAATGAGCCTTACTCTCCGTTCAGGCTCAGGAACAATGCTGACATGAATGTTTAAGCTTTGTAAATAGGTTGTACTGTGAACAAATGTCAACGTGCTGTCTTTTTGACCACCATGCAATCCAAGCCAAATACAACAGATCTTTTACTGGTGATAGGCCAGCCAATAGAGCATCAGAGGCCTAATGGAAAAGCCATTGACCTTCAAAGCCAAGGATTGTGGCTTCAAGTCCCGACATCAGTGTGTCACAGCAGAGTGGCGCAGCGGAAGCGTGCTGGGCCCATAACCCAGAGGTCGATGGATCGAAACCATCCTCTGCTACTACTCACTGAATTGAGAAACGTGCAACGTTCTCTCTCGCAGCAAGTCCGCTCAAGGTGTCTGGCTCAGATTTACAATGAGTAAAAAAACATGCTTGGAAAAGTAGCTGCCTTCGTTTGCCAGATAGCAAACTTAAGGCACCCGATAGCTGGGCTCAAGACACAAGAGCATATGGATCAGAGGATTCTGATGCTGTCTGTGTTATTCAGCAAATATTACCAGCCTTTATTTGCAGCACTCTCGCGTAATACTCAGAATCACAGCGAAAACATAATTAGATGCTTTGTAAATTAGTTCAAATGTGTCCAAATACCAGTGTGTTGTCGCTTGTTGTTGACGGTATAGGCAACTGAGCCCCAGTGGCCTAATGGATAAGGCACTGGCCTCCTAAGCCAGGGATTGCGTGTTCGAGTCCCGTCTGGGGTGTTGTTCAGCAGAGTGGCGCAGCGGAAGCGTGCTGGGCCCATAACCCAGAGGTCGATGGATCGAAACCATCCTCTGCTAACACATTTTTGATGAAAAACTGTGCCAAACATTTGCCCTTCCACAATGGGTTTAGAGAGAAGAGCATAGAAAAAGCAGCAGGATTTCACTTTCTCAGAGTAAATTAAAGGCTCCTGAGAGCTGTGCCCATTAAACAAAAGTTGTTGGGTCAAAACAATGCTAAGCTAATTAATGTTTCTCTGTGAATATTCCTAGAATAAATGAGCCTTACTCTCCGTTCAGGCTCAGGAACAATGCTGACATGGATTTTTAAGCTTTGTAAATAGGTTGTACTGTGAACAAATGTCAACGTGCTGTCTTTTTGACTACCATGCAATCCAAGCCAAATACAACAGATATTTTACTGGTGATAGGCCAGCCAATAGAGCATCAGAGGCCTAATGGAAAAGCCATTGACCTTCAAAGCCAAGGATTGTGGCTTCAAGTCCCGACATCAGTGTGTCACAGCAGAGTGGCGCAGCGGAAGCGTGCTGGGCCCATAACCCAGAGGTCGATGGATCGAAAACATCCTCTGCTAACCCATTATTAATGAACAACTGTTCCACAGAAACTGTGCCAAACATTTGCCCTTCCACAATGGGTTTAGAGAGAAGAGCATAGAAAAATCTGCAGGTTTTCACTTTCTCACTTTCTGAGCCAAGGATTGTGACTTCAAGTCCTGACACCAGTGTGTCACAGCAGAGTGGCGCAGCGGAAGCGTGCTGGGCCCATAACCCAGAGGTCGACGGACCATCCTCTGCTATTGCCCACTGAATTGAGAAACATGCAACGTTCTCTCTCGCAGCAAGTCCGCTCAAGGTGTCTGGCTCAGATTTACAATGAGTAAAAAAACATGCTTGGAAAAGCAGCTGCCTTTGTTTGCCTGATAGCAAACTTAAGGCACCCGATAGCTGGGCTCAAGACACAAGAGCATATGGATCAGAGGATTCTGATGCTTTCTGTGTTATTTAGCAAATATTAATAATAAAGGATTCATAACAAAGCACCAGAGTTCTTTAGAAAATCCCAGATACCTTGTTTTTGAATGGAAATACTTTTGTCAGAAGTGGGATTTGAAGCCACGCCTCCAATTGGAGAACAGAAACCTCACAAACTGAGAAGCACAAACAACCTTGCGTTTGGCGCCTTAGACGACTCGGCCATCCTGACACAGCTAATCTGAAAAACAGGCCAGAATGAAGGTGCATAAAACGTTCAGCAATAAATAAACAGTATGAAATTGGCATTGGTTTTATTTAATCCATCAATTACATTGGTTTTGAATGGAAAGGCAACTCTATATGAACGTTGCTGAATAAAGGATTCATAACAAAGCACCAGAGTTCTGCAAAAAAACCCAGAGACTGTGAAACCTTGAGCTTGGTTACGTATGGAAAGACTTTTGTCAGAAGTGGGATTTGAACCCACGCCTCCAATCGGAGACTAGAAACCTAACAAACTGAGAAGCACAAACAACCTTGAGTCTGGCGCCTTAGACGACTCGGCCATCCTGACACAGCTAATCTGAAAAACAGGCCAGAATGAAGGTGCATAAAACGTTCAGCAATAAATAAACAGTATGAAATTGGCATTGGTTTTATTTAATCCATCAATTGCATTGGTTTTGAATGGAAAGGCAACTCTATATGAACGTTGCTGAATAAAGGATTCATAACAAAGCACCAGAGTTCTGCAGAAAATCGTTCAGCAATAAATAAACAGTATGAAATTGGCATTGGTTTTATTTAATCCATCAATTACATTGGTTTTGAATGGAAAGGCAACTCTATGTGAACGTTGCTGAATAAAGAATTCACAACAAAGCACCAGAGTTCTGCAAAAAAAACCAGAGACTGTGAAACCTTGAGCTTGGTTACGTATGCAAAGACTTTTGTCAGAAGTGGGATTTGAACCCACGCCTCCAATCGGAGACCAGAAACCTCACTAACTGAGAAGGACAAACAACCTTGAGTCTGGCGCCTTAGACCACTCGGCCATCCTGACACATCTAATGTGAAAAACAGGCCAGAATGAAGGTGCATAAAACGTTCAGCAATAAATAAACAGTATGAAATTGGCATTGGTTTTATTTAATCCATCAATTACATTGGTTTTGAATGGAAAGGCAACTCTAAATGAACGTTGCTGAATAAAGGATTCATAACAAAGCAGCAGAGTTCTGCAAGAAAACCCAGAGACTGTGAAACAGGAGCTTGGATGGAAAGACATTTGTCAGAAGTGGGATTTGAACCCCCGCCTCCAATCGGAGACCAGAAACCTCACTAACTGAGAAGGACCAACAACCTTGAGTCTGCCGCCTTAGACCACTCCGCCATCCTGACACATCCTATGTGAAAAACAGGCCAGAATGAAGGTGCATAAAACGTTCAGCAGTACATAAACAGTATGAAATTGGCATTGGTTTTATTTAATCCATCAATTACATTGGTTTTTAATGGAAAGGCAACTCTATATGAACGTTGCTGAATAAAGTATTCATAACAAAGCACCAGAGTTCTGCAGAAAATCGTTCAGCAATAAATAAACAGTTTGAAATTGGCATTGGTTTTATTTAATCCATCAATTACATTGGTTTTGAATGGAAAGGCAACTCTTTATGAACGTTGCTGAATAAAGGATTCATAACAAAGCACCAGAGTTCTGCCAAAAATCCCAGAGACTGTGAAACCTTGAGCTTGGTTACGTATGGAAAGACTTTTGTCAGAAGTGGGATTTGAACCCACGCCTCCAATCGGAGACCAGAAACCTCACTAACTGAGAAGGACAAACAACCTTGAGTCTGGCGCCTTAGACCACTCGGCCATCCTGACACATCTAATGTGAAAAACAGGCCAGAATGAAGCTGCATAAAACGTTCAGCAATAAATAAACAGTATGAAATTGGCATTGGTTTTATTTAATCCCTCAATTACATTGGTTTTTAATGGAAAGGCAACTCTATATGAACGTTGCTGAATAAAGGATTCATAACAAAGCACCAGAGTTCTGCAGAAAATCGTTCAGCAATAAATAAACAGTTTGAAATTGGCATTGGTTTTATTTAATCCATCAATTACATTGGTTTTGAATGGAAAGGCAACTCTTTATGAACGTTGCTGAATAAAGGATTCATAACAAAGCACCAGAGTTCTGCCAAAAATCCCAGAGACTGTGAAACCTTGAGCTTGGCTACGTATGGAAAGACTTTTGTCAGAAGTGGGATTTGAACCCACGCCTCCAATCGGAGACTAGAAACCTCACAAACTGAGAAGCACAAACAATCTTGAGTCTGGCGCCTTAAACGATTCGGCCATCCTGACACAGCTAATCTGAAAAACAGGCCAGAATGAAGGTGCATAAAACGTTCAGCAATAAATAAACAGTATGAAATTGGCATTGATTTTATTTAATCCATCAATTACATTGGTTTTGAATGGAAAGGCAACTCTATATGAACGTTGCTGAATAAAGGATTCATAACAAAGCACCAGAGTTCTGCAGAAAATCGTTCAGCAATAAATAAACAGTTTGAAATTGGCATTGGTTTTATTTAATCCATCAATTAAATTGGTTTTGAATGGAAAGGCAACTCTTTATGAACGTTGCTGAATAAAGGATTCATAACAAAGCACCAGAGTTCTGCCAAAAATCCCAGAGACTGTGAAACCTTGAGCTTGGTTACGTATGGAAAGACTTTTGTCAGAAGTGGGATTTGAACCCACGCCTCCAATCGGAGACCAGAAACCTCACTAACTGAGAAGGACAAACAATCTTGAGTCTGGCGCCTTAGACGATTCGGCCATCCTGACACAGCTAATCTGAAAAACAGGCCAGAATGAAGGTGCATAAAACGTTCAGCAATAAATAAACAGTATGAAATTGGCATTGATTTTATTTAATCCATCAATTACATTGGTTTTGAATGGAAAGGCAACTCTATATGAACGTTGCTGAATAAAGGATTCATAACAAAGCACCAGAGTTCTGCAGAAAATCGTTCAGCAATAAATAAACAGTTTGAAATTGGCATTGGTTTTATTTAATCCATCAATTACATTGGTTTTGAATGGAAAGGCAACTCTTTATGAACGTTGCTGAATAAAGGATTCATAACAAAGCACCAGAGTTCTGCCAAAAATCCCAGAGACTGTGAAACCTTGAGCTTGGCTACGTATGGAAAGACTTTTGTCAGAAGTGGGATTTGAACCCAGAATGAAGGTGCGTAAAACGTTCAGCAATAAATAAACAGTATGAAATTGGCATTGATTTTATTTAATCCATCAATTACATTGGTTTTGAATGGAAAGGCAACTCTATATGAACGTTGCTGAATAAAGGATTCATAACATAGCACCAGAGTTCTGCAGAAAATCGTTCAGCAATAAATAAACAGTATGAAATTGGCATTGGTTTTATTTAATCCATCAATTACATTGGTTTTGAATGGAAAGGCAACTCTATATGAACGTTGCTGAATAAAGGATTCATAACAAAGCAGCAGAGTTCCTATAAAAAAACCCAGAGACTGTGAAACCTTGAGCTTGGTTACGTATGCAAAGACTTTTGTCAGAATTGGGATTTGAACCCACGCCTCCAATCGGAGACCAGAAACCTCACTAACTGAGAAGGCAAAACAACCTTGAGTCTGGCGCCTTAGACCACTCGGCCATCCTGACACATCTAATGTGAAAAACAGGCCAGAATGAAGCTGCATAAAACGTTCAGCAATAAATAAACAGCATGAAATTGGCATTGGTTTTATTTAATCCCTCAATTACATTGGTTTTTAATGGAAAGGCAACTCTATATGAACGTTGCTGAATAAAGGATTCATAACAAAGCACCAGAGTTCTGCAGAAAATCGTTCAGCAATAAATAAACAGTTTGAAATTGGCATTGGTTTTATTTAATCCATCAATTACATTGGTTTTGAATGGAAAGGCAACTCTTTATGAACGTTGCTGAATAAAGGATTCATAACAAAGCACCAGAGTTCTGCCAAAAATCCCAGAGACTGTGAAACCTTGAGCTTGGCAAAGTATGGAAAGACTTTTGTCAGAAGTGGGATTTGAACCCACGCCTCCAATCGGAGACTAGAAACCTCACAAACTGAGAAGCACAAACAATCTTGAGTCTGGCGCCTTAGACGATTCGGCCATCCTGACACAGCTAATCTGAAAAACAGGCCAGAATGAAGGTGCATAAAACGTTCAGCAATAAATAAACAGTATGAAATTGGCATTGATTTCATTTAATCCATCAATTACATTGGTTTTGAATGGAAAGGCAACTCTATATGAACGTTGCTGAATAAAGGATTCATAACATAGCACCAGAGTTCTGCAGAAAATCGTTCAGCAATAAATAAACAGTATGAAATTGGCATTGGTTTTATTTAATCCATCAATTACATTGGTTTTGAATGGAAAGGCAACTCTATGTGAACGTTGCTGAATAAAGAATTCACAACAAAGCACCAGAGTTCTGCAAAAAAAACCAGAGACTGTGAAACCTTGAGCTTGGTTACGTATGTAAAGACTTTTGTCAGAAGTGGGATTTGAACCCACGCCTCCAATCGGAGACCAGAAACCTCACTAACTGAGAAGGACAAACAACCTTGAGTCTGGCGCCTTAGACCACTCGGCCATCCTGACACATCTAATGTGAAAAACAGGCCAGAATGAAGGTGCATAAAACGTTCAGCAATAAATAAACAGTATGAAATTGGCATTGGTTTTATTTAATCCATCACAACATTGGTTTTGAATGGAAAGGCAACTCTATATGAACGTTGCTGAATAAAGGATTCATAACAAAGCAGCAGAGTTCTGCAAAAAAACCCAGAGACTGTGAAACCTTGAGCTTGGATGGAAAGACATTTGTCAGAAGTGGGATTTGAACCCCCGCCTCCAATCGGAGACCAGAAACCTCACTAACTGAGAAGGACAAACAACCTTGAGTCTGCCGCCTTAGACCACTCGGCCATCCTGACACATCCTATGTGAAAAACAGGCCAGAATGAAGGTGCATAAAACGTTCAGCAGTACATAAACAGTATGAAATTGGCATTGGTTTTATTTAATCCATCAATTACATTGGTTTTTAATGGAAAGGCAACTCTATATGAACGTTGCTGAATAAAGGATTCATAACAAAGCACCAGAGTTCTGCAGAAAATCGTTCAGCAATAAATAAACAGTTTGAAATTGGCATTGGTTTTATTTAATCCATCAATTACATTGGTTTTGAATGGAAAGGCAACTCTATATGAACGTTGCTGAATAAAGGATTCATAACATAGCACCAGAGTTCTGCAGAAAATCGTTCAGCAATAAATAAACAGTATGAAATTGGCATTGGTTTTATTTAATCCATCAATTACATTGGTTTTGAATGGAAAGGCAACTCTATGTGAACGTTGCTGAATAAAGAATTCACAACAAAGCACCAGAGTTCTGCAAAAAAAACCAGAGACTGTGAAACCTTGAGCTTGGTTACGTATGCAAAGACTTTTGTCAGAAGTGGGATTTGAACCCACGCCTCCAATCGGAGACCAGAAACCTCACTAACTGAGAAGGACAAACAACCTTGAGTCTGGCGCCTTAGACCACTCGGCCATCCTGACACATCTAATGTGAAAAACAGGCCAGAATGAAGGTGCATAAAACGTTCAGCAATAAATAAACAGTATGAAATTGGCATTGGTTTTATTTAATCCATCACAACATTGGTTTTGAATGGAAAGGCAACTCTATATGAACGTTGCTGAATAAAGGATTCATAACAAAGCAGCAGAGTTCTGCAAAAAAACCCAGAGACTGTGAAACCTTGAGCTTGGATGGAAAGACATTTGTCAGAAGTGGGATTTGAACCCCCGCCTCCAATCGGAGACCAGAAACCTCACTAACTGAGAAGGACAAACAACCTTGAGTCTGCCACCTTAGACCACTCGGCCATCCTGACACATCCTATGTGAAAAACAGGCCAGAATGAAGGTGCATAAAACGTTCAGCAGTACATAAACAGTATGAAATTGGCATTGGTTTTATTTAATCCATCAATTACATTGGTTTTTAATGGAAAGGCAACTCTATATGAACGTTGCTGAATAAAGGATTCATAACAAAGCACCAGAGTTCTGCAGAAAATCGTTCAGCAATAAATAAACAGTTTGAAATTGGCATTGGTTTTATTTAATCCATCAATTACATTGGTTTTGAATGGAAAGGCAACTCTATATGAACGTTGCTGAATAAAGGATTCATAACATAGCACCAGAGTTCTGCAGAAAATCGTTCAGCAATAAATAAACAGTATGAAATTGGCATTGGTTTTATTTAATCCATCAATTACATTGGTTTTGAATGGAAAGGCAACTCTATGTGAACGTTGCTGAATAAAGAATTCACAACAAAGCACCAGAGTTCTGCAAAAAAAACCAGAGACTGTGAAACCTTGAGCTTGGTTACGTATGCAAAGACTTTTGTCAGAAGTGGGATTTGAACCCACGCCTCCAATCGGAGACCAGAAACCTCACTAACTGAGAAGGACAAACAACCTTGAGTCTGGCGCCTTAGACCACTCGGCCATCCTGACACATCTAATGTGAAAAACAGGCCAGAATGAAGGTGCATAAAACGTTCAGCAATAAATAAACAGTATGAAATTGGCATTGGTTTTATTTAATCCATCAATTACATTGGTTTTGAATGGAAAGGCAACTCTAAATGAACGTTGCTGAATAAAGGATTCATAACAAAGCAGCAGAGTTCTGCAAGAAAACCCAGAGACTGTGAAACAGGAGCTTGGATGGAAAGACATTTGTCAGAAGTGGGATTTGAACCCCCGCCTCCAATCGGAGACCAGAAACCTCACTAACTGAGAAGGACAAACAACCTTGAGTCTGCCGCCTTAGACCACTCCGCCATCCTGACACATCCTATGTGAAAAACAGGCCAGAATGAAGGTGCATAAAACGTTCAGCAGTACATAAACAGTATGAAATTGGCATTGGTTTTATTTAATCCATCAATTACATTGGTTTTTAATGGAAAGGCAACTCTATATGAACGTTGCTGAATAAAGTATTCATAACAAAGCACCAGAGTTCTGCAGAAAATCGTTCAGCAATAAATAAACAGTTTGAAATTGGCATTGGTTTTATTTAATCCATCAATTACATTGGTTTTGAATGGAAAGGCAACTCTTTATGAACGTTGCTGAATAAAGGATTCATAACAAAGCACCAGAGTTCTGCCAAAAATCCCAGAGACTGTGAAACCTTGAGCTTGGTTACGTATGGAAAGACTTTTGTCAGAAGTGGGATTTGAACCCACGCCTCCAATCGGAGACCAGAAACCTCACTAACTGAGAAGGACAAACAACCTTGAGTCTGGCGCCTTAGACCACTCGGCCATCCTGACACATCTAATGTGAAAAACAGGCCAGAATGAAGGTGCATAAAACGTTCAGCAATAAATAAACAGTATGAAATTGGCATTGGTTTTATTTAATCCATCAATTACATTGGTTTTGAATGGAAAGGCAACTCTAAATGAACGTTGCTGAATAAAGGATTCATAACAAAGCAGCAGAGTTCTGCAAGAAAACCCAGAGACTGTGAAACAGGAGCTTGGATGGAAAGACATTTGTCAGAAGTGGGATTTGAACCCCCGCCTCCAATCGGAGACCAGAAACCTCACTAACTGAGAAGGACAAACAACCTTGGGTCTGCCGCCTTAGACCACTCCGCCATCCTGACACATCCTATGTGAAAAACAGGCCAGAATGAAGGTGCATAAAACGTTCAGCAGTACATAAACAGTATGAAATTGGCATTGGTTTTATTTAATCCATCAATTACATTGGTTTTTAATGGAAAGGCAACTCTATATGAACGTTGCTGAATAAAGTATTCATAACAAAGCACCAGAGTTCTGCAGAAAATCGTTCAGCAATAAATAAACAGTTTGAAATTGGCATTGGTTTTATTTAATCCATCAATTACATTGGTTTTGAATGGAAAGGCAACTCTTTATGAACGTTGCTGAATAAAGGATTCATAACAAAGCACCAGAGTTCTGCCAAAAATCCCAGAGACTGTGAAACCTTGAGCTTGGTTACGTATGGAAAGACTTTTGTCAGAAGTGGGATTTGAACCCACGCCTCCAATCGGAGACCAGAAACCTCACTAACTGAGAAGGACAAACAACCTTGAGTCTGGCGCCTTAGACCACTCGGCCATCCTGACACATCTAATGTGAAAAACAGGCCAGAATGAAGCTGCATAAAACGTTCAGCAATAAATAAACAGTATGAAATTGGCATTGGTTTTATTTAATCCCTCAATTACATTGGTTTTTAATGGAAAGGCAACTCTATATGAACGTTGCTGAATAAAGGATTCATAACAAAGCACCAGAGTTCTGCAGAAAATCGTTCAGCAATAAATAAACAGTTTGAAATTGGCATTGGTTTTATTTAATCCATCAATTACATTGGTTTTGAATGGAAAGGCAACTCTTTATGAACGTTGCTGAATAAAGGATTCATAACAATGCACCAGAGTTCTGCCAAAAATCCCAGAGACTGTGAAACCTTGAGCTTGGCTACGTATGGAAAGACTTTTGTCAGAAGTGGGATTTGAACCCACGCCTCCAATCGGAGACTAGAAACCTCACAAACTGAGAAGCACAAACAATCTTCAGTCTGGCGCCTTAGACGATTCGGCCATCCTGACACAGCTAATCTGAAAAACAGGCCAGAATGAAGGTGCATAAAACGTTCAGCAATAAATAAACAGTATGAAATTGGCATTGATTTTATTTAATCCCTCAATTACATTGGTTTTTAATGGAAAGGCAACTCTATATGAACGTTGCTGAATAAAGGATTCATAACAAAGCACCAGAGTTCTGCAGAAAATCGTTCAGCAATAAATAAACAGTTTGAAATTGGCATTGGTTTTATTTAATCCATCAATTACATTGGTTTTGAATGGAAAGGCAACTCTTTATGAACGTTGCTGAATAAAGGATTCATAACAAAGCACCAGAGTTCTGCCAAAAATCCCAGAGACAGTGAAACCTTGAGCTTGGCTACGTATGGAAAGACTTTTGTCAGAAGTGGGATTTGAACCCACGCCTCCAATCGGAGACTAGAAACCTCACAAACTGAGAAGGACAAACAACCTTGAGTCTGGCGCCTTAGACCACTCGGCCATCCTGACACATCTAATGTGAAAAACAGGCCAGAATGAAGGTGCATAAAACGTTCAGCAATAAATAAACAGTATGAAATTGGCATTGATTTTATTTAATCCATCAATTACATTGGTTTTGAATGGAAAGGCAACTCTATATGAACGTTGCTGAATAAAGGATTCATAACATAGCACCAGAGTTCTGCAGAAAATCGTTCAGCAATAAATAAACAGTATGAAATTGGCATTGGTTTTATTTAATCCATCAATTACATTGGTTTTGAATGGAAAGGCAACTCTATGTGAACGTTGCTGAATAAAGAATTCACAACAAAGCACCAGAGTTCTGCAAAAAAAACCAGAGACTGTGAAACCTTGAGCTTGGTTACGTATGCAAAGACTTTTGTCAGAAGTGGGATTTGAACCCACGCCTCCAATCGGAGACCAGAAACCTCACTAACTGAGAAGGACAAACAACCTTGAGTCTGGCGCCTTAGACCACTCGGCCATCCTGACACATCTAATGTGAAAAACAGGCCAGAATGAAGGTGCATAAAACGTTCAGCAATAAATAAACAGTATGAAATTGGCATTGGTTTTATTTAATCCATCAATTACATTGGTTTTGAATGGAAAGGCAACTCTAAATGAACGTTGCTGAATAAAGGATTCATAACAAAGCAGCAGAGTTCTGCAAGAAAACCCAGAGACTGTGAAACAGGAGCTTGGATGGAAAGACATTTGTCAGAAGTGGGATTTGAACCCCCGCCTCCAATCGGAGACCAGAAACCTCACTAACTGAGAAGGACAAACAACCTTGAGTCTGCCGCCTTAGACCACTCCGCCATCCTGACACATCCTATGTGAAAAACAGGCCAGAATGAAGGTGCATAAAACGTTCAGCAGTACATAAACAGTATGAAATTGGCATTGGTTTTATTTAATCCATCAATTACATTGGTTTTTAATGGAAAGGCAACTCTATATGAACGTTGCTGAATAAAGGATTCATAACAAAGCACCAGAGTTCTGCAGAAAATCGTTCAGCAATAAATAAACAGTTTGAAATTGGCATTGGTTTTATTTAATCCATCAATTACATTGGTTTTGAATGGAAAGGCAACTCTTTATGAACGTTGCTGAATAAAGGATTCATAACAAAGCACCAGAGTTCTGCCAAAAATCCCAGAGACTGTGAAACCTTGAGCTTGGCTACGTATGGAAAGACTTTTGTCAGAAGTGGGATTTGAACCCACGCCTCCAATCGGAGACTAGAAACCTCACAAACTGAGAAGCACAAACAATCTTGAGTCTGGCGCCTTAGACGATTCGGCCATCCTGACACAGCTAATCTGAAAAACAGGCCAGAATGAAGGTGCATAAAACGTTCAGCAATAAATAAACAGTATGAAATTGGCATTGATTTTATTTAATCCATCAATTACATTGGTTTTGAATGGAAAGGCAACTCTATATGAACGTTGCTGAATAAAGGATTCATAACAAAGCACCAGAGTTCTGCAGAAAATCGTTCAGCAATAAATAAACAGTTTGAAATTGGCATTGGTTTTATTTAATCCATCAATTAAATTGGTTTTGAATGGAAAGGCAACTCTTTATGAACGTTGCTGAATAAAGGATTCATAACAAAGCACCAGAGTTCTGCCAAAAATCCCAGAGACTGTGAAACCTTGAGCTTGGTTACGTATGGAAAGACTTTTGTCAGAAGTGGGATTTGAACCCACGCCTCCAATCGGAGACCAGAAACCTCACTAACTGAGAAGGACAAACAACCTTGAGTCTGGCGCCTTAGACCACTCGGCCATCCTGACACATCTAATGTGAAAAACAGGCCAGAATGAAGGTGCATAAAACGTTCAGCAATAAATAAACAGTATGAAATTGGCATTGGTTTTATTTAATCCATCAATTACATTGGTTTTGAATGGAAAGGCAACTCTAAATGAACGTTGCTGAATAAAGGATTCATAACAAAGCAGCAGAGTTCTGCAAGAAAACCCAGAGACTGTGAAACAGGAGCTTGGATGGAAAGACATTTGTCAGAAGTGGGATTTGAACCCCCGCCTCCAA
This sequence comes from Barbatula barbatula, assembly GCF_947034865.1. NCBI lineage: Eukaryota > Metazoa > Chordata > Actinopteri > Cypriniformes > Nemacheilidae > Barbatula > Barbatula barbatula. The sequence goes on from NC_136764.1 coordinate 27,770,010, forward strand.
TCGGAGACCAGAAACCTCACTAACTGAGAAGGACAAACAACCTTGAGTCTGCCGCCTTAGACCACTCCGCCATCCTGACACATCCTATGTGAAAAACAGGCCAGAATGAAGGTGCATAAAACGTTCAGCAGTACATAAACAGTATGAAATTGGCATTGGTTTTATTTAATCCATCAATTACATTGGTTTTTAATGGAAAGGCAACTCTATATGAACGTTGCTGAATAAAGTATTCATAACAAAGCACCAGAGTTCTGCAGAAAATCGTTCAGCAATAAATAAACAGTTTGAAATTGGCATTGGTTTTATTTAATCCATCAATTACATTGGTTTTGAATGGAAAGGCAACTCTTTATGAACGTTGCTGAATAAAGGATTCATAACAAAGCACCAGAGTTCTGCCAAAAATCCCAGAGACTGTGAAACCTTGAGCTTGGTTACGTATGGAAAGACTTTTGTCAGAAGTGGGATTTGAACCCACGCCTCCAATCGGAGACCAGAAACCTCACTAACTGAGAAGGACAAACAACCTTGAGTCTGGCGCCTTAGACCACTCGGCCATCCTGACACATCTAATGTGAAAAACAGGCCAGAATGAAGCTGCATAAAACGTTCAGCAATAAATAAACAGTATGAAATTGGCATTGGTTTTATTTAATCCCTCAATTACATTGGTTTTTAATGGAAAGGCAACTCTATATGAACGTTGCTGAATAAAGGATTCATAACAAAGCACCAGAGTTCTGCAGAAAATCGTTCAGCAATAAATAAACAGTTTGAAATTGGCATTGGTTTTATTTAATCCATCAATTACATTGGTTTTGAATGGAAAGGCAACTCTTTATGAACGTTGCTGAATAAAGGATTCATAACAAAGCACCAGAGTTCTGCCAAAAATCCCAGAGACTGTGAAACCTTGAGCTTGGCTACGTATGGAAAGACTTTTGTCAGAAGTGGGATTTGAACCCACGCCTCCAATCGGAGACTAGAAACCTCACAAACTGAGAAGCACAAACAATCTTGAGTCTGGCGCCTTAGACGATTCGGCCATCCTGACACAGCTAATCTGAAAAACAGGCCAGAATGAAGGTGCATAAAACGTTCAGCAATAAATAAACAGTATGAAATTGGCATTGATTTTATTTAATCCATCAATTACATTGGTTTTGAATGGAAAGGCAACTCTATATGAACGTTGCTGAATAAAGGATTCATAACAAAGCACCAGAGTTCTGCAGAAAATCGTTCAGCAATAAATAAACAGTTTGAAATTGGCATTGGTTTTATTTAATCCATCAATTACATTGGTTTTGAATGGAAAGGCAACTCTTTATGAACGTTGCTGAATAAAGGATTCATAACAAAGCACCAGAGTTCTGCCAAAAATCCCAGACACTGTGAAACCTTGAGCTTGGCTACGTATGGAAAGACTTTTGTCAGAAGTGGGATTTGAACCCAGAATGAAGGTGCGTAAAACGTTCAGCAATAAATAAACAGTATGAAATTGGCATTGATTTTATTTAATCCATCAATTACATTGGTTTTGAATGGAAAGGCAACTCTATATGAACGTTGCTGAATAAAGGATTCATAACATAGCACCAGAGTTCTGCAGAAAATCGTTCAGCAATAAATAAACAGTATGAAATTGGCATTGGTTTTATTTAATCCATCAATTACATTGGTTTTGAATGGAAAGGCAACTCTATATGAACGTTGCTGAATAAAGGATTCATAACAAAGCAGCAGAGTTCCTATAAAAAAACCCAGAGACTGTGAAACCTTGAGCTTGGTTACGTATGCAAAGACTTTTGTCAGAAGTGGGATTTGAACCCACGCCTCCAATCGGAGACCAGAAACCTCACTAACTGAGAAGGCAAAACAACCTTGAGTCTGGCGCCTTAGACCACTCGGCCATCCTGACACATCTAATGTGAAAAACAGGCCAGAATGAAGCTGCATAAAACGTTCAGCAATAAATAAACAGCATGAAATTGGCATTGGTTTTATTTAATCCCTCAATTACATTGGTTTTTAATGGAAAGGCAACTCTATATGAACGTTGCTGAATAAAGGATTCATAACAAAGCACCAGAGTTCTGCAGAAAATCGTTCAGCAATAAATAAACAGTTTGAAATTGGCATTGGTTTTATTTAATCCATCAATTACATTGGTTTTGAATGGAAAGGCAACTCTTTATGAACGTTGCTGAATAAAGGATTCATAACAAAGCACCAGAGTTCTGCCAAAAATCCCAGAGACTGTGAAACCTTGAGCTTGGCAAAGTATGGAAAGACTTTTGTCAGAAGTGGGATTTGAACCCACGCCTCCAATCGGAGACTAGAAACCTCACAAACTGAGAAGCACAAACAATCTTGAGTCTGGCGCCTTAGACGATTCGGCCATCCTGACACAGCTAATCTGAAAAACAGGCCAGAATGAAGGTGCATAAAACGTTCAGCAATAAATAAACAGTATGAAATTGGCATTGATTTCATTTAATCCATCAATTACATTGGTTTTGAATGGAAAGGCAACTCTATATGAACGTTGCTGAATAAAGGATTCATAACATAGCACCAGAGTTCTGCAGAAAATCGTTCAGCAATAAATAAACAGTATGAAATTGGCATTGGTTTTATTTAATCCATCAATTACATTGGTTTTGAATGGAAAGGCAACTCTATGTGAACGTTGCTGAATAAAGAATTCACAACAAAGCACCAGAGTTCTGCAAAAAAAACCAGAGACTGTGAAACCTTGAGCTTGGTTACGTATGTAAAGACTTTTGTCAGAAGTGGGATTTGAACCCACGCCTCCAATCGGAGACCAGAAACCTCACTAACTGAGAAGGACAAACAACCTTGAGTCTGGCGCCTTAGACCACTCGGCCATCCTGACACATCTAATGTGAAAAACAGGCCAGAATGAAGGTGCATAAAACGTTCAGCAATAAATAAACAGTATGAAATTGGCATTGGTTTTATTTAATCCATCACAACATTGGTTTTGAATGGAAAGGCAACTCTATATGAACGTTGCTGAATAAAGGATTCATAACAAAGCAGCAGAGTTCTGCAAAAAAACCCAGAGACTGTGAAACCTTGAGCTTGGATGGAAAGACATTTGTCAGAAGTGGGATTTGAACCCCCGCCTCCAATCGGAGACCAGAAACCTCACTAACTGAGAAGGACAAACAACCTTGAGTCTGCCGCCTTAGACCACTCGGCCATCCTGACACATCCTATGTGAAAAACAGGCCAGAATGAAGGTGCATAAAACGTTCAGCAGTACATAAACAGTATGAAATTGGCATTGGTTTTATTTAATCCATCAATTACATTGGTTTTTAATGGAAAGGCAACTCTATATGAACGTTGCTGAATAAAGGATTCATAACAAAGCACCAGAGTTCTGCAGAAAATCGTTCAGCAATAAATAAACAGTTTGAAATTGGCATTGGTTTTATTTAATCCATCAATTACATTGGTTTTGAATGGAAAGGCAACTCTTTATGAACGTTGCTGAATAAAGGATTCATAACAAAGCACCAGAGTTCTGCCAAAAATCCCAGAGACTGTGAAACCTTGAGCTTGGCTAAGTATGGAAAGACTTTTGTCAGAAGTGGGATTTGAACCCACGCCTCCAATCGGAGACTAGAAACCTCACAAACTGAGAAGCACAAACAATCTTGAGTCTGGCGCCTTAGACGATTCGGCCATCCTGACACAGCTAATCTGAAAAACAGGCCAGAATGAAGGTGCATAAAACGTTCAGCAATAAATAAACAGTATGAAATTGGCATTGATTTCATTTAATCCATCAATTACATTGGTTTTGAATGGAAAGGCAACTCTATATGAACGTTGCTGAATAAAGGATTCATAACAAAGCACCAGAGTTCTGCAGAAAATCGTTCAGCAATAAATAAACAGTATGAAATTGGCATTGGTTTTATTTAATCCATCAATTACATTGGTTTTGAATGGAAAGGCAACTCTATGTGAACGTTGCTGAATAAAGAATTCACAACAAAGCACCAGAGTTCTGCAAAAAAAACCAGAGACTGTGAAACCTTGAGCTTGGTTACGTATGTAAAGACTTTTGCAAAAAGTGGGATTTGAACCCACGCCTCCAATCGGAGACCAGAAACCTCACTAACTGAGAAGGACAAACAACCTTGAGTCTGGCGCCTTAGACCACTCGGCCATCCTGACACATCTAATGTGAAAAACAGGCCAGAATGAAGGTGCATAAAACGTTCAGCAATAAATAAACAGTATGAAATTGGCATTGGTTTTATTTAATCCATCAATTACATTGGTTTTGAATGGAAAGGCAACTCTATATGAACGTTGCTGAATAAAGGATTCATAACAAAGCAGCAGAGTTCTGCAAAAAAAACCCAGAGACTGTGAAACCTTGAGCTTGGATGGAAAGACATTTGTCAGAAGTGGGATTTGAACCCCCGCCTCCAATCGGAGACCAGAAACCTCACTAATTGAGAAGGACAAACAACCTTGAGTCTGGCGCCTTAGACCACTCGGCCATCCTGACACATCCTATGTGAAAAACAGGCCAGAATGAAGGTGCATAAAACGTTCAGCAGTACATAAACAGTATGAAATTGGCATTGGTTTTATTTAATCCATCAATTACATTAGTTTTTAATGGAAAGGCAACTCTATATGAACGTTGCTGAATAAAGTATTCATAACAAAGCACCAGAGTTCTGCAGAAAATCGTTCAGCAATAAATAAACAGTTTGAAATTGGCATTGGTTTTATTTAATCCATCAATTACATTGGTTTTGAATGGAAAGGCAACTCTTTATGAACGTTGCTGAATAAAGGATTCATAACAAAGCACCAGAGTTCTGCCAAAAATCCCAGAGACTGTGAAACCTTGAGCTTGGCTACGTATGGAAAGACTTTTGTCCAAAGTTGGATTTGAACCCACGCCTCCAATCGGAGACTAGAAACCTCACAAACTGAGAAGCACAAACAATCTTGAGTCTGGCGCCTTAGACGATTCGGCCATCCTGACACAGCTAATCTGAAAAACAGGCCAGAATGAAGGTGCATAAAACGTTCAGCAATAAATAAACAGTATGAAATTGGCATTGATTTTATTTAATCCATCAATTACATTGGTTTTGAATGGAAAGGCAACTCTATATGAACGTTGCTGAATAAAGGATTCATAACATAGCACCAGAGTTCTGCAGAAAATCGTTCAGCAATAAATAAAAAGTATGAAATTGGCATTGGTTTTATTTAATCCATCAATTACATTGGTTTTGAATGGAAAGGCAACTCTATATGAACGTTGCTGAATAAAGGATTCATAACAAAGCAGCAGAGTTCTGCAAAAAAACCCAGAGACTGTGAAACCTTGAGCTTGGATGGAAAGACATTTGTCAGAAGTGGGATTTGAACCCACGCCTCCAATCGGAGACCAGAAACCTCACTAACTGAGAAGGACAAACAACCTTGAGTCTGCCGCCTTAGACCACTCGGCCATCCTGACACATCTAATGTGAAAAACAGGCCAGAATGAAGCTGCATAAAACGTTCAGCAATAAATAAACAGTATGAAATTGGCATTGGTTTTATTTAATCCCTCAATTACATTGGTTTTTAATGGAAAGGCAACTCTATATGAACGTTGCTGAATAAAGGATTCATAACAAAGCACCAGAGTTCTGCAGAAAATCGTTCAGCAATAAATAAACAGTTTGAAATTGGCATTGGTTTTATTTAATCCATCAATTACATTGGTTTTGAATGGAAAGGCAACTCTTTATGAACGTTGCTGAATAAAGGATTCATAACAATGCACCAGAGTTCTGCCAAAAATCCCAGAGACTGTGAAACCTTGAGCTTGGCTACGTATGGAAAGACTTTTGTCAGAAGTGGGATTTGAACCCACGCCTCCAATCGGAGACTAGAAACCTCACAAACTGAGAAGCACAAACAATCTTGAGTCTGGCGCCTTAGACGATTCGGCCATCCTGACACAGCTAATCTGAAAAACAGGCCAGAATGAAGGTGCATAAAACGTTCAGCAATAAATAAACAGTATGAAATTGGCATTGATTTTATTTAATCCCTCAATTACATTGGTTTTTAATGGAAAGGCAACTCTATATGAACGTTGCTGAATAAAGGATTCATAACAAAGCACCAGAGTTCTGCAGAAAATCGTTCAGCAATAAATAAACAGTTTGAAATTGGCATTGGTTTTATTTAATCCATCAATTACATTGGTTTTGAATGGAAAGGCAACTCTTTATGAACGTTGCTGAATAAAGGATTCATAACAAAGCACCAGAGTTCTGCCAAAAATCCCAGAGACAGTGAAACCTTGAGCTTGGCTACGTATGGAAAGACTTTTGTCAGAAGTGGGATTTGAACCCACGCCTCCAATCGGAGACTAGAAACCTCACAAACTGAGAAGGACAAACAACCTTGAGTCTGGCGCCTTAGACCACTCGGCCATCCTGACACATCTAATGTGAAAAACAGGCCAGAATGAAGGTGCATAAAACGTTCAGCAATAAATAAACAGTATGAAATTGGCATTGATTTTATTTAATCCATCAATTACATTGGTTTTGAATGGAAAGGCAACTCTATATGAACGTTGCTGAATAAAGGATTCATAACATAGCACCAGAGTTCTGCAGAAAATCGTTCAGCAATAAATAAACAGTATGAAATTGGCATTGGTTTTATTTAATCCATCAATTACATTGGTTTTGAATGGAAAGGCAACTCTATGTGAACGTTGCTGAATAAAGAATTCACAACAAAGCACCAGAGTTCTGCAAAAAAAACCAGAGACTGTGAAACCTTGAGCTTGGTTACGTATGCAAAGACTTTTGTCAGAAGTGGGATTTGAACCCACGCCTCCAATCGGAGACCAGAAACCTCACTAACTGAGAAGGACAAACAACCTTGAGTCTGGCGCCTTAGACCACTCGGCCATCCTGACACATCTAATGTGAAAAACAGGCCAGAATGAAGGTGCATAAAACGTTCAGCAATAAATAAACAGTATGAAATTGGCATTGGTTTTATTTAATCCATCAATTACATTGGTTTTGAATGGAAAGGCAACTCTAAATGAACGTTGCTGAATAAAGGATTCATAACAAAGCAGCAGAGTTCTGCAAGAAAACCCAGAGACTGTGAAACAGGAGCTTGGATGGAAAGACATTTGTCAGAAGTGGGATTTGAACCCCCGCCTCCAATCGGAGACCAGAAACCTCACTAACTGAGAAGGACAAACAACCTTGAGTCTGCCGCCTTAGACCACTCGGCCATCCTGACACATCCTATGTGAAAAACAGGCCAGAATGAAGGTGCATAAAACGTTCAGCAGTACATAAACAGTATGAAATTGGCATTGGTTTTATTTAATCCATCAATTACATTGGTTTTTAATGGAAAGGCAACTCTATATGAACGTTGCTGAATAAAGTATTCATAACAAAGCACCAGAGTTCTGCAGAAAATCGTTCAGCAATAAATAAACAGTTTGAAATTGGCATTGGTTTTATTTAATCCATCAATTACATTGGTTTTGAATGGAAAGGCAACTCTTTATGAACGTTGCTGAATAAAGGATTCATAACAAAGCACCAGAGTTCTGCCAAAAATCCCAGAGACTGTGAAACCTTGAGCTTGGTTACGTATGGAAAGACTTTTGTCAGAAGTGGGATTTGAACCCACGCCTCCAATCGGAGACCAGAAACCTCACTAACTGAGAAGGACAAACAACCTTGAGTCTGGCGCCTTAGACCACTCGGCCATCCTGAAACATCTAATGTGAAAAACAGGCCAGAATGAAGCTGCATAAAACGTTCAGCAATAAATAAACAGTATGAAATTGGCATTGGTTTTATTTAATCCCTCAATTACATTGGTTTTTAATGGAAAGGCAACTCTATATGAACGTTGCTGAATAAAGGATTCATAACAAAGCACCAGAGTTCTGCAGAAAATCGTTCAGCAATAAATAAACAGTTTGAAATTGGCATTGGTTTTATTTAATCCATCAATTACATTGGTTTTGAATGGAAAGGCAACTCTTTATGAACGTTGCTGAATAAAGGATTCATAACAAAGCACCAGAGTTCTGCCAAAAATCCCAGAGACTGTGAAACCTTGAGCTTGGCTACGTATGGAAAGACTTTTGTCAGAAGTGGGATTTGAACCCACGCCTCCAATCGGAGACTAGAAACCTCACAAACTGAGAAGCACAAACAATCTTGAGTCTGGCGCCTTAGACGATTCGGCCATCCTGACACAGCTAATCTGAAAAACAGGCCAGAATGAAGGTGCATAAAACGTTCAGCAATAAATAAACAGTATGAAATTGGCATTGATTTCATTTAATCCATCAATTACATTGGTTTTGAATGGAAAGGCAACTCTATATGAACGTTGCTGAATAAAGGATTCATAACATAGCACCAGAGTTCTGCAGAAAATCGTTCAGCAATAAATAAACAGTATGAAATTGGCATTGGTTTTATTTAATCCATCAATTACATTGGTTTTGAATGGAAAGGCAACTCTATGTGAACGTTGCTGAATAAAGAATTCACAACAAAGCACCAGAGTTCTGCAAAAAAAACCAGAGACTGTGAAACCTTGAGCTTGGTTACGTAGCAATAAATAAACAGTATGAAATTGGCATTGGTTTTATTTAATCCATCAACTACATTGGTTTTGAATGGAAAGGCAACTCTTTATGAACGTTGCTGAATAAAGGATTCATAACAAAGCACCAGAGTTCTGCCAAAAATCCCAGAGACTGTGAAACCTTGAGCTTGGCTAAGTATGGAAAGACTTTTGTCAGAAGTGGGATTTGAACCCACGCCTCCAATCGGAGACTAGAAACCTCACAAACTGAGAAGCACAAACAATCTTGAGTCTGGCGCCTTAGACGATTCGGCCATCCTGACACAGCTAATCTGAAAAACAGGCCAGAATGAAGGTGCATAAAACGTTCAGCAATAAATAAACAGTATGAAATTGGCATTGATTTTATTTAATCCATCAATTACATTGGTTTTGAATGGAAAGGCAACTCTATATGAACGTTGCTGAATAAAGGATTCATAACATAGCACCAGAGTTCTGCAGAAAATCGTTCAGCAATAAATAAACAGTATGAAATTGGCATTGGTTTTATTTAATCCATCAATTACATTGGTTTTGAATGGAAAGGCAACTCTATGTGAACGTTGCTGAATAAAGAATTCACAACAAAGCACCAGAGTTCTGCAAAAAAAACCAGAGACTGTGAAACCTTGAGCTTGGTTACGTATGCAAAGACTTTTGTCAGAAGTGGGTTTTTTAACCCACGCCTCCAATCGGAGACCAGAAACCTCACTAACTGAGAAGGACAAACAACCTTGAGTCTGGCGCCTTAGACCACTCGGCCATCCTGACACATCTAATGTGAAAAAGGGGCCAGAATGAAGGTGCATAAAACGTTCAGCAATAAATAAACAGTATGAAATTGGCATTGGTTTTATTTAATCCATCAACTACATTGGTTTTGAATGGAAAGGCAACTCTATATGAACGTTGCTGAATAAAGGATTCATAACAAAGCAGCAGAGTTCTGCAAGAAAACCCAGAGACTGTGAAACCTTGAGCTTGGATGGAAGACATTTGTCAGAAGTGGGATTTGAACCCCCGCCTCCAATCGGAGACCAGAAACCTCACTAACTGAGAAGGACAAACAACCTTGAGTCTGCCGCCTTAGACCACTCGGCCATCCTGACACATCCTATGCGAAAAACAGGCCAGAATGAAGGTGCATAAAACGTTCAGCAGTACATAAACAGTATGAAATTGGCATTGGTTTTATTTAATCCATCAATTACATTGGTTTTTAATGGAAAGGCAACTCTATATGAACGTTGCTGAATAAAGTATTCATAACAAAGCACCAGAGTTCTGCAGAAAATCGTTCAGCAGTAAATAAACAGTTTGAAATTGGCATTGGTTTTATTTAATCCATCAATTACATTGGTTTTGAATGGAAAGGCAACTCTTTATGAACGTTGCTGAATAAAGGATTCATAACAAAGCACCAGAGTTCTGCCAAAAATCCCAGAGACTGTGAAACCTTGAGCTTGGTTACGTATAGAAAGACTTTTGTCAGAAGTGGGATTTGAACCCACGCCTCCAATCGGAGACCAGAAACCTCACTAACTGAGAAGGACAAACAACCTTGAGTCTGGCGCCTTAGACCACTCGGCCATCCTGACACATCTAATGTGAAAAACAGGCCAGAATGAAGCTGCATAAAACGTTCAGCAATAAATAAACAGTATGAAATTGGCATTGGTTTTATTTAATCCCTCAATTACATTGGTTTTTAATGGAAAGGCAACTCTATATGAACGTTGCTGAATAAAGGATTCATAACAAAGCACCAGAGTTCTGCAGAAAATCGTTCAGCAATAAATAAACAGTTTGAAATTGGCATTGGTTTTATTTAATCCATCAATTACATTGGTTTTGAATGGAAAGGCAACTCTTTATGAACGTTGCTGAATAAAGGATTCATAACAAAGCACCAGAGTTCTGCCAAAAATCCCAGAGACTGTGAAACCTTGAGCTTGGCTACGTATGGAAAGACTTTTGTCAGAAGTGGGATTTGAACCCACGCCTCCAATCGGAGACTAGAAACCTCACAAACTGAGAAGCACAAACAATCTTGAGTCTGGCGCCTTAGACGATTCGGCCATCCTGACACAGCTAATCTGAAAAACAGGCCAGAATGAAGGTGCATAAAACGTTCAGCAATAAATAAACAGTATGAAATTGGCATTGATTTTATTTAATCCATCAATTACATTGGTTTTGAATGGAAAGGCAACTCTATATGAACGTTGCTGAATAAAGGATTCATAAAATAGCACCAGAGTTCTGCAGAAAATCGTTCAGCAATAAATAAACAGTATGAAATTGGCATTGGTTTTATTTAATCCATCAATTACATTGGTTTTGAATGGAAAGGCAACTCTATGTGAACGTTGCTGAATAAAGAATTCACAACAAAGCACCAGAGTTCTGCAAAAAAAACCAGAGACTGTGAAACCTTGAGCTTGGTTACGTATGCAAAGACTTTTGTCAGAAGTGGGATTTGAACCCACGCCTCCAATCGGAGACCAGAAACCTCACTAACTGAGAAGGACAAACAACCTTGAGTCTGGCGCCTTAGACGATTCGGCCATCCTGACACAGCTAATCTGAAAAACAGGCCAGAATGAAGGTGCATAAAACGTTCAGCAATAAATAAACAGTATGAAATTGGCATTGATTTTATTTAATCCATCAATTACATTGGTTTTGAATGGAAAGGCAACTCTATATGAACGTTGCTGAATAAAGGATTCATAAAATAGCACCAGAGTTCTGCAGAAAATCGTTCAGCAATAAATAAACAGTATGAAATTGGCATTGGTTTTATTTAATCCATCAATTACATTGGTTTTGAATGGAAAGGCAACTCTATGTGAACGTTGCTGAATAAAGAATTCACAACAAAGCACCAGAGTTCTGCAAAAAAAACCAGAGACTGTGAAACCTTGAGCTTGGTTACGTATGCAAAGACTTTTGTCAGAAGTGGGATTTGAACCCACGCCTCCAATCGGAGACCAGAAACCTCACTAACTGAGAAGGACAAACAACCTTGAGTCTGGCGCCTTAGACCACTCGGCCATCCTGACACATCTAATGTGAAAAAGGGGCCAGAATGAAGGTGCATAAAACGTTCAGCAATAAATAAACAGTATGAAATTGGCATTGGTTTTATTTAATCCATCAACTACATTGGTTTTGAATGGAAAGGCAACTCTATATGAACGTTGCTGAATAAAGGATTCATAACAAAGCACCAGAGTTCTGCCAAAAATCCCAGAGACTGTGAAACCTTGAGCTTGGTTACGTATGGAAAGACTTTTGTCAGAAGTGGGATTTGAACCCACGCCTCCAATCGGAGACTAGAAACCTCACAAACTGAGAAGCACAAACAATCTTGAGTCTGGCGCCTTAGACGATTCGGCCATCCTGACACAGCTAATCTGAAAAACAGGCCAGAATGAAGGTGCATAAAACGTTCAGCAATAAATAAACAGTATGAAATTGGCATTGATTTTATTTAATCCATCAATTACATTGGTTTTGAATGGAATGGCAACTCTATATGAACGTTGCTGAATAAAGGATTCATAACATAGCACCAGAGTTCTGAAGAAAATCGTTCAGCAATAAATAAACAGTATGAAATTGGCATTGGTTTTATTTAATCCATCAATTACATTGGTTTTGAATGGAAAGGCAACTCTATGTGAACGTTGCTGAATAAAGAATTCACAACAAAGCACCAGAGTTCTGCAAAAAAAACCAGAGACTGTGAAACCTTGAGCTTGGTTACGTATGCAAAGACTTTTGTCAGAAGTGGGATTTGAACCCACTCCTCCAATCGGAGACCAGAAACCTCACTAACTGAGAAGGACAAACAACCTTGAGTCTGGCGCCTTAGACCACTCGGCCATCCTGACACATCTAATGTGAAAAACAGGCCAGAATGAAGCTGCATAAAACGTTCAGCAATAAATAAACAGCATGAAATTGGCATTGGTTTTATTTAATCCCTCAATTACATTGGTTTTTAATGGAAAGGCAACTCTATATGAACGTTGCTGAATAAAGGATTCATAACAAAGCACCAGAGTTCTGCAGAAAATCGTTCAGCAATAAATAAACAGTTTGAAATTGGCATTGGTTTTATTTAATCCATCAATTACATTGGTTTTGAATGGAAAGGCAACTCTTTATGAACGTTGCTGAATAAAGGATTCATAACAAAGCACCAGAGTTCTGCCAAAAATCCCAGAGACTGTGAAACCTTGAGCTTGGCTAAGTATGGAAAGACTTTTGTCAGAAGTGGGATTTGAACCCACGCCTCCAATCGGAGACTAGAAACCTCACAAACTGAGAAGCACAAACAATCTTGAGTCTGGCGCCTTAGACGATCGGCCATCCTGACACAGCTAATCTGAAAAACAGGCCAGAATGAAGGTGCATAAAACGTTCAGCAATAAATAAACAGTATGAAATTGGCATTGATTTTATTTAATCCATCAATTACATTGGTTTTGAATGGAAAGGCAACTCTATGTGAACGTTGCTGAATAAAGAATTCACAACAAAGCACCAGAGTTCTGCAAAAAAAACCAGAGACTGTGAAACCTTGAGCTTGGTTACGTATGTAAAGACTTTTGTCAGAAGTGGGATTTGGACGCCTCCAATCGGAGACCAGAAACCTCACTAACTGAGAAGGACAAACAACCTTGAGTCTGGCACCTTAGACCACTCGGCCATCCTGACACATCTAATGTGAAAAAAAGGCCAGAATGAAGGTGCATAAAACGTTCAGCAATAAATAAACAGTATGAAATTGGCATTGGTTTTATTTAATCCATCAATTACATTGGTTTTGAATGGAAAGGCAACTCTATGTGAACGTTGCTGAATAAAGAATTCACAACAAAGCACCAGAGTTCTGCAAAAAAAACCAGAGACTGTGAAACCTTGAGCTTGGTTACGTATGTAAAGACTTTTGTCAGAAGTGGGATTTGAACCCACGCCTCCAATCGGAGACCAGAAACCTCACTAACTGAGAAGGACAAACAACCTTGAGTCTGGCGCCTTAGACCACTCGGCCATCCTGACACATCTAATGTGAAAAACAGGCCAGAATGAAGCTGCATAAAACGTTCAGCAATAAATAAACAGTATGAAATTGGCATTGGTTTTATTTAATCCATCAATTACATTGGTTTTTAATGGAAAGGCAACTCTATATGAACGTTGCTGAATAAAGGATTCATAACAAAGCACCAGAGTTCTGCAGAAAATCGTTCAGCAATAAATAAACAGTTTGAAATTGGCATTGGTTTTATTTAATCCATCAATTACATTGGTTTTGAATGGAAAGGCAACTCTTTATGAACGTTGCTGAATAAAGGATTCATAACAAAGCACCAGAGTTCTGCCAAAAATCCCAGAGACTGTGAAACCTTGAGCTTGGTTACGTATGGAAAGACTTTTGTCAGAAGTGGGATTTGAACCCACGCCTCCAATCGGAGACTAGAAACCTCACAAACTGAGAAGCACAAACAATCTTGAGTCTGGCGCCTTAGACGATTCGGCCATCCTGACACAGCTAATCTGAAAAACAGGCCAGAATGAAGGTGCATAAAACGTTCAGCAATAAATAAACAGTATGAAATTGGCATTGATTTTATTTAATCCATCAATTACATTGGTTTTGAATGGAATGGCAACTCTATATGAACGTTGCTGAATAAAGGATTCATAACATAGCACCAGAGTTCTGCAGAAAATCGTTCAGCAATAAATAAACAGTATGAAATTGGCATTGGTTTTATTTAATCCATCAATTACATTGGTTTTGAATGGAAAGGCAACTCTATGTGAACGTTGCTGAATAAAGAATTCACAACAAAGCACCAGATTTCTGCAAAAAAAACCAGAGACTGTGAAACCTTGAGCTTGGTTACGTATGCAAAGACTTTTGTCAGAAGTGGGATTTGAACCCACGCCTCCAATCGGAGACCAGAAACCTCACTAACTGAGAAGGACAAACAACCTTGAGTCTGGCGCTTTAGACGATTCGGCCATCCTGACACAGCTAATCTGAAAAACAGGCCAGAATGAAGGTGCATAAAACGTTCAGCAATAAATAAACAGTATGAAATTGGCATTGATTTTATTTAATCCATCAATTACATTGGTTTTGAATGGAAAGGCAACTCTATATGAACGTTGCTGAATAAAGGATTCATAAAATAGCACCAGAGTTCTGCAGAAAATCGTTCAGCAATAAATAAACAGTATGAAATTGGCATTGGTTTTATTTAATCCATCAATTACATTGGTTTTGAATGGAAAGGCAACTCTATGTGAACGTTGCTGAATAAAGAATTCACAACAAAGCACCAGAGTTCTGCAAAAAAAACCAGAGACTGTGAAACCTTGAGCTTGGTTACGTATGCAAAGACTTTTGTCAGAAGTGGGATTTGAACCCACGCCTCCAATCGGAGACCAGAAACCTCACTAACTGAGAAGGACAAACAACCTTGAGTCTGGCGCCTTAGACCACTCGGCCATCCTGACACATCTAATGTGAAAAAGGGGCCAGAATGAAGGTGCATAAAACGTTCAGCAATAAATAAACAGTATGAAATTGGCATTGGTTTTATTTAATCCATCAACTACATTGGTTTTGAATGGAAAGGCAACTCTATATGAACGTTGCTGAATAAAGGATTCATAACAAAGCACCAGAGTTCTGCCAAAAATCCCAGAGACTGTGAAACCTTGAGCTTGGTTACGTATGGAAAGACTTTTGTCAGAAGTGGGATTTGAACCCACGCCTCCAATCGGAGACTAGAAACCTCACAAACTGAGAAGCACAAACAATCTTGAGTCTGGCGCCTTAGACGATTCGGCCATCCTGACACAGCTAATCTGAAAAACAGGCCAGAATGAAGGTGCATAAAACGTTCAGCAATAAATAAACAGTATGAAATTGGCATTGATTTTATTTAATCCATCAATTACATTGGTTTTGAATGGAATGGCAACTCTATATGAACGTTGCTGAATAAAGGATTCATAACATAGCACCAGAGTTCTGAAGAAAATCGTTCAGCAATAAATAAACAGTATGAAATTGGCATTGGTTTTATTTAATCCATCAATTACATTGGTTTTGAATGGAAAGGCAACTCTATGTGAACGTTGCTGAATAAAGAATTCACAACAAAGCACCAGAGTTCTGCAAAAAAAACCAGAGACTGTGAAACCTTGAGCTTGGTTACGTATGCAAAGACTTTTGTCAGAAGTGGGATTTGAACCCACGCCTCCAATCGGAGACCAGAAACCTCACTAACTGAGAAGGACAAACAACCTTGAGTCTGGCGCCTTAGACCACTCGGCCATCCTGACACATCTAATGTGAAAAACAGGCCAGAATGAAGCTGCATAAAACGTTCAGCAATAAATAAACAGCATGAAATTGGCATTGGTTTTATTTAATCCCTCAATTACATTGGTTTTTAATGGAAAGGCAACTCTATATGAACGTTGCTGAATAAAGGATTCATAACAAAGCACCAGAGTTCTGCAGAAAATCGTTCAGCAATAAATAAACAGTTTGAAATTGGCATTGGTTTTATTTAATCCATCAATTACATTGGTTTTGAATGGAAAGGCAACTCTTTATGAACGTTGCTGAATAAAGGATTCATAACAAAGCACCAGAGTTCTGCCAAAAATCCCAGAGACTGTGAAACCTTGAGCTTGGCTAAGTATGGAAAGACTTTTGTCAGAAGTGGGATTTGAACCCACGCCTCCAATCGGAGACTAGAAACCTCACAAACTGAGAAGCACAAACAATCTTGAGTCTGGCGCCTTAGACGATCGGCCATCCTGACACAGCTAATCTGAAAAACAGGCCAGAATGAAGGTGCATAAAACGTTCAGCAATAAATAAACAGTATGAAATTGGCATTGATTTTATTTAATCCATCAATTACATTGGTTTTGAATGGAAAGGCAACTCTATGTGAACGTTGCTGAATAAAGAATTCACAACAAAGCACCAGAGTTCTGCAAAAAAAACCAGAGACTGTGAAACCTTGAGCTTGGTTACGTATGTAAAGACTTTTGTCAGAAGTGGGATTTGGACGCCTCCAATCGGAGACCAGAAACCTCACTAACTGAGAAGGACAAACAACCTTGAGTCTGGCACCTTAGACCACTCGGCCATCCTGACACATCTAATGTGAAAAAAAGGCCAGAATGAAGGTGCATAAAACGTTCAGCAATAAATAAACAGTATGAAATTGGCATTGGTTTTATTTAATCCATCAATTACATTGGTTTTGAATGGAAAGGCAACTCTATGTGAACGTTGCTGAATAAAGAATTCACAACAAAGCACCAGAGTTCTGCAAAAAAAACCAGAGACTGTGAAACCTTGAGCTTGGTTACGTATGTAAAGACTTTTGTCAGAAGTGGGATTTGAACCCACGCCTCCAATCGGAGACCAGAAACCTCACTAACTGAGAAGGACAAACAACCTTGAGTCTGGCGCCTTAGACCACTCGGCCATCCTGACACATCTAATGTGAAAAACAGGCCAGAATGAAGCTGCATAAAACGTTCAGCAATAAATAAACAGTATGAAATTGGCATTGGTTTTATTTAATCCATCAATTACATTGGTTTTTAATGGAAAGGCAACTCTATATGAACGTTGCTGAATAAAGGATTCATAACAAAGCACCAGAGTTCTGCAGAAAATCGTTCAGCAATAAATAAACAGTTTGAAATTGGCATTGGTTTTATTTAATCCATCAATTACATTGGTTTTGAATGGAAAGGCAACTCTTTATGAACGTTGCTGAATAAAGGATTCATAACAAAGCACCAGAGTTCTGCCAAAAATCCCAGAGACTGTGAAACCTTGAGCTTGGTTACGTATGGAAAGACTTTTGTCAGAAGTGGGATTTGAACCCACGCCTCCAATCGGAGACTAGAAACCTCACAAACTGAGAAGCACAAACAATCTTGAGTCTGGCGCCTTAGACGATTCGGCCATCCTGACACAGCTAATCTGAAAAACAGGCCAGAATGAAGGTGCATAAAACGTTCAGCAATAAATAAACAGTATGAAATTGGCATTGATTTTATTTAATCCATCAATTACATTGGTTTTGAATGGAATGGCAACTCTATATGAACGTTGCTGAATAAAGGATTCATAACATAGCACCAGAGTTCTGCAGAAAATCGTTCAGCAATAAATAAACAGTATGAAATTGGCATTGGTTTTATTTAATCCATCAATTACATTGGTTTTGAATGGAAAGGCAACTCTATGTGAACGTTGCTGAATAAAGAATTCACAACAAAGCACCAGAGTTCTGCAAAAAAAAACAGAGACTGTGAAACCTTGAGCTTGGTTACGTATGCAAAGACTTTTGTCAGAAGTGGGATTTGAACCCACGCCTCCAATCGGAGACCAGAAACCTCACTAACTGAGAAGGACAAACAACCTTGAGTCTGGCGCCTTAGACCACTCGGCCATCCTGACACATCTAATGTGAAAAACAGGCCAGAATGAAGCTGCATAAAACGTTCAGCAATAAATAAACAGCATGAAATTGGCATTGGTTTTATTTAATCCCTCAATTACATTGGTTTTTAATGGAAAGGCAACTCTATATGAACGTTGCTGAATAAAGGATTCATAACAAAGCACCAGAGTTCTGCAGAAAATCGTTCAGCAATAAATAAACAGTTTGAAATTGGCATTGGTTTTATTTAATCCATCAATTACATTGGTTTTGAATGGAAAGGCAACTCTTTATGAACGTTGCTGAATAAAGGATTCATAACAAAGCACCAGAGTTCTGCCAAAAATCCCAGAGACTGTGAAACCTTGAGCTTGGCTAAGTATGGAAAGACTTTTGTCAGAAGTGGGATTTGAACCCACGCCTCCAATCGGAGACTAGAAACCTCACAAACTGAGAAGCACAAACAATCTTGAGTCTGGCGCCTTAGACGATCGGCCATCCTGACACAGCTAATCTGAAAAACAGGCCAGAATGAAGGTGCATAAAACGTTCAGCAATAAATAAACAGTATGAAATTGGCATTGATTTTATTTAATCCATCAATTACATTGGTTTTGAATGGAAAGGCAACTCTATGTGAACGTTGCTGAATAAAGAATTCACAACAAAGCACCAGAGTTCTGCAAAAAAAAACAGAGACTGTGAAACCTTGAGCTTGGTTACGTATGTAAAGACTTTTGTCAGAAGTGGGATTTGAACCCACGCCTCCAATCGGAGACCAGAAACCTCACTAACTGAGAAGGACAAACAACCTTGAGTCTGGCGCCTTAGACCACTCGGCCATCCTGACACATCTAATGTGAAAAACAGGCCAGAATGAAGCTGCATAAAACGTTCAGCAATAAATAAACAGCATGAAATTGGCATTGGTTTTATTTAATCCCTCAATTACATTGGTTTTTAATGGAAAGGCAACTCTATATGAACGTTGCTGAATAAAGGATTCATAACAAAGCACCAGAGTTCTGCAGAAAATCGTTCAGCAATAAATAAACAGTTTGAAATTGGCATTGGTTTTATTTAATCCATCAATTACATTGGTTTTGAATGGAAAGGCAACTCTTTATGAACATTGCTGAATAAAGGATTCATAACAAAGCACCAGAGTTCTGCCAAAAATCCCAGAGACTGTGAAACCTTGAGCTTGGCTAAGTATGGAAAGACTTTTGTCAGAAGTGGGATTTGAACCCACGCCTCCAATCGGAGACTAGAAACCTCACAAACTGAGAAGCACAAACAATCTTGAGTCTGGCGCCTTAGACGATCGGCCATCCTGACACAGCTAATCTGAAAAACAGGCCAGAATGAAGGTGCATAAAACGTTCAGCAATAAATAAACAGTATGAAATTGGCATTGATTTTATTTAATCCATCAATTACATTGGTTTTGAATGGAAAGGCAACTCTATGTGAACGTTGCTGAATAAAGAATTCACAACAAAGCACCAGAGTTCTGCAAAAAAAACCAGAGACTGTGAAACCTTGAGCTTGGTTACGTATGTAAAGACTTTTGTCAGAAGTGGGATTTGAACCCACGCCTCCAATCGGAGACCAGAAACCTCACTAACTGAGAAGGACAAACAACCTTGAGTCTGGCACCTTAGACCACTCGGCCATCCTGACACATCTAATGTGAAAAAAAGGCCAGAATGAAGGTGCATAAAACGTTCAGCAATAAATAAACAGTATGAAATTGGCATTGGTTTTATTTAATCCATCAATTACATTGGTTTTGAATGGAAAGGCAACTCTATGTGAACGTTGCTGAATAAAGAATTCACAACAAAGCACCAGAGTTCTGCAAAAAAAACCAGAGACTGTGAAACCTTGAGCTTGGTTACGTATGTAAAGACTTTTGTCAGAAGTGGGATTTGAACCCACGCCTCCAATCGGAGACCAGAAAACTCACTAACTGAGAAGGACAAACAACCTTAAGTCTGGCGCCTTAGACCACTCGGCCATCCTGACACATCTAATGTGAAAAACAGGCCAGAATGAAGGTGCATAAAACGTTCAGCAATAAATAAACAGTATGAAATTGGCATTGGTTTTATTTAATCCATCAATTACATTGGTTTTGAATGGAAAGGCAACTCTATATGAACGTTGCTGAATAAAGGATTCATAACAAAGCAGCAGAGTTCTGCAAAAAAACCCAGAGACTGTGAAACCTTGAGCTTGGATGGAAAGACATTTGTCAGAAGTGGGATTTGAACCCCCGCCTCCAATCGGAGACCAGAAACCTCACTAACTGAGAAGGACAAACAACCTTGAGTCTGGCGCCTTAGACCACTCGGCCATCCTGACACATCTAATGTGAAAAAGGGGCCAGAATGAAGGTGCATAAAACGTTCAGCAATAAATAAACAGTATGAAATTGGCATTGGTTTTATTTAATCCATCAACTACATTGGTTTTGAATGGAAAGGCAACTCTTTATGAACGTTGCTGAATAAAGGATTCATAACAAAGCACCAGAGTTCTGCCAAAAATCCCAGAGACTGTGAAACCTTGAGCTTGGCTAAGTATGGAAAGACTTTTGTCAGAAGTGGGATTTGAACCCACGCCTCCAATCGGAGACTAGAAACCTCACAAACTGAGAAGCACAAACAATCTTGAGTCTGGCGCCTTAGACGATTCGGCCATCCTGACACAGCTAATCTGAAAAACAGGCCAGAATGAAGGTGCATAAAACGTTCAGCAATAAATAAACAGTATGAAATTGGCATTGATTTTATTTAATCCATCAATTACATTGGTTTTGAATGGAAAGGCAACTCTATATGAACGTTGCTGAATAAAGGATTCATAACATAGCACCAGAGTTCTGCAGAAAATCGTTCAGCAATAAATAAACAGTATGAAATTGGCATTGGTTTTATTTAATCCATCAATTACATTGGTTTTGAATGGAAAGGCAACTCTATGTGAACGTTGCTGAATAAAGAATTCACAACAAAGCACCAGAGTTCTGCAAAAAAAAACAGAGACTGTGAAACCTTGAGCTTGGTTACGTATGCAAAGACTTTTGTCAGAAGTGGGATTTGAACCCACGCCTCCAATCGGAGACCAGAAACCTCACTAACTGAGAAGGACAAACAACCTTGAGTCTGGCGCCTTAGACCACTCGGCCATCCTGACACATCTAATGTGAAAAAGGGGCCAGAATGAAGGTGCATAAAACGTTCAGCAATAAATAAACAGTATGAAATTGGCATTGGTTTTATTTAATCCATCAACTACATTGGTTTTGAATGGAAAGGCAACTCTATATGAACGTTGCTGAATAAAGGATTCATAACAAAGCAGCAGAGTTCTGCAAGAAAACCCAGAGACTGTGAAACCTTGAGCTTGGATGGAAGACATTTGTCAGAAGTGGGATTTGAACCCCTGCCTCCAATCGGAGACCAGAAACCTCACTAACTGAGAAGGACAAACAACCTTGAGTCTGCCGCCTTAGACCACTCGGCCATCCTGACACATCCTATGCGAAAAACAGGCCAGAATGAAGGTGCATAAAACGTTCAGCAGCACATAAACAGTATGAAATTGGCATTGGTTTCATTTAATCCATCAATTACATTGGTTTTTAATGGAAAGGCAACTCTATATGAACGTTGCTGAATAAAGTATTCATAACAAAGCACCAGAGTTCTGCAGAAAATCGTTCAGCAGTAAATAAACAGTTTGAAATTGGCATTGGTTTTATTTAATCCATCAATTACATTGGTTTTGAATGGAAAGGCAACTCTTTATGAACGTTGCTGAATAAAGGATTCATAACAAAGCACCAGAGTTCTGCCAAAAATCCCAGAGACTGTGAAACCTTGAGCTTGGTTACGTATGGAAAGACTTTTGTCAGAAGTGGGATTTGAACCCACGCCTCCATTCGGAGACCAGAAACCTCACTAACTGAGAAGGACAAACAACCTTGAGTCTGGCGCCTTAGACCACTCGGCCATCCTGACACATCTAATGTGAAAAACAGGCCAGAATGAAGCTGCATAAAACGTTCAGCAATAAATAAACAGTATGAAATTGGCATTGGTTTTATTTAATCCCTCAATTACATTGGTTTTTAATGGAAAGGCAACTCTATATGAACGTTGCTGAATAAAGGATTCATAACAAAGCACCAGAGTTCTGCAGAAAATCGTTCAGCAATAAATAAACAGTTTGAAATTGGCATTGGTTTTATTTAATCCATCAATTACATTGGTTTTGAATGGAAAGGCAACTCTTTATGAACGTTGCTGAATAAAGGATTCATAACAAAGCACCAGAGTTCTGCCAAAAATCCCAGAGACTGTGAAACCTTGAGCTTGGCTACGTATGGAAAGACTTTTGTCAGAAGTGGGATTTGAACCCACGCCTCCAATCGGAGACTAGAAACCTCACAAACTGAGAAGCACAAACAATCTTGAGTCTGGCGCCTTAGACGATTCGGCCATCCTGACACAGCTAATCTGAAAAACAGGCCAGAATGAAGGTGCATAAAACGTTCAGCAATAAATAAACAGTATGAAATTGGCATTGATTTTATTTAATCCATCAATTACATTGGTTTTGAATGGAAAGGCAACTCTATATGAACGTTGCTGAATAAAGGATTCATAAAATAGCACCAGAGTTCTGCAGAAAATCGTTCAGCAATAAATAAACAGTATGAAATTGGCATTGGTTTTATTTAATCCATCAATTACATTGGTTTTGAATGGAAAGGCAACTCTATGTGAACGTTGCTGAATAAAGAATTCACAACAAAGCACCAGAGTTCTGCAAAAAAAAACAGAGACTGTGAAACCTTGAGCTTGGTTACGTATGCAAAGACTTTTGTCAGAAGTGGGATTTGAACCCACGCCTCCAATCGGAGACCAGAAACCTCACTAACTGAGAAGGACAAACAACCTTGAGTCTGGCGCCTTAGACCACTCGGCCATCCTGACACATCTAATGTGAAAAACAGGCCAGAATGAAGCTGCATAAAACGTTCAGCAATAAATAAACAGCATGAAATTGGCATTGGTTTTATTTAATCCCTCAATTACATTGGTTTTTAATGGAAAGGCAACTCTATATGAACGTTGCTGAATAAAGGATTCATAACAAAGCACCAGAGTTCTGCAGAAAATCGTTCAGCAATAAATAAACAGTTTGAAATTGGCATTGGTTTTATTTAATCCATCAATTACATTGGTTTTGAATGGAAAGGCAACTCTTTATGAACGTTGCTGAATAAAGGATTCATAACAAAGCACCAGAGTTCTGCCAAAAATCCCAGAGACTGTGAAACCTTGAGCTTGGCTAAGTATGGAAAGACTTTTGTCAGAAGTGGGATTTGAACCCACGCCTCCAATCGGAGACTAGAAACCTCACAAACTGAGAAGCACAAACAATCTTGAGTCTGGCGCCTTAGACGATCGGCCATCCTGACACAGCTAATCTGAAAAACAGGCCAGAATGAAGGTGCATAAAACGTTCAGCAATAAATAAACAGTATGAAATTGGCATTGATTTTATTTAATCCATCAATTACATTGGTTTTGAATGGAAAGGCAACTCTATGTGAACGTTGCTGAATAAAGAATTCACAACAAAGCACCAGAGTTCTGCAAAAAAAAACAGAGACTGTGAAACCTTGAGCTTGGTTACGTATGTAAAGACTTTTGTCAGAAGTGGGATTTGAACCCACGCCTCCAATCGGAGACCAGAAACCTCACTAACTGAGAAGGACAAACAACCTTGAGTCTGGCGCCTTAGACCACTCGGCCATCCTGACACATCTAATGTGAAAAACAGGCCAGAATGAAGCTGCATAAAACGTTCAGCAATAAATAAACAGCATGAAATTGGCATTGGTTTTATTTAATCCCTCAATTACATTGGTTTTTAATGGAAAGGCAACTCTATATGAACGTTGCTGAATAAAGGATTCATAACAAAGCACCAGAGTTCTGCAGAAAATCGTTCAGCAATAAATAAACAGTTTGAAATTGGCATTGGTTTTATTTAATCCATCAATTACATTGGTTTTGAATGGAAAGGCAACTCTTTATGAACATTGCTGAATAAAGGATTCATAACAAAGCACCAGAGTTCTGCCAAAAATCCCAGAGACTGTGAAACCTTGAGCTTGGCTAAGTATGGAAAGACTTTTGTCAGAAGTGGGATTTGAACCCACGCCTCCAATCGGAGACTAGAAACCTCACAAACTGAGAAGCACAAACAATCTTGAGTCTGGCGCCTTAGACGATCGGCCATCCTGACACAGCTAATCTGAAAAACAGGCCAGAATGAAGGTGCATAAAACGTTCAGCAATAAATAAACAGTATGAAATTGGCATTGATTTTATTTAATCCATCAATTACATTGGTTTTGAATGGAAAGGCAACTCTATGTGAACGTTGCTGAATAAAGAATTCACAACAAAGCACCAGAGTTCTGCAAAAAAAAACAGAGACTGTGAAACCTTGAGCTTGGTTACGTATGTAAAGACTTTTGTCAGAAGTGGGATTTGAACCCACGCCTCCAATCGGAGACCAGAAACCTCACTAACTGAGAAGGACAAACAACCTTGAGTCTGGCGCCTTAGACCACTCGGCCATCCTGACACATCTAATGTGAAAAACAGGCCAGAATGAAGCTGCATAAAACGTTCAGCAATAAATAAACAGCATGAAATTGGCATTGGTTTTATTTAATCCCTCAATTACATTGGTTTTTAATGGAAAGGCAACTCTATATGAACGTTGCTGAATAAAGGATTCATAACAAAGCACCAGAGTTCTGCAGAAAATCGTTCAGCAATAAATAAACAGTTTGAAATTGGCATTGGTTTTATTTAATCCATCAATTACATTGGTTTTGAATGGAAAGGCAACTCTTTATGAACATTGCTGAATAAAGGATTCATAACAAAGCACCAGAGTTCTGCCAAAAATCCCAGAGACTGTGAAACCTTGAGCTTGGCTAAGTATGGAAAGACTTTTGTCAGAAGTGGGATTTGAACCCACGCCTCCAATCGGAGACTAGAAACCTCACAAACTGAGAAGCACAAACAATCTTGAGTCTGGCGCCTTAGACGATCGGCCATCCTGACACAGCTAATCTGAAAAACAGGCCAGAATGAAGGTGCATAAAACGTTCAGCAATAAATAAACAGTATGAAATTGGCATTGATTTTATTTAATCCATCAATTACATTGGTTTTGAATGGAAAGGCAACTCTATGTGAACGTTGCTGAATAAAGAATTCACAACAAAGCACCAGAGTTCTGCAAAAAAAACCAGAGACTGTGAAACCTTGAGCTTGGTTACGTATGTAAAGACTTTTGTCAGAAGTGGGATTTGAACCCACGCCTCCAATCGGAGACCAGAAACCTCACTAACTGAGAAGGACAAACAACCTTGAGTCTGGCACCTTAGACCACTCGGCCATCCTGACACATCTAATGTGAAAAAAAGGCCAGAATGAAGGTGCATAAAACGTTCAGCAATAAATAAACAGTATGAAATTGGCATTGGTTTTATTTAATCCATCAATTACATTGGTTTTGAATGGAAAGGCAACTCTATGTGAACGTTGCTGAATAAATAATTCACAACAAAGCACCAGAGTTCTGCAAAAAAAACCAGAGACTGTGAAACCTTGAGCTTGGTTACGTATGTAAAGACTTTTGTCAGAAGTGGGATTTGAACCCACGCCTCCAATCGGAGACCAGAAAACTCACTAACTGAGAAGGACAAACAACCTTAAGTCTGGCGCCTTAGACCACTCGGCCATCCTGACACATCTAATGTGAAAAACAGGCCAGAATGAAGGTGCATAAAACGTTCAGCAATAAATAAACAGTATGAAATTGGCATTGGTTTTATTTAATCCATCAATTACATTGGTTTTGAATGGAAAGGCAACTCTATATGAACGTTGCTGAATAAAGGATTCATAACAAAGCAGCAGAGTTCTGCAAAAAAACCCAGAGACTGTGAAACCTTGAGCTTGGATGGAAAGACATTTGTCAGAAGTGGGATTTGAACCCCCGCCTCCAATCGGAGACCAGAAACCTCACTAACTGAGAAGGACAAACAACCTTGAGTCTGGCGCCTTAGACCACTCGGCCATCCTGACACATCTAATGTGAAAAAGGGGCCAGAATGAAGGTGCATAAAACGTTCAGCAATAAATAAACAGTATGAAATTGGCATTGGTTTTATTTAATCCATCAACTACATTGGTTTTGAATGGAAAGGCAACTCTTTATGAACGTTGCTGAATAAAGGATTCATAACAAAGCACCAGAGTTCTGCCAAAAATCCCAGAGACTGTGAAACCTTGAGCTTGGCTAAGTATGGAAAGACTTTTGTCAGAAGTGGGATTTGAACCCACGCCTCCAATCGGAGACTAGAAACCTCACAAACTGAGAAGCACAAACAATCTTGAGTCTGGCGCCTTAGACGATTCGGCCATCCTGACACAGCTAATCTGAAAAACAGGCCAGAATGAAGGTGCATAAAACGTTCAGCAATAAATAAACAGTATGAAATTGGCATTGATTTTATTTAATCCATCAATTACATTGGTTTTGAATGGAAAGGCAACTCTATATGAACGTTGCTGAATAAAGGATTCATAACATAGCACCAGAGTTCTGCAGAAAATCGTTCAGCAATAAATAAACAGTATGAAATTGGCATTGGTTTTATTTAATCCATCAATTACATTGGTTTTGAATGGAAAGGCAACTCTATGTGAACGTTGCTGAATAAAGAATTCACAACAAAGCACCAGAGTTCTGCAAAAAAAACCAGAGACTGTGAAACCTTGAGCTTGGTTACGTATGCAAAGACTTTTGTCAGAAGTGGGTTTTTTAACCCACGCCTCCAATCGGAGACCAGAAACCTCACTAACTGAGAAGGACAAACAACCTTGAGTCTGGCGCCTTAGACCACTCGGCCATCCTGACACATCTAATGTGAAAAAGGGGCCAGAATGAAGGTGCATAAAACGTTCAGCAATAAATAAACAGTATGAAATTGGCATTGGTTTTATTTAATCCATCAACTACATTGGTTTTGAATGGAAAGGCAACTCTATATGAACGTTGCTGAATAAAGGATTCATAACAAAGCAGCAGAGTTCTGCAAGAAAACCCAGAGACTGTGAAACCTTGAGCTTGGATGGAAGACATTTGTCAGAAGTGGGATTTGAACCCCCGCCTCCAATCGGAGACCAGAAACCTCACTAACTGAGAAGGACAAACAACCTTGAGTCTGCCGCCTTAGACCACTCGGCCATCCTGACACATCCTATGCGAAAAACAGGCCAGAATGAAGGTGCATAAAACGTTCAGCAGTACATAAACAGTATGAAATTGGCATTGGTTTTATTTAATCCATCAATTACATTGGTTTTTAATGGAAAGGCAACTCTATATGAACGTTGCTGAATAAAGTATTCATAACAAAGCACCAGAGTTCTGCAGAAAATCGTTCAGCAGTAAATAAACAGTTTGAAATTGGCATTGGTTTTATTTAATCCATCAATTACATTGGTTTTGAATGGAAAGGCAACTCTTTATGAACGTTGCTGAATAAAGGATTCATAACAAAGCACCAGAGTTCTGCCAAAAATCCCAGAGACTGTGAAACCTTGAGCTTGGTTACGTATGGAAAGACTTTTGTCAGAAGTGGGATTTGAACCCACGCCTCCAATCGGAGACCAGAAACCTCACTAACTGAGAAGGACAAACAACCTTGAGTCTGGCGCCTTAGACCACTCGGCCATCCTGACACATCTAATGTGAAAAACAGGCCAGAATGAAGCTGCATAAAACGTTCAGCAATAAATAAACAGTATGAAATTGGCATTGGTTTTATTTAATCCCTCAATTACATTGGTTTTTAATGGAAAGGCAACTCTATATGAACGTTGCTGAATAAAGGATTCATAACAAAGCACCAGAGTTCTGCAGAAAATCGTTCAGCAATAAATAAACAGTTTGAAATTGGCATTGGTTTTATTTAATCCATCAATTACATTGGTTTTGAATGGAAAGGCAACTCTTTATGAACGTTGCTGAATAAAGGATTCGTAACAAAGCACCAGAGTTCTGCCAAAAATCCCAGAGACTGTGAAACCTTGAGCTTGGCTACGTATGGAAAGACTTTTGTCAGAAGTGGGATTTGAACCCACGCCTCCAATCGGAGACTAGAAACCTCACAAACTGAGAAGCACAAACAATCTTGAGTCTGGCGCCTTAGACGATTCGGCCATCCTGACACAGCTAATCTGAAAAACAGGCCAGAATGAAGGTGCATAAAACGTTCAGCAATAAATAAACAGTATGAAATTGGCATTGATTTTATTTAATCCATCAATTACATTGGTTTTGAATGGAAAGGCAACTCTATATGAACGTTGCTGAATAAAGGATTCATAAAATAGCACCAGAGTTCTGCAGAAAATCGTTCAGCAATAAATAAACAGTATGAAATTGGCATTGGTTTTATTTAATCCATCAATTACATTGGTTTTGAATGGAAAGGCAACTCTATGTGAACGTTGCTGAATAAAGAATTCACAACAAAGCACCAGAGTTCTGCAAAAAAAACCAGAGACTGTGAAACCTTGAGCTTGGTTACGTATGCAAAGACTTTTGTCAGAAGTGGGATTTGAACCCACGCCTCCAATCGGAGACCAGAAACCTCACTAACTGAGAAGGACAAACAACCTTGAGTCTGGCGCCTTAGACGATTCGGCCATCCTGACACAGCTAATCTGAAAAACAGGCCAGAATGAAGGTGCATAAAACGTTCAGCAATAAATAAACAGTATGAAATTGGCATTGATTTTATTTAATCCATCAATTACATTGGTTTTGAATGGAAAGGCAACTCTATATGAACGTTGCTGAATAAAGGATTCATAAAATAGCACCAGAGTTCTGCAGAAAATCGTTCAGCAATAAATAAACAGTATGAAATTGGCATTGGTTTTATTTAATCCATCAATTACATTGGTTTTGAATGGAAAGGCAACTCTATGTGAACGTTGCTGAATAAAGAATTCACAACAAAGCACCAGAGTTCTGCAAAAAAAACCAGAGACTGTGAAACCTTGAGCTTGGTTACGTATGCAAAGACTTTTGTCAGAAGTGGGATTTGAACCCACGCCTCCAATCGGAGACCAGAAACCTCACTAACTGAGAAGGACAAACAACCTTGAGTCTGGCGCCTTAGACCACTCGGCCATCCTGACACATCTAATGTGAAAAACAGGCCAGAATGAAGCTGCATAAAACGTTCAGCAATAAATAAACAGCATGAAATTGGCATTGGTTTTATTTAATCCCTCAATTACATTGGTTTTTAATGGAAAGGCAACTCTATATGAACGTTGCTGAATAAAGGATTCATAACAAAGCACCAGAGTTCTGCAGAAAATCGTTCAGCAATAAATAAACAGTTTGAAATTGGCATTGGTTTTATTTAATCCATCAATTACATTGGTTTTGAATGGAAAGGCAACTCTTTATGAACATTGCTGAATAAAGGATTCATAACAAAGCACCAGAGTTCTGCCAAAAATCCCAGAGACTGTGAAACCTTGAGCTTGGCTAAGTATGGAAAGACTTTTGTCAGAAGTGGGATTTGAACCCACGCCTCCAATCGGAGACTAGAAACCTCACAAACTGAGAAGCACAAACAATCTTGAGTCTGGCGCCTTAGACGATCGGCCATCCTGACACAGCTAATCTGAAAAACAGGCCAGAATGAAGGTGCATAAAACGTTCAGCAATAAATAAACAGTATGAAATTGGCATTGATTTTATTTAATCCATCAATTACATTGGTTTTGAATGGAAAGGCAACTCTATGTGAACGTTGCTGAATAAAGAATTCACAACAAAGCACCAGAGTTCTGCAAAAAAAACCAGAGACTGTGAAACCTTGAGCTTGGTTACGTATGTAAAGACTTTTGTCAGAAGTGGGATTTGAACCCACGCCTCCAATCGGAGACCAGAAACCTCACTAACTGAGAAGGACAAACAACCTTGAGTCTGGCACCTTAGACCACTCGGCCATCCTGACACATCTAATGTGAAAAAAAGGCCAGAATGAAGGTGCATAAAACGTTCAGCAATAAATAAACAGTATGAAATTGGCATTGGTTTTATTTAATCCATCAATTACATTGGTTTTGAATGGAAAGGCAACTCTATGTGAACGTTGCTGAATAAATAATTCACAACAAAGCACCAGAGTTCTGCAAAAAAAACCAGAGACTGTGAAACCTTGAGCTTGGTTACGTATGTAAAGACTTTTGTCAGAAGTGGGATTTGAACCCACGCCTCCAATCGGAGACCAGAAAACTCACTAACTGAGAAGGACAAACAACCTTAAGTCTGGCGCCTTAGACCACTCGGCCATCCTGACACATCTAATGTGAAAAACAGGCCAGAATGAAGGTGCATAAAACGTTCAGCAATAAATAAACAGTATGAAATTGGCATTGGTTTTATTTAATCCATCAATTACATTGGTTTTGAATGGAAAGGCAACTCTATATGAACGTTGCTGAATAAAGGATTCATAACAAAGCAGCAGAGTTCTGCAAAAAAACCCAGAGACTGTGAAACCTTGAGCTTGGATGGAAAGACATTTGTCAGAAGTGGGATTTGAACCCCCGCCTCCAATCGGAGACCAGAAACCTCACTAACTGAGAAGGACAAACAACCTTGAGTCTGGCGCCTTAGACCACTCGGCCATCCTGACACATCTAATGTGAAAAAGGGGCCAGAATGAAGGTGCATAAAACGTTCAGCAATAAATAAACAGTATGAAATTGGCATTGGTTTTATTTAATCCATCAACTACATTGGTTTTGAATGGAAAGGCAACTCTTTATGAACGTTGCTGAATAAAGGATTCATAACAAAGCACCAGAGTTCTGCCAAAAATCCCAGAGACTGTGAAACCTTGAGCTTGGCTAAGTATGGAAAGACTTTTGTCAGAAGTGGGATTTGAACCCACGCCTCCAATCGGAGACTAGAAACCTCACAAACTGAGAAGCACAAACAATCTTGAGTCTGGCGCCTTAGACGATTCGGCCATCCTGACACAGCTAATCTGAAAAACAGGCCAGAATGAAGGTGCATAAAACGTTCAGCAATAAATAAACAGTATGAAATTGGCATTGATTTTATTTAATCCATCAATTACATTGGTTTTGAATGGAAAGGCAACTCTATATGAACGTTGCTGAATAAAGGATTCATAACATAGCACCAGAGTTCTGCAGAAAATCGTTCAGCAATAAATAAACAGTATGAAATTGGCATTGGTTTTATTTAATCCATCAATTACATTGGTTTTGAATGGAAAGGCAACTCTATGTGAACGTTGCTGAATAAAGAATTCACAACAAAGCACCAGAGTTCTGCAAAAAAAACCAGAGACTGTGAAACCTTGAGCTTGGTTACGTATGCAAAGACTTTTGTCAGAAGTGGGTTTTTTAACCCACGCCTCCAATCGGAGACCAGAAACCTCACTAACTGAGAAGGACAAACAACCTTGAGTCTGGCGCCTTAGACCACTCGGCCATCCTGACACATCTAATGTGAAAAAGGGGCCAGAATGAAGGTGCATAAAACGTTCAGCAATAAATAAACAGTATGAAATTGGCATTGGTTTTATTTAATCCATCAACTACATTGGTTTTGAATGGAAAGGCAACTCTATATGAACGTTGCTGAATAAAGGATTCATAACAAAGCAGCAGAGTTCTGCAAGAAAACCCAGAGACTGTGAAACCTTGAGCTTGGATGGAAGACATTTGTCAGAAGTGGGATTTGAACCCCCGCCTCCAATCGGAGACCAGAAACCTCACTAACTGAGAAGGACAAACAACCTTGAGTCTGCCGCCTTAGACCACTCGGCCATCCTGACACATCCTATGCGAAAAACAGGCCAGAATGAAGGTGCATAAAACGTTCAGCAGTACATAAACAGTATGAAATTGGCATTGGTTTTATTTAATCCATCAATTACATTGGTTTTTAATGGAAAGGCAACTCTATATGAACGTTGCTGAATAAAGTATTCATAACAAAGCACCAGAGTTCTGCAGAAAATCGTTCAGCAGTAAATAAACAGTTTGAAATTGGCATTGGTTTTATTTAATCCATCAATTACATTGGTTTTGAATGGAAAGGCAACTCTTTATGAACGTTGCTGAATAAAGGATTCATAACAAAGCACCAGAGTTCTGCCAAAAATCCCAGAGACTGTGAAACCTTGAGCTTGGTTACGTATGGAAAGACTTTTGTCAGAAGTGGGATTTGAACCCACGCCTCCAATCGGAGACCAGAAACCTCACTAACTGAGAAGGACAAACAACCTTGAGTCTGGCGCCTTAGACCACTCGGCCATCCTGACACATCTAATGTGAAAAACAGGCCAGAATGAAGCTGCATAAAACGTTCAGCAATAAATAAACAGTATGAAATTGGCATTGATTTTATTTAATCCATCAATTACATTGGTTTTGAATGGAAAGGCAACTCTATGTGAACGTTGCTGAATAAAGAATTCACAACAAAGCACCAGAGTTCTGCAAAAAAAAACAGAGACTGTGAAACCTTGAGCTTGGTTACGTATGTAAAGACTTTTGTCAGAAGTGGGATTTGAACCCACGCCTCCAATCGGAGACCAGAAACCTCACTAACTGAGAAGGACAAACAACCTTGAGTCTGGCGCCTTAGACCACTCGGCCATCCTGACACATCTAATGTGAAAAACAGGCCAGAATGAAGCTGCATAAAACGTTCAGCAATAAATAAACAGCATGAAATTGGCATTGGTTTTATTTAATCCCTCAATTACATTGGTTTTTAATGGAAAGGCAACTCTATATGAACGTTGCTGAATAAAGGATTCATAACAAAGCACCAGAGTTCTGCAGAAAATCGTTCAGCAATAAATAAACAGTTTGAAATTGGCATTGGTTTTATTTAATCCATCAATTACATTGGTTTTGAATGGAAAGGCAACTCTTTATGAACGTTGCTGAATAAAGGATTCATAACAAAGCACCAGAGTTCTGCCAAAAATCCCAGAGACTGTGAAACCTTGAGCTTGGCTACGTATGGAAAGACTTTTGTCAGAAGTGGGATTTGAACCCACGCCTCCAATCGGAGACTAGAAACCTCACAAACTGAGAAGCACAAACAATCTTGAGTCTGGCGCCTTAGACGATTCGGCCATCCTGACACAGCTAATCTGAAAAACAGGCCAGAATGAAGGTGCATAAAACGTTCAGCAATAAATAAACAGTATGAAATTGGCATTGATTTTATTTAATCCATCAATTACA
This sequence comes from Barbatula barbatula, assembly GCF_947034865.1. Lineage (NCBI taxonomy): Eukaryota > Metazoa > Chordata > Actinopteri > Cypriniformes > Nemacheilidae > Barbatula > Barbatula barbatula. Next base: position 27,803,647 of record NC_136764.1, read on the forward strand.
TTGGTTTTGAATGGAAAGGCAACTCTATATGAACGTTGCTGAATAAAGGATTCATAAAATAGCACCAGAGTTCTGCAGAAAATCGTTCAGCAATAAATAAACAGTATGAAATTGGCATTGGTTTTATTTAATCCATCAATTACATTGGTTTTGAATGGAAAGGCAACTCTATGTGAACGTTGCTGAATAAAGAATTCACAACAAAGCACCAGAGTTCTGCAAAAAAAACCAGAGACTGTGAAACCTTGAGCTTGGTTACGTATGCAAAGACTTTTGTCAGAAGTGGGATTTGAACCCACGCCTCCAATCGGAGACCAGAAACCTCACTAACTGAGAAGGACAAACAACCTTGAGTCTGGCGCCTTAGACGATTCGGCCATCCTGACACAGCTAATCTGAAAAACAGGCCAGAATGAAGGTGCATAAAACGTTCAGCAATAAATAAACAGTATGAAATTGGCATTGATTTTATTTAATCCATCAATTACATTGGTTTTGAATGGAAAGGCAACTCTATATGAACGTTGCTGAATAAAGGATTCATAAAATAGCACCAGAGTTCTGCAGAAAATCGTTCAGCAATAAATAAACAGTATGAAATTGGCATTGGTTTTATTTAATCCATCAATTACATTGGTTTTGAATGGAAAGGCAACTCTATGTGAACGTTGCTGAATAAAGAATTCACAACAAAGCACCAGAGTTCTGCAAAAAAAACCAGAGACTGTGAAACCTTGAGCTTGGTTACGTATGCAAAGACTTTTGTCAGAAGTGGGATTTGAACCCACGCCTCCAATCGGAGACCAGAAACCTCACTAACTGAGAAGGACAAACAACCTTGAGTCTGGCGCCTTAGACCACTCGGCCATCCTGACACATCTAATGTGAAAAAGGGGCCAGAATGAAGGTGCATAAAACGTTCAGCAATAAATAAACAGTATGAAATTGGCATTGGTTTTATTTAATCCATCAACTACATTGGTTTTGAATGGAAAGGCAACTCTATATGAACGTTGCTGAATAAAGGATTCATAACAAAGCACCAGAGTTCTGCCAAAAATCCCAGAGACTGTGAAACCTTGAGCTTGGTTACGTATGGAAAGACTTTTGTCAGAAGTGGGATTTGAACCCACGCCTCCAATCGGAGACTAGAAACCTCACAAACTGAGAAGCACAAACAATCTTGAGTCTGGCGCCTTAGACGATTCGGCCATCCTGACACAGCTAATCTGAAAAACAGGCCAGAATGAAGGTGCATAAAACGTTCAGCAATAAATAAACAGTATGAAATTGGCATTGATTTTATTTAATCCATCAATTACATTGGTTTTGAATGGAATGGCAACTCTATATGAACGTTGCTGAATAAAGGATTCATAACATAGCACCAGAGTTCTGAAGAAAATCGTTCAGCAATAAATAAACAGTATGAAATTGGCATTGGTTTTATTTAATCCATCAATTACATTGGTTTTGAATGGAAAGGCAACTCTATGTGAACGTTGCTGAATAAAGGATTCATAACAAAGCAGCAGAGTTCTGCAAAAAAACCCAGAGACTGTGAAACCTTGAGCTTGGATGGAAAGACATTTGTCAGAAGTGGGATTTGAACCCCCGCCTCCAATCGGAGACCAGAAACCTCACTAACTGAGAAGGACAAACAACCTTGAGTCTGGCGCCTTAGACCACTCGGCCATCCTGACACATCTAATGTGAAAAAGGGGCCAGAATGAAGGTGCATAAAACGTTCAGCAATAAATAAACAGTATGAAATTGGCATTGGTTTTATTTAATCCATCAACTACATTGGTTTTGAATGGAAAGGCAACTCTATATGAACGTTGCTGAATAAAGGATTCATAACAAAGCACCAGAGTTCTGCCAAAAATCCCAGAGACTGTGAAACCTTGAGCTTGGTTACGTATGGAAAGACTTTTGTCAGAAGTGGGATTTGAACCCACGCCTCCAATCGGAGACTAGAAACCTCACAAACTGAGAAGCACAAACAATCTTGAGTCTGGCGCCTTAGACGATTCGGCCATCCTGACACAGCTAATCTGAAAATCAGGCCAGAATGAAGGTGCATAAAACGTTCAGCAATAAATAAACAGTATGAAATTGGCATTGATTTTATTTAATCCATCAATTACATTGGTTTTGAATGGAATGGCAACTCTATATGAACGTTGCTGAATAAAGGATTCATAACAAAGCAGCAGAGTTCTGCAAAAAAACCCAGAGACTGTGAAACCTTGAGCTTGGATGGAAAGACATTTGTCAGAAGTGGGATTTGAACCCCCGCCTCCAATCGGAGACTAGAAACCTCACAAACTGAGAAGCACAAACAATCTTGAGTCTGGCGCCTTAGACGATCGGCCATCCTGACACAGCTAATCTGAAAAACAGGCCAGAATGAAGGTGCATAAAACGTTCAGCAATAAATAAACAGTATGAAATTGGCATTGATTTTATTTAATCCATCAATTACATTGGTTTTGAATGGAAAGGCAACTCTATGTGAACGTTGCTGAATAAAGAATTCACAACAAAGCACCAGAGTTCTGCAAAAAAAACCAGAGACTGTGAAACCTTGAGCTTGGTTACGTATGTAAAGACTTTTGTCAGAAGTGGGATTTGAACCCACGCCTCCAATCGGAGACCAGAAAACTCACTAACTGAGAAGGACAAACAACCTTAAGTCTGGCGCCTTAGACCACTCGGCCATCCTGACACATCTAATGTGAAAAACAGGCCAGAATGAAGGTGCATAAAACGTTCAGCAATAAATAAACAGTATGAAATTGGCATTGGTTTTATTTAATCCATCAATTACATTGGTTTTGAATGGAAAGGCAACTCTATATGAACGTTGCTGAATAAAGGATTCATAACAAAGCAGCAGAGTTCTGCAAAAAAACCCAGAGACTGTGAAACCTTGAGCTTGGATGGAAAGACATTTGTCAGAAGTGGGATTTGAACCCCCGCCTCCAATCGGAGACCAGAAACCTCACTAACTGAGAAGGACAAACAACCTTGAGTCTGGCGCCTTAGACCACTCGGCCATCCTGACACATCTAATGTGAAAAAGGGGCCAGAATGAAGGTGCATAAAACGTTCAGCAATAAATAAACAGTATGAAATTGGCATTGGTTTTATTTAATCCATCAACTACATTGGTTTTGAATGGAAAGGCAACTCTTTATGAACGTTGCTGAATAAAGGATTCATAACAAAGCACCAGAGTTCTGCCAAAAATCCCAGAGACTGTGAAACCTTGAGCTTGGCTAAGTATGGAAAGACTTTTGTCAGAAGTGGGATTTGAACCCACGCCTCCAATCGGAGACTAGAAACCTCACAAACTGAGAAGCACAAACAATCTTGAGTCTGGCGCCTTAGACGATTCGGCCATCCTGACACAGCTAATCTGAAAAACAGGCCAGAATGAAGGTGCATAAAACGTTCAGCAATAAATAAACAGTATGAAATTGGCATTGATTTTATTTAATCCATCAATTACATTGGTTTTGAATGGAAAGGCAACTCTATGAACGTTGCTGAATAAAGGATTCATAACATAGCACCAGAGTTCTGCAGAAAATCGTTCAGCAATAAATAAACAGTATGAAATTGGCATTGGTTTTATTTAATCCATCAATTACATTGGTTTTGAATGGAAAGGCAACTCTATGTGAACGTTGCTGAATAAAGAATTCACAACAAAGCACCAGAGTTCTGCAAAAAAAACCAGAGACTGTGAAACCTTGAGCTTGGTTACGTATGCAAAGACTTTTGTCAGAATTGGGATTTGAACCCACGCCTCCAATCGGAGACCAGAAACCTCACTAACTGAGAAGGACAAACAACCTTGAGTCTGGCGCCTTAGACCACTCGGCCATCCTGACACATCTAATATGAAAAAGGGGCCAGAATGAAGGTGCATAAAACGTTCAGCAATAAATAAACAGTATGAAATTGGCATTGGTTTTATTTAATCCATCAACTACATTGGTTTTGAATGGAAAGGCAACTCTATATGAACGTTGCTGAATAAAGGATTCATAACAAAGCAGCAGAGTTCTGCAAGAAAACCCAGAGACTGTGAAACCTTGAGCTTGGATGGAAGACATTTGTCAGAAGTGGGATTTGAACCCCCGCCTCCAATCGGAGACCAGAAACCTCACTAACTGAGAAGGACAAACAACCTTGAGTCTGCCGCCTTAGACCACTCGGCCATCCTGACACATCCTATGCGAAAAACAGGCCAGAATGAAGGTGCATAAAACGTTCAGCAGTACATAAACAGTATGAAATTGGCATTGGTTTTATTTAATCCATCAATTACATTGGTTTTTAATGGAAAGGCAACTCTATATGAACGTTGCTGAATAAAGTATTCATAACAAAGCACCAGAGTTCTGCAGAAAATCGTTCAGCAGTAAATAAACAGTTTGAAATTGGCATTGGTTTTATTTAATCCATCAATTACATTGGTTTTGAATGGAAAGGCAACTCTTTATGAACGTTGCTGAATAAAGGATTCATAACAAAGCACCAGAGTTCTGCCAAAAATCCCAGAGACTGTGAAACCTTGAGCTTGGTTACGTATGGAAAGACTTTTGTCAGAAGTGGGATTTGAACCCACGCCTCCAATCGGAGACCAGAAACCTCACTAACTGAGAAGGACAAACAACCTTGAGTCTGGCGCCTTAGACCACTCGGCCATCCTGACACATCTAATGTGAAAAACAGGCCAGAATGAAGCTGCATAAAACGTTCAGCAATAAATAAACAGTATGAAATTGGCATTGGTTTTATTTAATCCCTCAATTACATTGGTTTTTAATGGAAAGGCAACTCTATATGAACGTTGCTGAATAAAGGATTCATAACAAAGCACCAGAGTTCTGCAGAAAATCGTTCAGCAATAAATAAACAGTTTGAAATTGGCATTGGTTTTATTTAATCCATCAATTACATTGGTTTTGAATGGAAAGGCAACTCTTTATGAACGTTGCTGAATAAAGGATTCATAACAAAGCACCAGAGTTCTGCCAAAAATCCCAGAGACTGTGAAACCTTGAGCTTGGCTACGTATGGAAAGACTTTTGTCAGAAGTGGGATTTGAACCCACGCCTCCAATCGGAGACTAGAAACCTCACAAACTGAGAAGCACAAACAATCTTGAGTCTGGCGCCTTAGACGATTCGGCCATCCTGACACAGCTAATCTGAAAAACAGGCCAGAATGAAGGTGCATAAAACGTTCAGCAATAAATAAACAGTATGAAATTGGCATTGATTTTATTTAATCCATCAATTACATTGGTTTTGAATGGAAAGGCAACTCTATATGAACGTTGCTGAATAAAGGATTCATAAAATAGCACCAGAGTTCTGCAGAAAATCGTTCAGCAATAAATAAACAGTATGAAATTGGCATTGGTTTTATTTAATCCATCAATTACATTGGTTTTGAATGGAAAGGCAACTCTATGTGAACGTTGCTGAATAAAGAATTCACAACAAAGCACCAGAGTTCTGCAAAAAAAAACAGAGACTGTGAAACCTTGAGCTTGGTTACGTATGCAAAGACTTTTGTCAGAAGTGGGATTTGAACCCACGCCTCCAATCGGAGACCAGAAACCTCACTAACTGAGAAGGACAAACAACCTTGAGTCTGGCGCCTTAGACCACTCGGCCATCCTGACACATCTAATGTGAAAAACAGGCCAGAATGAAGCTGCATAAAACGTTCAGCAATAAATAAACAGCATGAAATTGGCATTGGTTTTATTTAATCCCTCAATTACATTGGTTTTTAATGGAAAGGCAACTCTATATGAACGTTGCTGAATAAAGGATTCATAACAAAGCACCAGAGTTCTGCAGAAAATCGTTCAGCAATAAATAAACAGTTTGAAATTGGCATTGGTTTTATTTAATCCATCAATTACATTGGTTTTGAATGGAAAGGCAACTCTTTATGAACGTTGCTGAATAAAGGATTCATAACAAAGCACCAGAGTTCTGCCAAAAATCCCAGAGACTGTGAAACCTTGAGCTTGGCTAAGTATGGAAAGACTTTTGTCAGAAGTGGGATTTGAACACACGCCTCCAATCGGAGACTAGAAACCTCACAAACTGAGAAGCACAAACAATCTTGAGTCTGGCGCCTTAGACGATCGGCCATCCTGACACAGCTAATCTGAAAAACAGGCCAGAATGAAGGTGCATAAAACGTTCAGCAATAAATAAACAGTATGAAATTGGCATTGATTTTATTTAATCCATCAATTACATTGGTTTTGAATGGAAAGGCAACTCTATGTGAACGTTGCTGAATAAAGAATTCACAACAAAGCACCAGAGTTCTGCAAAAAAAAACAGAGACTGTGAAACCTTGAGCTTGGTTACGTATGTAAAGACTTTTGTCAGAAGTGGGATTTGAACCCACGCCTCCAATCGGAGACCAGAAACCTCACTAACTGAGAAGGACAAACAACCTTGAGTCTGGCGCCTTAGACCACTCGGCCATCCTGACACATCTAATGTGAAAAACAGGCCAGAATGAAGCTGCATAAAACGTTCAGCAATAAATAAACAGCATGAAATTGGCATTGGTTTTATTTAATCCCTCAATTACATTGGTTTTTAATGGAAAGGCAACTCTATATGAACGTTGCTGAATAAAGGATTCATAACAAAGCACCAGAGTTCTGCAGAAAATCGTTCAGCAATAAATAAACAGTTTGAAATTGGCATTGGTTTTATTTAATCCATCAATTACATTGGTTTTGAATGGAAAGGCAACTCTTTATGAACATTGCTGAATAAAGGATTCATAACAAAGCACCAGAGTTCTGCCAAAAATCCCAGAGACTGTGAAACCTTGAGCTTGGCTAAGTATGGAAAGACTTTTGTCAGAAGTGGGATTTGAACCCACGCCTCCAATCGGAGACTAGAAACCTCACAAACTGAGAAGCACAAACAATCTTGAGTCTGGCGCCTTAGACGATCGGCCATCCTGACACAGCTAATCTGAAAAACAGGCCAGAATGAAGGTGCATAAAACGTTCAGCAATAAATAAACAGTATGAAATTGGCATTGATTTTATTTAATCCATCAATTACATTGGTTTTGAATGGAAAGGCAACTCTATGTGAACGTTGCTGAATAAAGAATTCACAACAAAGCACCAGAGTTCTGCAAAAAAAACCAGAGACTGTGAAACCTTGAGCTTGGTTACGTATGTAAAGACTTTTGTCAGAAGTGGGATTTGAACCCACGCCTCCAATCGGAGACCAGAAACCTCACTAACTGAGAAGGACAAACAACCTTGAGTCTGGCACCTTAGACCACTCGGCCATCCTGACACATCTAATGTGAAAAAAAGGCCAGAATGAAGGTGCATAAAACGTTCAGCAATAAATAAACAGTATGAAATTGGCATTGGTTTTATTTAATCCATCAATTACATTGGTTTTGAATGGAAAGGCAACTCTATGTGAACGTTGCTGAATAAATAATTCACAACAAAGCACCAGAGTTCTGCAAAAAAAACCAGAGACTGTGAAACCTTGAGCTTGGTTACGTATGTAAAGACTTTTGTCAGAAGTGGGATTTGAACCCACGCCTCCAATCGGAGACCAGAAAACTCACTAACTGAGAAGGACAAACAACCTTAAGTCTGGCGCCTTAGACCACTCGGCCATCCTGACACATCTAATGTGAAAAACAGGCCAGAATGAAGGTGCATAAAACGTTCAGCAATAAATAAACAGTATGAAATTGGCATTGGTTTTATTTAATCCATCAATTACATTGGTTTTGAATGGAAAGGCAACTCTATATGAACGTTGCTGAATAAAGGATTCATAACAAAGCAGCAGAGTTCTGCAAAAAAACCCAGAGACTGTGAAACCTTGAGCTTGGATGGAAAGACATTTGTCAGAAGTGGGATTTGAACCCCCGCCTCCAATCGGAGACCAGAAACCTCACTAACTGAGAAGGACAAACAACCTTGAGTCTGGCGCCTTAGACCACTCGGCCATCCTGACACATCTAATGTGAAAAAGGGGCCAGAATGAAGGTGCATAAAACGTTCAGCAATAAATAAACAGTATGAAATTGGCATTGGTTTTATTTAATCCATCAACTACATTGGTTTTGAATGGAAAGGCAACTCTTTATGAACGTTGCTGAATAAAGGATTCATAACAAAGCACCAGAGTTCTGCCAAAAATCCCAGAGACTGTGAAACCTTGAGCTTGGCTAAGTATGGAAAGACTTTTGTCAGAAGTGGGATTTGAACCCACGCCTCCAATCGGAGACTAGAAACCTCACAAACTGAGAAGCACAAACAATCTTGAGTCTGGCGCCTTAGACGATTCGGCCATCCTGACACAGCTAATCTGAAAAACAGGCCAGAATGAAGGTGCATAAAACGTTCAGCAATAAATAAACAGTATGAAATTGGCATTGATTTTATTTAATCCATCAATTACATTGGTTTTGAATGGAAAGGCAACTCTATATGAACGTTGCTGAATAAAGGATTCATAACATAGCACCAGAGTTCTGCAGAAAATCGTTCAGCAATAAATAAACAGTATGAAATTGGCATTGGTTTTATTTAATCCATCAATTACATTGGTTTTGAATGGAAAGGCAACTCTATGTGAACGTTGCTGAATAAAGAATTCACAACAAAGCACCAGAGTTCTGCAAAAAAAACCAGAGACTGTGAAACCTTGAGCTTGGTTACGTATGCAAAGACTTTTGTCAGAAGTGGGTTTTTTAACCCACGCCTCCAATCGGAGACCAGAAACCTCACTAACTGAGAAGGACAAACAACCTTGAGTCTGGCGCCTTAGACCACTCGGCCATCCTGACACATCTAATGTGAAAAAGGGGCCAGAATGAAGGTGCATAAAACGTTCAGCAATAAATAAACAGTATGAAATTGGCATTGGTTTTATTTAATCCATCAACTACATTGGTTTTGAATGGAAAGGCAACTCTATATGAACGTTGCTGAATAAAGGATTCATAACAAAGCAGCAGAGTTCTGCAAGAAAACCCAGAGACTGTGAAACCTTGAGCTTGGATGGAAGACATTTGTCAGAAGTGGGATTTGAACCCCCGCCTCCAATCGGAGACCAGAAACCTCACTAACTGAGAAGGACAAACAACCTTGAGTCTGCCGCCTTAGACCACTCGGCCATCCTGACACATCCTATGCGAAAAACAGGCCAGAATGAAGGTGCATAAAACGTTCAGCAGTACATAAACAGTATGAAATTGGCATTGGTTTTATTTAATCCATCAATTACATTGGTTTTTAATGGAAAGGCAACTCTATATGAACGTTGCTGAATAAAGTATTCATAACAAAGCACCAGAGTTCTGCAGAAAATCGTTCAGCAGTAAATAAACAGTTTGAAATTGGCATTGGTTTTATTTAATCCATCAATTACATTGGTTTTGAATGGAAAGGCAACTCTTTATGAACGTTGCTGAATAAAGGATTCATAACAAAGCACCAGAGTTCTGCCAAAAATCCCAGAGACTGTGAAACCTTGAGCTTGGTTACGTATGGAAAGACTTTTGTCAGAAGTGGGATTTGAACCCACGCCTCCAATCGGAGACCAGAAACCTCACTAACTGAGAAGGACAAACAACCTTGAGTCTGGCGCCTTAGACCACTCGGCCATCCTGACACATCTAATGTGAAAAACAGGCCAGAATGAAGCTGCATAAAACGTTCAGCAATAAATAAACAGTATGAAATTGGCATTGGTTTTATTTAATCCCTCAATTACATTGGTTTTTAATGGAAAGGCAACTCTATATGAACGTTGCTGAATAAAGGATTCATAACAAAGCACCAGAGTTCTGCAGAAAATCGTTCAGCAATAAATAAACAGTTTGAAATTGGCATTGGTTTTATTTAATCCATCAATTACATTGGTTTTGAATGGAAAGGCAACTCTTTATGAACGTTGCTGAATAAAGGATTCATAACAAAGCACCAGAGTTCTGCCAAAAATCCCAGAGACTGTGAAACCTTGAGCTTGGCTACGTATGGAAAGACTTTTGTCAGAAGTGGGATTTGAACCCACGCCTCCAATCGGAGACTAGAAACCTCACAAACTGAGAAGCACAAACAATCTTGAGTCTGGCGCCTTAGACGATTCGGCCATCCTGACACAGCTAATCTGAAAAACAGGCCAGAATGAAGGTGCATAAAACGTTCAGCAATAAATAAACAGTATGAAATTGGCATTGATTTTATTTAATCCATCAATTACATTGGTTTTGAATGGAAAGGCAACTCTATATGAACGTTGCTGAATAAAGGATTCATAAAATAGCACCAGAGTTCTGCAGAAAATCGTTCAGCAATAAATAAACAGTATGAAATTGGCATTGGTTTTATTTAATCCATCAATTACATTGGTTTTGAATGGAAAGGCAACTCTATGTGAACGTTGCTGAATAAAGAATTCACAACAAAGCACCAGAGTTCTGCAAAAAAAACCAGAGACTGTGAAACCTTGAGCTTGGTTACGTATGCAAAGACTTTTGTCAGAAGTGGGATTTGAACCCACGCCTCCAATCGGAGACCAGAAACCTCACTAACTGAGAAGGACAAACAACCTTGAGTCTGGCGCCTTAGACGATTCGGCCATCCTGACACAGCTAATCTGAAAAACAGGCCAGAATGAAGGTGCATAAAACGTTCAGCAATAAATAAACAGTATGAAATTGGCATTGATTTTATTTAATCCATCAATTACATTGGTTTTGAATGGAAAGGCAACTCTATATGAACGTTGCTGAATAAAGGATTCATAAAATAGCACCAGAGTTCTGCAGAAAATCGTTCAGCAATAAATAAACAGTATGAAATTGGCATTGGTTTTATTTAATCCATCAATTACATTGGTTTTGAATGGAAAGGCAACTCTATGTGAACGTTGCTGAATAAAGAATTCACAACAAAGCACCAGAGTTCTGCAAAAAAAACCAGAGACTGTGAAACCTTGAGCTTGGTTACGTATGCAAAGACTTTTGTCAGAAGTGGGATTTGAACCCACGCCTCCAATCGGAGACCAGAAACCTCACTAACTGAGAAGGACAAACAACCTTGAGTCTGGCGCCTTAGACCACTCGGCCATCCTGACACATCTAATGTGAAAAAGGGGCCAGAATGAAGGTGCATAAAACGTTCAGCAATAAATAAACAGTATGAAATTGGCATTGGTTTTATTTAATCCATCAACTACATTGGTTTTGAATGGAAAGGCAACTCTATATGAACGTTGCTGAATAAAGGATTCATAACAAAGCACCAGAGTTCTGCCAAAAATCCCAGAGACTGTGAAACCTTGAGCTTGGTTACGTATGGAAAGACTTTTGTCAGAAGTGGGATTTGAACCCACGCCTCCAATCGGAGACTAGAAACCTCACAAACTGAGAAGCACAAACAATCTTGAGTCTGGCGCCTTAGACGATTCGGCCATCCTGACACAGCTAATCTGAAAAACAGGCCAGAATGAAGGTGCATAAAACGTTCAGCAATAAATAAACAGTATGAAATTGGCATTGATTTTATTTAATCCATCAATTACATTGGTTTTGAATGGAATGGCAACTCTATATGAACGTTGCTGAATAAAGGATTCATAACATAGCACCAGAGTTCTGAAGAAAATCGTTCAGCAATAAATAAACAGTATGAAATTGGCATTGGTTTTATTTAATCCATCAATTACATTGGTTTTGAATGGAAAGGCAACTCTATGTGAACGTTGCTGAATAAAGAATTCACAACAAAGCACCAGAGTTCTGCAAAAAAAACCAGAGACTGTGAAACCTTGAGCTTGGTTACGTATGCAAAGACTTTTGTCAGAAGTGGGATTTGAACCCACGCCTCCAATCGGAGACCAGAAACCTCACTAACTGAGAAGGACAAACAACCTTGAGTCTGGCGCCTTAGACCACTCGGCCATCCTGACACATCTAATGTGAAAAACAGGCCAGAATGAAGCTGCATAAAACGTTCAGCAATAAATAAACAGCATGAAATTGGCATTGGTTTTATTTAATCCCTCAATTACATTGGTTTTTAATGGAAAGGCAACTCTATATGAACGTTGCTGAATAAAGGATTCATAACAAAGCACCAGAGTTCTGCAGAAAATCGTTCAGCAATAAATAAACAGTTTGAAATTGGCATTGGTTTTATTTAATCCATCAATTACATTGGTTTTGAATGGAAAGGCAACTCTTTATGAACGTTGCTGAATAAAGGATTCATAACAAAGCACCAGAGTTCTGCCAAAAATCCCAGAGACTGTGAAACCTTGAGCTTGGCTAAGTATGGAAAGACTTTTGTCAGAAGTGGGATTTGAACCCACGCCTCCAATCGGAGACTAGAAACCTCACAAACTGAGAAGCACAAACAATCTTGAGTCTGGCGCCTTAGACGATCGGCCATCCTGACACAGCTAATCTGAAAAACAGGCCAGAATGAAGGTGCATAAAACGTTCAGCAATAAATAAACAGTATGAAATTGGCATTGATTTTATTTAATCCATCAATTACATTGGTTTTGAATGGAAAGGCAACTCTATGTGAACGTTGCTGAATAAAGAATTCACAACAAAGCACCAGAGTTCTGCAAAAAAAACCAGAGACTGTGAAACCTTGAGCTTGGTTACGTATGTAAAGACTTTTGTCAGAAGTGGGATTTGGACGCCTCCAATCGGAGACCAGAAACCTCACTAACTGAGAAGGACAAACAACCTTGAGTCTGGCACCTTAGACCACTCGGCCATCCTGACACATCTAATGTGAAAAAAAGGCCAGAATGAAGGTGCATAAAACGTTCAGCAATAAATAAACAGTATGAAATTGGCATTGGTTTTATTTAATCCATCAATTACATTGGTTTTGAATGGAAAGGCAACTCTATGTGAACGTTGCTGAATAAAGAATTCACAACAAAGCACCAGAGTTCTGCAAAAAAAACCAGAGACTGTGAAACCTTGAGCTTGGTTACGTATGTAAAGACTTTTGTCAGAAGTGGGATTTGAACCCACGCCTCCAATCGGAGACCAGAAACCTCACTAACTGAGAAGGACAAACAACCTTGAGTCTGGCGCCTTAGACCACTCGGCCATCCTGACACATCTAATGTGAAAAACAGGCCAGAATGAAGCTGCATAAAACGTTCAGCAATAAATAAACAGTATGAAATTGGCATTGGTTTTATTTAATCCATCAATTACATTGGTTTTTAATGGAAAGGCAACTCTATATGAACGTTGCTGAATAAAGGATTCATAACAAAGCACCAGAGTTCTGCAGAAAATCGTTCAGCAATAAATAAACAGTTTGAAATTGGCATTGGTTTTATTTAATCCATCAATTACATTGGTTTTGAATGGAAAGGCAACTCTTTATGAACGTTGCTGAATAAAGGATTCATAACAAAGCACCAGAGTTCTGCCAAAAATCCCAGAGACTGTGAAACCTTGAGCTTGGTTACGTATGGAAAGACTTTTGTCAGAAGTGGGATTTGAACCCACGCCTCCAATCGGAGACTAGAAACCTCACAAACTGAGAAGCACAAACAATCTTGAGTCTGGCGCCTTAGACGATTCGGCCATCCTGACACAGCTAATCTGAAAAACAGGCCAGAATGAAGGTGCATAAAACGTTCAGCAATAAATAAACAGTATGAAATTGGCATTGATTTTATTTAATCCATCAATTACATTGGTTTTGAATGGAATGGCAACTCTATATGAACGTTGCTGAATAAAGGATTCATAACATAGCACCAGAGTTCTGCAGAAAATCGTTCAGCAATAAATAAACAGTATGAAATTGGCATTGGTTTTATTTAATCCATCAATTACATTGGTTTTGAATGGAAAGGCAACTCTATATGAACGTTGCTGAATAAAGAATTCACAACAAAGCACCAGAGTTCTGCAAAAAAAAACAGAGACTGTGAAACCTTGAGCTTGGTTACGTATGCAAAGACTTTTGTCAGAAGTGGGATTTGAACCCACGCCTCCAATCGGAGACCAGAAACCTCACTAACTGAGAAGGACAAACAACCTTGAGTCTGGCGCCTTAGACAACTCGGCCATCCTGACACATCTAATGTGAAAAACAGGCCAGAATGAAGCTGCATAAAACGTTCAGCAATAAATAAACAGCATGAAATTGGCATTGGTTTTATTTAATCCCTCAATTACATTGGTTTTTAATGGAAAGGCAACTCTATATGAACGTTGCTGAATAAAGGATTCATAACAAAGCACCAGAGTTCTGCAGAAAATCGTTCAGCAATAAATAAACAGTTTGAAATTGGCATTGGTTTTATTTAATCCATCAATTACATTGGTTTTGAATGGAAAGGCAACTCTTTATGAACGTTGCTGAATAAAGGATTCATAACAAAGCACCAGAGTTCTGCCAAAATCCCAGAGACTGTGAAACCTTGAGCTTGGCTAAGTATGGAAAGACTTTTGTCAGAAGTGGGATTTGAACCCACGCCTCCAATCGGAGACTAGAAACCTCACAAACTGAGAAGCACAAACAATCTTGAGTCTGGCGCCTTAGACGATCGGCCATCCTGACACAGCTAATCTGAAAAACAGGCCAGAATGAAGGTGCATAAAACGTTCAGCAATAAATAAACAGTATGAAATTGGCATTGATTTTATTTAATCCATCAATTACATTGGTTTTGAATGGAAAGGCAACTCTATGTGAACGTTGCTGAATAAAGAATTCACAACAAAGCACCAGAGTTCTGCAAAAAAAACCAGAGACTGTGAAACCTTGAGCTTGGTTACGTATGTAAAGACTTTTGTCAGAAGTGGGATTTGAACCCACGCCTCCAATCGGAGACCAGAAACCTCACTAACTGAGAAGGACAAACAACCTTGAGTCTGGCACCTTAGACCACTCGGCCATCCTGACACATCTAATGTGAAAAAAAGGCCAGAATGAAGGTGCATAAAACGTTCAGCAATAAATAAACAGTATGAAATTGGCATTGGTTTTATTTAATCCATCAATTACATTGGTTTTGAATGGAAAGGCAACTCTATGTGAACGTTGCTGAATAAAGAATTCACAACAAAGCACCAGAGTTCTGCAAAAAAAAACAGAGACTGTGAAACCTTGAGCTTGGTTACGTATGTAAAGACTTTTGTCAGAAGTGGGATTTGAACCCACGCCTCCAATCGGAGACCAGAAAACTCACTAACTGAGAAGGACAAACAACCTTAAGTCTGGCGCCTTAGACCACTCGGCCATCCTGACACATCTAATGTGAAAAACAGGCCAGAATGAAGGTGCATAAAACGTTCAGCAATAAATAAACAGTATGAAATTGGCATTGGTTTTATTTAATCCATCAATTACATTGGTTTTGAATGGAAAGGCAACTCTATATGAACGTTGCTGAATAAAGGATTCATAACAAAGCAGCAGAGTTCTGCAAAAAAACCCAGAGACTGTGAAACCTTGAGCTTGGATGGAAAGACATTTGTCAGAAGTGGGATTTGAACCCCCGCCTCCAATCGGAGACCAGAAACCTCACTAACTGAGAAGGACAAACAACCTTGAGTCTGGCGCCTTAGACCACTCGGCCATCCTGACACATCTAATGTGAAAAAGGGGCCAGAATGAAGGTGCATAAAACGTTCAGCAATAAATAAACAGTATGAAATTGGCATTGGTTTTATTTAATCCATCAACTACATTGGTTTTGAATGGAAAGGCAACTCTTTATGAACGTTGCTGAATAAAGGATTCATAACAAAGCACCAGAGTTCTGCCAAAAATCCCAGAGACTGTGAAACCTTGAGCTTGGCTAAGTATGGAAAGACTTTTGTCAGAAGTGGGATTTGAACCCACGCCTCCAATCGGAGACTAGAAACCTCACAAACTGAGAAGCACAAACAATCTTGAGTCTGGCGCCTTAGACGATTCGGCCATCCTGACACAGCTAATCTGAAAAACAGGCCAGAATGAAGGTGCATAAAACGTTCAGCAATAAATAAACAGTATGAAATTGGCATTGATTTTATTTAATCCATCAATTACATTGGTTTTGAATGGAAAGGCAACTCTATATGAACGTTGCTGAATAAAGGATTCATAACATAGCACCAGAGTTCTGCAGAAAATCGTTCAGCAATAAATAAACAGTATGAAATTGGCATTGGTTTTATTTAATCCATCAATTACATTGGTTTTGAATGGAAAGGCAACTCTATGTGAACGTTGCTGAATAAAGAATTCACAACAAAGCACCAGAGTTCTGCAAAAAAAACCAGAGACTGTGAAACCTTGAGCTTGGTTACGTATGCAAAGACTTTTGTCAGAAGTGGGATTTGAACCCACGCCTCCAATCGGAGACCAGAAACCTCACTAACTGAGAAGGACAAACAACCTTGAGTCTGGCGCCTTAGACCACTCGGCCATCCTGACACATCTAATGTGAAAAAGGGGCCAGAATGAAGGTGCATAAAACGTTCAGCAATAAATAAACAGTATGAAATTGGCATTGGTTTTATTTAATCCATCAACTACATTGGTTTTGAATGGAAAGGCAACTCTATATGAACGTTGCTGAATAAAGGATTCATAACAAAGCAGCAGAGTTCTGCAAGAAAACCCAGAGACTGTGAAACCTTGAGCTTGGATGGAAGACATTTGTCAGAAGTGGGATTTGAACCCCCGCCTCCAATCGGAGACCAGAAACCTCACTAACTGAGAAGGACAAACAACCTTGAGTCTGCCGCCTTAGACCACTCGGCCATCCTGACACATCCTATGCGAAAAACAGGCCAGAATGAAGGTGCATAAAACGTTCAGCAGTACATAAACAGTATGAAATTGGCATTGGTTTTATTTAATCCATCAATTACATTGGTTTTTAATGGAAAGGCAACTCTATATGAACGTTGCTGAATAAAGTATTCATAACAAAGCACCAGAGTTCTGCAGAAAATCGTTCAGCAGTAAATAAACAGTTTGAAATTGGCATTGGTTTTATTTAATCCATCAATTACATTGGTTTTGAATGGAAAGGCAACTCTTTATGAACGTTGCTGAATAAAGGATTCATAACAAAGCACCAGAGTTCTGCCAAAAATCCCAGAGACTGTGAAACCTTGAGCTTGGTTACGTATGGAAAGACTTTTGTCAGAAGTGGGATTTGAACCCACGCCTGCAATCGGAGACCAGAAACCTCACTAACTGAGAAGGACAAACAACCTTGAGTCTGGCGCCTTAGACCACTCGGCCATCCTGACACATCTAATGTGAAAAACAGGCCAGAATGAAGCTGCATAAAACGTTCAGCAATAAATAAACAGTATGAAATTGGCATTGGTTTTATTTAATCCCTCAATTACATTGGTTTTTAATGGAAAGGCAACTCTATATGAACGTTGCTGAATAAAGGATTCATAACAAAGCACCAGAGTTCTGCAGAAAATCGTTCAGCAATAAATAAACAGTTTGAAATTGGCATTGGTTTTATTTAATCCATCAATTACATTGGTTTTGAATGGAAAGGCAACTCTTTATGAACGTTGCTGAATAAAGGATTCATAACAAAGCACCAGAGTTCTGCCAAAAATCCCAGAGACTGTGAAACCTTGAGCTTGGCTACGTATGGAAAGACTTTTGTCAGAAGTGGGATTTGAACCCACGCCTCCAATCGGAGACTAGAAACCTCACAAACTGAGAAGCACAAACAATCTTGAGTCTGGCGCCTTAGACGATTCGGCCATCCTGACACAGCTAATCTGAAAAACAGGCCAGAATGAAGGTGCATAAAACGTTCAGCAATAAATAAACAGTATGAAATTGGCATTGATTTTATTTAATCCATCAATTACATTGGTTTTGAATGGAAAGGCAACTCTATATGAACGTTGCTGAATAAAGGATTCATAAAATAGCACCAGAGTTCTGCAGAAAATCGTTCAGCAATAAATAAACAGTATGAAATTGGCATTGGTTTTATTTAATCCATCAATTACATTGGTTTTGAATGGAAAGGCAACTCTATGTGAACGTTGCTGAATAAAGAATTCACAACAAAGCACCAGAGTTCTGCAAAAAAAAACAGAGACTGTGAAACCTTGAGCTTGGTTACGTATGCAAAGACTTTTGTCAGAAGTGGGATTTGAACCCACGCCTCCAATCGGAGACCAGAAACCTCACTAACTGAGAAGGACAAACAACCTTGAGTCTGGCGCCTTAGACGATTCGGCCATCCTGACACAGCTAATCTGAAAAACAGGCCAGAATGAAGGTGCATAAAACGTTCAGCAATAAATAAACAGTATGAAATTGGCATTGATTTTATTTAATCCATCAATTACATTGGTTTTGAATGGAAAGGCAACTCTATATGAACGTTGCTGAATAAAGGATTCATAAAATAGCACCAGAGTTCTGCAGAAAATCGTTCAGCAATAAATAAACAGTATGAAATTGGCATTGGTTTTATTTAATCCATCAATTACATTGGTTTTGAATGGAAAGGCAACTCTATGTGAACGTTGCTGAATAAAGAATTCACAACAAAGCACCAGAGTTCTGCAAAAAAAACCAGAGACTGTGAAACCTTGAGCTTGGTTACGTATGCAAAGACTTTTGTCAGAAGTGGGATTTGAACCCACGCCTCCAATCGGAGACCAGAAACCTCACTAACTGAGAAGGACAAACAACCTTGAGTCTGGCGCCTTAGACCACTCGGCCATCCTGACACATCTAATGTGAAAAAGGGGCCAGAATGAAGGTGCATAAAACGTTCAGCAATAAATAAACAGTATGAAATTGGCATTGGTTTTATTTAATCCATCAACTACATTGGTTTTGAATGGAAAGGCAACTCTATATGAACGTTGCTGAATAAAGGATTCATAACAAAGCAGCAGAGTTCTGCAAGAAAACCAAGAGACTGTGAAACCTTGAGCTTGGATGGAAGACATTTGTCAGAAGTGGGATTTGAACCCCCGCCTCCAATCGGAGACCAGAAACCTCACTAACTGAGAAGGACAAACAACCTTGAGTCTGCCGCCTTAGACCACTCGGCCATCCTGACACATCCTATGCGAAAAACAGGCCAGAATGAAGGTGCATAAAACGTTCAGCAGTACATAAACAGTATGAAATTGGCATTGGTTTTATTTAATCCATCAATTACATTGGTTTTTAATGGAAAGGCAACTCTATATGAACGTTGCTGAATAAAGTATTCATAACAAAGCACCAGAGTTCTGCAGAAAATCGTTCAGCAGTAAATAAACAGTTTGAAATTGGCATTGGTTTTATTTAATCCATCAATTACATTGGTTTTGAATGGAAAGGCAACTCTTTATGAACGTTGCTGAATAAAGGATTCATAACAAAGCACCAGAGTTCTGCCAAAAATCCCAGAGACTGTGAAACCTTGAGCTTGGCTACGTATGGAAAGACTTTTGTCAGAAGTGGGATTTGAACCCACGCCTCCAATCGGAGACTAGAAACCTCACAAACTGAGAAGCACAAACAATCTTGAGTCTGGCGCCTTAGACGATTCGGCCATCCTGACACAGCTAATCTGAAAAACAGGCCAGAATGAAGGTGCATAAAACGTTCAGCAATAAATAAACAGTATGAAATTGGCATTGATTTTATTTAATCCATCAATTACATTGGTTTTGAATGGAAAGGCAACTCTATATGAACGTTGCTGAATAAAGAATTCACAACAAAGCACCAGAGTTCTGCAAAAAAAACCAGAGACTGTGAAACCTTGAGCTTGGTTACGTATGCAAAGACTTTTGTCAGAAGTGGGATTTGAACCCACGCCTCCAATCGGAGACCAGAAACCTCACTAACTGAGAAGGACAAACAACCTTGAGTCTGGCGCCTTAGAACACTCGGCCATCCTGACACATCTAACGTGAATAACAGGCCAGAATGAAAGTGCATAAAACGTTCAGCAATAAATAAACAGTATGAAATTGGCATTGGTTTTATTTAATCCATCAATTACATTGGTTTTGAATGGAAAGGCAACTCTATATGAACGTTGCTGAATAAAGGATTCATAACAAAGCAGCAGAGTTCTGCAAGAAAACCAAGAGACTGTGAAACCTTGAGCTTGGATGGAAGACATTTGTCAGAAGTGGGATTTGAACCCCCGCCTCCAATCGGAGACCAGAAACCTCACTAACTGAGAAGGACAAACAACCTTGAGTCTGCCGCCTTAGACCACTCGGCCATCCTGACACATCCTATGCGAAAAACAGGCCAGAATGAAGGTGCATAAAACGTTCAGCAGTACATAAACAGTATGAAATTGGCATTGGTTTTATTTAATCCATCAATTACATTGGTTTTTAATGGAAAGGCAACTCTATATGAACGTTGCTGAATAAAGTATTCATAACAAAGCACCAGAGTTCTGCAGAAAATCGTTCAGCAGTAAATAAACAGTTTGAAATTGGCATTGGTTTTATTTAATCCATCAATTACATTGGTTTTGAATGGAAAGGCAACTCTTTATGAACGTTGCTGAATAAAGGATTCATAACAAAGCACCAGAGTTCTGCCAAAAATCCCAGAGACTCTGCAACCTTGAGCTTGGTTACGTATGGAAAGACTTTTGTCAGAAGTGGGATTTGAACCCACGCCTCCAATCGGAGACCAGAAACCTCACTAACTGAGAAGGACAAACAACCTTGAGTCTGGCGCCTTAGACCACTCGGCCATCCTGACACATCTAATGTGAAAAACAGGCCAGAATGAAGCTGCATAAAACGTTCAGCAATAAATAAACAGTATGAAATTGGCATTGGTTTTATTTAATCCCTCAATTACATTGGTTTTTAATGGAAAGGCAACTCTATATGAACGTTGCTGAATAAAGGATTCATAACAAAGCACCAGAGTTCTGCAGAAAATCGTTCAGCAATAAATAAACAGTTTGAAATTGGCATTGGTTTTATTTAATCCATCAATTACATTGGTTTTGAATGGAAAGGCAACTCTTTATGAACGTTGCTGAATAAAGGATTCATAACAAAGCACCAGAGTTCTGCCAAAAATCCCAGAGACTGTGAAACCTTGAGCTTGGCTACGTATGGAAAGACTTTTGTCAGAAGTGGGATTTGAACCCACGCCTCCAATCGGAGACTAGAAACCTAACAAACTGAGAAGCACAAACAATCTTGAGTCTGGCGCCTTAGACGATTCGGCCATCCTGACACAGCTAATCTGAAAAACAGGCCAGAATGAAGGTGCATAAAACGTTCAGCAATAAATAAACAGTATGAAATTGGCATTGATTTTATTTAATCCATCAATTACATTGGTTTTGAATGGAAAGGCAACTCTATATGAACGTTGCTGAATAAAGAATTCACAACAAAGCACCAGAGTTCTGCAAAAAAAACCAGAGACTGTGAAACCTTGAGCTTGGTTACGTATGCAAAGACTTTTGTCAGAAGTGGGATTTGAACCCACGCCTCCAATCGGAGACCAGAAACCTCACTAACTGAGAAGGACAAACAACCTTGAGTCTGGCGCCTTAGACCACTCGGCCATCCTGACACATCTAACGTGAATAACAGGCCAGAATGAAAGTGCATAAAACGTTCAGCAATAAATAAACAGTATGAAATTGGCATTGGTTTTATTTAATCCATCAATTACATTGGTTTTGAATGGAAAGGCAACTCTATATGAACGTTGCTGAATAAAGGATTCATAACAAAGCAGCAGAGTTCTGCAAGAAAACCCAGAGACTGTGAAACCTTGAGCTTGGATGGAAAGACATTTGTCAGAAGTGGGATTTGAACCCGCGCCTCCAATCGGAGACCAGAAACCTCACTAACTGAGAAGGACAAACAACCTTGAGTCTGCCGCCTTAGACCACTCGGCCATCCTGACACATCCTATGTGAAAAACAGGCCAGAATGAAGGTGCATAAAACGTTCAGCAGTACATAAACAGTATGAAATTGGCATTGGTTTTATTTAATCCCTCAATTACATTGGTTTTGAATGGAAAGGCAACTCTATATGAACGTTGCTGAATAAAGGATTCATAACAAAGCACCAGAGTTCTGCAGAAAATCGTTCAGCAATAAATAAACAGTTTGAAATTGGCATTGGTTTTATTTAATCCATCAATTACATTGGTTTTGAATGGAAAGGCAACTCTTTATGAACGTTGCTGAATAAAGGATTCATAACAAAGCACCAGAGTTCTGCCAAAAATCCCAGAGACTGTGAAACCTTGAGCTTGGCTACTTATGGAAAGACTTTTGTCAGAAGTGGGATTTGAACCCACGCCTCCAATCGGAGACCAGAAACCTCACTAACTGAGAAGGACAAACAACCTTGAGTCTGGCGCCTTAGACCACTCGGCCATCCTGACACATCCAATGTGAAAAACAGGCCAGAATGAAGGTGCATAAAACGTTCAGCAGTACATAAACAGTATGAAATTGACATTGGTTTTATTTAATCCATCAATTACATTGGTTTTTAATGGAAAGGCAACTCTATATGAACGTTGCTGAATAAAGTATTCATAACAAAGCACCAGAGTTCTGCAGAAAATCGTTCAGCAATAAATAAACAGTTTGAAATTGGCATTGGTTTCATTTAATCCATCAATTACATTGGTTTTGAATGGAAAGGCAACTCTTTATGAACATTGTTGAATAAAGGATTCATAACAAAGCACCAGAGTTCTGCCAAAAATCCCAGAGACTGTGAAACCTTGAGCTTGGTTACGCATGGAAAAACTTTTGTCAGAAGTGGGATTTGAACCCACGCCTCCAATCGGAGACCAGAAACCTCACTAACTGAGAAGGACAAACAACCTTGAGTCTGGCGCCTTAGACCACTCGGCCATCCTGACACATCCAATGTGAAAAACAGGCCAGAATGAAGCTGCATAAAACGTTCAGCAATAAATAAACAGTATGAAATTGGCATTGGTTTTATTTAATCCCTCAATTACATTGGTTTTTAATGGAAAGGCAACTCTATATGAACGTTGCTGAATAAAGGATTCATAACAAAGCACCAGAGTTCTGCAGAAAATCGTTCAGCAATAAATAAACAGTTTGAAATTGGCATTGGTTTTATTTAATCCATCAATTACATTGGTTTTGAATGGAAAGGCAACTCTTTATGAACGTTGCTGAATAAAGGATTCATAACAAAGCACCAGAGTTCTGCCAAAAATCCCAGAGACTGTGAAACCTTGAGCTTGGCTACGTATGGAAAGACTTTTGTCAGAAGTGGGATTTGAACCCACGCCTCCAATCGGAGACTAGAAACCTCACAAACTGAGAAGCACAAACAATCTTGAGTCTGGCGCCTTAGACGATTCGGCCATCCTGACACAGCTAATCTGAAAAACAGGCCAGAATGAAGGTGCATAAAACGTTCAGCAATAAATAAACAGTATGAAATTGGCATTGATTTTATTTAATCCATCAATTACATTGGTTTTGAATGGAAAGGCAACTCTATATGAACGTTGCTGAATAAAGAATTCACAACAAAGCACCAGAGTTCTGCAAAAAAAACCAGAGACTGTGAAACCTTGAGCTTGGTTACGTATGCAAAGACTTTTGTCAGAAGTGGGATTTGAACCCACGCCTCCAATCGGAGACCAGAAACCTCACTAACTGAGAAGGACAAACAACCTTGAGTCTGGCGCCTTAGACCACTCGGCCATCCTGACACATCTAATGTGAATAACAGGCCAGAATGAAAGTGCATAAAACGTTCAGCAATAAATAAACAGTATGAAATTGGCATTGGTTTTATTTAATCCATCAATTACATTGGTTTTGAATGGAAAGGCAACTCTATATGAACGTTGCTGAATAAAGGATTCATAACAAAGCAGCAGAGTTCTGCAAGAAAACCCAGAGACTGTGAAACCTTGAGCTTGGATGGAAAGACATTTGTCAGAAGTGGGATTTGAACCCCCGCCTCCAATCGGAGACCAGAAACCTCACTAACTGAGAAGGACAAACAACCTTGAGTCTGCCGCCTTAGACCACTCGGCCATCCTGACACATCCTATGTGAAAAACAGGCCAGAATGAAGGTGCATAAAACGTTCAGCAGTACATAAACAGTATGAAATTGGCATTGGTTTTATTTAATCCCTCAATTACATTGGTTTTGAATGGAAAGGCAACTCTATATGAACGTTGCTGAATAAAGGATTCATAACAAAGCACCAGAGTTCTGCAGAAAATCGTTCAGCAATAAATAAACAGTTTGAAATTGGCATTGGTTTTATTTAATCCATCAATTACATTGGTTTTGAATGGAAAGGCAACTCTTTATGAACGTTGCTGAATAAAGGATTCATAACAAAGCACCAGAGTTCTGCCAAAAATCCCAGAGACTGTGAAACCTTGAGCTTGGCTACGTATGGAAAGACTTTTGTCAGAAGTGGGATTTGAACCCACGCCTCCAATCGGAGACTAGAAACCTCACAAACTGAGAAGCACAAACAATCTTGAGTCTGGCGCCTTAGACGATTCGGCCATCCTGACACAGCTAATCTGAAAAACAGGCCAGAATGAAGGTGCATAAAACGTTCAGCAATAAATAAACAGTATGAAATTGGCATTGATTTTATTTAATCCATCAATTACATTGGTTTTGAATGGAAAGGCAACTCTATATGAACGTTGCTGAATAAAGGATTCATAAAATAGCACCAGAGTTCTGCAGAAAATCGTTCAGCAATAAATAAACAGTATGAAATTGGCATTGGTTTTATTTAATCCATCAATTACATTGGTTTTGAATGGAAAGGCAACTCTATGTGAACGTTGCTGAATAAAGAATTCACAACAAAGCACCAGAGTTCTGCAAAAAAAACCAGAGACTGTGAAACCTTGAGCTTGGTTACGTATGCAAAGACTTTTGTCAGAAGTGGGATTTGAACCCACGCCTCCAATCGGAGACCAGAAACCTCACTAACTGAGAAGGACAAACAACATTGAGTCTGGCGCCTTAGACCACTCGGCCATCCTGACACATCTAATGTGAAAAACAGGCCAGAATGAAGCTGCATAAAACGTTCAGCAATAAATAAACAGTATGAAATTGGCATTGGTTTTATTTAATCCCTCAATTACATTGGTTTTTAATGGAAAGGCAACTCTATATGAACGTTGCTGAATAAAGGATTCATAACAAAGCACCAGAGTTCTGCAGAAAATCGTTCAGCAATAAATAAACAGTTTGAAATTGGCATTGGTTTTATTTAATCCATCAATTACATTGGTTTTGAATGGAAAGGCAACTCTTTATGAACGTTGCTGAATAAAGGATTCATAACAAAGCACCAGAGTTCTGCCAAAAATCCCAGAGACTGTGAAACCTTGAGCTTGGCTAAGTATGGAAAGACTTTTGTCAGAAGTGGGATTTGAACCCACGCCTCCAATCGGAGACTAGAAACCTCACAAACTGAGAAGCACAAACAATCTTGAGTCTGGCGCCTTAGACGATTCGGCCATCCTGACACAGCTAATCTGAAAAACAGGCCAGAATGAAGGTGCATAAAACGTTCAGCAATAAATAAACAGTATGAAATTGGCATTGATTTTATTTAATCCATCAATTACATTGGTTTTGAATGGAAAGGCAACTCTATATGAACGTTGCTGAATAAAGGATTCATAACAAATCACCAGAGTTCTGCAGAAAATCGTTCAGCAATAAATAAACAGTTTGAAATTGGCATTGGTTTTATTTAATCCATCAATTACATTGGTTTTGAATGCAAAGGCAACTCTTTATGAACGTTGCTGAATAAAGGATTCATAACAAAGCACCAGAGTTCTGCCAAAAATCCCAGAGACTGTGAAACCTTGATCTTGGTTACGTATGGAAAGACTTTTGTCAGAAGTGGGATTTGAACCCACGCCTCCAATCGGAGACCAGAAACCTCACTAACTGAGAAGGACAAACAACCTTGAGTCTGGCGCCTTAGACCACTCGGCCATCCTGACACATCTAATGTGAAAAACAGGCCAGAATGAAGCTGCATAAAACGTTCAGCAATAAATAAACAGTATGAAATTGGCATTGGTTTTATTTAATCCCTCAATTACATTGGTTTTTAATGGAAAGGCAACTCTATATGAACGTTGCTGAATAAAGGATTCATAACAAAGCACCAGAGTTCTGCAGAAAATCGTTCAGCAATAAATAAACAGTTTGAAATTGGCATTGGTTTTATTTAATCCATCAATTACATTGGTTTTGAATGGAAAGGCAACTCTTTATGAACGTTGCTGAATAAAGGATTCATAACAAAGCACCAGAGTTCTGCCAAAAATCCCAGAGACTGTGAAACCTTGAGCTTGGCTACGTATGGAAAGACTTTTGTCAGAAGTGGGATTTGAACCCACGCCTCCAATCGGAGACTAGAAACCTCACAAACTGAGAAGCACAAACAATCTTGAGTCTGGCGCCTTAGACGATTCGGCCATCCTGACACAGCTAATCTGAAAAACAGGCCAGAATGAAGGTGCATAAAACGTTCAGCAATAAATAAACAGTATGAAATTGGCATTGATTTTATTTAATCCATCAATTACATTGGTTTTGAATGGAAAGGCAACTCTATATGAACGTTGCTGAATAAAGGATTCATAACATAGCACCAGAGTTCTGCAGAAAATCGTTCAGCAATAAATAAACAGTATGAAATTGGCATTGGTTTTATTTAATCCATCAATTACATTGGTTTTGAATGGAAAGGCAACTCTATGTGAACGTTGCTGAATAAAGAATTCACAACAAAGCACCAGAGTTCTGCAAAAAAAACCAGAGACTGTGAAACCTTGAGCTAGGTTACGTATGCAAAGACTTTTGTCAGAAGTGGGATTTGAACCCACGCCTCCAATCGGAGACCAGAAACCTCACTAACTGAGAAGGACAAACAACCTTGAGTCTGGCGCCTTAGACCACTCGGCCATCCTGACACATCTAATGTGAAAAAGGGGCCAGAATGAAGGTGCATAAAACGTTCAGCAATAAATAAACAGTATGAAATTGGCATTGGTTTTATTTAATCCATCAACTACATTGGTTTTGAATGGAAAGGCAACTCTATATGAACGTTGCTGAATAAAGGATTCATAACAAAGCAGCAGAGTTCTGCAAGAAAACCCAGAGACTGTGAAACCTTGAGCTTGGATGGAAGACATTTGTCAGAAGTGGGATTTGAACCCCCGCCTCCAATCGGAGACCAGAAACCTCACTAACTGAGAAGGACAAACAACCTTGAGTCTGCCGCCTTAGACCACTCGGCCATCCTGACACATCCTATGCGAAAAACAGGCCAGAATGAAGGTGCATAAAACGTTCAGCAGTACATAAACAGTATGAAATTGGCATTGGTTTTATTTAATCCATCAATTACATTGGTTTTTAATGGAAAGGCAACTCTATATGAACGTTGCTGAATAAAGTATTCATAACAAAGCACCAGAGTTCTGCATAAAACGTTCAGCAGTACATAAACAGTTTGAAATTGGCATTGGTTTTATTTAATCCATCAATTACATTGGTTTTTAATGGAAAGGCAACTCTATATGAACGTAGCTGAATAAAGTATTCATAACAAAGCACCAGAGTTCTGCAGAAAATCGTTCAGCAATAAATAAACAGTTTGAAATTGGCATTGGTTTTATTTAATCCATCAATTACATTGGTTTTGAATGGAAAGGCAACTCTTTATGAACGTTGCTGAATAAAGGATTCATAACAAAGCACCAGAGTTCTGCCAAAAATCCCAGAGACTGTGAAACCTTGAGCTTGGCTACGTATGGAAAGACTTTTGTCAGAAGTGGGATTTGAACCCACGCCTCCAATCGGAGACTAGAAACCTCACAAACTGAGAAGCACAAACAATCTTGAGTCTGGCGCCTTAGACGATTCGGCCATCCTGACACAGCTAATCTGAAAAACAGGCCAGAATGAAGGTGCATAAAACGTTCAGCAATAAATAAACAGTATGAAATTGGCATTGATTTTATTTAATCCATCAATTACATTGGTTTTGAATGGAAAGGCAACTCTATATGAACGTTGCTGAATAAAGAATTCACAACAAAGCACCAGAGTTCTGCAAAAAAAACCAGAGACTGTGAAACCTTGAGCTTGGTTACATATGCAAAGACTTTTGTCAGAAGTGGGATTTGAACCCACGCCTCCAATCGGAGACCAGAAACCTCACTAACTGAGAAGGACAAACATTCTTGAGTCTGGCGCCTTAGACCACTCGGCCATCCTGACACATCTAATGTGAAAAACAGGCCAGAATGAAAGTGCATAAAACGTTCAGCAATAAATAAACAGTATGAAATTGGCATTGGTTTTATTTAATCCATCAATTACATTGGTTTTGAATGGAAAGGCAACTCTATATGAACGTTGCTGAATAAAGGATTCATAACAAAGCAGCAGAGTTCTGCAAGAAAACCCAGAGACTGTGAAACCTTGAGCTTGGATGGAAAGACATTTGTCAGAAGTGGGATTTGAACCCCCGCCTCCAATCGGAGACCAGAAACCTCACTAACTGAGAAGGACAAACAACCTTGAGTCTGCCGCCTTAGACCACTCGGCCATCCTGACACATCCTATGTGAAAAACAGGCCAGAATGAAGGTGCATAAAACGTTCAGCAGTACATAAACAGTATGAAATTGGCATTGGTTTTATTTAATCCCTCAATTACATTGGTTTTTAATGGAAAGGCAACTCTATATGAACGTTGCTGAATAAAGGATTCATAACAAAGCACCAGAGTTCTGCAGAAAATCGTTCAGCAATAAATAAACAGTTTGAAATTGGCATTGGTTTTATTTAATCCATCAATTACATTGGTTTTGAATGGAAAGGCAACTCTTTATGAACGTTGCTGAATAAAGGATTCATAACAAAGCACCAGAGTTCTGCCAAAAATCCCAGAGACTGTGAAACCTTGAGCTTGGCTACGTATGGAAAGACTTTTGTCAGAAGTGGGATTTGAACCCACGCCTCCAATCGGAGACTAGAAACCTCACAAACTGAGAAGCACAAACAATCTTGAGTCTGGCGCCTTAGACGATTCGGCCATCCTGACACAGCTAATCTGAAAAACAGGCCAGAATGAAGGTGCATAAAACGTTCAGCAATAAATAAACAGTATGAAATTGGCATTGATTTTATTTAATCCATCAATTACATTGGTTTTGAATGGAAAGGCAACTCTATATGAACGTTGCTGAATAAAGAATTCACAACAAAGCACCAGAGTTCTGCAAAAAAAACCAGAGACTGTGAAACCTTGAGCTTGGTTACGTATGCAAAGACTTTTGTCAGAAGTGGGATTTGAACCCACGCCTCCAATCGGAGACCAGAAACCTCACTAACTGAGAAGGACAAACAACCTTGAGTCTGGCGCCTTAGACCACTCGGCCATCCTGACACATCTAATGTGAATAACAGGCCAGAATGAAAGTGCATAAAACGTTCAGCAATAAATAAACAGTATGAAATTGGCATTGGTTTTATTTAATCCATCAATTACATTGGTTTTGAATGGAAAGGCAACTCTATATGAACGTTGCTGAATAAAGGATTCATAACAAAGCAGCAGAGTTCTGCAAGAAAACCCAGAGACTGTGAAACCTTGAGCTTGGATGGAAAGACATTTGTCAGAAGTGGGATTTGAACCCCCGCCTCCAATCGGAGACCAGAAACCTCACTAACTGAGAAGGACAAACAACCTTGAGTCTGCCGCCTTAGACCACTCGGCCATCCTGACACATCCTATGTGAAAAACAGGCCAGAATGAAGGTGCATAAAACGTTCAGCAGTACATAAACAGTATGAAATTGGCATTGGTTTTATTTAATCCCTCAATTACATTGGTTTTGAATGGAAAGGCAACTCTATATGAACGTTGCTGAATAAAGGATTCATAACAAAGCACCAGAGTTCTGCAGAAAATCGTTCAGCAATAAATAAACAGTTTGAAATTGGCATTGGTTTTATTTAATCCATCAATTACATTGGTTTTGAATGGAAAGGCAACTCTTTATGAACGTTGCTGAATAAAGGATTCATAACAAAGCACCAGAGTTCTGCCAAAAATCCCAGAGACTGTGAAACCTTGAGCTTGGCTACGTATGGAAAGACTTTTGTCAGAAGTGGGATTTGAACCCACGCCTCCAATCGGAGACTAGAAACCTCACAAACTGAGAAGCACAAACAATCTTGAGTCTGGCGCCTTAGACGATTCGGCCATCCTGACACAGCTAATCTGAAAAACAGGCCAGAATGAAGGTGCATAAAACGTTCAGCAATAAATAAACAGTATGAAATTGGCATTGATTTTATTTAATCCATCAATTACATTGGTTTTGAATGGAAAGGCAACTCTATATGAACGTTGCTGAATAAAGGATTCATAAAATAGCACCAGAGTTCTGCAGAAAATCGTTCAGCAATAAATAAACAGTATGAAATTGGCATTGGTTTTATTTAATCCATCAATTACATTGGTTTTGAATGGAAAGGCAACTCTATGTGAACGTTGCTGAATAAAGAATTCACAACAAAGCACCAGAGTTCTGCAAAAAAAACCAGAGACTGTGAAACCTTGAGCTTGGTTACGTATGCAAAGACTTTTGTCAGAAGTGGGATTTGAACCCACGCCTCCAATCGGAGACCAGAAACCTCACTAACTGAGAAGGACAAACAACATTGAGTCTGGCGCCTTAGACCACTCGGCCATCCTGACACATCTAATGTGAAAAACAGGCCAGAATGAAGCTGCATAAAACGTTCAGCAATAAATAAACAGTATGAAATTGGCATTGGTTTTATTTAATCCCTCAATTACATTGGTTTTTAATGGAAAGGCAACTCTATATGAACGTTGCTGAATAAAGGATTCATAACAAAGCACCAGAGTTCTGCAGAAAATCGTTCAGCAATAAATAAACAGTTTGAAATTGGCATTGGTTTTATTTAATCCATCAATTACATTGGTTTTGAATGGAAAGGCAACTCTTTATGAACGTTGCTGAATAAAGGATTCATAACAAAGCACCAGAGTTCTGCCAAAAATCCCAGAGACTGTGAAACCTTGAGCTTGGCTAAGTATGGAAAGACTTTTGTCAGAAGTGGGATTTGAACCCACGCCTCCAATCGGAGACTAGAAACCTCACAAACTGAGAAGCACAAACAATCTTGAGTCTGGCGCCTTAGACGATTCGGCCATCCTGACACAGCTAATCTGAAAAACAGGCCAGAATGAAGGTGCATAAAACGTTCAGCAATAAATAAACAGTATGAAATTGGCATTGATTTTATTTAATCCATCAATTACATTGGTTTTGAATGGAAAGGCAACTCTATATGAACGTTGCTGAATAAAGGATTCATAACAAATCACCAGAGTTCTGCAGAAAATCGTTCAGCAATAAATAAACAGTTTGAAATTGGCATTGGTTTTATTTAATCCATCAATTACATTGGTTTTGAATGCAAAGGCAACTCTTTATGAACGTTGCTGAATAAAGAATTCACAACAAAGCACCAGAGTTCTGCAAAAAAAACCAGAGACTGTGAAACCTTGAGCTAGGTTACGTATGCAAAGACTTTTGTCAGAAGTGGGATTTGAACCCACGCCTCCAATCGGAGACCAGAAACCTCACTAACTGAGAAGGACAAACAACCTTGAGTCTGGCGCCTTAGACCACTCGGCCATCCTGACACATCTAATGTGAAAAAGGGGCCAGAATGAAGGTGCATAAAACGTTCAGCAATAAATAAACAGTATGAAATTGGCATTGGTTTTATTTAATCCATCAACTACATTGGTTTTGAATGGAAAGGCAACTCTATATGAACGTTGCTGAATAAAGGATTCATAACAAAGCAGCAGAGTTCTGCAAGAAAACCCAGAGACTGTGAAACCTTGAGCTTGGATGGAAGACATTTGTCAGAAGTGGGATTTGAACCCCCGCCTCCAATCGGAGACCAGAAACCTCACTAACTGAGAAGGACAAACAACCTTGAGTCTGCCGCCTTAGACCACTCGGCCATCCTGACACATCCTATGCGAAAAACAGGCCAGAATGAAGGTGCATAAAACGTTCAGCAGTACATAAACAGTATGAAATTGGCATTGGTTTTATTTAATCCATCAATTACATTGGTTTTTAATGGAAAGGCAACTCTATATGAACGTTGCTGAATAAAGTATTCATAACAAAGCACCAGAGTTCTGCATAAAACGTTCAGCAGTACATAAACAGTTTGAAATTGGCATTGGTTTTATTTAATCCATCAATTACATTGGTTTTTAATGGAAAGGCAACTCTATATGAACGTAGCTGAATAAAGTATTCATAACAAAGCACCAGAGTTCTGCAGAAAATCGTTCAGCAATAAATAAACAGTTTGAAATTGGCATTGGTTTTATTTAATCCATCAATTACATTGGTTTTGAATGGAAAGGCAACTCTTTATGAACGTTGCTGAATAAAGGATTCATAACAAAGCACCAGAGTTCTGCCAAAAATCCCAGAGACTGTGAAACCTTGAGCTTGGCTACGTATGGAAAGACTTTTGTCAGAAGTGGGATTTGAACCCACGCCTCCAATCGGAGACTAGAAACCTCACAAACTGAGAAGCACAAACAATCTTGAGTCTGGCGCCTTAGACGATTCGGCCATCCTGACACAGCTAATCTGAAAAACAGGCCAGAATGAAGGTGCATAAAACGTTCAGCAATAAATAAACAGTATGAAATTGGCATTGATTTTATTTAATCCATCAATTACATTGGTTTTGAATGGAAAGGCAACTCTATATGAACGTTGCTGAATAAAGAATTCACAACAAAGCACCAGAGTTCTGCAAAAAAAACCAGAGACTGTGAAACCTTGAGCTTGGTTACATATGCAAAGACTTTTGTCAGAAGTGGGATTTGAACCCACGCCTCCAATCGGAGACCAGAAACCTCACTAACTGAGAAGGACAAACATTCTTGAGTCTGGCGCCTTAGACCACTCGGCCATCCTGACACATCTAATGTGAAAAACAGGCCAGAATGAAAGTGCATAAAACGTTCAGCAATAAATAAACAGTATGAAATTGGCATTGGTTTTATTTAATCCATCAATTACATTGGTTTTGAATGGAAAGGCAACTCTATATGAACGTTGCTGAATAAAGGATTCATAACAAAGCAGCAGAGTTCTGCAAGAAAACCCAGAGACTGTGAAACCTTGAGCTTGGATGGAAAGACATTTGTCAGAAGTGGGATTTGAACCCCCGCCTCCAATCGGAGACCAGAAACCTCACTAACTGAGAAGGACAAACAACCTTGAGTCTGCCGCCTTAGACCACTCGGCCATCCTGACACATCCTATGTGAAAAACAGGCCAGAATGAAGGTGCATAAAACGTTCAGCAGTACATAAACAGTATGAAATTGGCATTGGTTTTATTTAATCCCTCAATTACATTGGTTTTTAATGGAAAGGCAACTCTATATGAACGTTGCTGAATAAAGGATTCATAACAAAGCACCAGAGTTCTGCAGAAAATCGTTCAGCAATAAATAAACAGTTTGAAATTGGCATTGGTTTTATTTAATCCATCAATTACATTGGTTTTGAATGGAAAGGCAACTCTTTATGAACGTTGCTGAATAAAGGATTCATAACAAAGCACCAGAGTTCTGCCAAAAATCCCAGAGACTGTGAAACCTTGAGCTTGGCTACGTATGGAAAGACTTTTGTCAGAAGTGGGATTTGAACCCACGCCTCCAATCGGAGACTAGAAACCTCACAAACTGAGAAGCACAAACAATCTTGAGTCTGGCGCCTTAGACGATTCGGCCATCCTGACACAGCTAATCTGAAAAACAGGCCAGAATGAAGGTGCATAAAACGTTCAGCAATAAATAAACAGTATGAAATTGGCATTGATTTTATTTAATCCATCAATTACATTGGTTTTGAATGGAAAGGCAACTCTATATGAACGTTGCTGAATAAAGAATTCACAACAAAGCACCAGAGTTCTGCAAAAAAAACCAGAGACTGTGAAACCTTGAGCTTGGTTACATATGCAAAGACTTTTGTCAGAAGTGGGATTTGAACCCACGCCTCCAATCGGAGACCAGAAACCTCACTAACTGAGAAGGACAAACATTCTTGAGTCTGGCGCCTTAGACCACTCGGCCATCCTGACACATCTAATGTGAAAAACAGGCCAGAATGAAAGTGCATAAAACGTTCAGCAATAAATAAACAGTATGAAATTGGCATTGGTTTTATTTAATCCATCAATTACATTGGTTTTGAATGGAAAGGCAACTCTATATGAACGTTGCTGAATAAAGGATTCATAACAAAGCAGCAGAGTTCTGCAAGAAAACCCAGAGACTGTGAAACCTTGAGCTTGGATGGAAAGACATTTGTCAGAAGTGGGATTTGAACCCCCGCCTCCAATCGGAGACCAGAAACCTCACTAACTGAGAAGGACAAACAACCTTGAGTCTGCCGCCTTAGACCACTCGGCCATCCTGACACATCCTATGTGAAAAACAGGCCAGAATGAAGGTGCATAAAACGTTCAGCAGTACATAAACAGTATGAAATTGGCATTGGTTTTATTTAATCCCTCAATTACATTGGTTTTTAATGGAAAGGCAACTCTATATGAACGTTGCTGAATAAAGGATTCATAACAAAGCACCAGAGTTCTGCAGAAAATCGTTCAGCAATAAATAAACAGTTTGAAATTGGCATTGGTTTTATTTAATCCATCAATTACATTGGTTTTGAATGGAAAGGCAACTCTTTATGAACGTTGCTGAATAAAGGATTCATAACAAAGCACCAGAGTTCTGCCAAAAATCCCAGAGACTGTGAAACCTTGAGCTTGGCTACGTATGGAAAGACTTTTGTCAGAAGTGGGATTTGAACCCACGCCTCCAATCGGAGACTAGAAACCTCACAAACTGAGAAGCACAAACAATCTTGAGTCTGGCGCCTTAGACGATTCGGCCATCCTGACACAGCTAATCTGAAAAACAGGCCAGAATGAAGGTGCATAAAACGTTCAGCAATAAATAAACAGTATGAAATTGGCATTGATTTTATTTAATCCATCAATTACATTGGTTTTGAATGGAAAGGCAACTCTATATGAACGTTGCTGAATAAAGGATTCATAACATAGCACCAGAGTTCTGCAGAAAATCGTTCAGCAATAAATAAACAGTATGAAATTGGCATTGGTTTTATTTAATCCATCAATTACATTGGTTTTGAATGGAAAGGCAACTCTATGTGAACGTTGCTGAATAAAGAATTCACAACAAAGCACCAGAGTTCTGCAAAAAAAACCAGAGACTGTGAAACCTTGAGCTAGGTTACGTATGCAAAGACTTTTGTCAGAAGTGGGATTTGAACCCACGCCTCCAATCGGAGACCAGAAACCTCACTAACTGAGAAGGACAAACAACCTTGAGTCTGGCGCCTTAGACCACTCGGCCATCCTGACACATCTAATGTGAAAAAGGGGCCAGAATGAAGGTGCATAAAACGTTCAGCAATAAATAAACAGTATGAAATTGGCATTGGTTTTATTTAATCCATCAACTACATTGGTTTTGAATGGAAAGGCAACTCTATATGAACGTTGCTGAATAAAGGATTCATAACAAAGCAGCAGAGTTCTGCAAGAAAACCCAGAGACTGTGAAACCTTGAGCTTGGATGGAAGACATTTGTCAGAAGTGGGATTTGAACCCCCGCCTCCAATCGGAGACCAGAAACCTCACTAACTGAGAAGGACAAACAACCTTGAGTCTGCCGCCTTAGACCACTCGGCCATCCTGACACATCCTATGCGAAAAACAGGCCAGAATGAAGGTGCATAAAACGTTCAGCAGTACATAAACAGTATGAAATTGGCATTGGTTTTATTTAATCCATCAATTACATTGGTTTTTAATGGAAAGGCAACTCTATATGAACGTTGCTGAATAAAGTATTCATAACAAAGCACCAGAGTTCTGCATAAAACGTTCAGCAGTACATAAACAGTTTGAAATTGGCATTGGTTTTATTTAATCCATCAATTACATTGGTTTTTAATGGAAAGGCAACTCTATATGAACGTAGCTGAATAAAGTATTCATAACAAAGCACCAGAGTTCTGCAGAAAATCGTTCAGCAATAAATAAACAGTTTGAAATTGGCATTGGTTTTATTTAATCCATCAATTACATTGGTTTTGAATGGAAAGGCAACTCTTTATGAACGTTGCTGAATAAAGGATTCATAACAAAGCACCAGAGTTCTGCCAAAAATCCCAGAGACTGTGAAACCTTGAGCTTGGCTACGTATGGAAAGACTTTTGTCAGAAGTGGGATTTGAACCCACGCCTCCAATCGGAGACTAGAAACCTCACAAACTGAGAAGCACAAACAATCTTGAGTCTGGCGCCTTAGACGATTCGGCCATCCTGACACAGCTAATCTGAAAAACAGGCCAGAATGAAGGTGCATAAAACGTTCAGCAATAAATAAACAGTATGAAATTGGCATTGATTTTATTTAATCCATCAATTACATTGGTTTTGAATGGAAAGGCAACTCTATATGAACGTTGCTGAATAAAGAATTCACAACAAAGCACCAGAGTTCTGCAAAAAAAACCAGAGACTGTGAAACCTTGAGCTTGGTTACATATGCAAAGACTTTTGTCAGAAGTGGGATTTGAACCCACGCCTCCAATCGGAGACCAGAAACCTCACTAACTGAGAAGGACAAACATTCTTGAGTCTGGCGCCTTAGACCACTCGGCCATCCTGACACATCTAATGTGAAAAACAGGCCAGAATGAAAGTGCATAAAACGTTCAGCAATAAATAAACAGTATGAAATTGGCATTGGTTTTATTTAATCCATCAATTACATTGGTTTTGAATGGAAAGGCAACTCTATATGAACGTTGCTGAATAAAGGATTCATAACAAAGCAGCAGAGTTCTGCAAGAAAACCCAGAGACTGTGAAACCTTGAGCTTGGATGGAAAGACATTTGTCAGAAGTGGGATTTGAACCCCCGCCTCCAATCGGAGACCAGAAACCTCACTAACTGAGAAGGACAAACAACCTTGAGTCTGCCGCCTTAGACCACTCGGCCATCCTGACACATCCTATGTGAAAAACAGGCCAGAATGAAGGTGCATAAAACGTTCAGCAGTACATAAACAGTATGAAATTGGCATTGGTTTTATTTAATCCCTCAATTACATTGGTTTTTAATGGAAAGGCAACTCTATATGAACGTTGCTGAATAAAGGATTCATAACAAAGCACCAGAGTTCTGCAGAAAATCGTTCAGCAATAAATAAACAGTTTGAAATTGGCATTGGTTTTATTTAATCCATCAATTACATTGGTTTTGAATGGAAAGGCAACTCTTTATGAACGTTGCTGAATAAAGGATTCATAACAAAGCACCAGAGTTCTGCCAAAAATCCCAGAGACTGTGAAACCTTGAGCTTGGCTACGTATGGAAAGACTTTTGTCAGAAGTGGGATTTGAACCCACGCCTCCAATCGGAGACTAGAAACCTCACAAACTGAGAAGCACAAACAATCTTGAGTCTGGCGCCTTAGACGATTCGGCCATCCTGACACAGCTAATCTGAAAAACAGGCCAGAATGAAGGTGCATAAAACGTTCAGCAATAAATAAACAGTATGAAATTGGCATTGATTTTATTTAATCCATCAATTACATTGGTTTTGAATGGAAAGGCAACTCTATATGAACGTTGCTGAATAAAGAATTCACAACAAAGCACCAGAGTTCTGCAAAAAAAACCAGAGACTGTGAAACCTTGAGCTTGGTTACATATGCAAAGACTTTTGTCAGAAGTGGGATTTGAACCCACGCCTCCAATCGGAGACCAGAAACCTCACTAACTGAGAAGGACAAACATTCTTGAGTCTGGCGCCTTAGACCACTCGGCCATCCTGACACATCTAATGTGAAAAACAGGCCAGAATGAAAGTGCATAAAACGTTCAGCAATAAATAAACAGTATGAAATTGGCATTGGTTTTATTTAATCCATCAATTACATTGGTTTTGAATGGAAAGGCAACTCTATATGAACGTTGCTGAATAAAGGATTCATAACAAAGCAGCAGAGTTCTGCAAGAAAACCCAGAGACTGTGAAACCTTGAGCTTGGATGGAAAGACATTTGTCAGAAGTGGGATTTGAACCCCCGCCTCCAATCGGAGACCAGAAACCTCACTAACTGAGAAGGACAAACAACCTTGAGTCTGCCGCCTTAGACCACTCGGCCATCCTGACACATCCTATGTGAAAAACAGGCCAGAATGAAGGTGCATAAAACGTTCAGCAGTACATAAACAGTATGAAATTGGCATTGGTTTTATTTAATCCCTCAATTACATTGGTTTTTAATGGAAAGGCAACTCTATATGAACGTTGCTGAATAAAGGATTCATAACAAAGCACCAGAGTTCTGCAGAAAATCGTTCAGCAATAAATAAACAGTTTGAAATTGGCATTGGTTTTATTTAATCCATCAATTACATTGGTTTTGAATGGAAAGGCAACTCTTTATGAACGTTGCTGAATAAAGGATTCATAACAAAGCACCAGAGTTCTGCCAAAAATCCCAGAGACTGTGAAACCTTGAGCTTGGCTACGTATGGAAAGACTTTTGTCAGAAGTGGGATTTGAACCCACGCCTCCAATCGGAGACTAGAAACCTCACAAACTGAGAAGCACAAACAATCTTGAGTCTGGCGCCTTAGACGATTCGGCCATCCTGACACAGCTAATCTGAAAAACAGGCCAGAATGAAGGTGCATAAAACGTTCAGCAATAAATAAACAGTATGAAATTGGCATTGGTTTTATTTAATCCCTCAATTACATTGGTTTTTAATGGAAAGGCAACTCTATATGAACGTTGCTGAATAAAGGATTCATAACAAAGCACCAGAGTTCTGCAGAAAATCGTTCAGCAATAAATAAACAGTTTGAAATTGGCATTGGTTTTATTTAATCCATCAATTACATTGGTTTTGAATGGAAAGGCAACTCTTTATGAACGTTGCTGAATAAAGGATTCATAACAAAGCACCAGAGTTCTGCCAAAAATCCCAGAGACTGTGAAACCTTGAGCTTGGCTACGTATGGAAAGACTTTTGTCAGAAGTGGGATTTGAACCCACGCCTCCAATCGGAGACTAGAAACCTCACAAACTGAGAAGCACAAACAATCTTGAGTCTGGCGCCTTAGACGATTCGGCCATCCTGACACAGCTAATCTGAAAAACAGGCCAGAATGAAGGTGCATAAAACGTTCAGCAATAAATAAACAGTATGAAATTGGCATTGATTTTATTTAATCCATCAATTACATTGGTTTTGAATGGAAAGGCAACTCTATATGAACGTTGCTGAATAAAGAATTCACAACAAAGCACCAGAGTTCTGCAAAAAAAAACAGAGACTGTGAAACCTTGAGCTTGGTTACGTATGCAAAGACTTTTGTCAGAAGTGGGATTTGAACCCACGCCTCCAATCGGAGACCAGAAACCTCACTAACTGAGAAGGACAAACAACCTTGAGTCTGGCGCCTTAGACCACTCGGCCATCCTGACACATCTAATGTGAATAACAGGCCAGAATGAAAGTGCATAAAACGTTCAGCAATAAATAAACAGTATGAAATTGGCATTGGTTTTATTTAATCCATCAATTACATTGGTTTTGAATGGAAAGGCAACTCTATATGAACGTTGCTGAATAAAGGATTCATAACAAAGCAGCAGAGTTCTGCAAGAAAACCCAGAGACTGTGAAACCTTGAGCTTGGATGGAAAGACATTTGTCAGAAGTGGGATTTGAACCCCCGCCTCCAATCGGAGACCAGAAACCTCACTAACTGAGAAGGACAAACAACCTTGAGTCTGCCGCCTTAGACCACTCGGCCATCCTGACACATCCTATGTGAAAAACAGGCCAGAATGAAGGTGCATAAAACGTTCAGCAGTACATAAACAGTATGAAATTGGCATTGGTTTTATTTAATCCCTCAATTACATTGGTTTTTAATGGAAAGGCAACTCTATATGAACGTTGCTGAATAAAGGATTCATAACAAAGCACCAGAGTTCTGCAGAAAATCGTTCAGCAATAAATAAACAGTTTGAAATTGGCATTGGTTTTATTTAATCCATCAATTACATTGGTTTTGAATGGAAAGGCAACTCTTTATGAACGTTGCTGAATAAAGGATTCATAACAAAGCACCAGAGTTCTGCCAAAAATCCCAGAGACTGTGAAACCTTGAGCTTGGCTACGTATGGAAAGACTTTTGTCAGAAGTGGGATTTGAACCCACGCCTCCAATCGGAGACTAGAAACCTCACAAACTGAGAAGCACAAACAATCTTGAGTCTGGCGCCTTAGACGATTCGGCCATCCTGACACAGCTAATCTGAAAAACAGGCCAGAATGAAGGTGCATAAAACGTTCAGCAATAAATAAACAGTATGAAATTGGCATTGATTTTATTTAATCCATCAATTACATTGGTTTTGAATGGAAAGGCAACTCTATATGAACGTTGCTGAATAAAGGATTCATAAAATAGCACCAGAGTTCTGCAGAAAATCGTTCAGCAATAAATAAACAGTATGAAATTGGCATTGGTTTTATTTAATCCATCAATTACATTGGTTTTGAATGGAAAGGCAACTCTATGTGAACGTTGCTGAATAAAGAATTCACAACAAAGCACCAGAGTTCTGCAAAAAAAAACAGAGACTGTGAAACCTTGAGCTTGGTTACGTATGCAAAGACTTTTGTCAGAAGTGGGATTTGAACCCACGCCTCCAATCGGAGACCAGAAACCTCACTAACTGAGAAGGACAAACAACATTGAGTCTGGCGCCTTAGACCACTCGGCCATCCTGACACATCTAATGTGAAAAACAGGCCAGAATGAAGCTGCATAAAACGTTCAGCAATAAATAAACAGTATGAAATTGGCATTGGTTTTATTTAATCCCTCAATTACATTGGTTTTTAATGGAAAGGCAACTCTATATGAACGTTGCTGAATAAAGGATTCATAACAAAGCACCAGAGTTCTGCAGAAAATCGTTCAGCAATAAATAAACAGTTTGAAATTGGCATTGGTTTTATTTAATCCATCAATTACATTGGTTTTGAATGGAAAGGCAACTCTTTATGAACGTTGCTGAATAAAGGATTCATAACAAAGCACCAGAGTTCTGCCAAAAATCCCAGAGACTGTGAAACCTTGAGCTTGGCTAAGTATGGAAAGACTTTTGTCAGAAGTGGGATTTGAACCCACGCCTCCAATCGGAGACTAGAAACCTCACAAACTGAGAAGCACAAACAATCTTGAGTCTGGCGCCTTAGACGATTCGGCCATCCTGACACAGCTAATCTGAAAAACAGGCCAGAATGAAGGTGCATAAAACGTTCAGCAATAAATAAACAGTATGAAATTGGCATTGATTTTATTTAATCCATCAATTACATTGGTTTTGAATGGAAAGGCAACTCTATATGAACGTTGCTGAATAAAGGATTCATAACAAATCACCAGAGTTCTGCAGAAAATCGTTCAGCAATAAATAAACAGTTTGAAATTGGCATTGGTTTTATTTAATCCATCAATTACATTGGTTTTGAATGCAAAGGCAACTCTTTATGAACGTTGCTGAATAAAGGATTCATAACAAAGCACCAGAGTTCTGCCAAAAATCCCAGAGACTGTGAAACCTTGATCTTGGTTACGTATGGAAAGACTTTTGTCAGAAGTGGGATTTGAACCCACGCCTCCAATCGGAGACCAGAAACCTCACTAACTGAAAAGGACAAACAACCTTGAGTCTGGCGCCTTAGACCACTCGGCCATCCTGACACATCTAATGTGAAAAACAGGCCAGAATGAAGCTGCATAAAACGTTCAGCAATAAATAAACAGTATGAAATTGGCATTGGTTTTATTTAATCCCTCAATTACATTGGTTTTTAATGGAAAGGCAACTCTATATGAACGTTGCTGAATAAAGGATTCATAACAAAGCACCAGAGTTCTGCAGAAAATCGTTCAGCAATAAATAAACAGTTTGAAATTGGCATTGGTTTTATTTAATCCATCAATTACATTGGTTTTGAATGGAAAGGCAACTCTTTATGAACGTTGCTGAATAAAGGATTCATAACAAAGCACCAGAGTTCTGCCAAAAATCCCAGAGACTGTGAAACCTTGAGCTTGGCTACGTATGGAAAGACTTTTGTCAGAAGTGGGATTTGAACCCACGCCTCCAATCGGAGACTAGAAACCTCACAAACTGAGAAGCACAAACAATCTTGAGTCTGGCGCCTTAGACGATTCGGCCATCCTGACACAGCTAATCTGAAAAACAGGCCAGAATGAAGGTGCATAAAACGTTCAGCAATAAATAAACAGTATGAAATTGGCATTGATTTTATTTAATCCATCAATTACATTGGTTTTGAATGGAAAGGCAACTCTATATGAACGTTGCTGAATAAAGGATTCATAACATAGCACCAGAGTTCTGCAGAAAATCGTTCAGCAATAAATAAACAGTATGAAATTGGCATTGGTTTTATTTAATCCATCAATTACATTGGTTTTGAATGGAAAGGCAACTCTATGTGAACGTTGCTGAATAAAGAATTCACAACAAAGCACCAGAGTTCTGCAAAAAAAACCAGAGACTGTGAAACCTTGAGCTTGGTTACGTATGCAAAGACTTTTGTCAGAAGTGGGATTTGAACCCACGCCTCCAATCGGAGACCAGAAACCTCACTAACTGAGAAGGACAAACAACCTTGAGTCTGGCGCCTTAGACCACTCGGCCATCCTGACACATCTAATGTGAAAAAGGGGCCAGAATGAAGGTGCATAAAACGTTCAGCAATAAATAAACAGTATGAAATTGGCATTGGTTTTATTTAATCCATCAACTACATTGGTTTTGAATGGAAAGGCAACTCTATATGAACGTTGCTGAATAAAGGATTCATAACAAAGCAGCAGAGTTCTGCAAGAAAACCCAGAGACTGTGAAACCTTGAGCTTGGATGGAAGACATTTGTCAGAAGTGGGATTTGAACCCCCGCCTCCAATCGGAGACCAGAAACCTCACTAACTGAGA
Source organism: Barbatula barbatula (assembly GCF_947034865.1). Lineage (NCBI taxonomy): Eukaryota > Metazoa > Chordata > Actinopteri > Cypriniformes > Nemacheilidae > Barbatula > Barbatula barbatula. The sequence goes on from NC_136764.1 coordinate 27,847,019, forward strand.
AGGACAAACAACCTTGAGTCTGCCGCCTTAGACCACTCGGCCATCCTGACACATCCTATGCGAAAAACAGGCCAGAATGAAGGTGCATAAAACGTTCAGCAGTACATAAACAGTATGAAATTGGCATTGGTTTTATTTAATCCATCAATTACATTGGTTTTTAATGGAAAGGCAACTCTATATGAACGTTGCTGAATAAAGTATTCATAACAAAGCACCAGAGTTCTGCATAAAACGTTCAGCAGTACATAAACAGTTTGAAATTGGCATTGGTTTTATTTAATCCATCAATTACATTGGTTTTGAATGGAAAGGCAACTCTATATGAACGTTGCTGAATAAAGGATTCATAACAAAGCACCAGAGTTCTGCAGAAAATCGTTCAGCAATAAATAAACAGTTTGAAATTGGCATTGGTTTTATTTAATCCCTCAATTACATTGGTTTTTAATGGAAAGGCAACTCTATATGAACGTTGCTGAATAAAGGATTCATAACAAAGCACCAGAGTTCTGCAGAAAATCGTTCAGCAATAAATAAACAGTTTGAAATTGGCATTGGTTTTATTTAATCCATCAATTACATTGGTTTTGAATGGAAAGGCAACTCTTTATGAACGTTGCTGAATAAAGGATTCATAACAAAGCACCAGAGTTCTGCCAAAAATCCCAGAGACTGTGAAACCTTGAGCTTGGCTACGTATGGAAAGACTTTTGTCAGAAGTGGGATTTGAACCCACGCCTCCAATCGGAGACTAGAAACCTCACAAACTGAGAAGCACAAACAATCTTGAGTCTGGCGCCTTAGACGATTCGGCCATCCTGACACAGCTAATCTGAAAAACAGGCCAGAATGAAGGTGCATAAAACGTTCAGCAATAAATAAACAGTATGAAATTGGCATTGATTTTATTTAATCCATCAATTACATTGGTTTTGAATGGAAAGGCAACTCTATATGAACGTTGCTGAATAAAGGATTCATAAAATAGCACCAGAGTTCTGCAGAAAATCGTTCAGCAATAAATAAACAGTATGAAATTGGCATTGGTTTTATTTAATCCATCAATTACATTGGTTTTGAATGGAAAGGCAACTCTATGTGAACGTTGCTGAATAAAGAATTCACAACAAAGCACCAGAGTTCTGCAAAAAAAAACAGAGACTGTGAAACCTTGAGCTTGGTTACGTATGCAAAGACTTTTGTCAGAAGTGGGATTTGAACCCACGCCTCCAATCGGAGACCAGAAACCTCACTAACTGAGAAGGACAAACAACATTGAGTCTGGCGCCTTAGACCACTCGGCCATCCTGACACATCTAATGTGAAAAACAGGCCAGAATGAAGCTGCATAAAACGTTCAGCAATAAATAAACAGTATGAAATTGGCATTGGTTTTATTTAATCCCTCAATTACATTGGTTTTTAATGGAAAGGCAACTCTATATGAACGTTGCTGAATAAAGGATTCATAACAAAGCACCAGAGTTCTGCAGAAAATCGTTCAGCAATAAATAAACAGTTTGAAATTGGCATTGGTTTTATTTAATCCATCAATTACATTGGTTTTGAATGGAAAGGCAACTCTTTATGAACGTTGCTGAATAAAGGATTCATAACAAAGCACCAGAGTTCTGCCAAAAATCCCAGAGACTGTGAAACCTTGAGCTTGGCTAAGTATGGAAAGACTTTTGTCAGAAGTGGGATTTGAACCCACGCCTCCAATCGGAGACTAGAAACCTCACAAACTGAGAAGCACAAACAATCTTGAGTCTGGCGCCTTAGACGATTCGGCCATCCTGACACAGCTAATCTGAAAAACAGGCCAGAATGAAGGTGCATAAAACGTTCAGCAATAAATAAACAGTATGAAATTGGCATTGATTTTATTTAATCCATCAATTACATTGGTTTTGAATGGAAAGGCAACTCTATATGAACGTTGCTGAATAAAGGATTCATAACAAATCACCAGAGTTCTGCAGAAAATCGTTCAGCAATAAATAAACAGTTTGAAATTGGCATTGGTTTTATTTAATCCATCAATTACATTGGTTTTGAATGCAAAGGCAACTCTTTATGAACGTTGCTGAATAAAGGATTCATAACAAAGCACCAGAGTTCTGCCAAAAATCCCAGAGACTGTGAAACCTTGATCTTGGTTACGTATGGAAAGACTTTTGTCAGAAGTGGGATTTGAACCCACGCCTCCAATCGGAGACCAGAAACCTCACTAACTGAAAAGGACAAACAACCTTGAGTCTGGCGCCTTAGACCACTCGGCCATCCTGACACATCTAATGTGAAAAACAGGCCAGAATGAAGCTGCATAAAACGTTCAGCAATAAATAAACAGTATGAAATTGGCATTGGTTTTATTTAATCCCTCAATTACATTGGTTTTTAATGGAAAGGCAACTCTATATGAACGTTGCTGAATAAAGGATTCATAACAAAGCACCAGAGTTCTGCAGAAAATCGTTCAGCAATAAATAAACAGTTTGAAATTGGCATTGGTTTTATTTAATCCATCAATTACATTGGTTTTGAATGGAAAGGCAACTCTTTATGAACGTTGCTGAATAAAGGATTCATAACAAAGCACCAGAGTTCTGCCAAAAATCCCAGAGACTGTGAAACCTTGAGCTTGGCTACGTATGGAAAGACTTTTGTCAGAAGTGGGATTTGAACCCACGCCTCCAATCGGAGACTAGAAACCTCACAAACTGAGAAGCACAAACAATCTTGAGTCTGGCGCCTTAGACGATTCGGCCATCCTGACACAGCTAATCTGAAAAACAGGCCAGAATGAAGGTGCATAAAACGTTCAGCAATAAATAAACAGTATGAAATTGGCATTGATTTTATTTAATCCATCAATTACATTGGTTTTGAATGGAAAGGCAACTCTATATGAACGTTGCTGAATAAAGGATTCATAACATAGCACCAGAGTTCTGCAGAAAATCGTTCAGCAATAAAAAAACAGTATGAAATTGGCATTGGTTTTATTTAATCCATCAATTACATTGGTTTTGAATGGAAAGGCAACTCTATGTGAACGTTGCTGAATAAAGAATTCACAACAAAGCACCAGAGTTCTGCAAAAAAAACCAGAGACTGTGAAACCTTGAGCTTGGTTACGTATGCAAAGACTTTTGTCAGAAGTGGGATTTGAACCCACGCCTCCAATCGGAGACCAGAAACCTCACTAACTGAGAAGGACAAACAACCTTGAGTCTGGCGCCTTAGACCACTCGGCCATCCTGACACATCTAATGTGAAAAAGGGGCCAGAATGAAGGTGCATAAAACGTTCAGCAATAAATAAACAGTATGAAATTGGCATTGGTTTTATTTAATCCATCAACTACATTGGTTTTGAATGGAAAGGCAACTCTATATGAACGTTGCTGAATAAAGGATTCATAACAAAGCAGCAGAGTTCTGCAAGAAAACCCAGAGACTGTGAAACCTTGAGCTTGGATGGAAGACATTTGTCAGAAGTGGGATTTGAACCCCCGCCTCCAATCGGAGACCAGAAACCTCACTAACTGAGAAGGACAAACAACCTTGAGTCTGCCGCCTTAGACCACTCGGCCATCCTGACACATCCTATGCGAAAAACAGGCCAGAATGAAGGTGCATAAAACGTTCAGCAGTACATAAACAGTATGAAATTGGCATTGGTTTTATTTAATCCATCAATTACATTGGTTTTTAATGGAAAGGCAACTCTATATGAACGTTGCTGAATAAAGTATTCATAACAAAGCACCAGAGTTCTGCATAAAACGTTCAGCAGTACATAAACAGTTTGAAATTGGCATTGGTTTTATTTAATCCATCAATTACATTGGTTTTTAATGGAAAGGCAACTCTATATGAACGTAGCTGAATAAAGTATTCATAACAAAGCACCAGAGTTCTGCAGAAAATCGTTCAGCAATAAATAAACAGTTTGAAATTGGCATTGGTTTTATTTAATCCATCAATTACATTGGTTTTGAATGGAAAGGCAACTCTTTATGAACGTTGCTGAATAAAGGATTCATAACAAAGCACCAGAGTTCTGCCAAAAATCCCAGAGACTGTGAAACCTTGAGCTTGGCTACGTATGGAAAGACTTTTGTCAGAAGTGGGATTTGAACCCACGCCTCCAATCGGAGACTAGAAACCTCACAAACTGAGAAGCACAAACAATCTTGAGTCTGGCGCCTTAGACGATTCGGCCATCCTGACACAGCTAATCTGAAAAACAGGCCAGAATGAAGGTGCATAAAACGTTCAGCAATAAATAAACAGTATGAAATTGGCATTGATTTTATTTAATCCATCAATTACATTGGTTTTGAATGGAAAGGCAACTCTATATGAACGTTGCTGAATAAAGAATTCACAACAAAGCACCAGAGTTCTGCAAAAAAAACCAGAGACTGTGAAACCTTGAGCTTGGTTACATATGCAAAGACTTTTGTCAGAAGTGGGATTTGAACCCACGCCTCCAATCGGAGACCAGAAACCTCACTAACTGAGAAGGACAAACATTCTTGAGTCTGGCGCCTTAGACCACTCGGCCATCCTGACACATCTAATGTGAAAAACAGGCCAGAATGAAAGTGCATAAAACGTTCAGCAATAAATAAACAGTATGAAATTGGCATTGGTTTTATTTAATCCATCAATTACATTGGTTTTGAATGGAAAGGCAACTCTATATGAACGTTGCTGAATAAAGGATTCATAACAAAGCAGCAGAGTTCTGCAAGAAAACCCAGAGACTGTGAAACCTTGAGCTTGGATGGAAAGACATTTGTCAGAAGTGGGATTTGAACCCCCGCCTCCAATCGGAGACCAGAAACCTCACTAACTGAGAAGGACAAACAACCTTGAGTCTGCCGCCTTAGACCACTCGGCCATCCTGACACATCCTATGTGAAAAACAGGCCAGAATGAAGGTGCATAAAACGTTCAGCAGTACATAAACAGTATGAAATTGGCATTGGTTTTATTTAATCCCTCAATTACATTGGTTTTTAATGGAAAGGCAACTCTATATGAACGTTGCTGAATAAAGGATTCATAACAAAGCACCAGAGTTCTGCAGAAAATCGTTCAGCAATAAATAAACAATTTGAAATTGGCATTGGTTTTATTTAATCCATCAATTACATTGGTTTTGAATGGAAAGGCAACTCTTTATGAACGTTGCTGAATAAAGGATTCATAACAAAGCACCAGAGTTCTGCCAAAAATCCCAGAGACTGTGAAACCTTGAGCTTGGCTACGTATGGAAAGACTTTTGTCAGAAGTGGGATTTGAACCCACGCCTCCAATCGGAGACTAGAAACCTCACAAACTGAGAAGCACAAACAATCTTGAGTCTGGCGCCTTAGACGATTCGGCCATCCTGACACAGCTAATCTGAAAAGCAGGCCAGAATGAAGGTGCATTAAACGTTCAGCAATAAATAAACAGTATGAAATTGGCATTGATTTTATTTAATCCATCAATTACATTGGTTTTGAATGGAAAGGCAACTCTATATGAACGTTGCTGAATAAAGAATTCACAACAAAGCACCAGAGTTCTGCAAAAAAAACCAGAGACTGTGAAACCTTGAGCTTGGTTACATATGCAAAGACTTTTGTCAGAAGTGGGATTTGAACCCACGCCTCCAATCGGAGACCAGAAACCTCACTAACTGAGAAGGACAAACATTCTTGAGTCTGGCGCCTTAGACCACTCGGCCATCCTGACACATCTAATGTGAAAAACAGGCCAGAATGAAAGTGCATAAAACGTTCAGCAATAAATAAACAGTATGAAATTGGCATTGGTTTTATTTAATCCATCAATTACATTGGTTTTGAATGGAAAGGCAACTCTATATGAACGTTGCTGAATAAAGGATTCATAACAAAGCAGCAGAGTTCTGCAAGAAAACCCAGAGACTGTGAAACCTTGAGCTTGGATGGAAAGACATTTGTCAGAAGTGGGATTTGAACCCCCGCCTCCAATCGGAGACCAGAAACCTCACTAACTGAGAAGGACAAACAACCTTGAGTCTGCCGCCTTAGACCACTCGGCCATCCTGACACATCCTATGTGAAAAACAGGCCAGAATGAAGGTGCATAAAACGTTCAGCAGTACATAAACAGTATGAAATTGGCATTGGTTTTATTTAATCCCTCAATTACATTGGTTTTTAATGGAAAGGCAACTCTATATGAACGTTGCTGAATAAAGGATTCATAACAAAGCACCAGAGTTCTGCAGAAAATCGTTCAGCAATAAATAAACAGTTTGAAATTGGCATTGGTTTTATTTAATCCATCAATTACATTGGTTTTGAATGGAAAGGCAACTCTTTATGAACGTTGCTGAATAAAGGATTCATAACAAAGCACCAGAGTTCTGCCAAAAATCCCAGAGACTGTGAAACCTTGAGCTTGGCTACGTATGGAAAGACTTTTGTCAGAAGTGGGATTTGAACCTACGCCTCCAATCGGAGACTAGAAACCTCACAAACTGAGAAGCACAAACAATCTTGAGTCTGGCGCCTTAGACGATTCGGCCATCCTGACACAGCTAATCTGAAAAACAGGCCAGAATGAAGGTGCATAAAACGTTCAGCAATAAATAAACAGTATGAAATTGGCATTGATTTTATTTAATCCATCAATTACATTGGTTTTGAATGGAAAGGCAACTCTATATGAACGTTGCTGAATAAAGGATTCATAAAATAGCACCAGAGTTCTGCAGAAAATCGTTCAGCAATAAATAAACAGTATGAAATTGGCATTGGTTTTATTTAATCCATCAATTACATTGGTTTTGAATGGAAAGGCAACTCTATGTGAACGTTGCTGAATAAAGAATTCACAACAAAGCAGCAGAGTTCTGCAAAAAAAACCAGAGACTGTGAAACCTTGAGCTTGGTTACGTATGCAAAGACTTTTGTCAGAAGTGGGATTTGAACCCACGCCTCCAATCGGAGACCAGAAACCTCACTAACTGACAAGGACAAACAACATTGAGTCTGGCGCCTTAGACCACTCGACCATCCTGACACATCTAATGTGAAAAACAGGCCAGAATGAAGCTGCATAAAACGTTCAGCAATAAATAAACAGTATGAAATTGGCATTGGTTTTATTTAATCCCTCAATTACATTGGTTTTTAATGGAAAGGCAACTCTATATGAACGTTGCTGAATAAAGGATTCATAACAAAGCACCAGAGTTCTGCAGAAAATCGTTCAGCAATAAATAAACAGTTTGAAATTGGCATTGGTTTTATTTAATCCATCAATTACATTGGTTTTGAATGGAAAGGCAACTCTTTATGAACGTTGCTGAATAAAGGATTCATAACAAAGCACCAGAGTTCTGCCAAAAATCCCAGAGACTGTGAAACCTTGAGCTTGGCTAAGTATGGAAAGACTTTTGTCAGAAGTGGGATTTGAACCCACGCCTCCAATCGGAGACTAGAAACCTCACAAACTGAGAAGCACAAACAATCTTGAGTCTGGCGCCTTAGACGATTCGGCCATCCTGACACAGCTAATCTGAAAAACAGGCCAGAATGAAGGTGCATAAAACGTTCAGCAATAAATAAACAGTATGAAATTGGCATTGATTTTATTTAATCCATCAATTACATTGGTTTTGAATGGAAAGGCAACTCTATATGAACGTTGCTGAATAAAGGATTCATAACAAATCACCAGAGTTCTGCAGAAAATCGTTCAGCAATAAATAAACAGTTTGAAATTGGCATTGGTTTTATTTAATCCATCAATTACATTGGTTTTGAATGGAAAGGCAACTCTATATGAACGTTGCTGAATAAAGAATTCACAACAAAGCACCAGAGTTCTGCAAAAAAAACCAGAGACTGTGAAACCTTGAGCTTGGTTACATATGCAAAGACTTTTGTCAGAAGTGGGATTTGAACCCACGCCTCCAATCGGAGACCAGAAACCTCACTAACTGAGAAGGACAAACATTCTTGAGTCTGGCGCCTTAGACCACTCGGCCATCCTGACACATCTAATGTGAAAAACAGGCCAGAATGAAAGTGCATAAAACGTTCAGCAATAAATAAACAGTATGAAATTGGCATTGGTTTTATTTAATCCATCAATTACATTGGTTTTGAATGGAAAGGCAACTCTATATGAACGTTGCTGAATAAAGGATTCATAACAAAGCAGCAGAGTTCTGCAAGAAAACCCAGAGACTGTGAAACCTTGAGCTTGGATGGAAAGACATTTGTCAGAAGTGGGATTTGAACCCCCGCCTCCAATCGGAGACCAGAAACCTCACTAACTGAGAAGGACAAACAACCTTGAGTCTGCCGCCTTAGACCACTCGGCCATCCTGACACATCCTATGTGAAAAACAGGCCAGAATGAAGGTGCATAAAACGTTCAGCAGTACATAAACAGTATGAAATTGGCATTGGTTTTATTTAATCCCTCAATTACATTGGTTTTTAATGGAAAGGCAACTCTATATGAACGTTGCTGAATAAAGGATTCATAACAAAGCACCAGAGTTCTGCAGAAAATCGTTCAGCAATAAATAAACAGTTTGAAATTGGCATTGGTTTTATTTAATCCATCAATTACATTGGTTTTGAATGGAAAGGCAACTCTTTATGAACGTTGCTGAATAAAGGATTCATAACAAAGCACCAGAGTTCTGCCAAAAATCCCAGAGACTGTGAAACCTTGAGCTTGGCTACGTATGGAAAGACTTTTGTCAGAAGTGGGATTTGAACCTACGCCTCCAATCGGAGACTAGAAACCTCACAAACTGAGAAGCACAAACAATCTTGAGTCTGGCGCCTTAGACGATTCGGCCATCCTGACACAGCTAATCTGAAAAACAGGCCAGAATGAAGGTGCATAAAACGTTCAGCAATAAATAAACAGTATGAAATTGGCATTGATTTTATTTAATCCATCAATTACATTGGTTTTGAATGGAAAGGCAACTCTATATGAACGTTGCTGAATAAAGGATTCATAAAATAGCACCAGAGTTCTGCAGAAAATCGTTCAGCAATAAATAAACAGTATGAAATTGGCATTGGTTTTATTTAATCCATCAATTACATTGGTTTTGAATGGAAAGGCAACTCTATGTGAACGTTGCTGAATAAAGAATTCACAACAAAGCACCAGAGTTCTGCAAAAAAAACCAGAGACTGTGAAACCTTGAGCTTGGTTACGTATGCAAAGACTTTTGTCAGAAGTGGGATTTGAACCCACGCCTCCAATCGGAGACCAGAAACCTCACTAACTGAGAAGGACAAACAACATTGAGTCTGGCGCCTTAGACCACTCGGCCATCCTGACACATCTAATGTGAAAAACAGGCCAGAATGAAGCTGCATAAAACGTTCAGCAATAAATAAACAGTATGAAATTGGCATTGGTTTTATTTAATCCCTCAATTACATTGGTTTTTAATGGAAAGGCAACTCTATATGAACGTTGCTGAATAAAGGATTCATAACAAAGCACCAGAGTTCTGCAGAAAATCGTTCAGCAATAAATAAACAGTTTGAAATTGGCATTGGTTTTATTTAATCCATCAATTACATTGGTTTTGAATGGAAAGGCAACTCTTTATGAACGTTGCTGAATAAAGGATTCATAACAAAGCACCAGAGTTCTGCCAAAAATCCCAGAGACTGTGAAACCTTGAGCTTGGCTAAGTATGGAAAGACTTTTGTCAGAAGTGGGATTTGAACCCACGCCTCCAATCGGAGACTAGAAACCTCACAAACTGAGAAGCACAAACAATCTTGAGTCTGGCGCCTTAGACGATTCGGCCATCCTGACACAGCTAATCTGAAAAACAGGCCAGAATGAAGGTGCATAAAACGTTCAGCAATAAATAAACAGTATGAAATTGGCATTGATTTTATTTAATCCATCAATTACATTGGTTTTGAATGGAAAGGCAACTCTATATGAACGTTGCTGAATAAAGGATTCATAACAAATCACCAGAGTTCTGCAGAAAATCGTTCAGCAATAAATAAACAGTTTGAAATTGGCATTGGTTTTATTTAATCCATCAATTACATTGGTTTTGAATGCAAAGGCAACTCTTTATGAACGTTGCTGAATAAAGGATTCATAACAAAGCACCAGAGTTCTGCCAAAAATCCCAGAGACTGTGAAACCTTGATCTTGGTTACGTATGGAAAGACTTTTGTCAGAAGTGGGATTTGAACCCACGCCTCCAATCGGAGACCAGAAACCTCACTAACTGAGAAGGACAAACAACCTTGGGTCTGGCGCCTTAGACCACTCGGCCATCCTGACACATCTAATGTGAAAAACAGGCCAGAATGAAGCTGCATAAAACGTTCAGCAATAAATAAACAGTATGAAATTGGCATTGGTTTTATTTAATCCCTCAATTACATTGGTTTTTAATGGAAAGGCAACTCTATATGAACGTTGCTGAATAAAGGATTCATAACAAAGCACCAGAGTTCTGCAGAAAATCGTTCAGCAATAAATAAACAGTTTGAAATTGGCATTGGTTTTATTTAATCCATCAATTACATTGGTTTTGAATGGAAAGGCAACTCTTTATGAACGTTGCTGAATAAAGGATTCATAACAAAGCACCAGAGTTCTGCCAAAAATCCCAGAGACTGTGAAACCTTGAGCTTGGCTACGTATGGAAAGACTTTTGTCAGAAGTGGGATTTGAACCCACGCCTCCAATCGGAGACTAGAAACCTCACAAACTGAGAAGCACAAACAATCTTGAGTCTGGCGCCTTAGACGATTCGGCCATCCTGACACAGCTAATCTGAAAAACAGGCCAGAATGAAGGTGCATAAAACGTTCAGCAATAAATAAACAGTATGAAATTGGCATTGATTTTATTTAATCCATCAATTACATTGGTTTTGAATGGAAAGGCAACTCTATATGAACGTTGCTGAATAAAGGATTCATAACATAGCACCAGAGTTCTGCAGAAAATCGTTCAGCAATAAATAAACAGTATGAAATTGGCATTGGTTTTATTTAATCCATCAATTACATTGGTTTTGAATGGAAAGGCAACTCTATGTGAACGTTGCTGAATAAAGAATTCACAACAAAGCACCAGAGTTCTGCAAAAAAAACCAGAGACTGTGAAACCTTGAGCTTGGTTACGTATGCAAAGACTTTTGTCAGAAGTGGGATTTGAACCCACGCCTCCAATCGGAGACCAGAAACCTCACTAACTGAGAAGGACAAACAACCTTGAGTCTGGCGCCTTAGACCACTCGGCCATCCTGACACATCTAATGTGAAAAAGGGGCCAGAATGAAGGTGCATAAAACGTTCAGCAATAAATAAACAGTATGAAATTGGCATTGGTTTTATTTAATCCATCAACTACATTGGTTTTGAATGGAAAGGCAACTCTATATGAACGTTGCTTAATAAAGGATTCATAACAAAGCAGCAGAGTTCTGCAAGAAAACCCAGAGACTGTGAAACCTTGAGCTTGGATGGAAGACATTTGTCAGAAGTGGGATTTGAACCCCCGCCTCCAATCGGAGACCAGAAACCTCACTAACTGAGAAGGACAAACAACCTTGAGTCTGCCGCCTTAGACCACTCGGCCATCCTGACACATCCTATGCGAAAAACAGGCCAGAATGAAGGTGCATAAAACGTTCAGCAGTACATAAACAGTATGAAATTGGCATTGGTTTTATTTAATCCATCAATTACATTGGTTTTTAATGGAAAGGCAACTCTATATGAACGTTGCTGAATAAAGTATTCATAACAAAGCACCAGAGTTCTGCATAAAACGTTCAGCAGTACATAAACAGTTTGAAATTGGCATTGGTTTTATTTAATCCATCAATTACATTGGTTTTTAATGGAAAGGCAACTCTATATGAACGTTGCTGAATAAAGTATTCATAACAAAGCACCAGAGTTCTGCAGAAAATCGTTCAGCAATAAATAAACAGTTTGAAATTGGCATTGGTTTTATTTAATCCATCAATTACATTGGTTTTTAATGGAAAGGCAACTCTATATGAACGTTGCTGAATAAAGTATTCATAACAAAGCACCAGAGTTCTGCAGAAAATCGTTCAGCAATAAATAAACAGTTTGAAATTGGCATTGGTTTTATTTAATCCATCAATTACATTGGTTTTGAATGGAAAGGCAACTCTTTATGAACGTTGCTGAATAAAGGATTCATAACAAAGCACCAGAGTTCTGCCAAAAATCCCAGAGACTGTGAAACCTTGAGCTTGGCTACGTATGGAAAGACTTTTGTCAGAAGTGGGATTTGAACCCACGCCTCCAATCGGAGACTAGAAACCTCACAAACTGAGAAGCACAAACAATCTTGAGTCTGGCGCCTTAGACGATTCGGCCATCCTGACACAGCTAATCTGAAAAACAGGCCAGAATGAAGGTGCATAAAACGTTCAGCAATAAATAAACAGTATGAAATTGGCATTGATTTTATTTAATCCATCAATTACATTGGTTTTGAATGGAAAGGCAACTCTATATGAACGTTGCTGAATAAAGAATTCACAACAAAGCACCAGAGTTCTGCAGAAAATCGTTCAGCAATAAATAAACAGTTTGAAATTGGCATTGGTTTTATTTAATCCATCAATTACATTGGTTTTGAATGGAAAGGCAACTCTTTATGAACGTTGCTGAATAAAGGATTCATAACAAAGCACCAGAGTTCTGCCAAAAATCCCAGAGACTGTGAAACCTTGAGCTTGGCTACGTATGGAAAGACTTTTGTCAGAAGTGGGATTTGAACCCACGCCTCCAATCGGAGACTAGAAACCTCACAAACTGAGAAGCACAAACAATCTTGAGTCTGGCGCCTTAGACGATTCGGCCATCCTGACACAGCTAATCTGAAAAACAGGCCAGAATGAAGGTGCATAAAACGTTCAGCAATAAATAAACAGTATGAAATTGGCATTGATTTTATTTAATCCATCAATTACATTGGTTTTGAATGGAAAGGCAACTCTATATGAACGTTGCTGAATAAAGAATTCACAACAAAGCACCAGAGTTCTGCAAAAAAAACCAGAGACTGTGAAACCTTGAGCTTGGTTACATATGCAAAGACTTTTGTCAGAAGTGGGATTTGAACCCACGCCTCCAATCGGAGACCAGAAACCTCACTAACTGAGAAGGACAAACATTCTTGAGTCTGGCGCCTTAGACCACTCGGCCATCCTGACACATCTAATGTGAAAAACAGGCCAGAATGAAAGTGCATAAAACGTTCAGCAATAAATAAACAGTATGAAATTGGCATTGGTTTTATTTAATCCATCAATTACATTGGTTTTGAATGGAAAGGCAACTCTATATGAACGTTGCTGAATAAAGGATTCATAACAAAGCAGCAGAGTTCTGCAAGAAAACCCAGAGACTGTGAAACCTTGAGCTTGGATGGAAAGACATTTGTCAGAAGTGGGATTTGAACCCCCGCCTCCAATCGGAGACCAGAAACCTCACTAACTGAGAAGGACAAACAACCTTGAGTCTGCCGCCTTAGACCACTCGGCCATCCTGACACATCCTATGTGAAAAACAGGCCAGAATGAAGGTGCATAAAACGTTCAGCAGTACATAAACAGTATGAAATTGGCATTGGTTTTATTTAATCCCTCAATTACATTGGTTTTTAATGGAAAGGCAACTCTATATGAACGTTGCTGAATAAAGGATTCATAACAAAGCACCAGAGTTCTGCAGAAAATCGTTCAGCAATAAATAAACAGTTTGAAATTGGCATTGGTTTTATTTAATCCATCAATTACATTGGTTTTGAATGGAAAGGCAACTCTTTATGAACGTTGCTGAATAAAGGATTCATAACAAAGCACCAGAGTTCTGCCAAAAATCCCAGAGACTGTGAAACCTTGAGCTTGGCTACGTATGGAAAGACTTTTGTCAGAAGTGGGATTTGAACCTACGCCTCCAATCGGAGACTAGAAACCTCACAAACTGAGAAGCACAAACAATCTTGAGTCTGGCGCCTTAGACGATTCGGCCATCCTGACACAGCTAATCTGAAAAACAGGCCAGAATGAAGGTGCATAAAACGTTCAGCAATAAATAAACAGTATGAAATTGGCATTGATTTTATTTAATCCATCAATTACATTGGTTTTGAATGGAAAGGCAACTCTATATGAACGTTGCTGAATAAAGGATTCATAAAATAGCACCAGAGTTCTGCAGAAAATCGTTCAGCAATAAATAAACAGTATGAAATTGGCATTGGTTTTATTTAATCCATCAATTACATTGGTTTTGAATGGAAAGGCAACTCTATGTGAACGTTGCTGAATAAAGAATTCACAACAAAGCAGCAGAGTTCTGCAAAAAAAACCAGAGACTGTGAAACCTTGAGCTTGGTTACGTATGCAAAGACTTTTGTCAGAAGTGGGATTTGAACCCACGCCTCCAATCGGAGACCAGAAACCTCACTAACTGACAAGGACAAACAACATTGAGTCTGGCGCCTTAGACCACTCGGCCATCCTGACACATCTAATGTGAAAAACAGGCCAGAATGAAGCTGCATAAAACGTTCAGCAATAAATAAACAGTATGAAATTGGCATTGGTTTTATTTAATCCCTCAATTACATTGGTTTTTAATGGAAAGGCAACTCTATATGAACGTTGCTGAATAAAGGATTCATAACAAAGCACCAGAGTTCTGCAGAAAATCGTTCAGCAATAAATAAACAGTTTGAAATTGGCATTGGTTTTATTTAATCCATCAATTACATTGGTTTTGAATGGAAAGGCAACTCTTTATGAACGTTGCTGAATAAAGGATTCATAACAAAGCACCAGAGTTCTGCCAAAAATCCCAGAGACTGTGAAACCTTGAGCTTGGCTAAGTATGGAAAGACTTTTGTCAGAAGTGGGATTTGAACCCACGCCTCCAATCGGAGACTAGAAACCTCACAAACTGAGAAGCACAAACAATCTTGAGTCTGGCGCCTTAGACGATTCGGCCATCCTGACACAGCTAATCTGAAAAACAGGCCAGAATGAAGGTGCATAAAACGTTCAGCAATAAATAAACAGTATGAAATTGGCATTGATTTTATTTAATCCATCAATTACATTGGTTTTGAATGGAAAGGCAACTCTATATGAACGTTGCTGAATAAAGGATTCATAACAAATCACCAGAGTTCTGCAGAAAATCGTTCAGCAATAAATAAACAGTTTGAAATTGGCATTGGTTTTATTTAATCCATCAATTACATTGGTTTTGAATGGAAAGGCAACTCTATATGAACGTTGCTGAATAAAGAATTCACAACAAAGCACCAGAGTTCTGCAAAAAAAACCAGAGACTGTGAAACCTTGAGCTTGGTTACATATGCAAAGACTTTTGTCAGAAGTGGGATTTGAACCCACGCCTCCAATCGGAGACCAGAAACCTCACTAACTGAGAAGGACAAACATTCTTGAGTCTGGCGCCTTAGACCACTCGGCCATCCTGACACATCTAATGTGAAAAACAGGCCAGAATGAAAGTGCATAAAACGTTCAGCAATAAATAAACAGTATGAAATTGGCATTGGTTTTATTTAATCCATCAATTACATTGGTTTTGAATGGAAAGGCAACTCTATATGAACGTTGCTGAATAAAGGATTCATAACAAAGCAGCAGAGTTCTGCAAGAAAACCCAGAGACTGTGAAACCTTGAGCTTGGATGGAAAGACATTTGTCAGAAGTGGGATTTGAACCCCCGCCTCCAATCGGAGACCAGAAACCTCACTAACTGAGAAGGACAAACAACCTTGAGTCTGCCGCCTTAGACCACTCGGCCATCCTGACACATCCTATGTGAAAAACAGGCCAGAATGAAGGTGCATAAAACGTTCAGCAGTACATAAACAGTATGAAATTGGCATTGGTTTTATTTAATCCCTCAATTACATTGGTTTTTAATGGAAAGGCAACTCTATATGAACGTTGCTGAATAAAGGATTCATAACAAAGCACCAGAGTTCTGCAGAAAATCGTTCAGCAATAAATAAACAGTTTGAAATTGGCATTGGTTTTATTTAATCCATCAATTACATTGGTTTTGAATGGAAAGGCAACTCTTTATGAACGTTGCTGAATAAAGGATTCATAACAAAGCACCAGAGTTCTGCCAAAAATCCCAGAGACTGTGAAACCTTGAGCTTGGCTACGTATGGAAAGACTTTTGTCAGAAGTGGGATTTGAACCTACGCCTCCAATCGGAGACTAGAAACCTCACAAACTGAGAAGCACAAACAATCTTGAGTCTGGCGCCTTAGACGATTCGGCCATCCTGACACAGCTAATCTGAAAAACAGGCCAGAATGAAGGTGCATAAAACGTTCAGCAATAAATAAACAGTATGAAATTGGCATTGATTTTATTTAATCCATCAATTACATTGGTTTTGAATGGAAAGGCAACTCTATATGAACGTTGCTGAATAAAGGATTCATAAAATAGCACCAGAGTTCTGCAGAAAATCGTTCAGCAATAAATAAACAGTATGAAATTGGCATTGGTTTTATTTAATCCATCAATTACATTGGTTTTGAATGGAAAGGCAACTCTATGTGAACGTTGCTGAATAAAGAATTCACAACAAAGCACCAGAGTTCTGCAAAAAAAACCAGAGACTGTGAAACCTTGAGCTTGGTTACGTATGCAAAGACTTTTGTCAGAAGTGGGATTTGAACCCACGCCTCCAATCGGAGACCAGAAACCTCACTAACTGAGAAGGACAAACAACATTGAGTCTGGCGCCTTAGACCACTCGGCCATCCTGACACATCTAATGTGAAAAACAGGCCAGAATGAAGCTGCATAAAACGTTCAGCAATAAATAAACAGTATGAAATTGGCATTGGTTTTATTTAATCCCTCAATTACATTGGTTTTTAATGGAAAGGCAACTCTATATGAACGTTGCTGAATAAAGGATTCATAACAAAGCACCAGAGTTCTGCAGAAAATCGTTCAGCAATAAATAAACAGTTTGAAATTGGCATTGGTTTTATTTAATCCATCAATTACATTGGTTTTGAATGGAAAGGCAACTCTTTATGAACGTTGCTGAATAAAGGATTCATAACAAAGCACCAGAGTTCTGCCAAAAATCCCAGAGACTGTGAAACCTTGAGCTTGGCTAAGTATGGAAAGACTTTTGTCAGAAGTGGGATTTGAACCCACGCCTCCAATCGGAGACTAGAAACCTCACAAACTGAGAAGCACAAACAATCTTGAGTCTGGCGCCTTAGACGATTCGGCCATCCTGACACAGCTAATCTGAAAAACAGGCCAGAATGAAGGTGCATAAAACGTTCAGCAATAAATAAACAGTATGAAATTGGCATTGATTTTATTTAATCCATCAATTACATTGGTTTTGAATGGAAAGGCAACTCTATATGAACGTTGCTGAATAAAGGATTCATAACAAATCACCAGAGTTCTGCAGAAAATCGTTCAGCAATAAATAAACAGTTTGAAATTGGCATTGGTTTTATTTAATCCATCAATTACATTGGTTTTGAATGCAAAGGCAACTCTTTATGAACGTTGCTGAATAAAGGATTCATAACAAAGCACCAGAGTTCTGCCAAAAATCCCAGAGACTGTGAAACCTTGATCTTGGTTACGTATGGAAAGACTTTTGTCAGAAGTGGGATTTGAACCCACGCCTCCAATCGGAGACCAGAAACCTCACTAACTGAGAAGGACAAACAACCTTGGGTCTGGCGCCTTAGACCACTCGGCCATCCTGACACATCTAATGTGAAAAACAGGCCAGAATGAAGCTGCATAAAACGTTCAGCAATAAATAAACAGTATGAAATTGGCATTGGTTTTATTTAATCCCTCAATTACATTGGTTTTTAATGGAAAGGCAACTCTATATGAACGTTGCTGAATAAAGGATTCATAACAAAGCACCAGAGTTCTGCAGAAAATCGTTCAGCAATAAATAAACAGTTTGAAATTGGCATTGGTTTTATTTAATCCATCAATTACATTGGTTTTGAATGGAAAGGCAACTCTTTATGAACGTTGCTGAATAAAGGATTCATAACAAAGCACCAGAGTTCTGCCAAAAATCCCAGAGACTGTGAAACCTTGAGCTTGGCTACGTATGGAAAGACTTTTGTCAGAAGTGGGATTTGAACCCACGCCTCCAATCGGAGACTAGAAACCTCACAAACTGAGAAGCACAAACAATCTTGAGTCTGGCGCCTTAGACGATTCGGCCATCCTGACACAGCTAATCTGAAAAACAGGCCAGAATGAAGGTGCATAAAACGTTCAGCAATAAATAAACAGTATGAAATTGGCATTGATTTTATTTAATCCATCAATTACATTGGTTTTGAATGGAAAGGCAACTCTATATGAACGTTGCTGAATAAAGGATTCATAACATAGCACCAGAGTTCTGCAGAAAATCGTTCAGCAATAAATAAACAGTATGAAATTGGCATTGGTTTTATTTAATCCATCAATTACATTGGTTTTGAATGGAAAGGCAACTCTATGTGAACGTTGCTGAATAAAGGATTCATAACAAAGCACCAGAGTTCTGCAAAAAAAACCAGAGACTGTGAAACCTTGAGCTTGGTTACGTATGCAAAGACTTTTGTCAGAAGTGGGATTTGAACCCACGCCTCCAATCGGAGACCAGAAACCTCACTAACTGAGAAGGACAAACAACCTTGAGTCTGGCGCCTTAGACCACTCGGCCATCCTGACACATCTAATGTGAAAAAGGGGCCAGAATGAAGGTGCATAAAACGTTCAGCAATAAATAAACAGTATGAAATTGGCATTGGTTTTATTTAATCCATCAACTACATTGGTTTTGAATGGAAAGGCAACTCTATATGAACGTTGCTTAATAAAGGATTCATAACAAAGCAGCAGAGTTCTGCAAGAAAACCCAGAGACTGTGAAACCTTGAGCTTGGATGGAAGACATTTGTCAGAAGTGGGATTTGAACCCCCGCCTCCAATCGGAGACCAGAAACCTCACTAACTGAGAAGGACAAACAACCTTGAGTCTGCCGCCTTAGACCACTCGGCCATCCTGACACATCCTATGCGAAAAACAGGCCAGAATGAAGGTGCATAAAACGTTCAGCAGTACATAAACAGTATGAAATTGGCATTGGTTTTATTTAATCCATCAATTACATTGGTTTTTAATGGAAAGGCAACTCTATATGAACGTTGCTGAATAAAGTATTCATAACAAAGCACCAGAGTTCTGCATAAAACGTTCAGCAGTACATAAACAGTTTGAAATTGGCATTGGTTTTATTTAATCCATCAATTACATTGGTTTTTAATGGAAAGGCAACTCTATATGAACGTTGCTGAATAAAGTATTCATAACAAAGCACCAGAGTTCTGCAGAAAATCGTTCAGCAATAAATAAACAGTTTGAAATTGGCATTGGTTTTATTTAATCCATCAATTACATTGGTTTTGAATGGAAAGGCAACTCTTTATGAACGTTGCTGAATAAAGGATTCATAACAAAGCACCAGAGTTCTGCCAAAAATCCCAGAGACTGTGAAACCTTGAGCTTGGCTACGTATGGAAAGACTTTTGTCAGAAGTGGGATTTGAACCCACGCCTCCAATCGGAGACTAGAAACCTCACAAACTGAGAAGCACAAACAATCTTGAGTCTGGCGCCTTAGACGATTCGGCCATCCTGACACAGCTAATCTGAAAAACAGGCCAGAATGAAGGTGCATAAAACGTTCAGCAATAAATAAACAGTATGAAATTGGCATTGATTTTATTTAATCCATCAATTACATTGGTTTTGAATGGAAAGGCAACTCTATATGAACGTTGCTGAATAAAGAATTCACAACAAAGCACCAGAGTTCTGCAGAAAATCGTTCAGCAATAAATAAACAGTTTGAAATTGGCATTGGTTTTATTTAATCCATCAATTACATTGGTTTTGAATGGAAAGGCAACTCTTTATGAACGTTGCTGAATAAAGGATTCATAACAAAGCACCAGAGTTCTGCCAAAAATCCCAGAGACTGTGAAACCTTGAGCTTGGCTACGTATGGAAAGACTTTTGTCAGAAGTGGGATTTGAACCCACGCCTCCAATCGGAGACTAGAAACCTCACAAACTGAGAAGCACAAACAATCTTGAGTCTGGCGCCTTAGACGATTCGGCCATCCTGACACAGCTAATCTGAAAAACAGGCCAGAATGAAGGTGCATAAAACGTTCAGCAATAAATAAACAGTATGAAATTGGCATTGATTTTATTTAATCCATCAATTACATTGGTTTTGAATGGAAAGGCAACTCTATATGAACGTTGCTGAATAAAGAATTCACAACAAAGCACCAGAGTTCTGCAAAAAAAACCAGAGACTGTGAAACCTTGAGCTTGGTTACATATGCAAAGACTTTTGTCAGAAGTGGGATTTGAACCCACGCCTCCAATCGGAGACCAGAAACCTCACTAACTGAGAAGGACAAACATTCTTGAGTCTGGCGCCTTAGACCACTCGGCCATCCTGACACATCTAATGTGAAAAACAGGCCAGAATGAAAGTGCATAAAACGTTCAGCAATAAATAAACAGTATGAAATTGGCATTGGTTTTATTTAATCCATCAATTACATTGGTTTTGAATGGAAAGGCAACTCTATATGAACGTTGCTGAATAAAGGATTCATAACAAAGCAGCAGAGTTCTGCAAGAAAACCCAGAGACTGTGAAACCTTGAGCTTGGATGGAAAGACATTTGTCAGAAGTGGGATTTGAACCCCCGCCTCCAATCGGAGACCAGAAACCTCACTAACTGAGAAGGACAAACAACCTTGAGTCTGGCGCCTTAGACCACTCGGCCATCCTGACACATCTAATGTGAAAAACAGGCCAGAATGAAGGTGCATAAAACGTTCAGCAGTACATAAACAGTATGAAATTGGCATTGGTTTTATTTAATCCCTCAATTACATTGGTTTTTAATGGAAAGGCAACTCTATATGAACGTTGCTGAATAAAGGATTCATAACAAAGCACCAGAGTTCTGCAGAAAATCGTTCAGCAATAAATAAACAGTTTGAAATTGGCATTGGTTTTATTTAATCCATCAATTACATTGGTTTTGAATGGAAAGGCAACTCTTTATGAACGTTGCTGAATAAAGGATTCATAACAAAGCACCAGAGTTCTGCCAAAAATCCCAGAGACTGTGAAACCTTGAGCTTGGCTACGTATGGAAAGACTTTTGTCAGAAGTGGGATTTGAACCCACGCCTCCAATCGGAGACTAGAAACCTCACAAACTGAGAAGCACAAACAATCTTGAGTCTGGCGCCTTAGACGATTCGGCCATCCTGACACAGCTAATCTGAAAAACAGGCCAGAATGAAGGTGCATAAAACGTTCAGCAATAAATAAACAGTATGAAATTGGCATTGGTTTTATTTAATCCATCAATTACATTGGTTTTGAATGGAAAGGCAACTCTATATGAACGTTGCTGAATAAAGGATTCAGAACAAAGCAGCAGAGTTCTGCAAGAAAACCCAGAGACTGTGAAACCTTGAGCTTGGATGGAAAGACATTTGTCAGAAGTGGGATTTGAACCCCCGCCTCCAATCGGAGACCAGAAACCTCACTAACTGAGAAGGACAAACAACCTTGAGTCTGCCGCCTTAGACCACTCTGCCATCCTGACACATCCTATGTGAAAAACAGGCCAGAATGAAGGTGCATAAAACGTTCAGCAGTACATAAACAGTATGAAATTGGCATTGGTTTTATTTAATCCCTCAATTACATTGGTTTTGAATGGAAAGGCAACTCTATATGAACGTTGCTGAATAAAGGATTCATAACAAAGCACCAGAGTTCTGCAGAAAATCGTTCAGCAATAAATAAACAGTTTGAAATTGGCATTGGTTTTATTTAATCCATCAATTACATTGGTTTTGAATGGAAAGGCAACTCTTTATGAACGTTGCTGAATAAAGGATTCATAACAAAGCACCAGAGTTCTGCCAAAAATCCCAGAGACTGTGAAACCTTGAGCTTGGCTACGTATGGAAAGACTTTTGTCAGAAGTGGGATTTGAACCCACGCCTCCAATCGGAGACTAGAAACCTCACAAACTGAGAAGCACAAACAATCTTGAGTCTGGCGCCTTAGACGATTCGGCCATCCTGACACAGCTAATCTGAAAAACAGGCCAGAATGAAGGTGCATAAAACGTTCAGCAATAAATAAACAGTATGAAATTGGCATTGATTTTATTTAATCCATCAATTACATTGGTTTTGAATGGAAAGGCAACTCTATATGAACGTTGCTGAATAAAGGATTCATAAAATAGCACCAGAGTTCTGCAGAAAATCGTTCAGCAATAAATAAACAGTATGAAATTGGCATTGGTTTTATTTAATCCATCAATTACATTGGTTTTGAATGGAAAGGCAACTCTATGTGAACGTTGCTGAATAAAGAATTCACAACAAAGCACCAGAGTTCTGCAGAAAATCGTTCAGCAATAAATAAACAGTTTGAAATTGGCATTGGTTTTATTTAATCCATCAATTACATTGGTTTTGAATGCAAAGGCAACTCTTTATGAACGTTGCTGAATAAAGGATTCATAACAAAGCACCAGAGTTCTGCCAAAAATCCCAGAGACTGTGAAACCTTGATCTTGGTTACGTATGGAAAGACTTTTGTCAGAAGTGGGATTTGAACCCACGCCTCCAATCGGAGACCAGAAACCTCACTAACTGAGAAGGACAAACAACCTTGAGTCTGGCGCCTTAGACCACTCGGCCATCCTGACACATCTAATGTGAAAAACAGGCCAGAATGAAGCTGCATAAAACGTTCAGCAATAAATAAACAGTATGAAATTGGCATTGGTTTTATTTAATCCCTCAATTACATTGGTTTTTAATGGAAAGGCAACTCTATATGAACGTTGCTGAATAAAGGATTCATAACAAAGCACCAGAGTTCTGCAGAAAATCGTTCAGCAATAAATAAACAGTTTGAAATTGGCATTGGTTTTATTTAATCCATCAATTACATTGGTTTTGAATGGAAAGGCAACTCTTTATGAACGTTGCTGAATAAAGGATTCATAACAAAGCACCAGAGTTCTGCCAAAAATCCCAGAGACTGTGAAACCTTGAGCTTGGCTACGTATGGAAAGACTTTTGTCAGAAGTGGGATTTGAACCCACGCCTCCAATCGGAGACTAGAAACCTCACAAACTGAGAAGCACAAACAATCTTGAGTCTGGCGCCTTAGACGATTCGGCCATCCTGACACAGCTAATCTGAAAAACAGGCCAGAATGAAGGTGCATAAAACGTTCAGCAATAAATAAACAGTATGAAATTGGCATTGATTTTATTTAATCCATCAATTACATTGGTTTTGAATGGAAAGGCAACTCTATATGAACGTTGCTGAATAAAGGATTCATAACATAGCACCAGAGTTCTGCAGAAAATCGTTCAGCAATAAATAAACAGTATGAAATTGGCATTGGTTTTATTTAATCCATCAATTACATTGGTTTTGAATGGAAAGGCAACTCTATGTGAACGTTGCTGAATAAAGAATTCACAACAAAGCACCAGAGTTCTGCAAAAAAAACCAGAGACTGTGAAACCTTGAGCTTGGTTACGTATGCAAAGACTTTTGTCAGAAGTGGGATTTGAACCCACGCCTCCAATCGGAGACCAGAAACCTCACTAACTGAGAAGGACAAACAACCTTGAGTCTGGCGCCTTAGACCACTCGGCCATCCTGACACATCTAATGTGAAAAAGGGGCCAGAATGAAGGTGCATAAAACGTTCAGCAATAAATAAACAGTATGAAATTGGCATTGGTTTTATTTAATCCATCAACTACATTGGTTTTGAATGGAAAGGCAACTCTATATGAACGTTGCTGAATAAAGGATTCATAACAAAGCAGCAGAGTTCTGCAAGAAAACCCAGAGACTGTGAAACCTTGAGCTTGGATGGAAGACATTTGTCAGAAGTGGGATTTGAACCCCCGCCTCCAATCGGAGACCAGAAACCTCACTAACTGAGAAGGACAAACAACCTTGAGTCTGCCGCCTTAGACCACTCGGCCATCCTGACACATCCTATGCGAAAAACAGGCCAGAATGAAGGTGCATAAAACGTTCAGCAGTACATAAACAGTATGAAATTGGCATTGGTTTTATTTAATCCATCAATTACATTGGTTTTTAATGGAAAGGCAACTCTATATGAACGTTGCTGAATAAAGTATTCATAACAAAGCACCAGAGTTCTGCATAAAACGTTCAGCAGTACATAAACAGTTTGAAATTGGCATTGGTTTTATTTAATCCATCAATTACATTGGTTTTTAATGGAAAGGCAACTCTATATGAACGTTGCTGAATAAAGTATTCATAACAAAGCACCAGAGTTCTGCAGAAAATCGTTCAGCAATAAATAAACAGTTTGAAATTGGCATTGGTTTTATTTAATCCATCAATTACATTGGTTTTGAATGGAAAGGCAACTCTTTATGAACGTTGCTGAATAAAGGATTCATAACAAAGCACCAGAGTTCTGCCAAAAATCCCAGAGACTGTGAAACCTTGAGCTTGGCTACGTATGGAAAGACTTTTGTCAGAAGTGGGATTTGAACCCACGCCTCCAATCGGAGACTAGAAACCTCACAAACTGAGAAGCACAAACAATCTTGAGTCTGGCGCCTTAGACGATTCGGCCATCCTGACACAGCTAATCTGAAAAACAGGCCAGAATGAAGGTGCATAAAACGTTCAGCAATAAATAAACAGTATGAAATTGGCATTGATTTTATTTAATCCATCAATTACATTGGTTTTGAATGGAAAGGCAACTCTATATGAACGTTGCTGAATAAAGAATTCACAACAAAGCACCAGAGTTCTGCAAAAAAAACCAGAGACTGTGAAACCTTGAGCTTGGTTACATATGCAAAGACTTTTGTCAGAAGTGGGATTTGAACCCACGCCTCCAATCGGAGACCAGAAACCTCACTAACTGAGAAGGACAAACATTCTTGAGTCTGGCGCCTTAGACCACTCGGCCATCCTGACACATCTAATGTGAAAAACAGGCCAGAATGAAAGTGCATAAAACGTTCAGCAATAAATAAACAGTATGAAATTGGCATTGGTTTTATTTAATCCATCAATTACATTGGTTTTGAATGGAAAGGCAACTCTATATGAACGTTGCTGAATAAAGGATTCATAACAAAGCAGCAGAGTTCTGCAAGAAAACCCAGAGACTGTGAAACCTTGAGCTTGGATGGAAAGACATTTGTCAGAAGTGGGATTTGAACCCCCGCCTCCAATCGGAGACCAGAAACCTCACTAACTGAGAAGGACAAACAACCTTGAGTCTGCCGCCTTAGACCACTCGGCCATCCTGACACATCCTATGTGAAAAACAGGCCAGAATGAAGGTGCATAAAACGTTCAGCAGTACATAAACAGTATGAAATTGGCATTGGTTTTATTTAATCCCTCAATTACATTGGTTTTTAATGGAAAGGCAACTCTATATGAACGTTGCTGAATAAAGGATTCATAACAAAGCAGCAGAGTTCTGCAGAAAATCGTTCAGCAATAAATAAACAGTATGAAATTGGCATTGGTTTTATTTAATCCCTCAATTACATTGGTTTTTAATGGAAAGGCAACTCTATATGAACGTTGCTGAATAAAGGATTCATAACAAAGCACCAGAGTTCTGCCAAAAATCCCAGAGACTGTGAAACCTTGAGCTTGGCTACGTATGGAAAGACTTTTGTCAGAAGTGGGATTTGAACCCACGCCTCCAATCGGAGACTAGAAACCTCACAAACTGAGAAGCACAAACAATCTTGAGTCTGGCGCCTTAGACGATTCGGCCATCCTGACACAGCTAATCTGAAAAACAGGCCAGAATGAAGGTGCATAAAACGTTCAGCAATAAATAAACAGTATGAAATTGGCATTGATTTTATTTAATCCATCAATTACATTGGTTTTGAATGGAAAGGCAACTCTATATGAACGTTGCTGAATAAAGTATTCATAACAAAGCACCAGAGTTCTGCAGAAAATCGTTCAGCAATAAATAAACAGTTTGAAATTGGCATTGGTTTTATTTAATCCATCAATTACATTGGTTTTGAATGGAAAGGCAACTCTTTATGAACGTTGCTGAATAAAGGATTCATAACAAAGCACCAGAGTTCTGCCAAAAATCCCAGAGACTGTGAAACCTTGAGCTTGGCTACGTATGGAAAGACTTTTGTCAGAAGTGGGATTTGAACCCACGCCTCCAATCGGAGACTAGAAACCTCACAAACTGAGAAGCACAAACAATCTTGAGTCTGGCGCCTTAGACGATTCGGCCATCCTGACACAGCTAATCTGAAAAACAGGCCAGAATGAAGGTGCATAAAACGTTCAGCAATAAATAAACAGTATGAAATTGGCATTGATTTTATTTAATCCATCAATTACATTGGTTTTGAATGGAAAGGCAACTCTATATGAACGTTGCTGAATAAAGAATTCACAACAAAGCACCAGAGTTCTGCAAAAAAAACCAGAGACTGTGAAACCTTGAGCTTGGTTACATATGCAAAGACTTTTGTCAGAAGTGGGATTTGAACCCACGCCTCCAATCGGAGACCAGAAACCTCACTAACTGAGAAGGACAAACATTCTTGAGTCTGGCGCCTTAGACCACTCGGCCATCCTGACACATCTAATGTGAAAAACAGGCCAGAATGAAAGTGCATAAAACGTTCAGCAATAAATAAACAGTATGAAATTGGCATTGGTTTTATTTAATCCATCAATTACATTGGTTTTGAATGGAAAGGCAACTCTATATGAACGTTGCTGAATAAAGGATTCATAACAAAGCAGCAGAGTTCTGCAAGAAAACCCAGAGACTGTGAAACCTTGAGCTTGGATGGAAAGACATTTGTCAGAAGTGGGATTTGAACCCCCGCCTCCAATCGGAGACCAGAAACCTCACTAACTGAGATGGACAAACAACCTTGAGTCTGCCGCCTTAGACCACTCGGCCATCCTGACACATCCTATGTGAAAAACAGGCCAGAATGAAGGTGCATAAAACGTTCAGCAGTACATAAACAGTATGAAATTGGCATTGGTTTTATTTAATCCCTCAATTACATTGGTTTTTAATGGAAAGGCAACTCTATATGAACGTTGCTGAATAAAGGATTCATAACAAAGCACCAGAGTTCTGCAGAAAATCGTTCAGCAATAAATAAACAGTTTGAAATTGGCATTGGTTTTATTTAATCCATCAATTACATTGGTTTTGAATGGAAAGGCAACTCTTTATGAACGTTGCTGAATAAAGGATTCATAACAAAGCACCAGAGTTCTGCCAAAAATCCCAGAGACTGTGAAACCTTGAGCTTGGCTACGTATGGAAAGACTTTTGTCAGAAGTGGGATTTGAACCCACGCCTCCAATCGGAGACTAGAAACCTCACAAACTGAGAAGCACAAACAATCTTGAGTCTGGCGCCTTAGACGATTCGGCCATCCTGACACAGCTAATCTGAAAAACAGGCCAGAATGAAGTTGCATAAAACGTTCAGCAATAAATAAACAGTATGAAATTGGCATTGATTTTATTTAATCCATCAATTACATTGGTTTTGAATGGAAAGGCAACTCTATATGAACGTTGCTGAATAAAGTATTCATAACAAAGCACCAGAGTTCTGCAGAAAATCGTTCAGCAATAAATAAACAGTTTGAAATTGGCATTGGTTTTATTTAATCCATCAATTACATTGGTTTTGAATGGAAAGGCAACTCTTTATGAACGTTGCTGAATAAAGGATTCATAACAAAGCACCAGAGTTCTGCCAAAAACCCCATAGACTGTGAAACCTTGAGCTTGGCTACGTATGGAAAGACTTTTGTCAGAAGTGGGATTTGAACCCACGCCTCCAATCGGAGACTAGAAACCTCACAAACTGAGAAGCACAAACAATCTTGAGTCTGGCGCCTTAGACGATTCGGCCATCCTGACACAGCTAATCTGAAAAACAGGCCAGAATGAAGGTGCATAAAACGTTCAGCAATAAATAAACAGTATGAAATTGGCATTGATTTTATTTAATCCATCAATTACATTGGTTTTGAATGGAAAGGCAACTCTATATGAACGTTGCTGAATAAAGAATTCACAACAAAGCACCAGAGTTCTGCAAAAAAAACCAGAGACTGTGAAACCTTGAGCTTGGTTACATATGCAAAGACTTTTGTCAGAAGTGGGATTTGAACCCACGCCTCCAATCGGAGACCAGAAACCTCACTAACTGAGAAGGACAAACATTCTTGAGTCTGGCGCCTTAGACCACTCGGCCATCCTGACACATCTAATGTGAAAAACAGGCCAGAATGAAAGTGCATAAAACGTTCAGCAATAAATAAACAGTATGAAATTGGCATTGGTTTTATTTAATCCATCAATTACATTGGTTTTGAATGGAAAGGCAACTCTATATGAACGTTGCTGAATAAAGGATTCATAACAAAGCAGCAGAGTTCTGCAAGAAAACCCAGAGACTGTGAAACCTTGAGCTTGGATGGAAAGACATTTGTCAGAAGTGGGATTTGAACCCCCGCCTCCAATCGGAGACCAGAAACCTCACTAACTGAGAAGGACAAACAACCTTGAGTCTGCCGCCTTAGACCACTCGGCCATCCTGACACATCCTATGTGAAAAACAGGCCAGAATGAAGGTGCATAAAACGTTCAGCAGTACATAAACAGTATGAAATTGGCATTGGTTTTATTTAATCCCTCAATTACATTGGTTTTTAATGGAAAGGCAACTCTATATGAACGTTGCTGAATAAAGGATTCATAACAAAGCACCAGAGTTCTGCAGAAAATCGTTCAGCAATAAATAAACAGTTTGAAATTGGCATTGGTTTTATTTAATCCATCAATTACATTGGTTTTGAATGGAAAGGCAACTCTTTATGAACGTTGCTGAATAAAGGATTCATAACAAAGCACCAGAGTTCTGCCAAAAATCCCAGAGACTGTGAAACCTTGAGCTTGGCTACGTATGGAAAGACTTTTGTCAGAAGTGGGATTTGAACCCACGCCTCCAATCGGAGACTAGAAACCTCACAAACTGAGAAGCACAAACAATCTTGAGTCTGGCGCCTTAGACGATTCGGCCATCCTGACACAGCTAATCTGAAAAACAGGCCAGAATGAAGGTGCATAAAACGTTCAGCAATAAATAAACAGTATGAAATTGGCATTGATTTTATTTAATCCATCAATTACATTGGTTTTGAATGGAAAGGCAACTCTATATGAACGTTGCTGAATAAAGGATTCATAAAATAGCACCAGAGTTCTGCAGAAAATCGTTCAGCAATAAATAAACAGTATGAAATTGGCATTGGTTTTATTTAATCCATCAATTACATTGGTTTTGAATGGAAAGGCAACTCTATGTGAACGTTGCTGAATAAAGAATTCACAACAAAGCACCAGAGTTCTGCAAAAAAAACCAGAGACTGTGAAACCTTGAGCTTGGTTACGTATGCAAAGACTTTTGTCAGAAGTGGGATTTGAACCCACGCCTCCAATCGGAGACCAGAAACCTCACTAACTGAGAAGGACAAACAACCTTGAGTCTGGCGCCTTAGACCACTCGGCCATCCTGACACATCTAATGTGAAAAACAGGCCAGAATGAAGCTGCATAAAACGTTCAGCAATAAATAAACAGTATGAAATTGGCATTGGTTTTATTTAATCCCTCAATTACATTGGTTTTTAATGGAAAGGCAACTCTATATGAACGTTGCTGAATAAAGGATTCATAACAAAGCACCAGAGTTCTGCAGAAAATCGTTCAGCAATAAATAAACAGTTTGAAATTGGCATTGGTTTTATTTAATCCATCAATTACATTGGTTTTGAATGGAAAGGCAACTCTTTATGAACGTTGCTGAATAAAGGATTCATAACAAAGCACCAGAGTTCTGCCAAAAATCCCAGAGACTGTGAAACCTTGAGCTTGGCTAAGTATGGAAAGACTTTTGTCAGAAGTGGGATTTGAACCCACGCCTCCAATCGGAGACTAGAAACCTCACAAACTGAGAAGCACAAACAATCTTGAGTCTGGCGCCTTAGACGATTCGGCCATCAGCTAATCTGAAAAACAGGCCAGAATGAAGGTGCATAAAACGTTCAGCAATAAATAAACAGTATGAAATTGGCATTGATTTTATTTAATCCATCAATTACATTGGTTTTGAATGGAAAGGCAACTCTATATGAACGTTGCTGAATAAAGGATTCATAACAAAGCACCAGAGTTCTGCAGAAAATCGTTCAGCTATAAATAAACAGTTTGAAATTGGCATTGGTTTTATTTAATCCATCAATTACATTGGTTTTGAATGGAAAGGCAACTCTTTATGAACGTTGCTGAATAAAGGATTCATAACAAAGCACCAGAGTTCTGCCAAAAATCCCAGAGACTGTGAAACCTTGATCTTGGTTACGTATGGAAAGACTTTTGTCAGAAGTGGGATTTGAACCCACGCCTCCAATCGGAGACCAGAAACCTCACTAACTGAGAAGGACAAACAACCTTGAGTCTGGCGCCTTAGACCACTCGGCCATCCTGACACATCTAATGTGAAAAACAGGCCAGAATGAAGCTGCATAAAACGTTCAGCAATAAATAAACAGTATGAAATTGGCATTGGTTTTATTTAATCCCTCAATTACATTGGTTTTTAATGGAAAGGCAACTCTATATGAACGTTGCTGAATAAAGGATTCATAACAAAGCACCAGAGTTCTGCAGAAAATCGTTCAGCAATAAATAAACAGTTTGAAATTGGCATTGGTTTTATTTAATCCATCAATTACATTGGTTTTGAATGGAAAGGCAACTCTTTAGGAACGTTGCTGAATAAAGGATTCATAACAAAGCACCAGAGTTCTGCCAAAAATCCCAGAGACTGTGAAACCTTGAGCTTGGCTACGTATGGAAAGACTTTTGTCAGAAGTGGGATTTGAACCCACGCCTCCAATCGGAGACTAGAAACCTCACAAACTGAGAAGCACAAACAATCTTGAGTCTGGCACCTTAGACGATTCGGCCATCCTGACACAGCTAATCTGAAAAACAGGCCAGAATGAAGGTGCATAAAACGTTCAGCAATAAATAAACAGTATGAAATTGGCATTGATTTTATTTAATCCATCAATTACATTGGTTTTGAATGGAAAGGCAACTCTATATGAACGTTGCTGAATAAAGGATTCATAACATAGCACCAGAGTTCTGCAGAAAATCGTTCAGCAATAAATAAACAGTATGAAATTGGCATTGGTTTTATTTAATCCATCAATTACATTGGTTTTGAATGGAAAGGCAACTCTATGTGAACGTTGCTGAATAAAGAATTCACAACAAAGCACCAGAGTTCTGCAAAAAAAACCAGAGACTGTGAAACCTTGAGCTTGGTTACGTATGCAAAGACTTTTGTCAGAAGTGGGATTTGAACCCACGCCTCCAATCGGAGACCAGAAACCTCACTAACTGAGAAGGACAAACAATCTTGAGTCTGGCGCCTTAGACCACTCGGCCATCCTGACACATCCAATGTGAAAAACAGGCCAGAATGAAGGTGCATAAAACGTTCAGCAGCACATAAACAGTATGAAATTGGCATTGGTTTTATTTAATCCATCAATTACATTGGTTTTGAATGGAAAGGCAACTCTATATGAACGTTGCTGAATAAAGGATTCATAACAAAGCACCAGAGTTCTGCAGAAAATCGTTCAGCAATAAATAAACAGTTTGAAATTGGCATTGGTTTTATTTAATCCATCAATTACATTGGTTTTGAATGGAAAGGCAACTCTTTATGAACATTGTTGAATAAAGGATTCATAACAAAGCACCAGAGTTCTGCCAAAAATCCCAGAGACTGTGAAACCTTGAGCTTCGTTACGTATGGAAAGACTTTTGTCAGAAGTGGGATTTGAACCCACGCCTCCAATCGGAGACCAGAAACCTCACTAACTGAGAAGGACAAACAACCTTGAGTCTGGCGCCTTAGACCACTCGGTCATCCTGACACATCCAATGTGAAAAACAGGCCAGAATGAAGCTGCATAAAACGTTCAGCAATAAATAAACAGTATGAAATTGGCATTGGTTTTATTTAATCCCTCAATTACATTGGTTTTTAATGGAAAGGCAACTCTATATGAACGTTGCTGAATAAAGGATTCATAACAAAGCACCAGAGTTCTGCAGAAAATCGTTCAGCAATAAATAAACAGTTTGAAATTGGAATTGGTTTTATTTAATCCATCAATTACATTGGTTTTGAATGGAAAGGCAACTCTTTATGAACGTTGCTGAATAAAGGATTCATAACAAAGCACCAGAGTTCTGCCAAAAATCCCAGAGACTGTGAAACCTTGAGCTTGGCTACGTATGGAAAGACTTTTGTCAGAAGTGGGATTTGAACCCACGCCTCCAATCGGAGACTAGAAACCTCACAAACTGAGAAGCACAAACAATCTTGAGTCTGGCGCCTTAGACGATTCGGCCATCCTGACACAGCTAATCTGAAAAACAGGCCAGAATGAAGGTGCATAAAACGTTCAGCAATAAATAAACAGTATGAAATTGGCATTGATTTTATTTAATCCATCAATAACATTGGTTTTGAATGGAAAGGCAACTCTATATGAACGTTGCTGAATAAAGGATTCATAACATAGCACCAGAGTTTCTGCAGAAAAAACCAGAGACTGTGAAACCTTGAGCTTGGTTACGTATGCAAAGACTTTTGTCAGAAGTGGGATTTGAACCCACGCCTCCAATCGGAGACCAGAAACCTCACTAACTGAGAAGGACAAACAACCTTGAGTCTGGCGCCTTAGACCACTCGGCCATCCTGACACATCTAATGTGAAAAACAGGCCAGAATGAAAGTGCATAAAACGTTCAGCAATAAATAAACAGTATGAAATTGGCATTGGTTTTATTTAATCCATCAATTACATTGGTTTTGAATGGAAAGGCAACTCTATATGAACGTTGCTGAATAAAGGATTCATAACAAAGCAGCAGAGTTCTGCAAGAAAACCCAGAGACTGTGAAACCTTGAGCTTGGATGGAAAGACATTTGTCAGAAGTGGGATTTGAACCCGCGCCTCCAATCGGAGACCAGAAACCTCACTAACTGAGAAGGACAAACAACCTTGAGTCTGGCGCCTTAGACCACTCGGCCATCCTGACACATCTAATGAGAAAAACAGGCCAGTATGAAGCTGCATAAAACGTTCAGCAATAAATAAACAGTATGAAATTGGCATTGGTTTTATTCAATCCATCAATTACATTGGTTTTGAATGGAAAGGCAACTCTATATGAACGTTGCTGAATAAAGGATTCATAACATAGCACCAGAGTTCTGCAGAAATTCGTTCAGCAATAAATAAACAGTATGAAATTGGCATTGGTTTTATTTAATCCATCAATTACATTGGTTTTGAATGGAAAGGCAACTCTATGTGAACGTTGCTGAATAAAGAATTCACAACAAAGCACCAGAGTTCTGCAAAAAAAACCAGAGACTGTGAAACCTTGAGCTTGGTTACGTATGCAAAGACTTTTGTCAGAAGTGGGATTTGAACCCACGCCTCCAATCGGAGACTAGAAACCTCACAAACTGAGAAGCACAAACAATCTTGAGTCTGGCGCCTTAGACGATTCGGCCATCAGCTAATCTGAAAAACAGGCCAGAATGAAGGTGCATAAAACGTTCAGCAATAAATAAACAGTATGAAATTGGCATTGATTTTATTTAATCCATCAATTACATTGGTTTTGAATGGAAAGGCAACTCTATATGAACGTTGCTGAATAAAGGATTCATAACAAAGCACCAGAGTTCTGCCAAAAATCCCAGAGACTGTGAAACCTTGATCTTGGTTACGTATGGAAAGACTTTTGTCAGAAGTGGGATTTGAACCCACGCCTCCAATCGGAGACCAGAAACCTCACTAACTGAGAAGGACAAACAACCTTGAGTCTGGCGCCTTAGACCACTCGGCCATCCTGACACATCTAATGTGAAAAACAGGCCAGAATGAAGCTGCATAAAACGTTCAGCAATAAATAAACAGTATGAAATTGGCATTGGTTTTATTTAATCCATCAATTACATTGGTTTTGAATGGAAAGGCAACTCTTTATGAACGCTGCTGAATAAAGGATTCATAACAAAGCACCAGAGTTCTGCCAAAAATCCCAGAGACTGTGAAACCTTGATCTTGGTTACGTATGGAAAGACTTTTGTCAGAAGTGGGATTTGAACCCACGCCTCCAATCGGAGACCAGAAACCTCACTAACTGAGAAGGACAAACAACCTTGAGTCTGGCGCCTTAGACCACTCGGCCATCCTGACACATCTAATGTGAAAAACAGGCCAGAATGAAGCTGCATAAAACGTTCAGCAATAAATAAACAGTATGAAATTGGCATTGGTTTTATTTAATCCCTCAATTACATTGGTTTTTAATGGAAAGGCAACTCTATATGAACGTTGCTGAATAAAGGATTCATAACAAAGCACCAGAGTTCTGCAGAAAATCGTTCAGCAATAAATAAACAGTTTGAAATTGGCATTGGTTTTATTTAATCCATCAATTACATTGGTTTTGAATGGAAAGGCAACTCTTTATGAACGTTGCTGAATAAAGGATTCATAACAAAGCACCAGAGTTCTGCCAAAAATCCCAGAGACTGTGAAACCTTGAGCTTGGCTACGTATGGAAAGACTTTTGTCAGAAGTGGCATTTGAACCCACGCCTCCAATCGGAGACTAGAAACCTCACGTACTGAGAAGCACAAACAATCTTGAGTCTGGCGCCTTAGACGATTCGGCCATCCTGACACAGCTAATCTGAAAAACAGGCCAGAATGAAGGTGCATAAAACGTTCAGCAATAAATAAACAGTATGAAATTGGCATTGATTTTATTTAATCCATCAATTACATTGGTTTTGAATGGAAAGGCAACTCTATATGAACGTTGCTGAATAAAGGATTCATAACATAGCACCAGAGTTCTGCAGAAAATCGTTCAGCAATAAATAAACAGTATGAAATTGGCATTGGTTTTATTTAATCCATCAATTACATTGGTTTTGAATGGAAAGGCAACTCTATGTGAACGTTGCTGAATAAAGAATTCACAACAAAGCACCAGAGTTCTGCAAAAAAAACCAGAGACTGTGAAACCTTGAGCTTGGTTACGTATGCAAAGACTTTTGTCAGAAGTGGGATTTGAACCCACGCCTCCAATCGGAGACCAGAAACCTCACAAACTGAGAAGCACAAACAATCTTGAGTCTGGCGCCTTAGACGATTCGGCCATCCTGACACAGCTAATCTGAAAAACAGGCCAGAATGAAGGTGCATAAAACGTTCAGCAATAAATAAACAGTATGAAATTGGCATTGATTTTATTTAATCCATCAATTACATTGGTTTTTAATGGAAAGGCAACTCTATATGAACGTTGCTGAATAAAGGATTCATAACAAAGCAGCAGAGTTCTGCAAGAAAACCCAGAGACTGTGAAACCTTGAGCTTGGATGGAAAGACATTTGTCAGAAGTGGGATTTGAACCCCTGCCTCCAATCGGAGACCAGAAACCTCACTAACTGAGAAGGACAAACAACCTTGAGTCTGCCGCCTTAGACCACTCGGCAATCCTGACACATCCTATGCGAAAAACAGGCCAGAATGAAGGTGCATAAAACGTTCAGCAGTACATAAACAGTATGAAATTGGCATTGGTTTTATTTAATCCATCAATTATATTGGTTTTTAATGGAAAGGCAACTCTATATGAACGTTGCTGAATAAAGTATTCATAACAAAGCACCAGAGTTCTGCAGAAAATCGTTCAGCAATAAATAAACAGTTTGAAATTGGCATTGGTTTTATTTAATCCATCAATTACATTGGTTTTGAATGGAAAGGCAACTCTTTATGAACGTTGCTGAATAAAGGATTCATAACAAAGCACCAGAGTTCTGCCAAAAATCCCAGAGACTGTGAAACCTTGAGCTTGGCTACGTATGGAAAGACTTTTGTCAGAAGTGGGATTTGAACCCACGCCTCCAATCGGAGACTAGAAACCTCACAAACTGAGAAGCACAAACAATCTTGAGTCTGGCACCTTAGACGATTCGGCCATCCTGACACAGCTAATCTGAAAAACAGGCCAGAATGAAGGTGCATAAAACGTTCAGCAATAAATAAACAGTATGAAATTGGCATTGATTTTATTTAATCCATCAATTACATTGGTTTTGAATGGAAAGGCAACTCTATATGAACGTTGCTGAATAAAGAATTCACAACAAAGCACCAGAGTTCTGCAAAAAAAACCAGAGACTGTGAAACCTTGAGCTTGGTTACGTATGCAAAGATTTTTGTCAGAAGTGGGATTTGAACCCACGCCTCCAATCGGAGACCAGAAACCTCACTAACTGAGAAGGACAAACAACCTTGAGTCTGGCGCCTTAGACCACTCGGCCATCCTGACACAGCTAATGTAAAAAACAGGCCAGAATGAAAGTGCATAAAACGTTCAGCAATAAATAAACAGTATGAAATTGGCATTGGTTTTATTTAATCCATCAATTACATTGGTTTTGAATGGAAAGGCAACTCTATATGAACGTTGCTGAATAAAGGATTCATAACAAAGCAGCAGAGTTCTGCAAGAAAACCCAGAGACTGTGAAACCTTGAGCTTGGATGGAAAGACATTTGTCAGACGTGGGATTTGAACCCCCGCCTCCAATCGGAGACCAGAAACCTCACTAACTGAGAAGGACAAACAACCTTGAGTCTGCCGCCTTAGACCACTCGGCCATCCTGACACATCTAATGTGAAAAACAGGCCAGAATGAAGCTGCATAAAACGTTCAGCAATAAATAAACAGTATGAAATTGGCATTGGTTTTATTTAATCCCTCAATTACATTGGTTTTTAATGGAAAGGCAACTCTATATGAACGTTGCTGAATAAAGGATTCATAACAAAGCACCAGAGTTCTGCAGAAAATCGTTCAGCAATAAATAAACAGTTTGAAATTGGCATTGGTTTTATTTAATCCATCAATTACATTGGTTTTGAATGGAAAGGCAACTCTTTATGAACGTTGCTGAATAAAGGATTCATAACAAAGCACCAGAGTTCTGCCAAAAATCCCAGAGACTGTGAAACCTTGAGCTTGGCTAAGTATGGAAAGACTTTTGTCAGAAGTGGGATTTGAACCCACGCCTCCAATCGGAGACTAGAAACCTCACAAACTGAGAAGCACAAACAATCTTGAGTCTGGCGCCTTAGACGATTCGGCCATCAGCTAATCTGAAAAACAGGCCAGAATGAAGGTGCATAAAACGTTCAGCAATAAATAAACAGTATGAAATTGGCATTGATTTTATTTAATCCATCAATTACATTGGTTTTGAATGGAAAGGCAACTCTATATGAACGTTGCTGAATAAAGGATTCATAACAAAGCACCAGAGTTCTGCAGAAAATCGTTCAGCAATAAATAAACAGTTTGAAATTGGCATTGGTTTTATTTAATCCATCAATTACATTGGTTTTGAATGGAAAGGCAACTCTTTATGAACATTGCTGAATAAAGGATTCATAACAAAGCACCAGAGTTCTGCCAAAAATCCCAGAGACTGTGAAACCTTGATCTTGGTTACGTATGGAAAGACTTTTGTCAGAAGTGGGATTTGAACCCACGCCTCCAATCGGAGACCAGAAACCTCACTAACTGAGAAGGACAAACAACCTTGAGTCTGGCGCCTTAGACCACTCGGCCATCCTGACACATCTAATGTGAAAAACAGGCCAGAATGAAGGTGCATAAAACGTTCAGCAATAAATAAACAGTATGAAATTGGCATTGGTTTTATTTAATCCATCAATTACATTGGTTTTGAATGGAAAGGCAACTCTATATGAACGTTGCTGAATAAAGGATTCATAACAAAGCAGCAGAGTTCTGCAAGAAAACCCAGAGACTGTGAAACCTTGAGCTTGGATGGAAAGACATTTGTCAGACGTGGGATTTGAACCCCCGCCTCCAATCGGAGACCAGAAACCTCACTAACTGAGAAGGACAAACAACCTTGAGTCTGCCGCCTTAGACCACTCGGCCATCCTGACACATCTAATGTGAAAAACAGGCCAGAATGAAGCTGCATAAAACGTTCAGCAATAAATAAACAGTATGAAATTGGCATTGGTTTTATTTAATCCCTCAATTACATTGGTTTTTAATGGAAAGGCAACTCTATATGAACGTTGCTGAATAAAGGATTCATAACAAAGCACCAGAGTTCTGCAGAAAATCGTTCAGCAATAAATAAACAGTTTGAAATTGGCATTGGTTTTATTTAATCCATCAATTACATTGGTTTTGAATGGAAAGGCAACTCTTTATGAACGTTGCTGAATAAAGGATTCATAACAAAGCACCAGAGTTCTGCCAAAAATCCCAGAGACTGTAAAACCTTGAGCTTGGCTAAGTATGGAAAGACTTTTGTCAGAAGTGGGATTTGAACCCACGCCTCCAATCGGAGACTAGAAACCTCACAAACTGAGAAGCACAAACAATCTTGAGTCTGGCGCCTTAGACGATTCGGCCATCAGCTAATCTGAAAAACAGGCCAGAATGAAGGTGCATAAAACGTTCAGCAATAAATAAACAGTATGAAATTGGCATTGATTTTATTTAATCCATCAATTACATTGGTTTTGAATGGAAAGGCAACTCTATATGAACGTTGCTGAATAAAGGATTCATAACAAAGCACCAGAGTTCTGCAGAAAATCGTTCAGCAATAAATAAACAGTTTGAAATTGGCATTGGTTTTATTTAATCCATCAATTACATTGGTTTTGAATGGAATCGCAACTCTTTATGAACGTTGCTGAATAAAGGATTCATAACAAAGCACCAGAGTTCTGCCAAAAATCCCAGAGACTGTGAAACCTTGATCTTGGTTACGTATGGAAAGACTTTTGTCAGAAGTGGGATTTGAACCCACGCCTCCAATCGGAGACCAGAAACCTCACTAACTGAGAAGGACAAACAACCTTGAGTCTGGCGCCTTAGACCACTCGGCCATCCTGACACATCTAATGTGAAAAACAGGCCAGAATGAAGCTGCATAAAACGTTCAGCAATAAATAAACAGTATGAAATTGGCATTGGTTTTATTTAATCCCTCAATTACATTGGTTTTTAATGGAAAGGCAACTCTATATGAACGTTGCTGAATAAAGGATTCATAACAAAGCACCAGAGTTCTGCAGAAAATCGTTCAGCAATAAATAAACAGTTTGAAATTGGCATTGGTTTTATTTAATCCATCAATTACATTGGTTTTGAATGGAAAGGCAACTCTTTAGGAACGTTGCTGAATAAAGGATTCATAACAAAGCACCAGAGTTCTGCCAAAAATCCCAGAGACTGTGAAACCTTGAGCTTGGCTACGTATGGAAAGACTTTTGTCAGAAGTGGGATTTGAACCCACGCCTCCAATCGGAGACTAGAAACCTCACAAACTGAGAAGCACAAACAATCTTGAGTCTGGCACCTTAGACGATTCGGCCATCCTGACACAGCTAATCTGAAAAACAGGCCAGAATGAAGGTGCATAAAACGTTCAGCAATAAATAAACAGTATGAAATTGGCATTGATTTTATTTAATCCATCAATTACATTGGTTTTGAATGGAAAGGCAACTCTATATGAACGTTGCTGAATAAAG
The DNA here is from genome assembly GCF_947034865.1 of Barbatula barbatula. Taxonomy (NCBI): domain Eukaryota; kingdom Metazoa; phylum Chordata; class Actinopteri; order Cypriniformes; family Nemacheilidae; genus Barbatula; species Barbatula barbatula. The sequence goes on from NC_136764.1 coordinate 27,887,084, forward strand.
GATTCATAACATAGCACCAGAGTTCTGCAGAAAATCGTTCAGCAATAAATAAACAGTATGAAATTGGCATTGGTTTTATTTAATCCATCAATTACATTGGTTTTGAATGGAAAGGCAACTCTATGTGAACGTTGCTGAATAAAGAATTCACAACAAAGCACCAGAGTTCTGCAAAAAAAACCAGAGACTGTGAAACCTTGAGCTTGGTTACGTATGCAAAGACTTTTGTCAGAAGTGGGATTTGAACCCACGCCTCCAATCGGAGACCAGAAACCTCACTAACTGAGAAGGACAAACAATCTTGAGTCTGGCGCCTTAGACCACTCGGCCATCCTGACACATCCAATGTGAAAAACAGGCCAGAATGAAGGTGCATAAAACGTTCAGCAGCACATAAACAGTATGAAATTGGCATTGGTTTTATTTAATCCATCAATTACATTGGTTTTGAATGGAAAGGCAACTCTATATGAACGTTGCTGAATAAAGGATTCATAACAAAGCACCAGAGTTCTGCAGAAAATCGTTCAGCAATAAATAAACAGTTTGAAATTGGCATTGGTTTTATTTAATCCATCAATTACATTGGTTTTGAATGGAAAGGCAACTCTTTATGAACATTGTTGAATAAAGGATTCATAACAAAGCACCAGAGTTCTGCCAAAAATCCCAGAGACTGTGAAACCTTGAGCTTCGTTACGTATGGAAAGACTTTTGTCAGAAGTGGGATTTGAACCCACGCCTCCAATCGGAGACCAGAAACCTCACTAACTGAGAAGGACAAACAACCTTGAGTCTGGCGCCTTAGACCACTCGGTCATCCTGACACATCCAATGTGAAAAACAGGCCAGAATGAAGCTGCATAAAACGTTCAGCAATAAATAAACAGTATGAAATTGGCATTGGTTTTATTTAATCCCTCAATTACATTGGTTTTTAATGGAAAGGCAACTCTATATGAACGTTGCTGAATAAAGGATTCATAACAAAGCACCAGAGTTCTGCAGAAAATCGTTCAGCAATAAATAAACAGTTTGAAATTGGAATTGGTTTTATTTAATCCATCAATTACATTGGTTTTGAATGGAAAGGCAACTCTTTATGAACGTTGCTGAATAAAGGATTCATAACAAAGCACCAGAGTTCTGCCAAAAATCCCAGAGACTGTGAAACCTTGAGCTTGGCTACGTATGGAAAGACTTTTGTCAGAAGTGGGATTTGAACCCACGCCTCCAATCGGAGACTAGAAACCTCACAAACTGAGAAGCACAAACAATCTTGAGTCTGGCGCCTTAGACGATTCGGCCATCCTGACACAGCTAATCTGAAAAACAGGCCAGAATGAAGGTGCATAAAACGTTCAGCAATAAATAAACAGTATGAAATTGGCATTGATTTTATTTAATCCATCAATAACATTGGTTTTGAATGGAAAGGCAACTCTATATGAACGTTGCTGAATAAAGGATTCATAACATAGCACCAGAGTTTCTGCAGAAAAAACCAGAGACTGTGAAACCTTGAGCTTGGTTACGTATGCAAAGACTTTTGTCAGAAGTGGGATTTGAACCCACGCCTCCAATCGGAGACCAGAAACCTCACTAACTGAGAAGGACAAACAACCTTGAGTCTGGCGCCTTAGACCACTCGGCCATCCTGACACATCTAATGTGAAAAACAGGCCAGAATGAAAGTGCATAAAACGTTCAGCAATAAATAAACAGTATGAAATTGGCATTGGTTTTATTTAATCCATCAATTACATTGGTTTTGAATGGAAAGGCAACTCTATATGAACGTTGCTGAATAAAGGATTCATAACAAAGCAGCAGAGTTCTGCAAGAAAACCCAGAGACTGTGAAACCTTGAGCTTGGATGGAAAGACATTTGTCAGAAGTGGGATTTGAACCCGCGCCTCCAATCGGAGACCAGAAACCTCACTAACTGAGAAGGACAAACAACCTTGAGTCTGGCGCCTTAGACCACTCGGCCATCCTGACACATCTAATGAGAAAAACAGGCCAGTATGAAGCTGCATAAAACGTTCAGCAATAAATAAACAGTATGAAATTGGCATTGGTTTTATTCAATCCATCAATTACATTGGTTTTGAATGGAAAGGCAACTCTATATGAACGTTGCTGAATAAAGGATTCATAACATAGCACCAGAGTTCTGCAGAAATTCGTTCAGCAATAAATAAACAGTATGAAATTGGCATTGGTTTTATTTAATCCATCAATTACATTGGTTTTGAATGGAAAGGCAACTCTATGTGAACGTTGCTGAATAAAGAATTCACAACAAAGCACCAGAGTTCTGCAAAAAAAACCAGAGACTGTGAAACCTTGAGCTTGGTTACGTATGCAAAGACTTTTGTCAGAAGTGGGATTTGAACCCACGCCTCCAATCGGAGACTAGAAACCTCACAAACTGAGAAGCACAAACAATCTTGAGTCTGGCGCCTTAGACGATTCGGCCATCAGCTAATCTGAAAAACAGGCCAGAATGAAGGTGCATAAAACGTTCAGCAATAAATAAACAGTATGAAATTGGCATTGATTTTATTTAATCCATCAATTACATTGGTTTTGAATGGAAAGGCAACTCTATATGAACGTTGCTGAATAAAGGATTCATAACAAAGCACCAGAGTTCTGCCAAAAATCCCAGAGACTGTGAAACCTTGATCTTGGTTACGTATGGAAAGACTTTTGTCAGAAGTGGGATTTGAACCCACGCCTCCAATCGGAGACCAGAAACCTCACTAACTGAGAAGGACAAACAACCTTGAGTCTGGCGCCTTAGACCACTCGGCCATCCTGACACATCTAATGTGAAAAACAGGCCAGAATGAAGCTGCATAAAACGTTCAGCAATAAATAAACAGTATGAAATTGGCATTGGTTTTATTTAATCCATCAATTACATTGGTTTTGAATGGAAAGGCAACTCTTTATGAACGCTGCTGAATAAAGGATTCATAACAAAGCACCAGAGTTCTGCCAAAAATCCCAGAGACTGTGAAACCTTGATCTTGGTTACGTATGGAAAGACTTTTGTCAGAAGTGGGATTTGAACCCACGCCTCCAATCGGAGACCAGAAACCTCACTAACTGAGAAGGACAAACAACCTTGAGTCTGGCGCCTTAGACCACTCGGCCATCCTGACACATCTAATGTGAAAAACAGGCCAGAATGAAGCTGCATAAAACGTTCAGCAATAAATAAACAGTATGAAATTGGCATTGGTTTTATTTAATCCCTCAATTACATTGGTTTTTAATGGAAAGGCAACTCTATATGAACGTTGCTGAATAAAGGATTCATAACAAAGCACCAGAGTTCTGCAGAAAATCGTTCAGCAATAAATAAACAGTTTGAAATTGGCATTGGTTTTATTTAATCCATCAATTACATTGGTTTTGAATGGAAAGGCAACTCTTTATGAACGTTGCTGAATAAAGGATTCATAACAAAGCACCAGAGTTCTGCCAAAAATCCCAGAGACTGTGAAACCTTGAGCTTGGCTACGTATGGAAAGACTTTTGTCAGAAGTGGCATTTGAACCCACGCCTCCAATCGGAGACTAGAAACCTCACGTACTGAGAAGCACAAACAATCTTGAGTCTGGCGCCTTAGACGATTCGGCCATCCTGACACAGCTAATCTGAAAAACAGGCCAGAATGAAGGTGCATAAAACGTTCAGCAATAAATAAACAGTATGAAATTGGCATTGATTTTATTTAATCCATCAATTACATTGGTTTTGAATGGAAAGGCAACTCTATATGAACGTTGCTGAATAAAGGATTCATAACATAGCACCAGAGTTCTGCAGAAAATCGTTCAGCAATAAATAAACAGTATGAAATTGGCATTGGTTTTATTTAATCCATCAATTACATTGGTTTTGAATGGAAAGGCAACTCTATGTGAACGTTGCTGAATAAAGAATTCACAACAAAGCACCAGAGTTCTGCAAAAAAAACCAGAGACTGTGAAACCTTGAGCTTGGTTACGTATGCAAAGACTTTTGTCAGAAGTGGGATTTGAACCCACGCCTCCAATCGGAGACCAGAAACCTCACAAACTGAGAAGCACAAACAATCTTGAGTCTGGCGCCTTAGACGATTCGGCCATCCTGACACAGCTAATCTGAAAAACAGGCCAGAATGAAGGTGCATAAAACGTTCAGCAATAAATAAACAGTATGAAATTGGCATTGATTTTATTTAATCCATCAATTACATTGGTTTTTAATGGAAAGGCAACTCTATATGAACGTTGCTGAATAAAGGATTCATAACAAAGCAGCAGAGTTCTGCAAGAAAACCCAGAGACTGTGAAACCTTGAGCTTGGATGGAAAGACATTTGTCAGAAGTGGGATTTGAACCCCTGCCTCCAATCGGAGACCAGAAACCTCACTAACTGAGAAGGACAAACAACCTTGAGTCTGCCGCCTTAGACCACTCGGCAATCCTGACACATCCTATGCGAAAAACAGGCCAGAATGAAGGTGCATAAAACGTTCAGCAGTACATAAACAGTATGAAATTGGCATTGGTTTTATTTAATCCATCAATTATATTGGTTTTTAATGGAAAGGCAACTCTATATGAACGTTGCTGAATAAAGTATTCATAACAAAGCACCAGAGTTCTGCAGAAAATCGTTCAGCAATAAATAAACAGTTTGAAATTGGCATTGGTTTTATTTAATCCATCAATTACATTGGTTTTGAATGGAAAGGCAACTCTTTATGAACGTTGCTGAATAAAGGATTCATAACAAAGCACCAGAGTTCTGCCAAAAATCCCAGAGACTGTGAAACCTTGAGCTTGGCTACGTATGGAAAGACTTTTGTCAGAAGTGGGATTTGAACCCACGCCTCCAATCGGAGACTAGAAACCTCACAAACTGAGAAGCACAAACAATCTTGAGTCTGGCACCTTAGACGATTCGGCCATCCTGACACAGCTAATCTGAAAAACAGGCCAGAATGAAGGTGCATAAAACGTTCAGCAATAAATAAACAGTATGAAATTGGCATTGATTTTATTTAATCCATCAATTACATTGGTTTTGAATGGAAAGGCAACTCTATATGAACGTTGCTGAATAAAGAATTCACAACAAAGCACCAGAGTTCTGCAAAAAAAACCAGAGACTGTGAAACCTTGAGCTTGGTTACGTATGCAAAGATTTTTGTCAGAAGTGGGATTTGAACCCACGCCTCCAATCGGAGACCAGAAACCTCACTAACTGAGAAGGACAAACAACCTTGAGTCTGGCGCCTTAGACCACTCGGCCATCCTGACACAGCTAATGTAAAAAACAGGCCAGAATGAAAGTGCATAAAACGTTCAGCAATAAATAAACAGTATGAAATTGGCATTGGTTTTATTTAATCCATCAATTACATTGGTTTTGAATGGAAAGGCAACTCTATATGAACGTTGCTGAATAAAGGATTCATAACAAAGCAGCAGAGTTCTGCAAGAAAACCCAGAGACTGTGAAACCTTGAGCTTGGATGGAAAGACATTTGTCAGACGTGGGATTTGAACCCCCGCCTCCAATCGGAGACCAGAAACCTCACTAACTGAGAAGGACAAACAACCTTGAGTCTGCCGCCTTAGACCACTCGGCCATCCTGACACATCTAATGTGAAAAACAGGCCAGAATGAAGCTGCATAAAACGTTCAGCAATAAATAAACAGTATGAAATTGGCATTGGTTTTATTTAATCCCTCAATTACATTGGTTTTTAATGGAAAGGCAACTCTATATGAACGTTGCTGAATAAAGGATTCATAACAAAGCACCAGAGTTCTGCAGAAAATCGTTCAGCAATAAATAAACAGTTTGAAATTGGCATTGGTTTTATTTAATCCATCAATTACATTGGTTTTGAATGGAAAGGCAACTCTTTATGAACGTTGCTGAATAAAGGATTCATAACAAAGCACCAGAGTTCTGCCAAAAATCCCAGAGACTGTGAAACCTTGAGCTTGGCTAAGTATGGAAAGACTTTTGTCAGAAGTGGGATTTGAACCCACGCCTCCAATCGGAGACTAGAAACCTCACAAACTGAGAAGCACAAACAATCTTGAGTCTGGCGCCTTAGACGATTCGGCCATCAGCTAATCTGAAAAACAGGCCAGAATGAAGGTGCATAAAACGTTCAGCAATAAATAAACAGTATGAAATTGGCATTGATTTTATTTAATCCATCAATTACATTGGTTTTGAATGGAAAGGCAACTCTATATGAACGTTGCTGAATAAAGGATTCATAACAAAGCACCAGAGTTCTGCAGAAAATCGTTCAGCAATAAATAAACAGTTTGAAATTGGCATTGGTTTTATTTAATCCATCAATTACATTGGTTTTGAATGGAAAGGCAACTCTTTATGAACATTGCTGAATAAAGGATTCATAACAAAGCACCAGAGTTCTGCCAAAAATCCCAGAGACTGTGAAACCTTGATCTTGGTTACGTATGGAAAGACTTTTGTCAGAAGTGGGATTTGAACCCACGCCTCCAATCGGAGACCAGAAACCTCACTAACTGAGAAGGACAAACAACCTTGAGTCTGGCGCCTTAGACCACTCGGCCATCCTGACACATCTAATGTGAAAAACAGGCCAGAATGAAGGTGCATAAAACGTTCAGCAATAAATAAACAGTATGAAATTGGCATTGGTTTTATTTAATCCATCAATTACATTGGTTTTGAATGGAAAGGCAACTCTATATGAACGTTGCTGAATAAAGGATTCATAACAAAGCAGCAGAGTTCTGCAAGAAAACCCAGAGACTGTGAAACCTTGAGCTTGGATGGAAAGACATTTGTCAGACGTGGGATTTGAACCCCCGCCTCCAATCGGAGACCAGAAACCTCACTAACTGAGAAGGACAAACAACCTTGAGTCTGCCGCCTTAGACCACTCGGCCATCCTGACACATCTAATGTGAAAAACAGGCCAGAATGAAGCTGCATAAAACGTTCAGCAATAAATAAACAGTATGAAATTGGCATTGGTTTTATTTAATCCCTCAATTACATTGGTTTTTAATGGAAAGGCAACTCTATATGAACGTTGCTGAATAAAGGATTCATAACAAAGCACCAGAGTTCTGCAGAAAATCGTTCAGCAATAAATAAACAGTTTGAAATTGGCATTGGTTTTATTTAATCCATCAATTACATTGGTTTTGAATGGAAAGGCAACTCTTTATGAACGTTGCTGAATAAAGGATTCATAACAAAGCACCAGAGTTCTGCCAAAAATCCCAGAGACTGTAAAACCTTGAGCTTGGCTAAGTATGGAAAGACTTTTGTCAGAAGTGGGATTTGAACCCACGCCTCCAATCGGAGACTAGAAACCTCACAAACTGAGAAGCACAAACAATCTTGAGTCTGGCGCCTTAGACGATTCGGCCATCAGCTAATCTGAAAAACAGGCCAGAATGAAGGTGCATAAAACGTTCAGCAATAAATAAACAGTATGAAATTGGCATTGATTTTATTTAATCCATCAATTACATTGGTTTTGAATGGAAAGGCAACTCTATATGAACGTTGCTGAATAAAGGATTCATAACAAAGCACCAGAGTTCTGCAGAAAATCGTTCAGCAATAAATAAACAGTTTGAAATTGGCATTGGTTTTATTTAATCCATCAATTACATTGGTTTTGAATGGAATCGCAACTCTTTATGAACGTTGCTGAATAAAGGATTCATAACAAAGCACCAGAGTTCTGCCAAAAATCCCAGAGACTGTGAAACCTTGAGCTTGGTTACGTATGGAAAGACTTTTGTCAGAAGTGGGATTTGAACCGACGCCTCCAATCGGAGACCAGAAACCTCACTAACTGAGAAGGACAAACAACCTTGAGTCTGGCGCCTTAGACCACTCGGCCATCCTGACACATCTAATGTGAAAAACAGGCCAGAATGAAGCTGCATAAAACGTTCAGCAATAAATAAACAGTATGAAATTGGCATTGGTTTTATTTAATCCCTCAATTACATTGGTTTTTAATGGAAAGGCAACTCTATATGAACGTTGCTGAATAAAGGATTCATAACAAAGCACCAGAGTTCTGCAGAAAATCGTTCAGCAATAAATAAACAGTTTGAAATTGGCATTGGTTTTATTTAATCCATCAATTACATTGGTTTTGAATGGAAAGGCAACTCTTTATGAACGTTGCTGAATAAAGGATTCATAACAAAGCACCAGAGTTCTGCCAAAAATCCCAGAGACTGTGAAACCTTGAGCTTGGCTACGTATGGAAAGACTTTTGTCAGAAGTGGGATTTGAACCCACGCCTCCAATCGGAGACTAGAAACCTCACAAACTGAGAAGCACAAACAATCTTGAGTCTGGCGCCTTAGACGATTCGGCCATCCTGACACAGCTAATCTGAAAAACAGGCCAGAATGAAGGTGCATAAAACGTTCAGCAATAAATAAACAGTATGAAATTGGCATTGATTTTATTTAATCCATCAATTACATTGGTTTTGAATGGAAAGGCAACTCTATATGAACGTTGCTGAATAAAGGATTCATAACATAGCACCAGAGTTCTGCAGAAAATCGTTCAGCAATAAATAAACAGTATGAAATTGGCATTGGTTTTATTTAATCCATCAATTACATTGGTTTTGAATGGAAAGGCAACTCTATGTGAACGTTGCTGAATAAAGAATTCACAACAAAGCACCAGAGTTCTGCAAAAAAAACCAGAGACTGTGAAACCTTGAGCTTGGATGGAAAGACATTTGTCAGAAGTGGGATTTGAACCCCCGCCTCCAATCGGAGACCAGAAACCTCACTAACTGAGAAGGACAAACAACCTTGAGTCTGCCGCCTTAGACCACTCGGCCATCCTGACACATCCTATGCGAAAAACAGGCCAGAATGAAGGTGCATAAAACGTTCAGCAGTACATAAACAGTATGAAATTGGCATTGGTTTTATTTAATCCATCAATTACATTGGTTTTTAATGGAAAGGCAACTCTATATGAACGTTGCTGAATAAAGTATTCAATTCAATTCAATTCAATTTTTATTTATATAGCGCCTTTCACAATTTGCATTGTTCCAAAGCAGCTTTAGAGGGGAAAAACGAAAAACCCAAGAAATGGTAAAACACACTACATGGTGTTTTATATAATAAATCCAATTATTCTGGTAAAATAATATCTAATGTCAGCATCTCCTGGTGGTTTATTTAGCATATTTGCATTAAGTGAATGCTTGGCTGAAAAGATGCGTTTTTAATCTAGATTTAAATTGGGCGAGTGTGTCTGATCCTCGAATAATATCAGGAAGGCTATTCCAGAGTTTAGGTGCTACATATGAGAAAGCTCGACCCCCTTTGGTGTATTCATAACAAAGCACCAGAGTTCTGCAGAAAATCGTTCAGCAATAAATAAACAGTTTGAAATTGGCATTGGTTTTATTTAATCCATCAATTACATTGGTTTTGAATGGAAAGGCAACTCTTTATGAACGTTGCTGAATAAAGGATTCATAACAAAGCACCAGAGTTCTGCCAAAAATCCCAGAGACTGTGAAACCTTGAGCTTGGTTACGTATGGAAAGACTTTTGTCAGAAGTGGGATTTGAACCCACGCCTCCAATCGGAGACCAGAAACCTCACTAACTGAGAAGGACAAACAACCTTGAGTCTGGCGCCTTAGACCACTCGGTCATCCTGACACATCCAATGTGAAAAACAGGCCAGAATGAAGCTGCATAAAACGTTCAGCAATAAATAAACAGTATGAAATTGGCATTGGTTTTATTTAATCCCTCAATTACATTGGTTTTTAATGGAAAGGCAACTCTATATGAACGTTGCTGAATAAAGGATTCATAACAAAGCACCAGAGTTCTGCAGAAAATCGTTCAGCGATAAATAAACAGTTTGAAATTGGAATTGGTTTTATTTAATCCATCAATTACATTGGTTTTGAATGGAAAGGCAACTCTTTATGAACGTTGCTGAATAAAGGATTCATAACAAAGCACCAGAGTTCTGCCAAAAATCCCAGAGACTGTGAAACCTTGAGCTTGGCTACGTATGGAAAGACTTTTGTCAGAAGTGGGATTTGAACCCACGCCTCCAATCGGAGACTAGAAACCTCACAAACTGAGAAGCACAAACAATCGTGAGTCTGGCGCCTTAGACGATTCGGCCATCCTGACACAGCTAATCTGAAAAACAGGCCAGAATGAAGGTGCATAAAACGTTCAGCAATAAATAAACAGTATGAAATTGGCATTGATTTTATTTAATCCATCAATTACATTGGTTTTGAATGGAAAGGCAACTCTATATGAACGTTGCTGAATAAAGAATTCACAACAAAGCACCAGAGTTCTGCAAAAAAAACCAGAGACTGTGAAACCTTGAGCTTGGTTACGTATGCAAAGACTTTTGTCAGAAGTGGGATTTGAACCCACGCCTCCAATCGGAGACCAGAAACCTCACTAACTGAGAAGGACAAACAACCTTGAGTCTGGCGCCTTAGACCACTCGGCCATCCTGACACATCTAATGTGAAAAACAGGCCAGAATGAAAGTGCATAAAACGTTCAGCAATAAATAAACAGTATGAAATTGGCATTGGTTTTATTTAATCCATCAATTACATTGGTTTTGAATGGAAAGGCAACTCTATATGAACGTTGCTGAATAAAGGATTCATAACAAAGCAGCAGAGTTCTGCAAGAAAACCCAGAGACTGTGAAACCTTGAGCTTGGATGGAAAGACATTTGTCAGAAGTGGGATTTGAACCCGCGCCTCCAATCGGAGACCAGAAACCTCACTAACTGAGAAGGACAAACAACCTTGAGTCTGGCGCCTTAGACCACTCGGCCATCCTGACACATCTAATGTGAAAAACAGGCCAGTATGAAGCTGCATAAAACGTTCAGCAATAAATAAATAGTATGAAATTGGCATTGGTTTTATTCAATCCATCAATTACATTGGTTTTTAATGGAAAGGCAACTCTATATGAACGTTGCTGAATAAAGGATTCATAACAAAGCACCAGAGTTCTGCAGAAAATCGTTCAACAATAAATAAACAGTTTGAAATTGGCATTGGTTTTATTTAATCCATCAATTACATTGGTTTTGAATGGAAAGGCAACTCTTTATGAACGTTGCTGAATAAAGGATTCATAACAAAGCACCAGAGTTCTGCCAAAAATCCCAGAGACTGTGAAACCTTGATCTTGGTTACGTATGGAAAGACTTTTGTCAGAAGTGGGATTTGAACCCACGCCTCCAATCGGAGACCAGAAACCTCACTAACTGAGAAGGACAAACAACCTTGAGTCTGGCGCCTTAGACCACTCGGCCATCCTGACACATCTAATGTGAAAAACAGGCCAGAATGAAGCTGCATAAAACGTTCAGCAATAAATAAACAGTATGAAATTGGCATTGGTTTTATTTAATCCCTCAATTACATTGGTTTTGAATGGAAAGGCAACTCTATATGAACGTTGCTGAATAAAGGATTCATAACATAGCACCAGAGTTCTGCAGAAAATCGTTCAGCAATAAATAAACAGTATGAAATTGGCATTGGTTTTATTTAATCCATCAATTACATTGGTTTTTAATGGAAAGGCAACTCTATATGAACGTTGCTGAATAAAGGATTCATAACAAAGCAGCAGAGTTCTGCAAGAAAACCCAGAGACTGTGAAACCTTGAGCTTGGATGGAAAGACATTTGTCAGAAGTGGGATTTGAACCCCTGCCTCCAATCGGAGACCAGAAACCTCACTAACTGAGAAGGACAAACAACCTTGAGTCTGCCGCCTTAGACCACTCGGCCATCCTGACACATCCTATGCGAAAAACAGGCCAGAATGAAGGTGCATAAAACGTTCAGCAGTACATAAACAGTATGAAATTGGCATTGGTTTTATTTAATCCATCAATTACATTGGTTTTTAATGGAAAGGCAACTCTATATGAACATTGCTGAATAAAGTATTCATAACAAAGCACCAGAGTTCTGCAGAAAATCGTTCAGCAATAAATAAACAGTTTGAAATTGGCATTGGTTTTATTTAATCCATCAATTACATTGGTTTTGAATGGAAAGGCAACTCTTTATGAACGTTGCTGAATAAAGGATTCATAACAAAGCACCAGAGTTCTGCCAAAAATCCCAGAGACTGTGAAACCTTGAGCTTGGCTACGTATGGAAAGACTTTTGTCAGAAGTGGGATTTGAACCCACGCCTCCAATCGGAGACTAGAAACCTCACAAACTGAGAAGCACAAACAATCTTGAGTCTGGCGCCTTAGACGATTCGGCCATCCTGACACAGCTAATCTGAAAAACAGGCCAGAATGAAGGTGCATAAAACGTTCAGCAATAAATAAACAGTATGAAATTGGCATTGATTTTATTTAATCCATCAATTACATTGGTTTTGAATGGAAAGGCAACTCTATATGAACGTTGCTGAATAAAGAATTCACAACAAAGCACCAGAGTTCTGCAAAAAAAACCAGAGACTGTGAAACCTTGAGCTTGGTTACGTATGCAAAGATTTTTGTCAGAAGTGGGATTTGAACCCGCGCCTCCAATCGGAGACCAGAAACCTCACTAACTGAGAAGGACAAACAACCTTGAGTCTGGCGCCTTAGACCACTCGGCCATCCTGACACATCTAATGTGAAAAACAGGCCAGAATGAAGGTGCATAAAACGTTCAGCAATAAATAAACAGTATGAAATTGGCATTGGTTTTATTTAATCCATCAATTACATTGGTTTTGAATGGAAAGGCAACTCTATATGAACGTTGCTGAATAAAGGATTCATAACAAAGCAGCAGAGTTCTGCAAAAAAACCCAGAGACTGTGAAAACTTGAGCTTGGATGGAAAGACATTTGTCAGAAGTGGGATTTGAACCCCCGCCTCCAATCGGAGACCAGAAACCTCACTAACTGAGAAGGACAAACAACCTTGAGTCTGCCGCCTTAGACCACTCGGCCATCCTGACACATCTAATGTGAAAAACAGGCCAGAATGAAGGTGCATAAAACGTTCAGCAGTACATAAACAGTATGAAATTGGCATTGGTTTTATTTAATCCATCAATTACATTGGTTTTTAATGGAAAGGCAACTCTATATGAACCTTGCTGAATAAAGTATTCATAACAAAGCACCAGAGTTCTGCCAAAAATCCCAGAGACTGTGAAACCTTGATCTTGGTTACGTATGGAAAGACTTTTGTCAGAAGTGGGATTTGAACCCACGCCTCCAATCGGAGACCAGAAACCTCACTAACTGAGAAGGACAAACAACCTTGAGTCTGGCGCCTTAGACCACTCGGCCATCCTGACACATCTAATGTGAAAAACAGGCCAGTATGAAGCTGCATAAAACGTTCAGCAATAAATAAACAGTATGAAATTGGCATTGGTTTTATTCAATCCATCAATTACATTGGTTTTTAATGGAAAGGCAACTCTATATGAACGTTGCTGAATAAAGGATTCATAACAAAGCACCAGAGTTCTGCAGAAAATCGTTCAACAATAAATAAACAGTTTGAAATTGGCATTGGTTTTATTTAATCCATCAATTACATTGGTTTTGAATGGAAAGGCAACTCTTTATGAACGTTGCTGAATAAAGGATTCATAACAAAGCACCAGAGTTCTGCCAAAAATCCCAGAGACTGTGAAACCTTGATCTTGGTTACGTATGGAAAGACTTTTGTCAGAAGTGGGATTTGAACCCACGCCTCCAATCGGAGACCAGAAACCTCACTAACTGAGAAGGACAAACAACCTTGAGTCTGGCGCCTTAGACCACTCGGCCATCCTGACACATCTAATGTGAAAAACAGGCCAGAATGAAGGTGCATAAAACGTTCAGCAATAAATAAACAGTATGAAATTGGCATTGGTTTTATTTAATCCCTCAATTACATTGGTTTTTAATGGAAAGGCAACTCTATATGAACGTTGCTGAATAAAGGATTCATAACAAAGCACCAGAGTTGTGCAGAAAATCGTTCAGCAATAAATAAACAGTTTGAAATTGGCATTGGTTTTATTTAATCCATCAATTACATTGGTTTTGAATGGAAAGGCAACTCTTTATGAACGTTGCTGAATAAAGGATTCATAACAAAGCACCAGAGTTCTGCCAAAAATCCCAGAGACTGTGAAACCTTGAGCTTGGCTACGTATGGAAAGACTTTTGTCAGAAGTGGGATTTAAACCCACGCCTCCAATCGGAGACTAGAAACCTCACAAACTGAGAAGCACAAACAATCTTGAGTCTGGCGCCTTAGACGATTCGGCCATCCTGACACAGCTAATCTGAAAAACAGGCCAGAATGAAGGTGCATAAAACGTTCAGCAATAAATAAACAGTATGAAATTGGCATTGATTTTATTTAATCCATCAATTACATTGGTTTTGAATGGAAAGGCAACTCTATATGAACGTTGCTGAATAAAGGATTCATAACATAGCACCAGAGTTCTGCAGAAAATCGTTCAGCAATAAATAAACAGTATGAAATTGGCATTGGTTTTATTTAATCCATCAATTACATTGGTTTTGAATGGAAAGGCAACTCTATGTGAACGTTGCTGAATAAAGAATTCACAACAAAGCACCAGAGTTCTGCAAAAAAAAAACCAGAGACTGTGAAACCTTGAGCTTGGTTACGTATGCAAAGACTTTTGTCAGAAGTGGGATTTGAACCCACGCCTCCAATCGGAGACCAGAAACCTCACTAACTGAGAAGGACAAACAACCTTGAGTCTGGCGCCTTAGACCACTCGGCCATCCTGACACATCTAATGTGAAAAACAGGCCAGAATGAAGGTGCATAAAACGTTCAGCAATAAATAAACAGTATGAAATTGGCATTGGTTTTATTTAATCCATCAATTACATTGGTTTTGAATGGAAAGGCAACTCTATATGAACGTTGCTGAATAAAGGATTCATAACAAAGCAGCAGAGTTCTGCAAAAAAACCCAGAGACTGTGAAACCTTGAGCTTGGATGGAAAGACATTTGTCAGAAGTGGGATTTGAACCCCCGCCTCCAATCGGAGACCAGAAACCTCACTAACTGAGAAGGACAAACAACCTTGAGTCTGCCGCCTTAGACCACTCGGCCATCCTGACACATCCTATGTGAAAACAGGCCAGAATGAAGGTGCATAAAACGTTCAGCAGTACATAAACAGTATGAAATTGGCATTGTTTTTATTTAATCCATCAATTACATTGGTTTTTAATGGAAAGGCAACTCTATATGAACGTTGCTGAATAAAGGATTCATAACAAAGCACCAGAGTTCTGCAGGAAATCGTTCAGCAATAAATAAACAGTTTGAAATTGGCATTGGTTTTATTTAATCCATCAATTACATTGGTTTTGAATGGAAAGGCAACTCTTTATGAACGTTGCTGAATAAAGGATTCATAACAAAGCACCAGAGTTCTGCCGAAAATCCCAGAGACTGTGAAACCTTGAGCTTGGTTACGTATGGAAAGACTTTTGTCAGAAGTGGGATTTGAACCCACGCCTCCAATCGGAGACCAGAAACCTCACTAACTATGAAGGACAAACATCCTTGAGTCTGGCGCCTTAGACCACTCGGCCATCCTGACACATCTAATGTGAAAAAGGGGCCAGAATGAAGGTGCATAAAACGTTCAGCAATAAATAAACAGTATGAAATTGGCATTGGTTTTATTTAATCCCTCAATTACATTGGTTTTGAATGGAAAGGCAACTCTATATGAACGTTGCTGAATAAAGGATTCATAACATAGCACCAGAGTTCTGCAGAAAATCGTTCAGCAATAAATAAACAGTATGAAATTGGCATTGGTTTTATTTAATCCATCAATTACATTGGTTTTTAATGGAAAGGCAACTCTATATGAACGTTGCTGAATAAAGGATTCATAACAAAGCAGCAGAGTTCTGCAAGAAAACCCAAAGACTGTGAAACCTTGAGCTTGGATGGAAAGACATTTGTCAGAAGTGGGATTTGAACCCCTGCCTCCAATCGGAGACCAGAAACCTCACTAACTGAGAAGGACAAACAACCTTGAGTCTGCCGCCTTAGACCACTCGGCCATCCTGACACATCCTATGCGAAAAACAGGCCAGAATGAAGGTGCATAAAACGTTCAGCAGTACATAAACAGTATGAAATTGGCATTGGTTTTATTTAATCCATCAATTACATTGGTTTTTAATGGAAAGGCAACTCTATATGAACATTGCTGAATAAAGTATTCATAACAAAGCACCAGAGTTCTGCAGAAAATCGTTCAGCAATAAATAAACAGTTTGAAATTGGCATTGGTTTTATTTAATCCATCAATTACATTGGTTTTGAATGGAAAGGCAACTCTTTATGAACGTTGCTGAATAAAGGATTCATAACAAAGCACCAGAGTTCTGCCAAAAATCCCAGAGACTGTGAAACCTTGAGCTTGGCTACGTATGGAAAGACTTTTGTCAGAAGTGGGATTTGAACCCACGCCTCCAATCGGAGACTAGAAACCTCACAAACTGAGAAGCACAAACAATCTTGAGTCTGGCGCCTTAGACGATTCGGCCATCCTGACACAGCTAATCTGAAAAACAGGCCAGAATGAAGGTGCATAAAACGTTCAGCAATAAATAAACAGTATGAAATTGGCATTGATTTTATTTAATCCATCAATTACATTGGTTTTGAATGGAAAGGCAACTCTATATGAACGTTGCTGAATAAAGAATTCACAACAAAGCACCAGAGTTCTGCAAAAAAACCAGAGACTGTGAAACCTTGAGCTTGGTTACGTATGCAAAGATTTTTGTCAGAAGTGGAATTTGAACCCGCGCCTCCAATCGGAGACCAGAAACCTCACTAACTGAGAAGGACAAACAACCTTGAGTCTGGCGCCTTAGACCACTCGGCCATCCTGACACATCTAATGTGAAAAACAGGCCAGAATGAAGGTGCATAAAACGTTCAGCAATAAATAAACAGTATGAAATTGGCATTGGTTTTATTTAATCCATCAATTACATTGGTTTTGAATGGAAAGGCAACTCTATATGAACGTTGCTGAATAAAGGATTCATAACAAAGCAGCAGAGTTCTGCAAAAAAACCTAGAGACTGTGAAAACTTGAGCTTGGATGGAAAGACATTTGTCAGAAGTGGGATTTGAACCCCCGCCTCCAATCGGAGACCAGAAACCTCACTAACTGAGAAGGACAAACAACCTTGAGTCTGCCGCCTTAGACCACTCGGCCATCCTGACACATCTAATGTGAAAAACAGGCCAGAATGAAGGTGCATAAAACGTTCAGCAGTACATAAACAGTATGAAATTGGCATTGGTTTTATTTAATCCATCAATTACATTGGTTTTTAATGGAAAGGCAACTCTATATGAACCTTGCTGAATAAAGTATTCATAACAAAGCACCAGAGTTCTGCCAAAAATCCCAGAGACTGTGAAACCATGATCTTGGTTACGTATGGAAAGACTTTTGTCAGAAGTGGGATTTGGACCCACGCCTCCAATCGGAGACCAGAAACCTCACTAACTGAGAAGGACAAACAACCTTGAGTCTGGCGCCTTAGACCACTCGGCCATCCTGACACATCTAATGTGAAAAACAGGCCAGTATGAAGCTGCATAAAACGTTCAGCAATAAATAAACAGTATGAAATTGGCATTGGTTTTATTCAATCCATCAATTACATTGGTTTTTAATGGAAAGGCAACTCTATATGAACGTTGCTGAATAAAGGATTCATAACAAAGCACCAGAGTTCTGCAGAAAATCGTTCAACAATAAATAAACAGTTTGAAATTGGCATTGGTTTTATTTAATCCATCAATTACATTGGTTTTGAATGGAAAGGCAACTCTTTATGAACGTTGCTGAATAAAGGATTCATAACAAAGCACCAGAGTTCTGCCAAAAATCCCAGAGACTGTGAAACCTTGATCTTGGTTACGTATGGAAAGACTTTTGTCAGAAGTGGGATTTGAACCCACGCCTCCAATCGGAGACCAGAAACCTCACTAACTGAGAAGGACAAACAACCTTGAGTCTGGCGCCTTAGACCACTCGGCCATCCTGACACATCTAATGTGAAAAACAGGCCAGAATGAAGCTGCATAAAACGTTCAGCAATAAATAAACAGTATGAAATTGGCATTGGTTTTATTTAATCCCTCAATTACATTGGTTTTTAATGGAAAGGCAACTCTATATGAACGTTGCTGAATAAAGGATTCATAACAAAGCACCAGAGTTGTGCAGAAAATCGTTCAGCAATAAATAAACAGTTTGAAATTGGCATTGGTTTTATTTAATCCATCAATTACATTGGTTTTGAATGGAAAGGCAACTCTTTATGAACGTTGCTGAATAAAGGATTCATAACAAAGCACCAGAGTTCTGCCAAAAATCCCAGAGACTGTGAAACCTTGAGCTTGGCTACGTATGGAAAGACTTTTGTCAGAAGTGGGATTTAAACCCACGCCTCCAATCGGAGACTAGAAACCTCACAAACTGAGAAGCACAAACAATCTTGAGTCTGGCGCCTTAGACGATTCGGCCATCCTGACACAGCTAATCTGAAAAACAGGCCAGAATGAAGGTGCATAAAACGTTCAGCAATAAATAAACAGTATGAAATTGGCATTGATTTTATTTAATCCATCAATTACATTGGTTTTGAATGGAAAGGCAACTCTATATGAACGTTGCTGAATAAAGGATTCATAACATAGCACCAGAGTTCTGCAGAAAATCGTTCAGCAATAAATAAACAGTATGAAATTGGCATTGGTTTTATTTAATCCATCAATTACATTGGTTTTGAATGGAAAGGCAACTCTATGTGAACGTTGCTGAATAAAGAATTCACAACAAAGCACCAGAGTTCTGCAAAAAAAAAACCAGAGACTGTGAAACCTTGAGCTTGGTTACGTATGCAAAGACTTTTGTCAGAAGTGGGATTTGAACCCACGCCTCCAATCGGAGACCAGAAACCTCACTAACTGAGAAGGACAAACAACCTTGAGTCTGGCGCCTTAGACCACTCGGCCATCCTGACACATCTAATGTGAAAAACAGGCCAGAATGAAGGTGCATAAAACGTTCAGCAATAAATAAACAGTATGAAATTGGCATTGGTTTTATTTAATCCATCAATTACATTGGTTTTGAATGGAAAGGCAACTCTATATGAACGTTGCTGAATAAAGGATTCATAACAAAGCAGCAGAGTTCTGCAAAAAAACCCAGAGACTGTGAAACCTTGAGCTTGGATGGAAAGACATTTGTCAGAAGTGGGATTTGAACCCCCGCCTCCAATCGGAGACCAGAAACCTCACTAACTGAGAAGGACAAACAACCTTGAGTCTGCCGCCTTAGACCACTCGGCCATCCTGACACATCCTATGTGAAAAACAGGCCAGAATGAAGGTGCATAAAACGTTCAGCAGTACATAAACAGTATGAAATTGGCATTGTTTTTATTTAATCCATCATTTACATTGGTTTTTAATGGAAAGGCAACTCTATATGAACGTTGCTGAATAAAGTATTCATAACAAAGCACCAGAGTTCTGCAGGAAATCGTTCAGCAATAAATAAACAGTTTGAAATTGGCATTGGTTTTATTTAATCCATCAATTACATTGGTTTTGAATGGAAAGGCAACTCTTTATGAACGTTGCTGAATAAAGGATTCATAACAAAGCACCAGAGTTCTGCCGAAAATCCCAGAGACTGTGAAAACTTGAGCTTGGTTACGTATGGAAAGACTTTTGTCAGAAGTGGGATTTGAACCCACGCCTCCAATCGGAGACCAGAAACCTCACTAACTGAGAAGGACAAACATCCTTGAGTCTGGCGCCTTAGACCACTCGGCCATCCTGACACATCTAATGTGAAAAACAGGCCAGAATGAAGCTGCATAAAACGTTCAGCAATAAATAAACAGTATGAAATTGGCATTGGTTTTATTTAATCCCTCAATTACATTGGTTTTTAATGGAAAGGCAACTCTATATGAACGTTGCTGAATAAAGGATTCATAACAAAGCACCAGAGTTCTGCAGAAAATCGTTCAGCAATAAATAAACAGTTTGAAATTGGCATTGGTTTTATTTAATCCATCAATTACATTGGTTTTGAATGGAAAGGCAACTCTTTATGAACGTTGCTGAATAAAGGATTCATAACAAAGCACCAGAGTTCTGCCAAAAATCCCAGAGACTGTGAAACCTTGATCTTGGTTACGTATGGAAAGACTTTTGTCAGAAGTGGGATTTGAACCCACGCCTCCAATCGGAGACCAGAAACCTCACTAACTGAGAAGGACAAAGAACCTTGAGTCTGGCGCCTTAGACCACTCGGCCATCCTGACACATCTAAAGTGAAAAACAGGCCAGAATGAAGCTGGATAAAACGTTCAGCAATAAATAAACAGTATGAAATTGGCATTGGTTTTATTTAATCCATCAATTACATTGGTTTTGAATGGAAAGGCAACTCTATATGAACGTTGCTGAATAAAGTATTCATAACAAAGCAGCAGAGTTCTGCAAAAAAACCCAGAGACTGTGAAACCTTGAGCTTGGATGGAAAGACATTTGTCAGAAGTGGGATTTGAACCCCCGCCTCCAATCGGAGACCAGAAACCTCACTAACTGAGAAGGACAAACAACCTTGAGTCTGCCGCCTTAGACCACTCGGCCATCCTGACACATCCTTAAATAAAACGTTCAGCAGTACATAAACAGTATGAAATTGGCATTGGTTTTATTTAATCCATCAATTACATTGGTTTTTAATGGAAAGGCAACTCTATATGAACGTTGCTGAATAAAGGATTCATAACAAAGCACCAGAGTTCTGCAGAAAATCGTTCAGCAATAAATAAACAGTTTGAAATTGGCATTGGTTTTATTTAATCCATCAATTACATTGGTTTTGAATGGAAAGGCAACTCTTTATGAACGTTGCTGAATAAAGGATTCATAACAAAGCACCAGAGTTCTGCCAAAAATCCCAGAGACTGTGAAACCTTGAGCTTGGCTACGTATGGAAAGACTTTTGTCAGAAGTGGGATTTGAACCCACGCCTCCAATCGGAGACTAGAAACCTCACAAACTGAGAAGCACAAACAATCTTGAGTCTGGCGCCTTAGACGATTCGGCCATCCTGACACAGCTAATCTGAAAAACAGGCCAGAATGAAGGTGCATAAAACGTTCAGCAATAAATAAACAGTATGAAATTGGCATTGATTTTATTTAATCCATCAATTACATTGGTTTTGAATGGAAAGGCAACTCTATATGAACGTTGCTGAATAAAGGATTCATAACATAGCACCAGAGTTCTGCAGAAAATCGGTCAGCAATAAATAAACAGTATGAAATTGGCATTGGTTTTATTTAATCCATCAATTACATTGGTTTTGAATGGAAAGACAACTCTATGTGAACGTTGCTGAATACAGGATTCATAACAAAGCACCAGAGTTCTGCCAAAAATCCCAGAGACTGTGAAACCTTGAGCTTGGCTACGTATGGAAAGACTTTTGTCAGAAGTGGGATTTGAACCCACGCCTCCAATCGGAGACTAGAAACCTCACAAACTGAGAAGCACAAACAATCTTGAGTCTGGCGCCTTAGACGATTCGGCCATCCTGACACAGCTAATCTGAAAAACAGGCCAGAATGAAGGTGCATAAAACGTTCAGCAATAAATAAACAGTATGAAATTGGCATTGATTTTATTTAATCCATCAATTACATTGGTTTTGAATGGAAAGGCAACTCTATATGAACGTTGCTGAATAAAGGATTCATAACATAGCACCAGAGTTCTGCAGAAAATCGTTCAGCAATAAATAAACAGTATGAAATTGGCATTGGTTTTATTTAATCCATCAATTACATTGGTTTTGAATGGAAAGGCAACTCTATGTGAACGTTGCTGAATAAAGAATTCACCACAAAGCACCAGAGTTCTGCAAAAAAAACCAGAGACTGTGAAACCTTGAGCTTGGTTACGTATGCAAAGACTTTTGTCAGAATTGGGATTTGAACCAACGCCTCCAATCGGAGACCAGAAACCTCACTATCTGAGAAGGACAAACAACCTTGAGTCTGGCGCCTTAGACCACTCGGCCATCCTGACACATCTAATGTGAAAAACAGGCCAGAATGAAGGTGCATAAAACGTTCAGCAATAAATAAACAGTATGAAATTGGCATTGGTTTTATTTAATCCATCAATTACATTGGTTTTGAATGGAAAGGCAACTCTATATGAACGTTGCTGAATAAAGGATTCATAACAAAGCAGCAGAGTTCTGCAAAAAAACCCAGAGACTGTGAAACCTTGAGCTTGGATGGAAAGACATTTGTCAGAAGTGGGATTTGAACCCCCGCCTCCAATCGGAGACCAGAAACCTCACTAACTGAGAAGGACAAACAACCTTGAGTCTGCCGCCTTAGACCACTCGGCCATCCTGACACATCCTATGTGAAAAACAGGCCAGAATGAAGGTGCATAAAACGTTCAGCAGTACATAAACAGTATGAAATTGGCATTGGTTTTATTTAATCCATCAATTACATTGGTTTTTAATGGAAAGGCAACTCTATATGAACGTTGCTGAATAAAGTATTCATAACAAAGCACCAGAGTTCTGCAGAAAATCGTTCAGCAATAAATAAACAGTTTGAAATTGGCATTGGTTTTATTTAATCCATCAATTACATTGATTTTGAATGGAAAGGCAACTCTTTATGAAAGTTGCTGAATAAAGGATTCATAACAAAGCACCAGAGTTCTGCCAAAAATCCCAGAGACTGTGAAACCTTGAGCTTGGTTACGTATGGAAAGACTTTTGTCAGAAGTGGGATTTGAACCCACGCCTCCAATCGGAGACCAGAAACCTCACTAACTGAGAAGGACAAACATCCTTGAGTATGGCGCCTTAGACCACTCGGCCATCCTGACACATCTAATGTGAAAAACAGGCCAGAATGAAGCTGCATAAAACGTTCAGCAATAAATAAACAGTATGAAATTGGCATTGGTTTTATTTAATCCCTCAATTACATTGGTTTTTAATGGAAAGGCAACTCTATATGAACGTTGCTGAATAAAGTATTCATAACAAAGCACCAGAGTTCTGCAGAAAATCGTTCAGCAATAAATAAACAGTATGAAATTGGCATTGGTTTTATTCAATCCATCAATTACATTGGTTTTGAATGGAAAGGCAACTCTATATGAACGTTGCTGAATAAAGGATTCATAACAAAGCACCAGAGTTCTGCCAAAAATCCCAGAGACTGTGAAACCTTGATCTTGGTTACGTATGGAAAGACTTTTGTCAGAAGTGGGATTTGAACCCACGCCTCCAATCGGAGACCAGAAACCTCACTAACTGAGAAGGACAAACAATCTTGAGTCTGGCGCCTTAGACCACTCGGCCATCCTGACACAACTAATCTGAAAAACAGGCCAGAATGAAGGTGCATAAAACGTTCAGCAGTACATAAACAGTATGAAATTGGCATTGGTTTTATTTAATCCATCAATTACATTGGTTTTTAATGGAAAGGCAACTCTATATGAACGTTGCTGAATAAAGTATTCATAACAAAGCACCAGAGTTCTGCAGAAAATCGTTTGAAATTGGCATTGGTTTTATTTAATCCATCAATTACATTGGTTTTGAATGGAAAGGCAACTCTTTATGAACGTTGCTGAATAAAGGATTCATAACAAAGCACCAGAGTTCTGCCAAAAATCCCAGAGACTGTGAAACCTTGATCTTGGTTACGTATGGAAAGACTTTTGTCAGAAGTGGGATTTGAACCCACGCCTCCAATCGGAGACCAGAAACCTCACTAACTGAGAAGGACAAAGAACCTTGAGTCTGGCGCCTTAGACCACTCGGCCATCCTGACACATCTAATGTGAAAAACAGGCCAGAATGAAGCTGCATAAAACGTTCAGCAATAAATAAACAGTATGAAATTGGCATTGGTTTTATTTAATCCCTCAATTACATTGGTTTTTAATGGAAAGACAACTCTATATGAACGTTGGTGAATAAAGGATTCATAACAAAGCACCAGAGTTCTGCAGAAAATCGTTCAGCAATAAATAAACAGTTTGAAATTGGCATTGGTTTTATTTAATCCATCAATTACATTGGTTTTGAATGGAAAGGCAACTCTTTATGAACGTTGCTGAATAAAGGATTCATAACAAAGCACCAGAGTTCTGCCAAAAATCCCAGAGACTGTGAAACCTTGAGCTTGGCTACGTATGGAAAGACTTTTGTCAGAAGTGGGATTTGAACCCACGCCTCCAATCGGAGACTAGAAACCTCACAAACTGAGAAGCACAAACAATCTTGAGTCTGGCGCCTTAGACGATTCGGCCATCCTGACACAGCTAATCTGAAAAACAGGCCAGAATGAAGGTGCATAAAACGTTCAGCAATAAATAAACAGTATGAAATTGGCATTGATTTTATTTAATCCATCAATTACATTGGTTTTGAATGGAAAGGCAACTCTATATGAACGTTGCTGAATAAAGGATTCATAACATAGCACCAGAGTTCTGCAGAAAATCGTTCAGCAATAAATAAACAGTATGAAATTGGCATTGGTTTTATTTAATCCATCAATTACATTGGTTTTGAATGGAAAGGCAACTCTATGTGAACGTTGCTGAATAAAGAATTCACAACAAAGCACCAGAGTTCTGCAAAAAAAACCAGAGACTGTGAAACCTTGAGCTTGGTTACGTATGCAAAGACTTTTGTCAGAAGTGGGATTTGAACCCACGCCTCCATTCGGAGACCAGAAACCTCACTAACTGAGAAGGACAAACAACCTTGAGTCTGGCGCCTTAGACCACTCGGCCATCCTGACACATCTAATCTGAAAAACAGACCAGAATGAAGGTGCATAAAACGTTCAGCAATAAATAAACAGTATGAAATTGGCATTGGTTTTATTTAATCCATCAATTACATTGGTTTTGAATGGAAAGGCAACTCTATATGAACGTTGCTGAATAAAGTATTAATAACAAAGCAGCAGAGTTCTGCAAAAAAACCCAGAGACTGTGAAACCTTGAGCTTGGATGGAAAGACATTTGTCAGAAGTGGGATTTGAACCCCCGCCTCCATTCGGAGACCAGAAACCTTACTAACTGCGAAGGACAAACAACCTTGAGTCTGCCGCCTTAGACCACTCGGCCATCCTGACACATCCTATGTGAAAAACAGGCCAGAATGAAGGTGCATAAAACGTTCAGCAGTACATAAACAGTATGAAATTGGCATTGGTTTTATTTAATCCATCAATTACATTGGTTTTTAATGGAAAGGCAACTCTATATGAACGTTGCTGAATAAAGGATTCATAACAAAGCACCAGAGTTCTGCAGAAAATCGTTCAGCAATAAATAAACAGTTTGAAATTGGCATTGGTTTTATTTAATCCATCAATTACATTGGTTTTGAATGGAAAGGCAACTCTTTATGAACGTTGCTGAATAAAGGATTCATAACAAAGCACCAGAGTTCTGCCAAAAATCCCAGAGACTGTGAAACCTTGAGCTTGGCTACGTATGGAAAGACTTTTGTCAGAAGTGGGATTTGAACCCACGCCTCCAATCGGAGACTAGAAACCTCACAAACTGAGAAGCACAAACAATCTTGAGTCTGGCGCCTTAGACGATTCGGCCATCCTGACACAGCTAATCTGAAAAACAGGCCAGAATGAAGGTGCATAAAACGTTCAGCAATAAATAAACAGTATGAAATTGGCATTGATTTTATTTAATCCATCAATTACATTGGTTTTGAATGGAAAGGCAACTCTATATGAACGTTGCTGAATAAAGGATTCATAACATAGCACCAGAGTTCTGCAGAAAATCGTTCAGCAATAAATAAACAGTATGAAATTGGCATTGGTTTTATTTAATCCATCAATTACATTGGTTTTGAATGGAAAGACAACTCTATGTGAACGTTGCTGAATAAAGGATTCATAACAAAGCACCAGAGTTCTGCCAAAAATCCCAGAGACTGTGAAACCTTGAGCTTGGCTACGTATGGAAAGACTTTTGTCAGAAGTGGGATTTGAACCCACGCCTCCAATCGGAGACTAGAAACCTCACAAACTGAGCATCTCTTCCGTCAACACGTTGCTGATTGAGTTTTTCCTAATTCTCTTCCCTTTCCTTCTAAAAAAAAAAAAAAAAAAAAAAATTACTAACCTCACTATTCTTAGCTTTTACACTGTGCTAGGCTTTAATGGACTAGTTTGATGCACTTATGTATTTTCGTTGCCTATGTTGTTATAATTGCTTCCAATGTTTCCTCATCTGTAAGTCGCTTTGGATAAAAGCGTCTGCTAAATGACTAAATGTAAATGTAAATGTGAGAAGCACAAACAATCTTGAGTCTGGCGCCTTAGACGATTCGGCCATCCTGACACAGCTAATCTGAAAAACAGGCCAGAATGAAGGTGCATAAAACGTTCAGCAATAAATAAACAGTATGAAATTGGCATTGATTTTATTTAATCCATCAATTACATTGGTTTTGAATGGAAAGGCAACTCTAAATGAACGTTGCTGAATAAAGGATTCATAACATAGCACCAGAGTTCTGCAGAAAATCGTTCAGCAATAAATAAACAGTATGAAATTGGCATTGGTTTTATTTAATCCATCAATTACATTGGTTTTGAATGGAAAGGCAACTCTATGTGAACGTTGCTGAATAAAGAATTCACCACAAAGCACCAGAGTTCTGCAAAAAAAACCAGAGACTGTGAAACCTTGAGCTTGGTTACGTATGCAAAGACTTTTGTCAGAAGTGGGATTTGAACCCACGCCTCCAATCGGAGACCAGAAACCTCACTAACTGAGAAGGACAAACAACCTTGAGTCTGGCGCCTTAGACCACTCGGCCATCCTGACACATCTAATGTGAAAAACAGGCCAGAATGAAGGTGCATAAAACGTTCAGCAATAAATAAACAGTATGAAATTGGCATTGGTTTTATTTAATCCATCAATTACATTGGTTTTGAATGGAAAGGCAACTCTATATGAACGTTGCTGAATAAAGGATTCATAACAAAGCAGCAGAGTTCTGCAAAAAAACCCAGAGACTGTGAAAACTTGAGCTTGGATGGAAAGACATTTGTCAGAAGTGGGATTTGAACCCCCGCCTCCAATCGGAGACCAGAAACCTCACTAACTGAGAAGGACAAACAACCTTGAATCTGCCGCCTTAGACCACTCGGCCATCCTGACACATCCTATGTGAAAAACAGGCCAGAATGAAGGTGCATAAAACGTTCAGCAGTACATAAACAGTATGAAATTGGCATTGGTTTTATTTAATCCATCAATTACATTGGTTTTTAATGGAAAGGCAACTCTATATGAACGTTGCTGAATAAAGTATTCATAACAAAGCACCAGAGTTCTGCAGAAAATCGTTCAGCAATAAAAAAACAGTTTGAAATTGGCATTGGTTTTATTTAATCCATCAATTACATTGGTTTTGAATGGAAAGGCAACTCTTTATGAACGTTGCTGAATAAAGGATTCATAACAAAGCAGCAGAGTTCTGCAAAAAAACCCAGAGACTGTGAAACCTTGAGCTTGGATGGAAAGACATTTGTCAGAAGTGGGATTTGAACCCCCGCCTCCAATTGGAGACCAGAAACCTCACTAACTGAGAAGGACAAACAACCTTGAGTCTGCCGCCTTAGACCACTCGGCCATCCTGACACATCCTATGTGAAAAACAGGCCAGAATGAAGGTGCATAAAACGTTCAGCAGTACATAAACAGTATGAAATTGGCATTGGTTTTATTTAATCCATCAATTACATTGGTTTTTAATGGAAAGGCAACTCTATATGAACGTTGCTGAATAAAGTATTCATAACAAAGCACCAGAGTTCTGCAGAAAATCGTTCAGCAATAAATAAACAGTTTGAAATTGGCATTGGTTTTATTTAATCCATCAATTACATTGGTTTTGAATGGAAAGGCAACTCTTTATGAAAGTTGCTGAATAAAGGATTCATAACAAAGCACCAGAGTTCTGCCAAAAATCCCAGAGACTGTGAAACCTTGAGCTTGGTTACGTATGGAAAGACTTTTGTCAGAAGTGGGATTTGAACCCACGCCTCCAATCGGAGACCAGAAACCTCACTAACTGAGAAGGACAAACATCCTTGAGTATGGCGCCTTAGACCACTCGGCCATCCTGACACATCTAATGTGAAAAACAGGCCAGAATGAAGCTGCATAAAACGTTCAGCAATAAATAAACAGTATGAAATTGGCATTGGTTTTATTTAATCCCTCAATTACATTGGTTTTTAATGGAAAGGCAACTCTATATGAACGTTGCTGAATAAAGTATTCATAACAAAGCACCAGAGTTCTGCAGAAAATCGTTCAGCAATAAATAAACAGTATGAAATTGGCATTGGTTTTATTTAATCCATCAATTACATTGGTTTTGAATGGAAAGGCAACTCTATGTGAACGTTGCTGAATAAAGGATTCATAACAAAGCACCAGAGTTCTGCCAAAAATCCCAGAGACTGTGAAACCTTGAGCTTGGCTACGTATGGAAAGACTTTTGTCAGAAGTGGGATTTGAACCCACGCCTCCAATCGGAGGCCAGAAACCTCACTAACTGAGAAGGACAAACAAACTTGAGTCTGGCGCCTTTGACCACTCGGCCATCCTGACACAGTTAATGTGAAAAATAGGCCAGAATGAAGGTGCATAAAACGTTCAGCAATAAATAAACAGTATGAAATTGGCATTGGTTTTATTCAATCCATCAATTACATTGGTTTTGAATGGAAAGGCAACTCTATATGAACGTTGCTGAATAAAGGATTCATAACAAAGCACCAGAGTTCTGCCAAAAATCCCAGAGACTGTGAAACCTTGATCTTGGTTACGTATGGAAAGACTTTTGTCAGAAGTGGGATTTGAACCCACGCCTCCAATCGGAGACCAGAAACCTCACTAACTGAGAAGGACAAACAACCTTGAGTCTGGCGCCTTAGACCACTCGGCCATCCTGACACAACTAATCTGAAAAACAGGCCAGAATGAAGGTGCATAAAACGTTCAGCAGTACATAAACAGTATGAAATTGGCATTGGTTTTATTTAATCCATCAATTACATTGGTTTTTAATGGAAAGGCAACTCTATATGAACGTTGCTGAAAAAAGTATTCATAACAAAGCACCAGAGTTCTGCAGAAAATCGTTTGAAATTGGCATTGGTTTTATTTAATCCATCAATTACATTGGTTTTGAATGGAAAGGCAACTCTTTATGAACGTTGCTGAATAAAGGATTCATAACAAAGCACCAGAGTTCTGCCAAAAATCCCAGAGACTGTGAAACCTTGAGCTTGGCTAAGTATGGAAAGACTTTTGTCAGAAGTGGGATTTGAACCCACGCCTCCAATCGGAGACTAGAAACCTCACAAACTGAGAAGCACAAACAATCTTGAGTCTGGCGCCTTAGACGATTCGGCCATCCTGACACAGCTAATCTGAAAAACAGGCCAGAATGAAGGTGCATAAAACGTTCAGCAATAAATAAACAGTATGAAATTGGCATTGATTTTATTTAATCCATCAATTACATTGGTTTTGAATGGAAAGGCAACTCTATATGAACGTTGCTGAATAAAGGATTCATAACATAGCACCAGAGTTCTGCAGAAAATCGTTCAGCAATAAATAAACAGTATGAAATTGGCATTGGTTTTATTTAATCCATCAATTACATTGGTTTTGAATGGAAAGACAACTCTATGTGAACGTTGCTGAATAAAGGATTCATAACAAAGCACCAGAGTTCTGCCAAAAATCCCAGAGACTGTGAAACCTTGAGCTTGGCTACGTATGGAAAGACTTTTGTCAGAAGTGGGATTTGAACCCACGCCTCCAATCGGAGACTAGAAACCTCACAAACTGAGCATCTCTTCCGTCAACACGTTGCTGATTGAGTTTTTCCTAATTCTCTTCCCTTTCCTTCTAAAAAAAAAAAAAAAAAAAAAAAATTACTAACCTCACTATTCTTAGCTTTTACACTGTGCTAGGCTTTAATGGACTAGTTTGATGCACTTATGTATTTTCGTTGCCTATGTTGTTATAATTGCTTCCAATGTTTCCTCATCTGTAAGTCGCTTTGGATAAAAGCGTCTGCTAAATGACTAAATGTAAATGTAAATGTGAGAAGCACAAACAATCTTGAGTCTGGCGCCTTAGACGATTCGGCCATCCTGACACAGCTAATCTGAAAAACAGGCCAGAATGAAGGTGCATAAAACGTTCAGCAATAAATAAACAGTATGAAATTGGCATTGATTTTATTTAATCCATCAATTACATTGGTTTTGAATGGAAAGGCAACTCTATATGAACGTTGCTGAATAAAGGATTCATAACATAGCACCAGAGTTCTGCAGAAAATCGTTCAGCAATAAATAAACAGTATGAAATTGGCATTGGTTTTATTTAATCCATCAATTACATTGGTTTTGAATGGAAAGGCAACTCTATGTGAACGTTGCTGAATAAAGAATTCACCACAAAGCACCAGAGTTCTGCAAAAAAAAACAGAGACTGTGAAACCTTGAGCTTGGTTACGTATGCAAAGACTTTTGTCAGAAGTGGGATTTGAACCCACGCCTCCAATCGGAGACCAGAAACCTCACTAACTGAGAAGGACAAACAACCTTGAGTCTGGCGCCTTAGACCACTCGGCCATCCTGACACATCTAATGTGAAAAACAGGCCAGAATGAAGGTGCATAAAACGTTCAGCAATAAATAAACAGTATGAAATTGGCATTGGTTTTATTTAATCCATCAATTACATTGGTTTTGAATGGAAAGGCAACTCTATATGAACGTTGCTGAATAAAGGATTCATAACAAAGCAGCAGAGTTCTGCAAAAAAACCCAGAGACTGTGAAAACTTGAGCTTGGATGGAAAGACATTTGTCAGAAGTGGGATTTGAACCCCCGCCTCCAATCGGAGACCAGAAACCTCACTAACTGAGAAGGACAAACAACCTTGAATCTGCCGCCTTAGACCACTCGGCCATCCTGACACATCCTATGTGAAAAACAGGCCAGAATGAAGGTGCATAAAACGTTCAGCAGTACATAAACAGTATGAAATTGGCATTGGTTTTATTTAATCCATCAATTACATTGGTTTTTAATGGAAAGGCAACTCTATATGAACGTTGCTGAATAAAGTATTCATAACAAAGCACCAGAGTTCTGCAGAAAATCGTTCAGCAATAAAAAACAGTTTGAAATTGGCATTGGTTTTATTTAATCCATCAATTACATTGGTTTTGAATGGAAAGGCAACTCTTTATGAACGTTGCTGAATAAAGGATTCATAACAAAGCAGCAGAGTTCTGCAAAAAAACCCAGAGACTGTGAAACCTTGAGCTTGGATGGAAAGACATTTGTCAGAAGTGGGATTTGAACCCCCGCCTCCAATCGGAGACCAGAAACCTCACTAACTGAGAAGGACAAACAACCTTGAGTCTGCCGCCTTAGACCACTCGGCCATCCTGACACATCTAATGTGAAAAACAGGCCAGAATGAAGGTGCATAAAACGTTCAGCAATAAATAAACAGTATGAAATTGGCATTGGTTTTATTTAATCCATCAATTACATTGGTGCTTTGTTATGAATCCTTTATTCAGCAACGTTCACATAGAGTTGCCTTTCCATTCAAAACCAGAGTTCTGCCAAAAATCCCAGAGACTGTGAAACCTTGAGCTTGGTTACGTATGGAAAGACTTTTGTCAGAAGTGGGATTTGAACCCACGCCTCCAATCGGAGACCAGAAACCTCACTAACTGAGAAGGACAAACAACCTTGAGTCTGGCGCCTTAGACCACTCGGCCATCCTGACACATCTAATGTGAAAAACAGGCCAGAATGAAGCTGCATAAAACGTTCAGCAATAAATAAACAGTATGAAATTGGCATTGGTTTTATTTAATCCCTCAATTACATTGGATTTTAATGGAAAGGCAACTCTATATGAACGTTGCTGAATAAAGGATTCATAACAAAGCACCAGAGTTCTGCAGAAAATCGTTCAGCAATAAATAAACAGTTTGAAATTGGCATTGGTTTTATTTAATCCATCAATTACATTGGTTTTGAATGGAAAGGCAACTCTTTATGAACGTTGCTGAATAAAGGATTCATAACAAAGCAGCAGAGTTCTGCAAAAAAACCCAGAGACTGTGAAAACTTGAGCTTGGATGGAAAGACATTTGTCAGAAGTGGGATTTGAACCCCCGCCTCCAATCGGAGACCAGAAACCTCACTAACTGAGAAGGACAAACAATCTTGAGTCTGCCGCCTTAGACCACTCGGCCATCCTGACACATCCTATGTGAAAAACAGGCCAGAATGAAGGTGCATAAAACGTTCAGCAGTACATAAACAGTATGAAATTGGCATTGGTTTTATTTAATCCATCAATTACATTGGTTTTTAATGGAAAGGCAACTCTATATGAACGTTGCTGAATAAAGTATTCATAACAAAGCACCAGAGTTCTGCAGAAAATCGTTCAGCAATAAAAAAACAGTTTGAAATTGGCATTGGTTTTATTTAATCCATCAATTACATTGGTTTTGAATGGAAAGGCAACTCTTTATGAACGTTGCTGAATAAAGGATTCATAACAAAGCAGCAGAGTTCTGCAAAAAAACCCAGAGACTGTGAAACCTTGAGCTTGGATGGAAAGACATTTGTCAGAAGTGGGATTTGAACCCCCGCCTCCAATCGGAGACCAGAAACCTCACTAACTGAGAAGGACAAACAACCTTGAGTCTGCCGCCTTAGACCACTCGGCCATCCTGACACATCTAATGTGAAAAACCGGCCAGAATGAAGGTGCATAAAACGTTCAGCAATAAATAAACAGTATGAAATTGGCATTGGTTTTATTTAATCCATCAATTACATTGGTTTTGAATGGAAAGGCAACTCTATGTGAACGTTGCTGAATAAAGGATTCATAACAAAGCACCAGAGTTCTGCCAAAAATCCCAGAGACTGTGAAACCTTGAGCTTGGCTACGTATGGAAAGACTTTTGTCAGAAGTGGGATTTGAACCCACGCCTCCAATCGGAGACTAGAAACCTCACAAACTGAGAAGCACAAACAATCTTGAGTCTGGCGCCTTAGACGATTCGGCCATCCTGACACAGCTAATCTGAAAAACAGGCCAGAATGAAGGTGCATAAAACGTTCAGCAATAAATAA
Source organism: Barbatula barbatula (assembly GCF_947034865.1). NCBI lineage: Eukaryota > Metazoa > Chordata > Actinopteri > Cypriniformes > Nemacheilidae > Barbatula > Barbatula barbatula. The sequence goes on from NC_136764.1 coordinate 27,920,576, forward strand.
ACAGTATGAAATTGGCATTGATTTTATTTAATCCATCAATTACATTGGTTTTGAATGGAAAGGCAACTCTATATGAACGTTGCTGAATAAAGGATTCATAACATAGCACCAGAGTTCTGCAGAAAATCGTTCAGCAATAAATAAACAGTATGAAATTGGCATTGGTTTTATTTAATCCATCAATTACATTGGTTTTGAATGGAAAGGCAACTCTATGTGAACGTTGCTGAATAAAGAATTCACAACAAAGCACCAGAGTTCTGCAAAAAAAACCAGAGACTGTGAAACCTTGAGCTTGGTTACGTATGCAAAGACTTTTGTCAGAAGTGGGATTTAAACCCACGCCTCCAATCGGAGACCAGAAACCTCACTAACTGAGAAGGACAAACAACCTTGAGTCTGGCGCCTTAGACCACTCGGCCATCCTGACACATCTAATGTGAAAAACAGGCCAGAATGAAGCTGCATAAAACATTCAGCAATAAATAAACAGTATGAAATTGGCATTGGTTTTATTTAATCCCTCAATTACATTGGTTTTTAATGGAAAGGCAACTCTATATGAACGTTGCTGAATAAAGGATTCATAACAAAGCACCAGAGTTCTGCAGAAAATCGTTCAGCAATAAATAAACAGTTTGAAATTGGCATTGGTTTTATTTAATCCATCAATTACATTGGTTTTGAATGGAAAGGCAACTCTTTATGAACGTTGCTGAATAAAGGATTCATAACAAAGCACCAGAGTTCTGCCAAAAATCCCAGAGACTGTGAAACCTTGAGCTTGGCTAAGTATGGAAAGACTTTTGTCAGAAGTGGGATTTGAACCCACGCCTCCAATCGGAGACTAGAAACCTCACAAACTGAGAAGCACAAACAATCTTGAGTCTGGCGCCTTAGACGATTCGGCCATCCTGACACAGCTAATCTGAAAATTAGGCCAGAATGAAGGTGCATAAAACGTTCAGCAATAAATAAACAGTATGAAATTGGCATTGATTTTATTTAATCCATCAATTACATTGGTTTTGAATGGAAAGGCAACTCTATATGAACGTTGCTGAATAAAGGATTCATAACATAGCACCAGAGTTCTGCAGAAAATCGTTCAGCAATAAATAAACAGTATGAAATTGGCATTGGTTTTATTTAATCCATCAATTACATTGGTTTTGAATGGAAAGGCAACTCTATGTGAACGTTGCTGAATAAAGAATTCACAACAAAGCACCAGAGTTCTGCAAAAAAAAACAGAGACTGTGAAACCTTGAGCTTGGTTACGTATGTAAAGACTTTTGTCAGAAGTGGGATTTGAACCCACGCCTCCAATCGGAGACCAGAAACCTCACTAACTGAGAAGGACAAACAACCTTGAGTCTGGCGGCTTAGACCACTCGGCCATCCTGACACATCTAATGTGAAAAACAGGCCAGAATGAAGGTGCATAAAACGTTCAGCAATAAATAAACAGTATGAAATTGGCATTGGTTTTATTTAATCCATCAATTACATTGGTTTTGAATGGAAAGGCAACTCTATATGAACGTTGCTGAATAAAGTATTAATAACAAAGCAGCAGAGTTCTGCAAAAAAACCCAGAGACTGTGAAACCTTGAGCTTGGATGGAAAGACATTTGTCAGAAGTGGGATTTGAACCCCCGCCTCCATTCGGAGACCAGAAACCTTACTAACTGCGAAGGACAAACAACCTTGAGTCTGCCGCCTTAGACCACTCGGCCATCCTGACACATCCTATGTGAAAAACAGGCCAGAATGAAGGTGCATAAAACGTTCAGCAGTACATAAACAGTATGAAATTGGCATTGGTTTTATTTAATCCATCAATTACATTGGTTTTTAATGGAAAGGCAACTCTATATGAACGTTGCTGAATAAAGGATTCATAACAAAGCACCAGAGTTCTGCAGAAAATCGTTCAGCAATAAATAAACAGTTTGAAATTGGCATTGGTTTTATTTAATCCATCAATTACATTGGTTTTGAATGGAAAGGCAACTCTTTATGAACGTTGCTGAATAAAGGATTCATAACAAAGCACCAGAGTTCTGCCAAAAATCCCAGAGACTGTGAAACCTTGAGCTTGGCTACGTATGGAAAGACTTTTGTCAGAAGTGGGATTTGAACCCACGCCTCCAATCGGAGACTAGAAACCTCACAAACTGAGAAGCACAAACAATCTTGAGTCTGGCGCCTTAGACGATTCGGCCATCCTGACACAGCTAATCTGAAAAACAGGCCAGAATGAAGGTGCATAAAACGTTCAGCAATAAATAAACAGTATGAAATTGGCATTGATTTTATTTAATCCATCAATTACATTGGTTTTGAATGGAAAGGCAACTCTATATGAACGTTGCTGAATAAAGGATTCATAACATAGCACCAGAGTTCTGCAGAAAATCGTTCAGCAATAAATAAACAGTATGAAATTGGCATTGGTTTTATTTAATCCATCAATTACATTGGTTTTGAATGGAAAGACAACTCTATGTGAACGTTGCTGAATAAAGGATTCATAACAAAGCACCAGAGTTCTGCCAAAAATCCCAGAGACTGTGAAACCTTGAGCTTGGCTACGTATGGAAAGACTTTTGTCAGAAGTGGGATTTGAACCCACGCCTCCAATCGGAGACTAGAAACCTCACAAACTGAGCATCTCTTCCGTCAACACGTTGCTGATTGAGTTTTTCCTAATTCTCTTCCCTTTCCTTCTAAAAAAAAAAAAAAAAAAAAAAATTACTAACCTCACTATTCTTAGCTTTTACACTGTGCTAGGCTTTAATGGACTAGTTTGATGCACTTATGTATTTTCGTTGCCTATGTTGTTATAATTGCTTCCAATGTTTCCTCATCTGTAAGTCGCTTTGGATAAAAGCGTCTGCTAAATGACTAAATGTAAATGTAAATGTGAGAAGCACAAACAATCTTGAGTCTGGCGCCTTAGACGATTCGGCCATCCTGACACAGCTAATCTGAAAAACAGGCCAGAATGAAGGTGCATAAAACGTTCAGCAATAAATAAACAGTATGAAATTGGCATTGATTTTATTTAATCCATCAATTACATTGGTTTTGAATGGAAAGGCAACTCTAAATGAACGTTGCTGAATAAAGGATTCATAACATAGCACCAGAGTTCTGCAGAAAATCGTTCAGCAATAAATAAACAGTATGAAATTGGCATTGGTTTTATTTAATCCATCAATTACATTGGTTTTGAATGGAAAGGCAACTCTATGTGAACGTTGCTGAATAAAGAATTCACCACAAAGCACCAGAGTTCTGCAAAAAAAACCAGAGACTGTGAAACCTTGAGCTTGGTTACGTATGCAAAGACTTTTGTCAGAAGTGGGATTTGAACCCACGCCTCCAATCGGAGACCAGAAACCTCACTAACTGAGAAGGACAAACAACCTTGAGTCTGGCGCCTTAGACCACTCGGCCATCCTGACACATCTAATGTGAAAAACAGGCCAGAATGAAGGTGCATAAAACGTTCAGCAATAAATAAACAGTATGAAATTGGCATTGGTTTTATTTAATCCATCAATTACATTGGTTTTGAATGGAAAGGCAACTCTATATGAACGTTGCTGAATAAAGGATTCATAACAAAGCAGCAGAGTTCTGCAAAAAAACCCAGAGACTGTGAAAACTTGAGCTTGGATGGAAAGACATTTGTCAGAAGTGGGATTTGAACCCCCGCCTCCAATCGGAGACCAGAAACCTCACTAACTGAGAAGGACAAACAACCTTGAATCTGCCGCCTTAGACCACTCGGCCATCCTGACACATCCTATGTGAAAAACAGGCCAGAATGAAGGTGCATAAAACGTTCAGCAGTACATAAACAGTATGAAATTGGCATTGGTTTTATTTAATCCATCAATTACATTGGTTTTTAATGGAAAGGCAACTCTATATGAACGTTGCTGAATAAAGTATTCATAACAAAGCACCAGAGTTCTGCAGAAAATCGTTCAGCAATAAAAAAACAGTTTGAAATTGGCATTGGTTTTATTTAATCCATCAATTACATTGGTTTTGAATGGAAAGGCAACTCTTTATGAACGTTGCTGAATAAAGGATTCATAACAAAGCAGCAGAGTTCTGCAAAAAAACCCAGAGACTGTGAAACCTTGAGCTTGGATGGAAAGACATTTGTCAGAAGTGGGATTTGAACCCCCGCCTCCAATCGGAGACCAGAAACCTCACTAACTGAGAAGGACAAACAACCTTGAGTCTGCCGCCTTAGACCACTCGGCCATCCTGACACATCCTATGTGAAAAACAGGCCAGAATGAAGGTGCATAAAACGTTCAGCAGTACATAAACAGTATGAAATTGGCATTGGTTTTATTTAATCCATCAATTACATTGGTTTTTAATGGAAAGGCAACTCTATATGAACGTTGCTGAATAAAGTATTCATAACAAAGCACCAGAGTTCTGCAGAAAATCGTTCAGCAATAAATAAACAGTTTGAAATTGGCATTGGTTTTATTTAATCCATCAATTACATTGGTTTTGAATGGAAAGGCAACTCTTTATGAAAGTTGCTGAATAAAGGATTCATAACAAAGCACCAGAGTTCTGCCAAAAATCCCAGAGACTGTGAAACCTTGAGCTTGGTTACGTATGGAAAGACTTTTGTCAGAAGTGGGATTTGAACCCACGCCTCCAATCGGAGACCAGAAACCTCACTAACTGAGAAGGACAAACATCCTTGAGTATGGCGCCTTAGACCACTCGGCCATCCTGACACATCTAATGTGAAAAACAGGCCAGAATGAAGCTGCATAAAACGTTCAGCAATAAATAAACAGTATGAAATTGGCATTGGTTTTATTTAATCCCTCAATTACATTGGTTTTTAATGGAAAGGCAACTCTATATGAACGTTGCTGAATAAAGTATTCATAACAAAGCACCAGAGTTCTGCAGAAAATCGTTCAGCAATAAATAAACAGTATGAAATTGGCATTGGTTTTATTTAATCCATCAATTACATTGGTTTTGAATGGAAAGGCAACTCTATGTGAACGTTGCTGAATAAAGGATTCATAACAAAGCACCAGAGTTCTGCCAAAAATCCCAGAGACTGTGAAACCTTGAGCTTGGCTACGTATGGAAAGACTTTTGTCAGAAGTGGGATTTGAACCCACGCCTCCAATCGGAGGCCAGAAACCTCACTAACTGAGAAGGACAAACAAACTTGAGTCTGGCGCCTTTGACCACTCGGCCATCCTGACACAGTTAATGTGAAAAATAGGCCAGAATGAAGGTGCATAAAACGTTCAGCAATAAATAAACAGTATGAAATTGGCATTGGTTTTATTCAATCCATCAATTACATTGGTTTTGAATGGAAAGGCAACTCTATATGAACGTTGCTGAATAAAGGATTCATAACAAAGCACCAGAGTTCTGCCAAAAATCCCAGAGACTGTGAAACCTTGATCTTGGTTACGTATGGAAAGACTTTTGTCAGAAGTGGGATTTGAACCCACGCCTCCAATCGGAGACCAGAAACCTCACTAACTGAGAAGGACAAACAACCTTGAGTCTGGCGCCTTAGACCACTCGGCCATCCTGACACAACTAATCTGAAAAACAGGCCAGAATGAAGGTGCATAAAACGTTCAGCAGTACATAAACAGTATGAAATTGGCATTGGTTTTATTTAATCCATCAATTACATTGGTTTTTAATGGAAAGGCAACTCTATATGAACGTTGCTGAAAAAAGTATTCATAACAAAGCACCAGAGTTCTGCAGAAAATCGTTTGAAATTGGCATTGGTTTTATTTAATCCATCAATTACATTGGTTTTGAATGGAAAGGCAACTCTTTATGAACGTTGCTGAATAAAGGATTCATAACAAAGCACCAGAGTTCTGCCAAAAATCCCAGAGACTGTGAAACCTTGAGCTTGGCTAAGTATGGAAAGACTTTTGTCAGAAGTGGGATTTGAACCCACGCCTCCAATCGGAGACTAGAAACCTCACAAACTGAGAAGCACAAACAATCTTGAGTCTGGCGCCTTAGACGATTCGGCCATCCTGACACAGCTAATCTGAAAAACAGGCCAGAATGAAGGTGCATAAAACGTTCAGCAATAAATAAACAGTATGAAATTGGCATTGATTTTATTTAATCCATCAATTACATTGGTTTTGAATGGAAAGGCAACTCTATATGAACGTTGCTGAATAAAGGATTCATAACATAGCACCAGAGTTCTGCAGAAAATCGTTCAGCAATAAATAAACAGTATGAAATTGGCATTGGTTTTATTTAATCCATCAATTACATTGGTTTTGAATGGAAAGACAACTCTATGTGAACGTTGCTGAATAAAGGATTCATAACAAAGCACCAGAGTTCTGCCAAAAATCCCAGAGACTGTGAAACCTTGAGCTTGGCTACGTATGGAAAGACTTTTGTCAGAAGTGGGATTTGAACCCACGCCTCCAATCGGAGACTAGAAACCTCACAAACTGAGCATCTCTTCCGTCAACACGTTGCTGATTGAGTTTTTCCTAATTCTCTTCCCTTTCCTTCTAAAAAAAAAAAAAAAAAAAAAAAATTACTAACCTCACTATTCTTAGCTTTTACACTGTGCTAGGCTTTAATGGACTAGTTTGATGCACTTATGTATTTTCGTTGCCTATGTTGTTATAATTGCTTCCAATGTTTCCTCATCTGTAAGTCGCTTTGGATAAAAGCGTCTGCTAAATGACTAAATGTAAATGTAAATGTGAGAAGCACAAACAATCTTGAGTCTGGCGCCTTAGACGATTCGGCCATCCTGACACAGCTAATCTGAAAAACAGGCCAGAATGAAGGTGCATAAAACGTTCAGCAATAAATAAACAGTATGAAATTGGCATTGATTTTATTTAATCCATCAATTACATTGGTTTTGAATGGAAAGGCAACTCTATATGAACGTTGCTGAATAAAGGATTCATAACATAGCACCAGAGTTCTGCAGAAAATCGTTCAGCAATAAATAAACAGTATGAAATTGGCATTGGTTTTATTTAATCCATCAATTACATTGGTTTTGAATGGAAAGGCAACTCTATGTGAACGTTGCTGAATAAAGAATTCACCACAAAGCACCAGAGTTCTGCAAAAAAAAACAGAGACTGTGAAACCTTGAGCTTGGTTACGTATGCAAAGACTTTTGTCAGAAGTGGGATTTGAACCCACGCCTCCAATCGGAGACCAGAAACCTCACTAACTGAGAAGGACAAACAACCTTGAGTCTGGCGCCTTAGACCACTCGGCCATCCTGACACATCTAATGTGAAAAACAGGCCAGAATGAAGGTGCATAAAACGTTCAGCAATAAATAAACAGTATGAAATTGGCATTGGTTTTATTTAATCCATCAATTACATTGGTTTTGAATGGAAAGGCAACTCTATATGAACGTTGCTGAATAAAGGATTCATAACAAAGCAGCAGAGTTCTGCAAAAAAACCCAGAGACTGTGAAAACTTGAGCTTGGATGGAAAGACATTTGTCAGAAGTGGGATTTGAACCCCCGCCTCCAATCGGAGACCAGAAACCTCACTAACTGAGAAGGACAAACAACCTTGAATCTGCCGCCTTAGACCACTCGGCCATCCTGACACATCCTATGTGAAAAACAGGCCAGAATGAAGGTGCATAAAACGTTCAGCAGTACATAAACAGTATGAAATTGGCATTGGTTTTATTTAATCCATCAATTACATTGGTTTTTAATGGAAAGGCAACTCTATATGAACGTTGCTGAATAAAGTATTCATAACAAAGCACCAGAGTTCTGCAGAAAATCGTTCAGCAATAAAAAACAGTTTGAAATTGGCATTGGTTTTATTTAATCCATCAATTACATTGGTTTTGAATGGAAAGGCAACTCTTTATGAACGTTGCTGAATAAAGGATTCATAACAAAGCAGCAGAGTTCTGCAAAAAAACCCAGAGACTGTGAAACCTTGAGCTTGGATGGAAAGACATTTGTCAGAAGTGGGATTTGAACCCCCGCCTCCAATCGGAGACCAGAAACCTCACTAACTGAGAAGGACAAACAACCTTGAGTCTGCCGCCTTAGACCACTCGGCCATCCTGACACATCTAATGTGAAAAACAGGCCAGAATGAAGGTGCATAAAACGTTCAGCAATAAATAAACAGTATGAAATTGGCATTGGTTTTATTTAATCCATCAATTACATTGGTGCTTTGTTATGAATCCTTTATTCAGCAACGTTCACATAGAGTTGCCTTTCCATTCAAAACCAGAGTTCTGCCAAAAATCCCAGAGACTGTGAAACCTTGAGCTTGGTTACGTATGGAAAGACTTTTGTCAGAAGTGGGATTTGAACCCACGCCTCCAATCGGAGACCAGAAACCTCACTAACTGAGAAGGACAAACAACCTTGAGTCTGGCGCCTTAGACCACTCGGCCATCCTGACACATCTAATGTGAAAAACAGGCCAGAATGAAGCTGCATAAAACGTTCAGCAATAAATAAACAGTATGAAATTGGCATTGGTTTTATTTAATCCCTCAATTACATTGGATTTTAATGGAAAGGCAACTCTATATGAACGTTGCTGAATAAAGGATTCATAACAAAGCACCAGAGTTCTGCAGAAAATCGTTCAGCAATAAATAAACAGTTTGAAATTGGCATTGGTTTTATTTAATCCATCAATTACATTGGTTTTGAATGGAAAGGCAACTCTTTATGAACGTTGCTGAATAAAGGATTCATAACAAAGCAGCAGAGTTCTGCAAAAAAACCCAGAGACTGTGAAAACTTGAGCTTGGATGGAAAGACATTTGTCAGAAGTGGGATTTGAACCCCCGCCTCCAATCGGAGACCAGAAACCTCACTAACTGAGAAGGACAAACAATCTTGAGTCTGCCGCCTTAGACCACTCGGCCATCCTGACACATCCTATGTGAAAAACAGGCCAGAATGAAGGTGCATAAAACGTTCAGCAGTACATAAACAGTATGAAATTGGCATTGGTTTTATTTAATCCATCAATTACATTGGTTTTTAATGGAAAGGCAACTCTATATGAACGTTGCTGAATAAAGTATTCATAACAAAGCACCAGAGTTCTGCAGAAAATCGTTCAGCAATAAAAAAACAGTTTGAAATTGGCATTGGTTTTATTTAATCCATCAATTACATTGGTTTTGAATGGAAAGGCAACTCTTTATGAACGTTGCTGAATAAAGGATTCATAACAAAGCAGCAGAGTTCTGCAAAAAAACCCAGAGACTGTGAAACCTTGAGCTTGGATGGAAAGACATTTGTCAGAAGTGGGATTTGAACCCCCGCCTCCAATCGGAGACCAGAAACCTCACTAACTGAGAAGGACAAACAACCTTGAGTCTGCCGCCTTAGACCACTCGGCCATCCTGACACATCTAATGTGAAAAACCGGCCAGAATGAAGGTGCATAAAACGTTCAGCAATAAATAAACAGTATGAAATTGGCATTGGTTTTATTTAATCCATCAATTACATTGGTTTTGAATGGAAAGGCAACTCTATGTGAACGTTGCTGAATAAAGGATTCATAACAAAGCACCAGAGTTCTGCCAAAAATCCCAGAGACTGTGAAACCTTGAGCTTGGCTACGTATGGAAAGACTTTTGTCAGAAGTGGGATTTGAACCCACGCCTCCAATCGGAGACTAGAAACCTCACAAACTGAGAAGCACAAACAATCTTGAGTCTGGCGCCTTAGACGATTCGGCCATCCTGACACAGCTAATCTGAAAAACAGGCCAGAATGAAGGTGCATAAAACGTTCAGCAATAAATAAACAGTATGAAATTGGCATTGATTTTATTTAATCCATCAATTACATTGGTTTTGAATGGAAAGGCAACTCTATATGAACGTTGCTGAATAAAGGATTCATAACATAGCACCAGAGTTCTGCAGAAAATCGTTCAGCAATAAATAAACAGTATGAAATTGGCATTGGTTTTATTTAATCCATCAATTACATTGGTTTTGAATGGAAAGGCAACTCTATGTGAACGTTGCTGAATAAAGAATTCACAACAAAGCACCAGAGTTCTGCAAAAAAAACCAGAGACTGTGAAACCTTGAGCTTGGTTACGTATGCAAAGACTTTTGTCAGAAGTGGGATTTAAACCCACGCCTCCAATCGGAGACCAGAAACCTCACTAACTGAGAAGGACAAACAACCTTGAGTCTGGCGCCTTAGACCACTCGGCCATCCTGACACATCTAATGTGAAAAACAGGCCAGAATGAAGCTGCATAAAACATTCAGCAATAAATAAACAGTATGAAATTGGCATTGGTTTTATTTAATCCCTCAATTACATTGGTTTTTAATGGAAAGGCAACTCTATATGAACGTTGCTGAATAAAGGATTCATAACAAAGCACCAGAGTTCTGCAGAAAATCGTTCAGCAATAAATAAACAGTTTGAAATTGGCATTGGTTTTATTTAATCCATCAATTACATTGGTTTTGAATGGAAAGGCAACTCTTTATGAACGTTGCTGAATAAAGGATTCATAACAAAGCACCAGAGTTCTGCCAAAAATCCCAGAGACTGTGAAACCTTGAGCTTGGCTAAGTATGGAAAGACTTTTGTCAGAAGTGGGATTTGAACCCACGCCTCCAATCGGAGACTAGAAACCTCACAAACTGAGAAGCACAAACAATCTTGAGTCTGGCGCCTTAGACGATTCGGCCATCCTGACACAGCTAATCTGAAAATTAGGCCAGAATGAAGGTGCATAAAACGTTCAGCAATAAATAAACAGTATGAAATTGGCATTGATTTTATTTAATCCATCAATTACATTGGTTTTGAATGGAAAGGCAACTCTATATGAACGTTGCTGAATAAAGGATTCATAACATAGCACCAGAGTTCTGCAGAAAATCGTTCAGCAATAAATAAACAGTATGAAATTGGCATTGGTTTTATTTAATCCATCAATTACATTGGTTTTGAATGGAAAGGCAACTCTATGTGAACGTTGCTGAATAAAGAATTCACAACAAAGCACCAGAGTTCTGCAAAAAAAAACAGAGACTGTGAAACCTTGAGCTTGGTTACGTATGTAAAGACTTTTGTCAGAAGTGGGATTTGAACCCACGCCTCCAATCGGAGACCAGAAACCTCACTAACTGAGAAGGACAAACAACCTTGAGTCTGGCGGCTTAGACCACTCGGCCATCCTGACACATCTAATGTGAAAAACAGGCCAGAATGAAGGTGCATAAAACGTTCAGCAATAAATAAACAGTATGAAATTGGCATTGGTTTTATTTAATCCATCAATTACATTGGTTTTGAATGGAAAGGCAACTCTATATGAACGTTGCTGAATAAAGGATTCATAACAAAGCAGCAGAGTTCTGCAAAAAAACCCAGAGACTGTGAAACCTTGAGCTTGGATGGAAAGACATTTGTCAGAAGTGGGATTTGAACCCCCGCCTCCAATCGGAGATCAGAAACCTCACTAACTGAGAAGGACAAACAACCTTGAGTCTGCCGCCTTAGACCACTCGGCCATCCTGACACATCCTATGTGAAAAACAGGCCAGAATGAAGGTGCATAAAACGTTCAGCAGTACATAAACAGTATGAAATTGGCATTGGTTTTATTTAATCCATCAATTAAATTTGTTTTTTAATGGAAAGTTAACTCTATATGAACGTTGCTGAATAAAGGATTCATAACAAAGCACCAGAGTTCTGCAGAAAATCGTTCAGCAATAAATAAACAGTTTGAAATTGGCATTGGTTTTATTTAATCCATCAATTACATTGGTTTTGAATGGAAAGGCAACTCTTTATGAACGTTGCTGAATAAAGGATTCATAACAAAGCACCAGAGTTCTGCCAAAAATCCCAGAGACTGTGAAACCTTGAGCTTGGCTAAGTATGGAAAGACTTTTGTCAGAAGTGGGATTTGAACCCACGCCTCCAATCGGAGACTAGAAACCTCACAAACTGAGAAGCACAAACAATCTTGAGTCTGGCGCCTTAGACGATTCGGCCATCCTGACACAGCTAATCTGAAAAACAGGCCAGAATGAAGGTGCATAAAACGTTCAGCAATAAATAAACAGTATGAAATTGGCATTGATTTCATTTAATCCATCAATTACATTGGTTTTGAATGGAAAGGCAACTCTATATGAACGTTGCTGAATAAAGGATTCATAACATAGCACCAGAGTTCTGCAGAAAATCGTTCAGCAATAAATAAACAGTATGAAATTGGCATTGGTTTTATTTAATCCATCAATTACATTGGTTTTGAATGGAAAGGCAACTCTATGTGAACGTTGCTGAATAAAGAATTCACAACAAAGCACCAGAGTTCTGCAAAAAAAACCAGAGACTGTGAAACCTTGAGCTTGGTTACGTATGTAAAGACTTTTGTCAGAAGTGGGATTTGAACCCACGCCTCCAATCGGAGACCAGAAACCTCACTAACTGAGAAGGACAAACAACCTTGAGTCTGGCGCCTTAGACCACTCGGCCATCCTGACACATCTAATGTGAAAAACAGGCCAGAATCAAGGTGCATAAAACGTTCAGCAATAAATAAACAGTATGAAATTGGCATTGGTTTTATTTAATCTGTAGGCGCCAGAATGTCTATGTCTTTTATTTTGTAAATGTCACTTCCTGTCTGTCAATTACGTCACTGGTGTATGTGTATTTAACCAGCATTTTGGGTGTTGGACAGAGTTAGTAGGGGGTGAGTAGATGGGATGCTCACTTTCTGTTGACCGTGACATAGTCATAGTAGCACGGTCAATACAGTAACAACGTACCGTGAAATTACATTTAAGTTATATTATAGTTTGTGTAGTTATTCCATTTTTCGTTTACTGTTTTACCTCTGTTCCTCATCATCGTGTACCAGACCTCAACGTGCAATAAACCTTACCATGTTTTGACTATGGAACGCGTCAGCTCTCAAATCCCTCTACTTAGCCTCTAAGCGACTAAAATTATGGCCGCTATATAGTGTCAACAGAAAACTGGCTGCTGTTGTGGACTTTAGTAAACGCTGAACTTGACAAAGGAGTAAGTCAAAAAAAACAGTTTGACTTGTTGATGGAGAAAGTGTGTAAAGGATTCAGTCTACAAGGAAAGGTCTGAAGTTGGAGCTACAGGAGCTACGCTACAGTACGGCTATCGTTGTGGATTACTGGAAAGGTGATTTGTTACACATCGCACAGGGAATTCAGATGCACATGGAAGGAAATAATACACTTTTATGTCCTGGAGGACGAAGAGGTATGTGAAGCGGTTGCTAAGTTTGTTGGAGTAATGCTTGATGAATTAAACGTCGCCATTATGGCTGGATATTCAGCGTTTGTACCGCATGTTGGAATGGATTGCAGTAGTGAATTGCGATTGTTGGATAAATTACATGTTTGATACGAACCGTGCTACATATTCACAAAATTTTTGTTGCATTCACACGCATTGGATACGCGTTAGATTGCGTTGTGTGAGTAATGGATGAGTTTGAGCACGCAGCTGGATGCGGCAAAAGGGAAGCGAAGTTAACAGCTAAAGCTATGGCGCTTAAAGTCGAAGCATTGCAAAAGGATCGCAAAGCGAAAGTGAACCAAATGAAAACTTTGATAAGGACAATTAAAGATCTCATGAAGTGTGATGAAAATGCCTCACAAGTGTCTTCAATGTTAGTGTCTTTGAAGGGTTTTAAGGATGATGCTTCTGTTTTACACAAACAAGTGCTTGCTTTTCTTCCAGTTGATGAGATGCACAAGCAAAATGAATGGTTTGATTCAATTTCTAAGCACAATGGTGGGTTTGTGCGAGATGTTGAATTGTGGTTGAGTGAAAACAAGGACATGAGACGAAATGTTGAAGTAATGGAATTAAAATTTACACAAGATCAATCACTTTCTGTTGTGCATGACACAAATGCAATGGATAATCCTGTCGAATCATTAGTGAACTATAATACTAATACGGAGGCAACTACGACTACTGTTACTATAGAACCAGCTTCATCATCTCATAACATGGATACTACAAAAGAATTTCGGAACTGTGATATGGATTACGAGGATGTACAAAATCAAGTATTACCTATGGACAGTGCTTCCAACGTGAGCGAAAGAACTTCGTCTAGGATAACCACAAGGACTCAAGGATCTAGATCCAGTCGAGCTTCTATTCCTTCATCTATCGTATTAGCTCGTCTGAAAGTTGAAGCCAAAAGGGCAACTCTATTGGAACATCAGAAAATGTTATCTCAGAAACATGCATTGGAAATGGAAGAGGAGAATTTAAGGAGGAAAAAGGAACAATTGGAGTTGGACACCAAAATGGCGGCGTCCATGGCACAAATAAAAGTATACGAAGCGGCTAGAGCGGAACATAATGGTCTAATGGATTCGTCAGATACCAGTGTTGTAAGAGTGAGAAATGTTGCTATCAGTACTTTTAACCCTGACGTGAAGCCTTTTACATCTACAAGTTCTCATTGGATATCACCACAACTAACTACATTGGATCAACAAGCAGTACATACAGATATAATGCCTATCAATACTTCATCAACACAACAACAACCAAACTCAGGATTGACAACATTTACATTACCTAGCACCACCCATGATAGTGGACATGCACCTGGAGCACAAAGTGCACAAAGATCGCCACGGGATGGTCTTGATGGAGGAAATATTCTCAAACTCATTGACAAACAGAATGAGATTACCAATCTACTGGTTCGACAATATAACACGTCATCTCTTCCAACAAAGGAGGTGCCAATATTCGATGGAAACCCATTACATTATCACGAATTTATAAGAACCTTTGAAGAAGTTATCGAGAAAAGAGCAAGCGGACACTCAGATTGTTTATATTTTCTACAACAATACACAAGAGGACAATCTAAGGAGCTTGTCAAGAGTTGCCAACACATGAGTTCGTCACAAGGATACGTAAGAGCAAAGGCTTTACTTAAGGAGAACTTCGGCAATGAGGTAATAATTGCATCTGCTTACATAAATAAAGCACTTACATGGAAAACCATAAAAGCAGAAGATGCAAATGCTTTACAGGATTATGGAATGTTTCTAAGGAGTTGTTGTAATGTCATGCAGGATCTTCGTCATATGAATGAGTTAAATCTTTCTACTAACATGAGAATGATTCTTACTAAACTACCTTACAAACTCAGAGAACAGTGGAGGAAAGTGGCATATGATCTACAGGGGAGATGTCACCGCTCCGTTTGCTTTCCTGATATAGTTGACTTCATAGAAAGACAAGTAAGAATACTTAAAGATCCGTTATTTGGAAATATTCAGGATGTTCAAACTATTAGTGGAAGAAACTTAAATGCCAAACCGACTGGTACAAAATCTAGGAGTAGTTTTGCCACTTCAGTCACTGCAACTGGTGCAAAGGATTCTAGTAGAGAGACTGTGAATAGGAACTGTCCCTTCTGTGATGGAGAACATTCATTGGACTCTTGTAACCGTATGGACACAAGATCTCATGGAGAAAAGATGAGTTTTCTGAAGAGGAAAGGGATATGCTTCGGTTGCTTATGTACAGGACATATTAGCCGCGATTGTAAGAAGAGGAACATATGTAGGATATGTCATCTTAAACACCCAAGCCTTCTTCATATTTCATCGTCTGACAAAAGGAATACACTGCACAATAGAGAAAAATCAAGGCCCACAGAGGGTTGTGCATTGGTCTCGCTTCAGTCTAGTGGTCTTACTGGGGCTGGGAAAGATGATTGTGCATTGTCTATTGTTCCAGTATGTGTGAAATCAAATAAAGGAAGTAAAGTGGTTACTACCTATGCTTTTCTGGATTCTGGAAGTTCTGCGTCTTTCTGCACGGAGAGTTTGATGTCTAAGCTTAATCTTTCTGCAAAGAAGATCAACATTTTATTGAGAACTATGAATCAAGATAAATCCGTCTTCTGTCATGTTCTTAAAGATTTGGAAATATCTGGATTAAATGAAAAAACGTATTGTGCTTTACCTGAGGTGTATACGCAGAAAAGCATGCCTGTCAGTAAAGTAAACATCGCTACACAAGAGGATTGTGCTCGTTGGCCTCACTTAAGTCATCTATGCTTACCTTTAATCAATGCAGAAGTGGAGTTGCTTATTGGAGCCAACGTACCCATGGCATTGGAGCCATGGCAGATTATTAGGAGCCAGGATAATGGACCATACGCTATTAAAACCATGTTTGGATGGACAATTAATGGACCTATTAGGAAACAGGAAGAGCATGCTATGAAGGAGAATCATCACATGACAGTCAATAGGATCGCAGTTATAAAACTGGATGAATTGTGGGAAAAACAGTTCAAGGTTGATTTTCCTGAATGTGTTCAAGAGGAACAACAGGGTTTGTCAGAAGAGGATCATCAATTTTTGGATTTTGTTACACAATCAACAAAACTTATCAATGGAAATTACACCATTGGTCTTCCACTCAAAACGGAATCAGTAATCATGCCTAGGAATAGAACTATTGTGGAACAACGTGCTCTGAATCTTCGCAGAAAGTTGCAAAGAAATTCAGCATTACATTCTGATTATACTGTCTTTATGGAGAATGTCATCGCTAAAGGTCATGCGGAAAAGGTACCTACGTCAGAGCTGGACAGATCTGATGGGCGCTTATGGTACATACCTCACCATAGTGTGTATCACCCTAAGAAGCAAAAGATCAGAGTGGTGTTCGATTGCGGAGCTACTTATCAAGGGACTTCTTTGAATAAATGTCTGTTGCAAGGACCGGATTTAACAAGTTCATTATTGGGTGTTCTTGTACGTTTCAGGATGGACTATGTTGCCCTGATGGCGGACATAGAATCAATGTTTCACCAGGTCAAGGTACATCACAAGGATTGTGACCTACTGAGGTTTCTTTGGTGGCCAGAAGGAAACATTGACGGTAATTTGGAAGAATATCGAATGGTAGTGCATTTGTTTGGAGCAACATCATCACCAAGTTGCTCAAATTACGCTCTAAGGAAGTGTGCAGAGGATCACAAGGATCAATACGACGATAAGATCATTGATGTTGTTTTCAACAACTTCTACGTAGACGACTGTCTTGTTTCTGTACCTACGGAATCAGAAGCTGTACAACTGTACCAAAGGCTCACTGAAATGTGTAGCAAAGGCGGATTTCATCTCATGAAGTGGATTAGTAACAGTCGTACGGTATTGAGTTCTATCCCTGAGAAACAACGAGAAAAGAAAGTAAAGGACTTAGATTTGGAACGTGATAGCTTGCCATTGGAAAGAGCATTGGGTGTGCAATGGTGTGCTCAATCGGATGTTTTTAAATTCAAAGTTATCATCAAGGACCGACCTCTAACTAGGAGAGGTATTCTATCTATCATTAGTTCGATTTACGACCCTCTTGGTTTTCTGTCTCCTGTGATTCTACGTGCCAAAATGATACTACAAGATCTGTGTCGAGAGAAAGTTGGCTGGGATAATATTATTCCAGAAGTGTACGTGCGGAGATGGACCAGTTGGTTGGAGGAACTTCATGGACTGGAGGAATTTGAAGTTCGCAGGTGTTTGAAGTCTGACAACTTTGAAGTTGCTAGTGCTCAGTTGCATCACTTTTCGGACGCCTGTGAGACAGGTTATGGAACTGTAACCTACCTGCTGATTCATAACAATCAAGGACTCGTACATACCTCTCTTCTAATGAGTAAAGCAAGAGTAACACCTTTAAAATCTGTTACTATCCCTCGTCTAGAGCTGACCGCTGCCACCGTCTCTAGTCGCATGGATAAGTTGTTGAGGAGAGAGATGAGAATGGAACTAGGGGAATCTGTGTTTTGGACTGACAGTACCTCGGTACTAAAGTACATCAAGAATAAGACTTCTAGATTCAAGTGTTTCGTGGCAAATAGAATAGCCGAGATTATGAGAGTTTCTGAATCCACACAGTGGAGATACGTGAACTCTTTGAATAATCCCGCTGATTTATCATCCAGAGGATCGAGGGTGGATTCATTCTTGAAGAACCAGATATGGATTTCTGGTCCTCCATTTTTGGAGCAACCCCAAGAGTTATGGCCTGAGGATCCTACGGATGCAGGAAGTTTGTTGTCTTCATGTGACCCAGAAGTGAAGAAGAGTGTTCTGGTGAATGTTCTACAGGCTCATCAAGAGTATGATTTCACACCATTCTTCAATCATTATTCCTCATGGATTCGATTAAAGAAGGGCATTTCTTGGATTTTGCGACTAAGAAACATTCTTGCTGATCTCAGCAAGGAAAGGAAAAGACTCACAACTATGCATTCTAACATGGAAAAGTTGCAACTAGAGGCTGTTGTTAACAAGGAAATGTACAATGTAAGAACTAAAATGTCATACAAGTTGTTGTCTTCTGAGGAATTGGAAAATGCCGAAATGGAAATTATTCGTCTTTGCCAAGGAAAGAGATATTCTGATGAATTGAAAACTTTACGAAAAAATGGATTCGTAAAACGGAGTAGTGAACTCTTCCGACTTAACCCCGTGCTTCAGTCCGGTATTATCAGAGTAGGTGGACGTCTGGATAAAGCCATGATGCCTGAAGAGGTCAAGCATCCGGTCATACTGGCTAAAGATCTACATGTTTCGGATTTAATTCTGCAACAGATTCATCATGATATTGGACATTGTGGAAGGAATTACATGCTGGCTAATCTACGACAGAGATATTGGATCCCTGGAGCTAGTAATGCTATAAGGAGGATTCTATCCAGATGTGTAGTTTGTAAGAGACTGCATGGAACTATAGGCCATCAGCAGATGGCAGACTTACCTCGAGAAAGGATCACACCTGACAAACCACCATTCACTCAT
The DNA here is from genome assembly GCF_947034865.1 of Barbatula barbatula. NCBI lineage: Eukaryota > Metazoa > Chordata > Actinopteri > Cypriniformes > Nemacheilidae > Barbatula > Barbatula barbatula. Next base: position 27,939,518 of record NC_136764.1, read on the forward strand.
GTGGGAGTGGACTGTTTTGGTCCTTTTGAAATAAATCGAGGAAGGAGTGTTCTCAAGCGTTATGGAGTGATCTTCACATGTCTGACCGTAAGAGCTGTTCATCTGGAGATGGCTGCTTTACTGGATACTGACTCTTTTATTCATGCATTGAGAAGATTTGTGGCACGTCGAGGACAAGTAGTTGAAATCCGATCGGATAACGGAACAAACTTTGTCGGCGCTCAACGAGAGATGAAGGAAGCTATGAAAAATTGGAATCATAGCCAGATCAATTCTTTTCTGCTTCAAAAAGGGATAAAGTGGAATTTCGATCCCCCTGCTGGTTCGCACTTTGGAGGAATTTGGGAACGACTTATCAGATCAGTGAGGAAGATTCTGAATTCGATTCTTAGAGGACAAAGTTTGGATGAGGAAGGTCTCTACACGCTTCTGTGTGAAGTGGAATCAATCCTTAATAATCGACCTATATCTAGAGCATCAATGGATGTTAATGTGGTGATGCGATTGCCTGACCCACCTATGTTTGAGGAAATGGTACGGTCCGGGGGTATAAAGGTAGATAGGACTGGCATGTCACACAGGTGTGTCCTATAGGGCTTCCGGGAGTACCTTTATTTCCGGTGGGTTGGGCTACACGTCCAAGAGGTAAGAGCTACCAGTGGCAGTTAAAGTGTTGATATTTAATGTCAAACAGGGTAAATGGAGATGCATTTAAATTACAGTGTGGTTGAGGAGTACTGCGGGCATTTGTGAATGGCCATGTATTTTCGAGAGCCATTAGTGAAGTCCGCGTCAAGTGCGTGGTGCATTACGGGTCATTAGCTGCAGGTGTGTTACTCATTTTCACGTATAGGGTTGTGGGAATGTATTTTCCCTCTAAATTCATTTGCTTGTTATATTTTTGCAGTGACTTTGGGTGTTGGAGGTGTTGCAGCAGGCTGAACCGACGCCAGTTCGCAGGCTGATACCGGCGCTATTTGGGGCTGTGATTCTCCCTTATGGACTAGCGCTATCGTACCTGCATGTATAACGACTGCTTGAACTGGAGTGTTTTCCGAGATAGACAGTGCCACTATTGTTCGCACTGATTCGTCCAACTTACCATTTCTCCTACCTGACTGCCTAGTGGATTCCTGAACCGGGTTGTTTCCAGACCCGTTACTTTTAGTGCGACGCTTAATTTACCTTCCACTTTCATTTCACTGCGTAGCGGATGCATGAAGCTGACTGTTCCGGACCGAAGTGGACAGTCCGTAGAGTCGTGTTTATTTCCGTTTTTGCTCTTTCACTCGTTGCCGTGCCTGGGACAGCGTCTTTGTCCCGGTTGGTGTGGAGGATCTATTCCCATTTAGCTGGCAGTTATTTCCAGTGTATAATAACCATTTAGTGTCTGTTGACGTGCTTCGATATCGCGTTCTGCGTGTCTATAGGCACGACATTTGGCTCTCTTTCTCGGAGGACTGGTGATTACCGGACTAGCTATTATTATCGATGTCATTTTGGGCGTAACTTGTTTTGTTTAAATTGATTTTGTTTAATTCGTTTTGTTTAAAATTTATTTTGTTTAATTCGTTTTGTTTAAGTGATTTTGTTTACTTCGTTTTGCCTAAGTGATTTGGTTTTGTTTAAGTGATTTTGTTTACTTCGTTTTGCTTAAGTGATTTGGTTTAATTTGTTTTGCTTAAGTGATTTGGTTTAATTTGTTTTGTGTAAGTGATTTGGTTTACTTCGTTTTGCTTAAGTGATTTTGTTTACTTCGTTTTGCTTAAGTGATTTTGTTTACTTCGTTTGTTTTGCTTAAGTGATTTGGTTTAATTTGTTTTGCTTAAGTGATTTGGTTTAATTTGTTTTGTGTAAGTGATTTGGTTTACTTCGTTTTGCTTAAGTGATTTGGTTTACTTCGTTTTGCTTAAGTGATTTTGTTTACTTCGTTTGTTTTGTTTAAGTGATTTGGTTTAATTTGTTTTGTTTAAGTGATTTGGTTTAATTTGTTTTGTGTAAGTGATTTTGGGATTGAGTTTATTAATTTTCTTTTCGTTCCAGAATTAGGGGGAATTAGTCGCGGTCGAGATCCTCTGTATGTGGTGCTGTGGTTGACTTGTTTGTAGTGTCCACAATATCGAAACATTTGGCGTGTGGTGACGTGAGTGAGCACAACGGTTGTCGGATCAATCAGACGACTTTCCCCAATTCTGGGTTGGACGTTTTAAGTGTGTGTATGCTTTGTACGAAGATGATGGCCTGTTTCTTTTAATGACTTTAATTAAATGTGATTTTGTATTTTAGATGGTGTGTGTGAAATAAATTGTTTACCAGCTTCCCTTTTGTCTGCTACCTGTCTCAGCCAATAACGAACCTGTGAGCTTTTGGTGATTTACTTAATTTTGGGTCCCTGGCCCTATCCGGGGTGGCGTAGTCGGCTCATGCTTTGATTAATCTCCTTTCACCGTATGCCATCGCCACATTTGGCGTAGTCGGCAGGGTCTTGGCTGTTGTACGGGTACAGACGTAGGGATTTGTATTTTTTTTTCACACATATATATATTTTCTTTCTTCTACTTGACCATATGGTGGAGACGCGTCTGGTGATTACCCCTTATATTGTGTAGAGATGGAGGCTGAATTACAGGAAATGAGAGACCTTGTGGCTCAGTTGAAGGCCGATAACGATCGACTGCGACAGGAGCAGACACCGGTTGAGTTGCTTGATCCTGGCGCAGGCTCTAGTAGTGCGTCACGGCCATTAACGCCTATATCTGTAGGATCCAATGTTAACACCGTTGAGCGCTTTGTTTTTGTTCCTCGTGAACGGCGCTGTCCCAAATTTAATGGTAGGTCTGGTGTAGGCATTGACGAGTGGGTCGAAGAAGCTCAGGCGTGCATGCGCATGCGGACGATGACGGCTGTCGAGCAGGCTTTCTTTTTGTTTGATCATCTTGAGGGAGAGGCTCGGGATGAGATTAAATATCGGCCGAGCCCTGATAAAGATAATCCTGAGAAGATTATTTCTGCGTTGCGTGAAGTGTATGGCTGTCTCGAGTCCTATATTACGCTTCAAGAAGCCTTTTACTCACGGCGACAGTTGGAGGGAGAAACGTTACAAGAGTTCTCCCTGGCGCTCTTGAGTTTATTTGATAAGCTTAAACAACAGTCTCCGCATGCCATTTTAGATGCGCAGGTGGTAGTTAGGGATCAGTTTATTGAATGTGTGTTGGATAATGCCTTGCGCAGAGAATTGAAACAATTGGTAAGGCGTCAGCCTGCTGCAACACTGTTAGATGTCCGAGGGGAAGCAATTCGCTGGGAGAGAGAGGGAGTGCCAGGCGGTGTACGGGGGCGCAGTCAGTCTGTTCCTTTGGTGCAGGGACATCAATGTGGCGTTAAAGATGATTCTGGGGTAAATCCTGAGCAGGGACATCATTCACAGGAATTTAGGGAGTTGAAGGACATGCTGATTCGACAGCAACAGCAAATTGATCAGCTTTCTCAGACTTTAGCCCGTAACCATAGTCCCCAGTCTCGTGGTCAGCCACTGCGTTCTAGTTACGTGATTTGCAGACGGTGTCAACAGCCTGGCCATTTTGCTCGAGACTGTCAGTGGCAGCCCCATTCGTCTGGCCCTCAAAACCATTCCCGGGGTAACCTGATATCTCGTGATGCTAGGTCAAGTGTCCCTAACCAGCCGGAAAACTAGTACCCACCGGACTGCAGAGTCTCAGTTCGGTTGGAGGTAAGAATGGCTCTTGTGATTTTCGTGCCAGCGGTTCTGTGCCTCGTTTAGTCTCCTCATGCCCACATTTAGTTGCAAATATTGGCGGTGTGCCCATACCCTGTTTGATAGACACTGGTTCCATGGTATCGACCATTACAGAGAGTTGTTTTCGGTCTGGATTCGAACCATGGGGCCAGCGTCGATTACAAAACTGTCATTGGTTACAGCTTAGAGCAGCCAATGGACTGGAAATCCCTTATATAGGGTATATGGAATTGGACGTTGAACTGTGTGATCGTGTGGTATCAGGGTGTGGCATATTGGTTGTGCGTGATCCACCTGGGGGTAATTCTAGTGTTCCTGGGATTTTGGGAATGAATGTTCTTGGTCGCTGTTATCGTGAGCTTTTCGGGCAGTACGGACCGACCCTATTTGAGCTACCATTAGTGACCCAAGACGTGGGAATATCTCGGGCCTTCCAAGCCTGTCAGAAAGTAGATGGCGTTCTGGCATACGGGGGCAATGTAAGAGTCCGTGGGCATCGGGTTTGTCGCGTTCCAGGGGGCACTATGAAGTTTGTAACAGCAACATGTTCGTCCATGTTTAGAGATAAGATCGTGTTATTCGAGCCCCTTGACACTGGTCTGCCTGCTGGCTTATTGGCCTCTCCGTCGTTAGTGTATGTCGACGGTGGTTTGGTTTGGGTGCCTGTTGTCAATGTGGGTGTTCTCGACGCTGTTTTATACCCGAAAACCATCCTCGGGAAGTTGCGGGAAGTGTATCTGGTGGATTCACCTGCCGGACTGACTGAGGTATCTGCGGTTCCTGCTATCACAGTGACTTGTGATATGATGGCAGCCCCTGAGGCAGCACAGGTCGAGAACATAGAACTGTCAGGGCTGTCGGATGAGGAACAGGGCAAGGTTAGGGCTCTCCTTCAGGAATTCCAGGCGGTGTTCTCTGCTGGGGAGGGAGACTTGGGTTGTACCGACCTCCTGTCCCATGAAATTCCTTTAATCGACGAGACGCCTGTTCGACAACGCTATAGACGGATTCCTCCATCTGAATATGAGTTAGTTAAGACTCATATTGGCCAGCTTTTAGACACCCAAGTGATCCGGGAAAGTTGTAGCCCGTACGCCTCCCCATTAGTATTGGTTAAGAAGAAGGACGGTGGCCTACGCATGTGCGTAGACTACCGCCAACTCAATGCTAAAACTCGGAAAGATTCGTTTCCACTGCCTCGAATCGATGAGACATTGGATTCATTGACAGGGGCTCGCTGGTTCACTACGCTAGATCTGGCCAGCGGATATAATCAAGTCCCGGTTGCAGAGGCTGATCGCTACAAAACAGCTTTTTGTACACCTTTTGGTTTATATGAATGGAACCGTATGCCTTTTGGTTTGTGTAACGCACCAGGCACCTTCCAGCGGTTGATGCAACGGCTGTTTGGCGACCAGCAACATCAGTCTCTCCTGCTGTATCTAGACGATATTATTGTCTATTCCTCCTCTGTGCAACATCATTTACAGAGGTTGAGGATGGTGCTGGAACGGTTGCGGGCTGCTGATCTTAAGGTAAACTTGGCCAAGTGTGCATTTTTTAGAGAAAAGGTGCAGTACTTAGGACACGTAATATCCCCCCAAGGAGTGGCCACAGACCCGGCAAAGGTTGAGGTTGTGGCGCAGTGGCCACGCCCCAAGACTGTGTCAGAGCTACGTACCTTTCTGGGATTTGGTAGTTACTATCGGCGATTTGTGGAAGGGTTTGCTCAGATAGCAGCACCGTTGCATCGGCTGGTAGGGGAGGTAGGACAAGGGAAGGGGAGAACTAAGATACAGGAGTTGGATGCGTTATGGTCCGAACAGTGTGAACAAGCATTCCGGACCCTGAAAGCTAAGCTTGCCACCACACCAGTCCTGGCATATGCTGATTTTAAGTTACCGTTTATCTTGGAAGTCGATGCCAGCTATGTAGGGTTAGGTGCTGTACTGTCTCAAGAGATTGGGGGCAAGGTGAGACCAGTGGCCTATGCCAGCCGTAGCCTGCGTCCTGCAGAGCGTAACACTGCTACCTATAGTTCTATGCGGCTTGAGTTTTTGGCTCTAAAATGGGCCATGGCTGAAAAGTTTCGTGAGTACTTATTGGGCCATCGTTGTATCGTTCGTACAGACAATAACCCCCTTAGTCATTTGGCGACTGCTAAGTTAGGTGCCACCGAACAGCGATGGGCAGCTGAACTAGCGGCCTTTGATTTCGAAGTGCAGTACCGATCCGGGAGATCTAACCAGAATGCGGATGCGCTATCACGCATGACTCCTAAGGAACGGTACCTGGAAAGGGAAGGCTCGTTGGGAACATTAGTTCCTGAACTGCTTAGGCGTGCTGGAGTGGTGGATCGGGCAGACTCCACCACTGTGAGGGCCATGCAGGTGATGCCAAATCGATCTAGACCAGAGTTGGCTCGATTACAGGAGGAGGATCCCATTATCAGTTCAGCTTTTAAATTTTGGCGCCAAGGGCAAGGCCCAGGGCCCCAAGAACGACGACAGTTACCCAAGCTAGTGTTGGTGTTACTCCGGCAATGGGAGCGGTTGGAGGAACTGGGGGGCCTATTATATCGACGGGTTTGCAGTCCTGATGGTGGTGCAAAGGTGTTGCAGCTGGTGCTGCCTGTTGTGTTACAGACTGAAGTGTTGACCCAACTGCATCAGTGTCATGGGCACCAAGGCACCGAGCGCACTTTGGAACTGGTGCGACAGCGGTGCTACTGGCCTGGGATGTCGGCCGATGTAGCCCGTTGGATACAGCAATGTGAGCGGTGCCAGCAAGCCAAAGAGGCTGCCCCAGTCCCCAGAAGCTACATGGCCCATCTGTTAGCTTCCCGTCCAAATGAGATAGTGGCCATTGATTTTACGGTCCTAGAACCTTCTCGTTCGGGGCATGAAAACGTGTTAATAATGACAGACATTTTTAGTAAATTCACAGTGGCAATCCCTACTCGGGACCAACAGGCGGCGACTGTGGCTCGCGTCCTGGTTGACGAATGGTTCTTTAAGTTTGGGGTCCCAGGCCGTATCCATTCGGACCAGGGACGTAACTTCGAATCGCATCTTATCCAGCAGTTGTGCACCCTTTACCAGGTGGGTAAGTCTCGTACTACCGCATACCATCCAGCTGGTAATGGCCAGTGTGAACGGTTTAACCGTACCCTGCACAATTTGTTGCGGACCTTGCCCACTGGAAGGAAGAGGGATTGGGCCTCTTGTTTGTCCCAGGTGGTATTTTGCTATAATACCACTCCCCATCAAGCCACCGGTGAGAGTCCTTATTTTTTGATGTTCGGGCAAGAGCCTAGACTGCCTGTGGATTTCTTGCTTGGTCGGGTGCAAGAACCAGTGGCTGGTGGAGTCCATCATTGGATGGAAGAGCATCAGGCTTGCCTTAAAGTGGCCTTCGAAGGTGCCCGTGAGCGGTTGCAGGCCGCAGCTCAGCATCGCAAGGCGAAGCATGATCAACGGGTAAAAGAGCAACCGCTAGAAGAGGGCCAAAGGGTCTATCTGCGAGAACGTGGGTTCTCCGGGCGCCATAAGATCCAGGATCTGTGGAGCTCGATCATCTATCAGGTAGTTCGAGTGCCACGGGATGGGGGATCGGTGTACTCTGTAGCACCAGTGCAAGATCTCACTAAAGTCCGTAACGTGCATAGAGTGTCCCTAAAACCCAGAGTTCAAAGGGATCCCATGCCGACCGAGTCCTTTAAGGATTGGCCGGAGTTGCCAGTACCTTCAGTAAGAGAGGAAGGCTTTGAGGAATTTGAGGATGGGGATTTAGCCTTGGTGGTGACCCAGGCCCCATCAGAAATTCCAGAGAGCATTGGGGTGAATAGAGCATCGCCAGAGGTAAGGGCGAGTCCTGCGGTACCTGGGGGTGCAGTTGGGGGGAGCGAGAGGAGTGTAAGTGTACCATTAGACGTAGTACCAGATTCTATCGGACCGTCTAGTATCTCCGAAAGGATCGTTAGACCTAGACGTGCTAGGGCCGGGCAGCATACGAATTTGTACCATTTACCACGGACCGTAGGGGCTGAGGCTCATCAGATTTCTGCTGGGTCTACTTCAGGGCTAAATCGTGCTATGGCTTTCAGACCTTGAGGCTACGTTGTTCATCGTCGGGACTACGATGACTTGTGGGGGGGGTAGATTGTGGTGATGCGATTGCCTGACCCACCTATGTTTGAGGAAATGGTACGGTCCGGGGGTATAAAGGTAGATAGGACTGGCATGTCACACAGGTGTGTCCTATAGGGCTTCCGGGAGTACCTTTATTTCCGGTGGGTTGGGCTACACGTCCAAGAGGTAAGAGCTACCAGTGGCAGTTAAAGTGTTGATATTTAATGTCAAACAGGGTAAATGGAGATGCATTTAAATTACAGTGTGGTTGAGGAGTACTGCGGGCATTTGTGAATGGCCATGTATTTTCGAGAGCCATTAGTGAAGTCCGCGTCAAGTGCGTGGTGCATTACGGGTCATTAGCTGCAGGTGTGTTACTCATTTTCACGTATAGGGTTGTGGGAATGTATTTTCCCTCTAAATTCATTTGCTTGTTATATTTTTGCAGTGACTTTGGGTGTTGGAGGTGTTGCAGCAGGCTGAACCGACGCCAGTTCGCAGGCTGATACCGGCGCTATTTGGGGCTGTGATTCTCCCTTATGGACTAGCGCTATCGTACCTGCATGTATAACGACTGCTTGAACTGGAGTGTTTTCCGAGATAGACAGTGCCACTATTGTTCGCACTGATTCGTCCAACTTACCATTTCTCCTACCTGACTGCCTAGTGGATTCCTGAACCGGGTTGTTTCCAGACCCGTTACTTTTAGTGCGACGCTTAATTTACCTTCCACTTTCATTTCACTGCGTAGCGGATGCATGAAGCTGACTGTTCCGGACCGAAGTGGACAGTCCGTAGAGTCGTGTTTATTTCCGTTTTTGCTCTTTCACTCGTTGCCGTGCCTGGGACAGCGTCTTTGTCCCGGTTGGTGTGGAGGATCTATTCCCATTTAGCTGGCAGTTATTTCCAGTGTATAATAACCATTTAGTGTCTGTTGACGTGCTTCGATATCGCGTTCTGCGTGTCTATAGGCACGACATTTGGCTCTCTTTCTCGGAGGACTGGTGATTACCGGACTAGCTATTATTATCGATGTCATTTTGGGCGTAACTTGTTTTGTTTAAATTGATTTTGTTTAATTCGTTTTGTTTAAAATTTATTTTGTTTAATTCGTTTTGTTTAAGTGATTTTGTTTACTTCGTTTTGCCTAAGTGATTTGGTTTTGTTTAAGTGATTTTGTTTACTTCGTTTTGCTTAAGTGATTTGGTTTAATTTGTTTTGCTTAAGTGATTTGGTTTAATTTGTTTTGTGTAAGTGATTTGGTTTACTTCGTTTTGCTTAAGTGATTTTGTTTACTTCGTTTTGCTTAAGTGATTTTGTTTACTTCGTTTGTTTTGCTTAAGTGATTTGGTTTAATTTGTTTTGCTTAAGTGATTTGGTTTAATTTGTTTTGTGTAAGTGATTTGGTTTACTTCGTTTTGCTTAAGTGATTTTGTTTACTTCGTTTTGCTTAAGTGATTTTGTTTACTTCGTTTGTTTTGTTTAAGTGATTTGGTTTAATTTGTTTTGTTTAAGTGATTTGGTTTAATTTGTTTTGTGTAAGTGATTTTGGGATTGAGTTTATTAATTTTCTTTTCGTTCCAGAATTAGGGGGAATTAGTCGCGGTCGAGATCCTCTGTATGTGGTGCTGTGGTTGACTTGTTTGTAGTGTCCACAATATCGAAACATTTGGCGTGTGGTGACGTGAGTGAGCACAACGGTTGTCGGATCAATCAGACGACTTTCCCCAATTCTGGGTTGGACGTTTTAAGTGTGTGTATGCTTTGTACGAAGATGATGGCCTGTTTCTTTTAATGACTTTAATTAAATGTGATTTTGTATTTTAGATGGTGTGTGTGAAATAAATTGTTTACCAGCTTCCCTTTTGTCTGCTACCTGTCTCAGCCAATAACGAACCTGTGAGCTTTTGGTGATTTACTTAATTTTGGGTCCCTGGCCCTATCCGGGGTGGCGTAGTCGGCTCATGCTTTGATTAATCTCCTTTCACCGTATGCCATCGCCACATTAATGACTTGGAAGCTCTTACTCCAAACCATCTTCTTTTGTTGAAAACACAACCATCTCTGCCACCCGGACTATTCGAGAAGGATGATTTGTATTCACGTCGAAGATGGCGACAGGTACAATATATGGCGGATTTATTTTGGAAAAGATGGACTAAAGAGTATGTACTTCAATTGCAAGAACGCCAGAAGTGGCTGGTTAAGAAACGCAATTTTCAAGTGGGAGATATTGTGCTTGTAGTGGATAATTCTGCCCCAAGGAGTTCATGGATAATGGGCAAGATTATGGAAACTATTCAAGATAAAGGAGGATTAATTCGTCAAGTAAGGATCAAAACCAGGAGCACAAGTTTAATCCGACCTATCACTAAGGTCTGTCTTCTTCTTGAAACAGAGACTGTTTAATTGGATAAGATGACTCATATTACAGACTCTTTGCACAGACTACATATTGATGGACTGGACATTAGCATTTACATACACATAATAGATTTTTGGATTGTGACATATTGATTTCATCCTATATGCACATATATGTTTATTATGATTATTACAGTTTAATGGGTGTAATAATCAGGGGCTGGTATGTAGGCGCCAGAATGTCTATGTCTTTTATTTTGTAAATGTCACTTCCTGTCTGTCAATTACGTCACTGGTGTATGTGTATTTAACCAGCATTTTGGGTGTTGGACAGAGTTAGTAGGGGGTGAGTAGATGGGATGCTCACTTTCTGTTGACCGTGACATAGTCATAGTAGCACGGTCAATACAGTAACAACGTACCGTGAAATTACATTTAAGTTATATTATAGTTTGTGTAGTTATTCCATTTTTCGTTTACTGTTTTACCTCTGTTCCTCATCATCGTGTACCAGACCTCAACGTGCAATAAACCTTACCATGTTTTGACTATGGAACGCGTCAGCTCTCAAATCCCTCTACTTAGCCTCTAAGCGACTAAAATTATGGCCGCTATATAATCCATCAATTACATTGGTTTTGAATGGAAAGGCAACTCTATATGAACGTTGCTGAATAAAGGATTCATAACAAAGCAGCAGAGTTCTGCAAAAAAACCCAGAGACTGTGAAACCTTGAGCTTGGATGGAAAGACATTTGTCAGAAGTGGGATTTGAACCCCCGCCTCCAATCGGAGACCAGAAACCTCACTAATTGAGAAGGACAAACAACCTTGAGTCTGGCGCCTTAGACCACTCGGCCATCCTGACACATCTAATGTGAAAAACAGGCCAGAATCAACCTGCATAAAACGTTCAGCAATAAATAAACAGTATGAAATTGGCATTGGTTTTATTTAATCCATCAATTACATTGGTTTTTAATGGAAAGGCAACTCTATATGAACGTTGCTGAATAAAGGATTCATAACAAAGCACCAGAGTTCTGCAGAAAATCGTTCAGCAATAAATAAACAGTTTGAAATTGGCATTGGTTTTATTTAATCCATCAATTACATTGGTTTTGAATGGAAAGGCAACTCTTTATGAACGTTGCTGAATAAAGGATTCATAACAAAGCACCAGAGTTCTGCCAAAAATCCCAGAGACTGTGAAACCTTGAGCTTGGCTACGTATGGAAAGACTTTTGTCAGAAGTGCGATTTGAACCCACGCCTCCAATCGGAGACTAGAAACCTCACAAACTGAGAAGCACAAACAATCTTGAGTCTGGCGCCTTAGACGATTCGGCCATCCTGACACAGCTAATCTGAAAAACAGGCCAGAATGAAGGTGCATAAAACGTTCAGCAATAAATAAACAGTATGAAATTGGCATTGATTTTATTTAATCCATCAATTACATTGGTTTTGAATGGAAAGGCAACTCTATATGAACGTTGCTGAATAAAGGATTCATAACATAGCACCAGAGTTCTGCAGAAAATCGTTCAGCAATAAATAAACAGTATGAAATTGGCATTGGTTTTATTTAATCCATCAATTACATTGGTTTTGAATGGAAAGGCAACTCTATGTGAACGTTGCTGAATAAAGAATTCACAACAAAGCACCAGAGTTCTGAAAAAAAAACCAGAGACTGTGAAACCTTGAGCTTGGTTACGTATGCAAAGACTTTTGTCAGAAGTGGGATTTGAACCCACGCCTCCAATCGGAGACCAGAAACCTCACTAACTGAGAAGGACAAACAACCTTGAGTCTGGCGCCTTAGACCACTCGGCCATCCTGACACATCTAATGTGAAAAACAGGCCAGACTGAAGCTGCATAAAACGTTCAGCAATAAATAAACAGTATGAAATTGGCATTGGTTTTATTTAATCCCTCAATTACATTGGTTTTTAATGGAAAGGCAACTCTATATGAACGTTGCTGAATAAAGGATTCATAACAAAGCACCAGAGTTCTGCAGAAAATCGTTCAGCAATAAATAAACAGTTTGAAATTGGCATCGGTTTTATTTAATCCATCAATTACATTGGTTTTGAATGGAAAGGCAACTCTTTATGAACGTTGCTGAATAAAGGATTCATAACAAAGCACCAGAGTTCTGCCAAAAATCCCAGAGACTGTGAAACCTTGAGCTTGGCTAAGTATGGAAAGACTTTTGTCAGAAGTGGGATTTGAACCCACGCCTCCAATCGGAGACTAGAAACCTCACAAACTGAGAAGCACAAACAATCTTGAGTCTGGCGCCTTAGACGATTCGGCCATCCTGACACAGCTAATCTGAAAAACAGGCCAGAATGAAGGTGCATAAAACGTTCAGCAATAAATAAACAGTATGAAATTGGCATTGATTTTATTTAATCCATCAATTACATTGGTTTTGAATGGAAAGGCAACTCTATGTGAACGTTGCTGAATAAAGAATTCACAACAAAGCACCAGAGTTCTGCAAAAAAAACCAGAGACTGTGAAACCTTGAGCTTGGTTACGTATGTAAAGACTTTTGTCAGAAGTGGGATTTGAACCCACGCCTCCAATCGGAGACCAGAAACCTCACTAACTGAGAAGGACAAACAACCTTGAGTCTGGCGCCTTAGACCACTCGGCCATCCTGACACATCTAATGTGAAAAAAAGGCCAGAATGAAGGTGCATAAAACGTTCATCAATAAATAAACAGTATGAAATTGGCATTGGTTTTATTTAATCCATCAATTACATTGGTTTTGAATGGAAAGGCAACTCTATGTGAACGTTGCTGAATAAAGAATTCACAACAAAGCACCAGAGTTCTGCAAAAAAAACCAGAGACTGTGAAACCTTGAGCTTGGTTACGTATGTAAAGACTTTTGTCAGAAGTGGGATTTGAACCCACGCCTCCAATCGGAGACCAGAAACCTCACTAACTGAGAAGGACAAACAACCTTGAGTCTGCCGCCTTAGACCACTCTGCCATCCTGACACATCTAATGTGAAAAACCGGCCAGAATGAAGGTGCATAAAACGTTCAGCAATAAATAAACAGTATGAAATTGGCATTGGTTTTATTTAATCCATCAATTACATTGGTTTTGAATGGAAAGGCAACTCTATGTGAACGTTGCTGAATAAAGGATTCATAACAAAGCACCAGAATTCTGCCAAAAATCCCAGAGACTGTGAAACCTTGAGCTTGGTTACGTATGGAAAGACTTTTGTCAGAAGTGGGATTTGAACCCACGCCTCCAATCGGAGACCAGAAACCTCACTAACTGAGAAGGACAAACAACCTTGAGTCTGGCGCCTTAGACCACTCGGCCATCCTGACACATCTAATGTGAAAAACAGGCCAGAATGAAGCTGCATAAAACTTTCAGCAATAAATAAACAGTATGAAATTGGCATTGGTTTTATTTAATCCCTCAATTACATTGGTTTTTAATGGAAAGGCAACTCTATATGAACGTTGCTGAATAAAGGATTCATAACAAAGCACCAGAGTTCTGCAGAAAATCGATCAGCAATAAATAAACAGTTTGAAATTGGCATTGGTTTTATTTAATCCATCAATTACATTGGTTTTGAATGGAAAGGCAACTCTTTATGAACGTTGCTGAATAAAGGATTCATAACAAAGCACCAGAGTTCAGCCAAAAATCCCAGAGACTGTGAAACCTTGAGCTTGGCTAAGTATGGAAAGACTTTTGTCAGAAGTGGGATTTGAACCCACGCCTCCAATCGGAGACTAGAAACCTCACAAACTGAGAAGCACAAACAATCTTGAGTCTGGCGCCTTAGACGATCGGCCATCCTGACACAGCTAATCTGAAAAACAGGCCAGAATGAAGGTGCATAAAACGTTCAGCAATAAATAAACAGTATGAAATTGGCATTGATTTTATTTAATCCATCAATTACATTGGTTTTGAATGGAAAGGCAACTCTATGTGAACGTTGCTGAATAAAGAATTCACAACAAAGCACCAGAGTTCTGCAAAAAAAACCAGAGACTGTGAAACCTTGAGCTTGGTTACGTATGTAAAGACTTTTGTCAGAAGTGGGATTTGAACCCACGCCTCCAATCGGAGACCAGAAACCTCACTAACTGAGAAGGAAAAACAACCTTGAGTCTGGCGCCTTAGACCACTCGGCCATCCTGACACATCTAATGTGAAAAAAAGGCCAGAATGAAGGTGCATAAAACGTTCAGCAATAAATAAACAGTATGAAATTGGCATTGGTTTTATTTAATCCATCAATTACATTGGTTTTGAATGGAAAGGCAACTCTATGTGAACGTTGCTGAATAAAGAATTCACAACAAAGCAAAAGAGTTCTGCAAAAAAAACCAGAGACTGTGAAACCTTGAGCTTGGTTACGTATGTAAAGACTTTTGTCAGAAGTGGGATTTGAACCCACGCCTCCAATCGGAGACCAGAAACCTCACTAACTGAGAAGGACAAACAACCTTGAGTCTGGCGCCTTAGACCACTCGGCCATCCTGACACATCTAATGTGAAAAACAGGCCAGAATGAAGCTGCATAAAACGTTCAGCAATAAATAAACAGTATGAAATTGGCAATGGTTTTATTTAATCCATCAATTACATTGGTTTTGAATGGAAAGGCAACTCTATATGAACGTTGCTGAATAAAGGATTCATAACAAAGCAGCAGAGTTCTGCAAAAAAACCCAGAGACTGTGAAACCTTGAGCTTGGATGGAAAGACATTTGTCAGAAGTGGGATTTGAACCCCCGCCTCCAATCGGAGACCAGAAACCTCACTAACTGAGAAGGACAAACAACCTTGAGTCTGCCGCCTTAGACCACTCCGCCATCCTGACACATCTAATGTGAAAAACAGGCCAGAATGAATCTGCATAAAACGTTCAGCAATAAATAAACAGTATGAAATTGGCATTGGTTTTATTTAATCCCTCAATTACATTGGTTTTTAATGGAAAGGCAACTCTATATGAACGTTGCTGAATAAAGGATTCATAACAAAGCACCAGAGTTCTGCAGAAAATCGTTCAGCAATAAATAAACAGTTTGAAATTGGCATTGGTTTTATTTAATCCATCAATTACATTGGTTTTGAATGGAAAGGCAACTCTTTATGAACGTTGCTGAATAAAGGATTCATAACAAAGCACCAGAGTTCTGCCAAAAATCCCAGAGACTGTGAAACCTTGAGCTTGGCTACGTATGGAAAGACTTTTGTCAGAAGTGGGATTTGAACCCACGCCTCCAATCGGAGACTAGAAACCTCACAAACTGAGAAGCACAAACAATCTTGAGTCTGGCGCCTTAGACGATTCGGCCATCCTGACACAGCTAATCTGAAAAACAGGCCAGAATGAAGGTGCATAAAACGTTCAGCAATAAATAAACAGTATGAAATTGGCATTGATTTTTTTTAATCCATCAATTACATTGGTTTTGAATGGAAAGGCAACTCTATATGAACGTTGCTGAATAAACGATTCATAACATAGCACCAGAGTTCTGCAGAAAATCGTTCAGCAATAAATAAACAGTATGAAATTGGCATTGGTTTTATTTAATCCATCAATTACATTGGTTTTGAATGGAAAGGCAACTCTATGTGAACGTTGCTGAATAAAGAATTCACAACAAAGCACCAGAGTTCTGCAAAAAAAACCAGAGACTGTGAAACCTTGAGCTTGGTTACGTATGGAAAGACTTTTGTCAGAAGTGGGATTTGAACCCACGCCTCCAATCGGAGACCAGAAACCTCACTAACTGAGAAAGACAAACAACCTTGAGTCTGGCGCCTTAGACCACTCGGCCATCCTGACACATCTAATGTGAAAAACAGGCCAGAATGAATCTGCATAAAACGTTCAGCAATAAATAAACAGTATGAAATTGGCATTGGTTTTATTTAATCCCTCAATTACATTGGTTTTTAATGGAAAGGCAACTCTATATGAACGTTGCTGAATAAAGGATTCATAACAAAGCACCAGAGTTCTGCAGAAAATCGTTCAGCAATAAATAAACAGTTTGAAATTGGCATTGGTTTTATTTAATCCATCAATTACATTGGTTTTGAATGGAAAGGCAACTCTTTATGAACGTTGCTGAATAAAGGATTCATAACAAAGCACCAGAGTTCTGCCAAAAATCCCAGAGACTGTGAAACCTTGAGCTTGGCTACGTATGGAAAGACTTTTGTCAGAAGTGGGATTTGAACCCACGCCTCCAATCGGAGACTAGAAACCTCACAAACTGAGAAGCACAAACAATCTTGAGTCTGGCGCCTTAGACGATTCGGCCATCCTGACACAGCTAATCTGAAAAACAGGCCAGAATGAAGGTGCATAAAACGTTCAGCAATAAATAAACAGTATGAAATTGGCATTGATTTTTTTTAATCCATCAATTACATTGGTTTTGAATGGAAAGGCAACTCTATATGAACGTTGCTGAATAAACGATTCATAACATAGCACCAGAGTTCTGCAGAAAATCGTTCAGCAATAAATAAACAGTATGAAATTGGCATTGGTTTTATTTAATCCATCAATTACATTGGTTTTGAATGGAAAGGCAACTCTATGTGAACGTTGCTGAATAAAGAATTCACAACAAAGCACCAGAGTTCTGCAAAAAAAACCAGAGACTTTGAAACCTTGAGCTTGGTTACGTATGCAAAGACTTTTGTCAGAAGTGGGATTTGAACCCACGCCTCCAATCGGAGACCAGAAACCTCACTAACTGAGAAGGACAAACAACCTTGAGTCTGGCGCCTTAGACGATTCGGCCATCCTGACACAGCTAATCTGAAAAACAGGCCAGAATGAAGGTGCATAAAACGTTCAGCAATAAATAAACAGTATGAAATTGGCATTGGTTTTATTTAATCCATCAATTACATTGGTTTTGAATGGAAAGGCAACTCTATATGAACGTTGCTGAATAAAGGATTCATAACAAAGCACCAGAGTTCTGCCAAAAATCCCAGAGACTGTGAAACCTTGATCCATCAATTACATTGGTTTTGAATGGAAAGGCAACTCTATATGAACGTTGCTGAATAAAGGATTCATAACAAAGCACCAGAGTTCTGCAGAAAATCGTTCAGCAATAAATAAACAGTTTGAAATTGGCATTGGGTTTATTTAATCCATCAATTACATTGGTTTTGAATGGAAAGGCAACTCTTTATGAACGTTGCTGAATAAAGGATTCATAACAAAGCACCAGAGTTCTGCCAAAAATCCCAGAGACTGTGAAACCTTGAGCTTGGTTACGTATGGAAAGACTTTTGTCAGAAGTGGGATTTGAACCCACGCCTCTAATCGGAGACCAGAAACCTCACTAACTGAGAAGGACAAACATCCTTGAGTCTGGCGCCTTAGACCACTCGGCCATCCTGACACATCTAATGTGAAAAACAGGCCAGAATGAAGCTGCATAAAACGTTCAGCAATAAATAAACAGTATGAAATTGGCATTGGTTTTATTTAATCCCTCAATTACATTGGTTTTTAATGGAAAGGCAACTCTATATGAACGTTGCTGAATAAAGTATTCATAACAAAGCACCAGAGTTCTGCAGAAAATCGTTCAGCAATAAATAAACAGTTTGAAATTGGCATTGGTTTTATTTAATCCATCAATTACATTGGTTTTGAATGGAAAGGCAACTCTTTATGAACGTTGCTGAATAAAGGATTCATAACAAAGCACCAGAGTTCTGCCAAAAATCCCAGAGACTGTGAAACCTTGAGCTTGGTTACGTATGGAAAGACTTTTGTCAGAAGTGGGATTTGAACCCACGCCTCCAATCGGAGACCAGAAACCTCACTAACTGAGAAGGACAAACATCCTTGAGTCTAGCGCCTTAGACCACTCGGCCATCCTGACACATCTAATGTGAAAAACAGGCCAGAATGAACCTGCATAAAACGTTCAGCAATAAGTAAACAGTATGAAATTGGCATTGGTTTTATTTAATCCCTCAATTACATTGGTTTTTAATGGAAAGGCAACTCTATATGAACGTTGCTGAATAAAGGATTCATAACAAAGCACCAGAGTTCTGCCAAAAATCCCAGAGACTGTGAAACCTTGAGCTTGGTTACGTATGGAAAGACTTTTGTCAGAAGTGGGATTTGAACCCACGCCTCCAATCGGAGACCAGAAACCTCACTAACTGAGAAGGACAAACATCCTTGAGTCTAGCGCCTTAGACCACTCGGCCATCCTGACACATCTAATGTGAAAAACAGGCCAGAATCAAGCTGCATAAAACGTTCAGCAATAAGTAAACAGTATGAAATTGGCATTGGTTTTATTTAATCCCTCAATTACATTGGTTTTTAATGGAAAGGCAACTCTATATGAACGTTGCTGAATAAAGTATTCATAACAAAGCACCAGAGTTCTGCAGAAAATCGTTCAGCAATAAATAAACAGTTTGAAATTGGCATTGGTTTTATTTAATCCATCAATTACATTGGTTTTGAATGGAAAGGCAACTCTTTATGAACGTTGCTGAATAAAGGATTCATAACAAAGCACCAGAGTTCTGCCAAAAATCCCAGAGACTGTGAAACCTTGATCTTGGTTACGTATGGAAAGACTTTTGTCAGAAGTGGGATTTGAACCCACGCCTCCAATCGGAGACCAGAAACCTCACTAACTGAGAAGGACATAGAACCTTGAGTCTGGCGCCTTAGACCACTCGGCCATCCTGACACATCTAATGTGAAAAACAGGCCAGAATGAAGCTGCATAAAACGTTCAGCAATAAATAAACAGTATGAAATTGGCATTGGTTTTATTTAATCCCTCAATTACATTGGTTTTTAATGGAAAGGCAACTCTATATGAACGTTGCTGAATAAAGTATTCATAACAAAGCAGCAGAGTTCTGCAAAAAAACCCAGAGACTGTGAAACCTTGAGCTTGGATGGAAAGACATTTGTCAGAAGTGGGATTTGAACCCCCGCCTCCAATCGGAGACCAGAAACCTCACTAACTGAGAAGGACAAACAACCTTGAGTCTGCCGCTTTAGACCACTCGGCCATCCTGACACATCCTATGTGAAAAACAGGCCAGAATGAAGGTGCATAAAACGTTCAGCAGTACATAAACAGTATGAAATTGGCATTGGTTTTATTTAATCCATCAATTACATTGGTTTTTAATGGAAAGGCAACTCTATATGAACGTTGCTGAATAAAGGATTCATAACAAAGCACCAGAGTTCTGCAGAAAATCGTTCAGCAATAAATAAACAGTTTGAAATTGGCATTGGTTTTATTTAATCCATCAATTACATTGGTTTTGAATGGAAAGGCAACTCTTTATGAACGTTGCTGAATAAAGGATTCATAACAAAGCACCAGAGTTCTGCCAAAAATCCCAGAGACTGTGAAACCTTGAGCTTGGCTACGTATGGAAAGACTTTTGTCAGAAGTGGGATTTGAACCCACGCCTCCAATCGGAGACCAGAAACCTCACTAACTGAGAAGGACAAACAACCTTGAGTCTGGCGCCTTAGACCACTCGGCCATCCTGACACATCTAATGTGTAAAACAGGCCAGAATGAAGCTGCATAAAACGTTCAGCAATAAATAAACAGTATGAAATTGGCATTGGTTTTATTTAATCCCTCAATTACATTGGTTTTTAATGGAAAGACAACTCTATATGAACGTTGCTGAATAAAGGATTCATAACAAAGCAGCAGAGTTCTGCAAAAAAACCCAGAGACTGTGAAACCTTGAGGTTGGATTGAAAGACATTTGTCAGAAGTGGGATTTGAACCCCCGCCTCCAATCGGAGACCAGAAACCTCACTAACTGAGAAGGACAAACAACCTTGAGTCTGCCGCCTTAGACCACTCGGCCATCCTGACACATCCTATGTGAAAAACAGGCCAGAATGAAGGTGCATAAAACGTTCAGCAGTACATAAACAGTATGAAATTGGCATTGGTTTTATTTAATCCATCAATTACATTGGTTTTGAATGGAAAGGCAACTCTATATGAACGTTGCTGAATAAAGGATTCATAACATAGCACCAGAGTTCTGCAGAAAATCGTTCAGCAATAAATAAACAGTATGAAATTGGCATTGGTTTTATTTAATCCATCAATTACATTGGTTTTGAATGGAAAGGCAACTCTATGTGAACGTTGCTGAATAAAGGATTCATAACAAAGCACCAGAGTTCTGCCAAAAATCCCAGGGACTGTGAAACCTTGAGCTTGGCTACGTATGGAAAGACTTTTGTCAGAAGTGGGATTTGAACCCACGCCTCCAATCGGAGACTAGAAACCTCACAAACTGAGAAGCACAAACAATCTTGAGTCTGGCGCCTTAGACGATTCGGCCATCCTGACACAGCTAATCTGAAAAACAGGCCAGAATGAAGGTGCATAAAACGTTCAGCAATAAATAAACAGTATGAAATTGGCATTGATTTTATTTAATCCATCAATTACATTGGTTTTGAATGGAAAGGCAACTCTATATGAACGTTGCTGAATAAAGGATTCATAACATAGCACCAGAGTTCTGCAGAAAATCGTTCAGCAATAAATAAACAGTATGAAATTGGCATTGGTTTTATTTAATCCATCAATTACATTGGTTTTGAATGGAAAGGCAACTCTATATGAACGTTGCTGAATAAAGGATTCATAACAAAGCAGCAGAGTTCTGCAAAAAAACCCAGAGACTGTGAAACCTTGAGCTTGGATGGAAAGACATTTGTCAGAAGTGGGATTTGAACCCCCGCCTCCAATCGGAGACCAGAAAACTCACTAACTGAGAAGGACAAACAACCTTGAGTCTGCCGCCTTAGACCACTCGGCCATCCTGACACATCCTATGTGAAAAACAGGCCAGAATGAAGTTGCATAAAACGTTCAGCAGTACATAAACAGTATGAAATTGGCATTGGTTTTATTTAATCCATCAATTACATTGGTTTTTAATGGAAAGGCAACTCTATATGAACGTTGCTGAATAAAGTATTCATAACAAAGCACCAGAGTTCTGCAGAAAATCGTTCAGCAATAAATAAACAGTTTGAAATTGGCATTGGTTTTATTTAATCCATCAATTACATTGGTTTTGAATGGAAAGGCAACTCTTTATGAACGTTGCTGAATAAAGGATTCATAACAAAGCACCAGAGTTCTGCCAAAAATCCCAGAGACTGTGAAACCTTGAGCTTGGTTACGTATGGAAAGACTTTTGTCAGAAGTGGGATTTGAACCCACGCCTCCAATCGGAGACCAGAAACCTCACTAACTGAGAAGGACAAACATCCTT
The DNA here is from genome assembly GCF_947034865.1 of Barbatula barbatula. Lineage (NCBI taxonomy): Eukaryota > Metazoa > Chordata > Actinopteri > Cypriniformes > Nemacheilidae > Barbatula > Barbatula barbatula. The sequence continues at coordinate 27,961,135 of NC_136764.1, forward strand.
GAGTCTGGCGCCTTAGACCACTCGGCCATCCTGACACATCTAATGTGAAAAACAGGCCAGAATGAAGCTGCATAAAACGTTCAGCAATAAATAAACAGTATGAAATTGGCATTGGTTTTATTTAATCCCTCAATTACATTGGTTTTTAATGGAAAGGCAACTCTATATGAACGTTGCTGAATAAAGGATTCATAACAAAGCACCAGAGTTCTGCAGAAAATCGTTCAGCAATAAATAAACAGTTTGAAATTGGCATTGGTTTTATTTAATCCATCAATTACATTGGTTTTGAATGGAAAGGCAACTCTTTATGAACGTTGCTGAATAAAGGATTCATAACAAAGCACCAGAGTTCTGCCAAAAATCCCAGAGACTGTGAAACCTTGAGCTTGGCTACGTATGGAAAGACTTTTGTCAGAAGTGGGATTTGAACCCACGCCTCCAATCGGAGACTAGAAACCTCACAAACTGAGAAGCACAAACAATCTTGAGTCTGGCGCCTTAGACGATTCGGCCATCCTGACACAGCTAATCTGAAAAACAGGCCAGAATGAAGGTGCATAAAACGTTCAGCAATAAATAAACAGTATGAAATTGGCATTGGTTTTATTTAATCCATCAATTACATTGGTTTTGAATGGAAAGGCAACTCTATAGAACGTTGCTGAATAAAGGATTCATAACATAGCACCAGAGTTCTGCAGAAAATCGTTCAGCAATAAATAAACAGTATGAAATTGGCATTGGTTTTATTTAATCCATCAATTACATTGGTTTTGAATGGGAAGACAACTCTATGTGAACGTTGCTGAATAAAGGATTCATAACAAAGCACCAGAGTTCTGCCAAAAATCCCAGAGACTGTGAGCGCTTTAGCTTGGCTACGTATGGAAAGACTTTTGTCAGAAGTGGGATTTGAACCCACGCCTCCAATCGGAGACTAGAAATCTCACAAACTGAGAAGCACAAACAATCTTGAGTCTGGCGCCTTAGACGATTCGGCCATCCTGACACAGCTAATCTGAAAAAAAGGCCAGAATGAAGGTGCATAAAACGTTCAGCAATAAATAAACAGTATGAAATTGGCATTGGTTTTATTTAATCCCTCAATTACATTGGTTTTTAATGGAAAGGCAACTCTATATGAACGTTGCTGAATAAAGGATTCATAACAAAGCACCAGAGTTCTGCAGAAAATCGTTCAGCAATAAATAAACAGTTTGAAATTGGCATTGGTTTTATTTAATCCATCAATTACATTGGTTTTGAATGGAAAGGCAACTCTTTATGAACGTTGCTGAATAAAGGATTCATAACAAAGCACCAGAGTTCTGCCAAAAATCCCAGAGACTGTGAAACCTTGAGCTTGGCTACGTATGGAAAGACTTTTGTCAGAAGTGGGATTTGAACCCACGCCTCCAATCGGAGACTAGAAACCTCACAAACTGAGAAGCACAAACAATCTTGAGTCTGGCGCCTTAGACGATTCGGCCATCCTGACACAGCTAATCTGAAAAACAGGCCAGAATGAAGGTGCATAAAACGTTCAGCAATAAATAAACAGTATGAAATTGGCATTGGTTTTATTTAATCCATCAATTACATTGGTTTTGAATGGAAAGGCAACTCTATAGAACGTTGCTGAATAAAGGATTCATAACATAGCACCAGAGTTCTGCAGAAAATCGTTCAGCAATAAATAAACAGTATGAAATTGGCATTGGTTTTATTTAATCCATCAATTACATTGGTTTTGAATGGGAAGACAACTCTATGTGAACGTTGCTGAATAAAGGATTCATAACAAAGCACCAGAGTTCTGCCAAAAATCCCAGAGACTGTGAGCGCTTTAGCTTGGCTACGTATGGAAAGACTTTTGTCAGAAGTGGGATTTGAACCCACGCCTCCAATCGGAGACTAGAAATCTCACAAACTGAGAAGCACAAACAATCTTGAGTCTGGCGCCTTAGACGATTCGGCCATCCTGACACAGCTAATCTGAAAAAAAGGCCAGAATGAAGGTGCATAAAACGTTCAGCAATAAATAAACAGTATGAAATTGGCATTGGTTTTATTTAATCCCTCAATTACATTGGTTTTTAATGGAAAGGCAACTCTATATGAACGTTGCTGAATAAAGGATTCATAACAAAGCACCAGAGTTCTGCAGAAAATCGTTCAGCAATAAATAAACAGTTTGAAATTGGCATTGGTTTTATTTAATCCATCAATTACATTGGTTTTGAATGGAAAGGCAACTCTTTATGAACGTTGCTGAATAAAGGATTCATAACAAAGCACCAGAGTTCTGCAGAAAATCGTTCAGCAATAAATAAACAGTTTGAAATTGGCATTGGTTTTATTTAATCCATCAATTACATTGGTTTTGAATGGAAAGGCAACTCTTTATGAACGTTGCTGAATAAAGGATTCATAACAAAGCACCAGAGTTCTGCCAAAAATCCCAGAGACTGTGAAACCTTGAGCTTGGTTACATATGGAAAGACTTTTGTCAGAAGTGGGATTTGAACCCACGCCTCCAATCGGAGACCAGAAACCTCACTAACTGAGAAGGACAAACATCCTTGAGTCTGGCGCCTTAGACCACTCGGCCATCCTGACACATCTAATGTGAAAAACAGGCCAGAATGAAGCTGCATAAAACGTTCAGCAATAAATAAACAGTATGAAATTGGCATTGGTTTTATTTAATCCCTCAATTACATTGGTTTTTAATGGAAAGGCAACTCTATATGAACGTTGCTGAATAAAGGATTCATAACAAAGCACCAGAGTTCTGCAGAAAATCGTTCAGCAATAAATAAACAGTTTGAAATTGGCATTGGTTTTATTTAATCCATCAATTACATTGGTTTTGAATGGAAAGGCAACTCTTTATGAACGTTGCTGAATAAAGGATTCATAACAAAGCACCAGAGTTCTGCCAAAAATCCCAGAGACTGTGAAACCTTGAGCTTGGCTACGTATGGAAAGACTTTTGTCAGAAGTGGGATTTGAACCCACGCCTCCAATCGGAGACTAGAAACCTCACAAACTGAGAAGCACAAACAATCTTGAGTCTGGCGCCTTAGACGATTCGGTCATCCTGACACAGCTAATCTGAAAAACAGGCCAGAATGAAGGTGCATAAAACGTTCAGCAATAAATAAACAGTATGAAATTGGCATTGGTTTTATTTAATCCATCAATTACATTGGTTTTGAATGGAAAGGCAACTCTATATGAACGTTGCTGAATAAAGGATTCATAACATAGCACCAGAGTTCTGCAGAAAATCGTTCAGCAATAAATAAACAGTATGAAATTGGCATTGGTTTTATTTAATCCATCAATTACATTGGTTTTGAATGGAAAGACAACTCTATGTGAACGTTGCTGAATAAAGGATTCATAACAAAGCACCAGAGTTCTGCCAAAAATCCCAGAGACTGTGAAACCTTGAGCATGGCTACGTATGGAAAGACTTTTGTCAGAAGTGGGATTTGAACCCACGCCTCCAATCGGAGACTAGAAACCTCACAAACTGAGAAGCACAAACAATCTTGAGTCTGGCGCCTTAGACGATTCGGCCATCCTGACACAGCTAATCTGAAAAACAGGCCAGAATGAAGGTGCATAAAACGTTCAGCAATAAATAAACAGTATGAAATTGGCATTGGTTTTATTTAATCCCTCAATTACATTGGTTTTTAATGGAAAGGCAACTCTATATGAACGTTGCTGAATAAAGGATTCATAACAAAGCACCAGAGTTCTGCAGAAAATCGTTCAGCAATAAATAAACAGTTTGAAATTGGCATTGGTTTTATTTAATCCATCAATTACATTGGTTTTGAATGGAATCGCAACTCTTTATGAACGTTGCTGAATAAAGGATTCATAACAAAGCACCAGAGTTCTGCCAAAAATCCCAGAGACTGTGAAACCTTGAGCTTGGCTACGTATGGAAAGACTTTTGTCAGAAGTGGGATTTGAACCCACGCCTCCAATCGGAGACTAGAAACCTCACAAACTGAGAAGGACAAACAACCTTGAGTCTGGTGCCTTAGACCACTCGGCCATCCTGACACATCTAATGTGAAAAACAGGCCAGAATGAAGGTGCATAAAACGTTCAGCTATAAATAAACAGTATGAAATTGGCATTGGTTTTATTTAATCCATCAATTACATTGGTTTTGAATGGAAAGGCAACTCTATATGAACGTTGCTGAATAAAGGATTCATAACAAAGCAGCAGAGTTGTGCAAAAAAACCCAGAGACTGTGAAACCTTGAGCTTGGATGGAAAGACATTTGTCAGAAGTGGGATTTGAACCCCCGCCTCCAATCGGAGACCAGAAACCTCACTAACTGAGAAGGACAAACAACCTTGAGTCTGCCGCCTTAGACCACTCGGCCATCCTGACACATCCTATGTGAAAAACAGGCCAGAATGAAGGTGCATAAAACGTTCAGCAGTACATAAACAGTATGAAATTGCCATTGATTTTATTTAATCCATCAATTACATTGGTTTTGAATGGAAAGGCAACTCTATATGAACGTTGCTGAATAAAGGATTCATAACATAGCACCAGAGTTCTGCAGAAAATCGTTCAGCAATAAATAAACAGTATGAAATTGGCATTGGTTTTATTTAATCCATCAATTACATTGGTTTTGAATGGAAAGACAACTCTATGTGAACGTTGCTGAATAAAGGATTCATAACAAAGCACCAGAGTTCTGCCAAAAATCCCAGAGACTGTGAGCCCTTTAGCTTGGCTACGTATGGAAAGACTTTTGTCAGAAGTGGGATTTGAACCCAAGCCTCCAATCGCAGACCAGAAACCTCACTAACTGAGAAGGACAAACAACCTTGAGTCTGGCGCCTTAGACCACTCGGCCATCCTGACACATCTAATGTGAAAAACAGGCCAGAATGAAGCTGCATAAAACGTTCAGCAATAAATAAACAGTATGAAATTGACATTGGTTTTATTTAATCCCTCAATTACATTGGTTTTTAATGGAAAGGCAACTCTATATGAACGTTGCTGAATAAAGGATTCATAACAAAGCACCAGAGTTCTGCAGAAAATCGTTCAGCAATAAATAAACAGTATGAAATTGGCATTTGTTTTATTTAATCCATCAATTACATTGGTTTTGAATGGAAAGGCAACTCTATATGAACGTTGCTGAATAAAGGATTCATAACAAAGCACCAGAGTTCTGCCAAAAATCCCAGAGACTGTGAAACCTTGAGCTTGGTTACGTATGGAAAGACTTTTGTCAGAAGTGGGATTTGAACCCCCGCCTCCAATCGGAGACCAGAAACCTCACTAACTGAGAAGCACAAACAATCTTGAGTCTGGCGCCTTAGACGATTCGGCCATCCTGACACAGCTAATCTGAAAAACAGGCCAGAATGAAGGTGCATAAAACGTTCAGCAATAAATAAACAGTATGAAATTGGCATTGATTTTATTTAATCCATCAATTACATTGGTTTTGAATGGAAAGGCAACTCTATATGAACGTTGCTGAATAAAGGATTCATAACATAGCACCAGAGTTCTGCAGAAAATCGTTCAGCAATAAATAAACAGTTTGAAATTGGCATTGGTTTTATTTAATCCATCAATTACATTGGTTTTGAATGGAATCGCAACTCTTTATGAACGTTGCTGAATAAAGGATTCATAACAAAGCACCAGAGTTCTGCCAAAAATCCCAGAGACTGTGAAACCTTGAGCTTGGCTACGTATGGAAAGACTTTTGTCAGAAGTGGGATTTGAACCCACGCCTCCAATCGGAGACCAGAAACCTCACTAACTGAGAAGGACAAACAACCTTGAGTCTGGCGCCTTAGACCACTCGGCCATCCTGACACATCTAATGTGAAAAACAGGCCAGAATGAAGGTGCATAAAACGTTCAGCAATAAATAAACAGTATGAAATTGGCATTGGTTTTATTTAATCCATCAATTACATTGGTTTTTAATGGAAAGGCAACTCTATATGAACGTTGCTGAATAAAGGATTCATAACAATGCACCAGAGTTCTGCAGAAAATCGTTCAGCAATAAATAAACAGTTTGAAATTGGCATTGGTTTTCTTTAATCCATCAATTACATTGGTTTTGAATGGAAAGGCAACTCTTTATGAACGTTGCTGAATAAAGGATTCATAACAAAGCACCAGAGTTCTGCCAAAAATCCCAGAGACTGTGAAACCTTGAGCTTGGCTACGTATGGAAAGACTTTTGTCAGAAGTGGGATTTGAACCCACGCCTCCAATCGGAGACCAGAAACCTCACTAACTGAGAAGGACAAACAACCTTGAGTCTGGCGCCTTAGACCACTCGGCCTTCCTGACACATCTAATGTGTAAAACAGGCCAGAATGAAGCTGCATAAAACGTTCAGCAATAAATAAACAGTATGAAATTGGCATTGGTTTTATTTAATACCTCAATTACATTGGTTTTTAATGGAAAGACAACTCTATATGAACGTTGCTGAATAAAGGATTCATAACAAAGCAGCAGAGTTCTGCAAAAAAACCCAGAGACTGTGAAACCTTGAGGTTGGATTGAAAGACATTTGTCAGAAGTGGGATTTGAACCCCCGCCTCCAATCGGAGACCAGAAACCTCACTAACTAAGAAGGACAAACAACCTTGAGTCTGCCGCCTTAGACCACTCGGCCATCCTGACACATCCTATGTGAAAAACAGGCCAGAATGAAGGTGCATAAAACGTTCAGCAGTACATAAACAGTATGAAATTGGCATTGGTTTTATTTAATCCATCAATTACATTGGTTTTGAATGGAAAGGCAACTCTATATGAACGTTGCTGAATAAAGGATTCATAACATAGCACCAGAGTTCTGCAGAAAATCGTTCAGCAATAAATAAACAGTATGAAATTGGCATTGGTTTTATTTAATCCATCAATTACATTGGTTTTGAATGGAAAGGCAACTCTATGTGAACGTTGCTGAATAAAGGATTCATAACAAAGCACCAGAGTTCTGCCAAAAATCCCAGGGACTGTGAAACCTTGAGCTTGGCTACGTATGGAAAGACTTTTGTCAGAAGTGGGATTTGAACCCACGCCTCCAATCGGAGACTAGAAACCTCACAAACTGAGAAGCACAAACAATCTTGAGTCTGGCGCCTTAGACGATTCGGCCATCCTGACACAGCTAATCTGAAAAACAGGCCAGAATGAAGGTGCATAAAACGTTCAGCAATAAATAAACAGTATGAAATTGGCATTGATTTTATTTAATCCATCAATTACATTGGTTTTGAATGGAAAGGCAACTCTATATGAACGTTGCTGAATAAAGGATTCATAACATAGCACCAGAGTTCTGCAGAAAATCGTTCAGCAATAAATAAACAGTATGAAATTGGCATTGGTTTTATTTAATCCATCAATTACATTGGTTTTGAATGGAAAGGCAACTCTATGTGAACGTTGCTGAATAAAGAATTCACAACAAAGCACCAGAGTTCTGCAAAAAAAACAGAGACTGTGAAACCTTGAGCTTGGTTACGTATGTAAAGACTTTTGTCAGAAGTGGGATTTGAACCCATGCCTCCAATCGGAGACCAGAAACCTCACTAACTGAGAAGGACAAACAACCTTGAGTCTGGCGCCTTAGACCACTCGGCCATCCTGACACATCTAATGTGAAAAACAGGCCAGAATGAAGGTGCATAAAACGTTCAGCAATAAATAAACAGTATGAAAATGGCATTGGTTTTATTTAATCCATCAATTACATTGGTTTTGAATGGAAAGGCAACTCTATATGAACGTTGCTGAATAAAGGATTCATAACAAAGCAGCAGAGTTCTGCAAAAAAACCCAGAGACTGTGAAACCTTGAGCTTGGATGGAAAGACATTTGTCAGAAGTGGGATTTGAACCCCCGCCTCCAATCGGAGACCAGAAAACTCACTAACTGAGAAGGACAAACAACCTTGAGTCTGCCGCCTTAGACCACTCGGCCATCCTGACACATCTTATGTGAAAAACAGGCCAGAATGAAGTTGCATAAAACGTTCAGCAGTACATAAACAGTATGAAATTGGCATTGGTTTTATTTAATCCATCAATTACATTGGTTTTGAATGGAAAGGCAACTCTATATGAACGTTGCTGAATAAAGTATTCATAACAAAGCACCAGAGTTCTGCAGAAAATCGTTCAGCAATAAATAAACAGTTTGAAATTGGCATTGGTTTTATTTAATCCATCAATTACATTGGTTTTGAATGGAAAGGCAACTCTTTATGAACGTTGCTGAATAAAGGATTCATAACAAAGCACCAGAGTTCTGCCAAAAATCCCAGAGACTGTGAAACCTTGAGCTTGGTTACGTATGGAAAGACTTTTGTCAGAAGTGGGATTTGAACCCACGCCTCCAATCGGAGACCAGAAACCTCACTAACTGAGAAGGACAAACATCCTTGAGTCTGGCGCCTTAGACCACTCGGCCATCCTGACACATCTAATGTGAAAAACAGGCCAGAATGAAGCTGCATAAAACGTTCAGCAATAAATAAACAGTATGAAATTGGCATTGGTTTTATTTAATCCATCAATTACATTGGTTTTGAATGGAAAGGCAACTCTATAGAACGTTGCTGAATAAAGGATTCATAACATAGCACCAGAGTTCTGCAGAAAATCGTTCAGCAATAAATAAACAGTATGAAATTGGCATTGGTTTTATTTAATCCATCAATTACATTGGTTTTGAATGGAAAGGCAACTCTATAGAACGTTGCTGAATAAAGGATTCATAACATAGCACCAGAGTTCTGCAGAAAATCGTTCAGCAATAAATAAACAGTATGAAATTGGCATTGGTTTTATTTAATCCATCAATTACATTGGTTTTGAATGGGAAGACAACTCTATGTGAACGTTGCTGAATAAAGGATTCATAACAAAGCACCAGAGTTCTGCCAAAAATCCCAGAGACTGTGAGCGCTTTAGCTTGGCTACGTATGGAAAGACTTTTGTCAGAAGTGGGATTTGAACCCACGCCTCCAATCGGAGACTAGAAACCTCACAAACTGAGAAGCACAAACAATCTTGAGTCTGGCGCCTTAGACGATTCGGCCATCCTGACACAGCTAATCTGAAAAAAAGGCCAGAATGAAGGTGCATAAAACGATCAGCAATAAATAAACAGTATGAAATTGGCATTGGTTTTATTTAATCCCTCAATTACATTGGTTTTTAATGGAAAGGCAACTCTATATGAACGTTGCTGAATAAAGGATTCATAACAAAGCACCAGAGTTCTGCAGAAAATCGTTCAGCAATAAATAAACAGTTTGAAATTGGCATTGGTTTTATTTAATCCATCAATTACATTGGTTTTGAATGGAAAGGCAACTCTTTATGAACGTTGCTGAATAAAGGATTCATAACAAAGCACCAGAGTTCTGCAGAAAATCGTTCAGCAATAAATAAACAGTTTGAAATTGGCATTGGTTTTATTTAATCCATCAATTACATTGGTTTTGAATGGAAAGGCAACTCTTTATGAACGTTGCTGAATAAAGGATTCATAACAAAGCACCAGAGTTCTGCCAAAAATCCCAGAGACTGTGAAACCTTGAGCTTGGTTACATATGGAAAGACTTTTGTCAGAAGTGGGATTTGAACCCACGCCTCCAATCGGAGACCAGAAACCTCACTAACTGAGAAGGACAAACATCCTTGAGTCTGGCGCCTTAGACCACTCGGCCATCCTGACACATCTAATGTGAAAAACAGGCCAGAATGAAGCTGCATAAAACGTTCAGCAATAAATAAACAGTATGAAATTGGCATTGGTTTTATTTAATCCCTCAATTACATTGGTTTTTAATGGAAAGGCAACTCTATATGAACGTTGCTGAATAAAGGATTCATAACAAAGCACCAGAGTTCTGCAGAAAATCGTTCAGCAATAAATAAACAGTTTGAAATTGGCATTGGTTTTATTTAATCCATCAATTACATTGGTTTTGAATGGAAAGGCAACTCTTTATGAACGTTGCTGAATAAAGGATTCATAACAAAGCACCAGAGTTCTGCCAAAAATCCCAGAGACTGTGAAACCTTGAGCTTGGCTACGTATGGAAAGACTTTTGTCAGAAGTGGGATTTGAACCCACGCCTCCAATCGGAGACTAGAAACCTCACAAACTGAGAAGCACAAACAATCTTGAGTCTGGCGCCTTAGACGATTCGGCCATCCTGACACAGCTAATCTGAAAAACAGGCCAGAATGAAGGTGCATAAAACGTTCAGCAATAAATAAACAGTATGAAATTGGCATTGGTTTTATTTAATCCATCAATTACATTGGTTTTGAATGGAAAGGCAACTCTATAGAACGTTGCTGAATAAAGGATTCATAACATAGCACCAGAGTTCTGCAGAAAATCGTTCAGCAATAAATAAACAGTATGAAATTGGCATTGGTTTTATTTAATCCATCAATTACATTGGTTTTGAATGGAAAGACAACTCTATGTGAACGTTGCTGAATAAAGGATTCATAACAAAGCACCAGAGTTCTGCCAAAAATCCCAGAGACTGTGAAACCTTGAGCATGGCTACGTATGGAAAGACTTTTGTCAGAAGTGGGATTTGAACACACGCCTCCAATCGGAGACTAGAAACCTCACAAACTGAGAAGCACAAACAATCTTGAGTCTGGCGCCTTAGACGATTCGGCCATCCTGACACAGCTAATCTGAAAAACAGGCCAGAATGAAGGTGCATAAAACGTTCAGCAATAAATAAACAGTATGAAATTGGCATTGGTTTTATTTAATCCCTCAATTACATTGGTTTTTAATGGAAAGGCAACTCTATATGAACGTTGCTGAATAAAGGATTCATAACAAAGCACCAGAGTTCTGCAGAAAATCCCAGAGACTGTGAAACCTTGAGCTTGGCTACGTATGGAAAGACTTTTGTCAGAAGTGGGATTTGAACCCACGCCTCCAATCGGAGACTAGAAACCTCACAAACTGAGAAGGACAAACAACCTTGAGTCTGGTGCCTTAGACCACTCGGCCATCCTGACACATCTAATGTGAAAAACAGGCCAGAATGAAGGTGCATAAAACGTTCAGCTATAAATAAACAGTATGAAATTGGCATTGGTTTTATTTAATCCATCAATTACATTGGTTTTGAATGGAAAGGCAACTCTATATGAACGTTGCTGAATAAAGGATTCATAACAAAGCAGCAGAGTTGTGCAAAAAAACCCAGAGACTTTGAAACCTTGAGCTTGGATGGAAAGACATTTGTCAGAAGTGGGATTTGAACCCCCGCCTCCAATCGGAGACCAGAAACCTCACTAACTGAGAAGGACAAACAACCTTGAGTCTGCCGCCTTAGACCACTCGGCCATCCTGACAAATCCTATGTGAAAAACAGGCCAGAATGAAGGTGCATAAAACGTTCAGCAGTACATAAACAGTATGAAATTGCCATTGATTTTATTTAATCCATCAATTACATTGGTTTTGAATGGAAAGGCAACTCTATATGAACGTTGCTGAATAAAGGATTCATAACATAGCACCAGAGTTCTGCAGAAAATCGTTCAGCAATAAATAAACAGTATGAAATTGGCATTGGTTTTATTTAATCCATCAATTACATTGGTTTTGAATGGAAAGACAACTCTATGTGAACGTTGCTGAATAAAGGATTCATAACAAAGCACCAGAGTTCTGCCAAAAATCCCAGAGACTGTGAGCCCTTTAGCTTGGCTACGTATGGAAAGAATTTTGTCAGAAGTGGGATTTGAACCCAAGCCTCCATTCGGAGACCAGAAACCTCACTAACTGAGAAGGACAAACAACCTTGAGTCTGGCGCCTTAGACCACTCGGCCATCCTGACACATCTAATGTGAAAAACAGGCCAGAATGAAGCTGCATAAAACGTTCAGCAATAAATAAACAGTATGAAATTGACATTGGTTTTATTTAATCCCTCAATTACATTGGTTTTTAATGGAAAGGCAACTCTATATGAACGTTGCTGAATAAAGGATTCATAACAAAGCACCAGAGTTCTGCAGAAAATCGTTCAGCAATAAATAAACAGTATGAAATTGGCATTTGTTTTATTTAATCCATCAATTACATTGGTTTTGAATGGAAAGGCAACTCTATATGAACGTTGCTGAATAAAGGATTCATAACAAAGCACCAGAGTTCTGCCAAAAATCCCAGAGACTGTGAAACCTTGAGCTTGGTTACGTATGGAAAGACTTTTGTCAGAAGTGGGATTTGAACCCCCGCCTCCAATCGGAGACCAGAAACCTCACTAACTGAGAAGCACAAACAATCTTGAGTCTGGCGCCTTAGACGATTCGAACATCCTGACACAGCTAATCTGAAAAACAGGCCAGAATGAAGGTGCATAAAACGTTCAGCAATAAATAAACAGTATGAAATTGGCATTGATTTTATTTAATCCATCAATTACATTGGTTTTGAATGGAAAGGCAACTCTATATGAACGTTGCTGAATAAAGGATTCATAACATAGCACCAGAGTTCTGCAGAAAATCGTTCAGCAATAAATAAACAGTTTGAAATTGGCATTGGTTTTATTTAATCCATCAATTACATTGGTTTTGAATGGAATCGCAACTCTTTATGAACGTTGCTGAATAAAGGATTCATAACAAAGCACCAGAGTTCTGCCAAAAATCCCAGAGACTGTGAAACCTTGAGCTTGGCTACGTATGGAAAGACTTTTGTCAGAAGTGGGATTTGAACCCACGCCTCCAATCGGAGACCAGAAACCTCACTAACTGAGAAGGACAAACAACCTTGAGTCTGGCGCCTTAGACCACTCTGCCATTCTGAAACATCTAATGTGAAAAACAGGCCAGAATGAAGGTGCATAAAACGTTCAGCAGTACATAAACAGTATGAAATTGGCATTGGTTTTATTTAATCCATCAATTACATTGGTTTTTAATGGAAAGGCAACTCTATATGTACGTTGCTGAATAAAGTATTCATAACAAAGCACCAGAGTTCTGCAGAAAATCGTTCAGCAATAAATAAACAGTTTGAAATTGGCATTGGTTTTATTTAATCCATCAATTACATTGGTTTTGAATGGAAAGGCAACTCTTTATGAACGTTGCTGAATAAAGGATTCATAACAAAGCACCAGAGTTCTGCCAAAAATCCCAGAGACTGTGAAACCTTGAGCATGGCTACGTATGGAAAGACTTTTGTCAGAAGTGGGATTTGAACCCACGCCTCCAATCGAAGACTAGAAACCTCACAAACTGAGAAGCACAAACAATCTTGAGTCTGGCGCCTTAGACGATTCGGCCATCCTGACACAGCTAATCTGAAAAACAGGCCAGAATGAAGGTGCATAAAACGTTCAGCAATAAATAAACAGTATGAAATTGGCATTGGTTTTATTTAATCCCTCAATTACATTGGTTTTTAATGGAAAGGCAACTCTATATGAACGTTGCTGAATAAAGGATTCATAACAAAGCACCAGAGTTCTGCAGAAAATCGTTCAGCAATAAATAAACAGTTTGAAATTGGCATTGGTTTTATTTAATCCATCAATTACATTGGTTTTGAATGGAATCGCAACTCTTTATGAACGTTGCTGAATAAAGGATTCATAACAAAGCACCAGAGTTCTGCCAAAAATCCCAGAGACTGTGAAACCTTGAGCTTGGCTACGTATGGAAAGACTTTTGTCAGAAGTGGGATTTGAACCCACGCCTCCAATCGGAGACTAGAAACCTCACAAACTGAGAAGGACAAACAACCTTGAGTCTGGCGCCGGCGCCTTAGACCACTCGGCCATCCTGACACATCTAATGTGAAAAACAGGCCAGAATGAAGGTGCATAAAACGTTCAGCAATAAATAAACAGTATGAAATTGGCATTGGTTTTATTTAATCCATCAATTACATTGGTTTTGAATGGAAAGGCAACTCTATATGAACGTTGCTGAATAAAGGATTCATAACAAAGCAGCAGAGTTCTGCAAAAAAACCCAGAGACTGTGAAACCTTGAGCTTGGATGGAAAGATACTTGTCAGAAGTGGGATTTGAACCCCCGCCTCCAATCGGAGACCAGAAACCTCACTAACTGAGAAGGACAAACAACCTTGAGTCTGCCGCCTTAGACCACTCGGCCATCCTGACACATCCTATGTGAAAAACCAGAATGAAGGTGCATAAAACGTTCAGCAGTACATAAACAGTATGAAATTGGCATTGGTTTTATTTAATCCATCAATTACATTGGTTTTTAATGGAAAGGCAACTCTATATGTACGTTGCTGAATAAAGTATTCATAACAAAGCACCAGAGTTCTGCAGAAAATCGTTCAGCAATAAATAAACAGTTTGAAATTGGCATTGGTTTTATTTAATCCATCAATTACATTGGTTTTGAATGGAAAGGCAACTCTTTATGAACGTTGCTGAATAAAGGATTCATAACAAAGCACCAGAGTTCTGCCAAAAATCCCAGAGACTGTGAAACCTTGAGCTTGGCTACGTATGGAAAGACTTTTGTCAGAAGTGGGATTTGAACCCACACCTCCAATCGGAGACTAGAAACCTCACAAACTGAGAAGCACAAACAATCTTGAGTCTGGCGCCTTAGACGATTCGGCCATCCTGACACAGCTAATCTGAAAAACAGGCCAGAATGAAGGTGCATAAAACGTTCAGCAGTACATAAACAGTATGAAATTGGCATTGGTTTTATTTAATCCATCAATTACATTGGTTTTTAATGGAAAGGCAACTCTATATGTACGTTGCTGAATAAAGTATTCATAACAAAGCACCAGAGTTCTGCAGAAAATCGTTCAGCAATAAATAAACAGTTTGAAATTGGCATTGGTTTTATATAATCCATCAATTACATTGGTTTTGAATGGAAAGGCAACTCTTTATGAACGTTGCTGAATAAAGGATTCATAACAAAGCACCAGAGTTCTGCCAAAAATCCCAGAGACTGTGAAACCTTGAGCTTGGCTACGTATGGAAAGACTTTTGTCAGAAGTGGGATTTGAACCCACGCCTCCAATCGGAGACTAGAAACCTCACAAACTGAGAAGCACAAACAATCTTGAGTCTGGCGCCTTAGACGATTCGGCCATCCTGACACAGCTAATCTGAAAAACAGGCCAGAATGAAGGTGCATAAAACGTTCAGCAGTACATAAACAGTATGAAATTGGCATTGGTTTTATTTAATCCATCAATTACATTGGTTTTTAATGGAAAGGCAACTCTATATGAACGTTGCTGAATAAAGTATTCATAACATAGCACCAGAGTTCTGCAGAAAATCGTTCAGCAATAAATAAAAAGTATGAAATTGGCATTGGTTTTATTTAATCCATCAATTACATTGGTTTTGAATGGAAAGGCAACTCTATATGAACGTTGCTGAATAAAGGATTCATAACAAAGCAGCAGAGTTCTGCAAAAAAACCCAGAGACTGTGAAACCTTGAGCTTGGATGGAAAGACATTTGTCAGAAGTGGGATTTGAACCCCCGCCTCCAATCGGAGACCAGAAACCTCACTAACTGAGAAGGACAAACAACCTTGAGTCTGGCGCCTTAGACCACTCGGCCATCCTGACACAGCTAATGTGAAAAACAGGCCAGAATGAAGTTGCATAAAACGTTCAGCAGTACATAAACAGTATGAAATTGGCATTGGTTTTATTTAATCCATCAATTACATTGGTTTTTAATGGAAAGGCAACTCTTTATGAACGTTGCTGAATAAAGGATTCATAACAAAGCACCAGAGTTCTGCCAAAAATCCCAGAGACTGTGAAACCTTGAGCTTGGTTACGTATGTAAAGACTTTTGTCAGAAGTGGGATTTGAACCCACGCCTCCAATCGGAGACCAGAAACCTCACTAACTGAGAAGGACAAACATCCTTGAGTCTGGCGCCTTAGACCACTCGGCCATCCTGACACATCTAATGTGAAAAACAGGCCAGAATGAAGCTGCATAAAACGTTCAGCAATAAATAAACAGTATGAAATTGGCATTGGTTTTATTTAATCCCTCAATTACATTGGTTTTTAATGGAAAGGCAACTCTATATGAACGTTGCTGAATAAAGGATTCATAACAAAGCACCAGAGTTCTGCAGAAAATCGTTCAGCAATAAATAAACAGTTTGAAATTGGCATTGGTTTTATTTAATCCATCAATTACATTGGTTTTGAATGGAAAGGCAACTCTTTATGAACGTTGCTGAATAAAGGATTCATAACAAAGCACCAGAGTTCTGCCAAAAATCCCAGAGACTGTGAAACCTTGAGCTTGGCTACGTATGGAAAGACTTTTGTCAGAAGTGGGATTTGAACCCACGCCTCCAATCGGAGACTAGAAACCTCACAAACTGAGAAGCACAAACAATCTTGAGTCTGGCGCCTTAGACGATTCGGCCATCCTGACACAGCTAATCTGAAAAACAGGCCAGAATGAAGGTGCATAAAACGTTCAGCAATAAATAAACAGTATGAAATTGGCATTGGTTTTATTTAATCCATCAATTACATTGGTTTTGAATGGAAAGGCAACTCTATAGAACGTTGCTGAATAAAGGATTCATAACATAGCACCAGAGTTCTGCAGAAAATCGTTCAGCAATAAATAAACAGTATGAAATTGGCATTGGTTTTATTTAATCCATCAATTACATTGGTTTTGAATGGAAAGACAACTCTATGTGAACGTTGCTGAATAAAGGATTCATAACAAAGCACCAGAGTTCTGCCAAAAATCCCAGAGACTGTGAGCGCTTTAGCTTGGCTACGTATGGAAAGACTTTTGTCAGAAGTGGGATTTGAACCCACGCCTCCAATCGGAGACTAGAAACCTCACAAACTGAGAAGCACAAACAATCTTGAGTCTGGCGCCTTAGACGATTCGGCCATCCTGACACAGCTAATCTGAAAAAAAGGCCAGAATGAAGGTGCATAAAACGTTCAGCAATAAATAAACAGTATGAAATTGGCATTGGTTTTATTTAATCCCTCAATTACATTGGTTTTTAATGGAAAGGCAACTCTATATGAACGTTGCTGAATAAAGGATTCATAACAAAGCACCAGAGTTCTGCAGAAAATCGTTCAGCAATAAATAAACAGTTTGAAATTGGCATTGGTTTTATTTAATCCATCAATTACATTGGTTTTGAATGGAAAGGCAACTCTTTATGAACGTTGCTGAATAAAGGATTCATAACAAAGCACCAGAGTTCTGCCAAAAATCCCAGAGACTGTGAAACCTTGAGCTTGGTTACATATGGAAAGACTTTTGTCAGAAGTGGGATTTGAACCCACGCCTCCAATCGGAGACCAGAAACCTCACTAACTGAGAAGGACAAACATCCTTGAGTCTGGCGCCTTAGACCACTCGGCCATCCTGACACATCTAATGTGAAAAACAGGCCAGAATGAAGCTGCATAAAACGTTCAGCAATAAATAAACAGTATGAAATTGGCATTGGTTTTATTTAATCCCTCAATTACATTGGTTTTTAATGGAAAGGCAACTCTATATGAACGTTGCTGAATAAAGGATTCATAACAAAGCACCAGAGTTCTGCAGAAAATCGTTCAGCAATAAATAAACAGTTTGAAATTGGCATTGGTTTTATTTAATCCATCAATTACATTGGTTTTGAATGGAAAGGCAACTCTTTATGAACGTTGCTGAATAAAGGATTCATAACAAAGCACCAGAGTTCTGCCAAAAATCCCAGAGACTGTGAAACCTTGAGCTTGGCTACGTATGGAAAGACTTTTGTCAGAAGTGGGATTTGAACCCACGCCTCCAATCGGAGACTAGAAACCTCACAAACTGAGAAGCACAAACAATCTTGAGTCTGGCGCCTTAGACGATTCGGCCATCCTGACACAGCTAATCTGAAAAACAGGCCAGAATGAAGGTGCATAAAACGTTCAGCAATAAATAAACAGTATGAAATTGGCATTGGTTTTATTTAATCCATCAATTACATTGGTTTTGAATGGAAAGGCAACTCTATAGAACGTTGCTGAATAAAGGATTCATAACATAGCACCAGAGTTCTGCAGAAAATCGTTCAGCAATAAATAAACAGTATGAAATTGGCATTGGTTTTATTTAATCCATCAATTACATTGGTTTTGAATGGAAAGACAACTCTATGTGAACGTTGCTGAATAAAGGATTCATAACAAAGCACCAGAGTTCTGCCAAAAATCCCAGAGACTGTGAGCGCTTTAGCTTGGCTACGTATGGAAAGACTTTTGTCAGAAGTGGGATTTGAACCCACGCCTCCAATCGGAGACTAGAAACCTCACAAACTGAGAAGCACAAACAATCTTGAGTCTTGCGCCTTAGACGATTCGGCCATCCTGACACAGCTAATCTGAAAAAAAGGCCAGAATGAAGGTGCATAAAACGTTCAGCAATAAATAAACAGTATGAAATTGGCATTGGTTTTATTTAATCCCTCAATTACATTGGTTTTTAATGGAAAGGCAACTCTATATGAACGTTGCTGAATAAAGGATTCATAACAAAGCACCAGAGTTCTGCAGAAAATCGTTCAGCAATAAATAAACAGTTTGAAATTGGCATTGGTTTTATTTAATCCATCAATTACATTGGTTTTGAATGGAAAGGCAACTCTTTATGAACGTTGCTGAATAAAGGATTCATAACAAAGCACCAGAGTTCTGCCAAAAATCCCAGAGACTGTGAAACCTTGAGCTTGGTTACATATGGAAAGACTTTTGTCAGAAGTGGGATTTGAACCCACGCCTCCAATCGGAGACCAGAAACCTCACTAACTGAGAAGGACAAACATCCTTGAGTCTGGCGCCTTAGACCACTCGGCCATCCTGACACATCTAATGTGAAAAACAGGCCAGAATGAAGCTGCATAAAACGTTCAGCAATAAATAAACAGTATGAAATTGGCATTGGTTTTATTTAATCCCTCAATTACATTGGTTTTTAATGGAAAGGCAACTCTATATGAACGTTGCTGAATAAAGGATTCATAACAAAGCACCAGAGTTCTGCAGAAAATCGTTCAGCAATAAATAAACAGTTTGAAATTGGCATTGGTTTTATTTAATCCATCAATTACATTGGTTTTGAATGGAATCGCAACTCTTTATGAACGTTGCTGAATAAAGGATTCATAACAAAGCACCAGAGTTCTGCCAAAAATCCCAGAGACTGTGAAACCTTGAGCTTGGCTACGTATGGAAAGACTTTTGTCAGAAGTGGGATTTGAACCCACGCCTCCAATCGGAGACTAGAAACCTCACAAACTGAGAAGCACAAACAATCTTGAGTCTGGCGCCTTAGACGATTCGGCCATCCTGACACAGCTAATCTGAAAAACAGGCCAGAATGAAGGTGCATAAAACGTTCAGCAATAAATAAACAGTATGAAATTGGCATTGGTTTTATTTAATCCATCAATTACATTGGTTTTGAATGGAAAGGCAACTCTATAGAACGTTGCTGAATAAAGGATTCATAACATAGCACCAGAGTTCTGCAGAAAATCGTTCAGCAATAAATAAACAGTATGAAATTGGCATTGGTTTTATTTAATCCATCAATTACATTGGTTTTGAATGGAAAGACAACTCTATGTGAACTTTGCTGAATAAAGGATTCATAACAAAGCACCAGAGTTCTGCCAAAAATCCCAGAGACTGTGAGCGCTTTAGCTTGGCTACGTATGGAAAGACTTTTGTCAGAAGTGGGATTTGAACCCACGCCTCCAATCGGAGACTAGAAACCTCACAAACTGAGAAGCACAAACAATCTTGAGTCTGGAGCCTTAGACGATTCGGCCATCCTGACACAGCTAATCTGAAAAAAAGGCCAGAATGAAGGTGCATAAAACGTTCAGCAATAAATAAACAGTATGAAATTGGCATTGGTTTTATTTAATCCCTCAATTACATTGGTTTTTAATGGAAAGGCAACTCTATATGAACGTTGCTGAATAAAGGATTCATAACAAAGCACCAGAGTTCTGCAGAAAATCGTTCAGCAATAAATAAACAGTTTGAAATTGGCATTGGTTTTATTTAATCCATCAATTACATTGGTTTTGAATGGAAAGGCAACTCTTTATGAACGTTGCTGAATAAAGGATTCATAACAAAGCACCAGAGTTCTGCCAAAAATCCCAGAGACTGTGAAACCTTGAGCTTGGCTACGTATGGAAAGACTTTTGTCAGAAGTGGGATTTGAACCCACGCCTCCAATCGGAGACTAGAAACCTCACAAACTGAGTAGGACAAACAACCTTGAGTCTGGTGCCTTAGACCACTCGCCCATCCTGACACATCTAATGTGAAAAACAGGCCAGAATGAAGGTGCATAAAACGTTCAGCTATAAATAAACAGTATGAAATTGGCATTGGTTTTATTTAATCCATCAATTACATTGGTTTTGAATGGAAAGGCAACTCTATATGAACGTTGCTGAATAAAGGATTCATAACAAAGCAGCAGAGTTGTGCAAAAAAACCCAGAGACTGTGAATCCTTGAGCTTGGATGGAAAGACATTTGTCAGAAGTGGGATTTGAACCCCCGCCTCCAATCGGAGACCAGAAACCTCACTAACTGAGAAGGACAAACAACCTTGAGTCTGCCGCCTTAGACCACTCGGCCATCCTGACACATCCTATGTGAAAAACAGGCCAGAATGAAGGTGCATAAAACGTTCAGCAGTACATAAACAGTATGAAATTGCCATTGATTTTATTTAATCCATCAATTACATTGGTTTTGAATGGAAAGGCAACTCTATATGAACGTTGCTGAATACAAGATTCATAACATAGCACCAGAGTTCTGCAGAAAATCGTTCAGCAATAAATAAACAGTATGAAATTGGCATTGGTTTTATTTAATCCATCAATTACATTGGTTTTGAATGGAAAGACAACTCTATGTGAACGTTGCTGAATAAAGGATTCATAACAAAGCACCAGAGTTCTGCCAAAAATCCCAGAGACTGTGAGCCCTTTAGCTTGGCTACGTATGGAAAGACTTTTGTCAGAAGTGGGATTTGAACCCACGCCTCCAATCGGAGACCAGAAACCTCACTAACTGAGAAGGACAAACAACCTTGAGTCTGGCGCCTTAGACCACTCGGCCATCCTGACACATCTAATGTGAAAAACAGGCCAGAATGAAGCTGCATAAAACGTTCAGCAATAAATAAACAGTATGAAATTGACATTGGTTTTATTTAATCCCTCAATTACATTGGTTTTTAATGGAAAGGCAACTCTATATGAACGTTGCTGAATAAAGGATTCATAACAAAGCACCAGAGTTCTGCAGAAAATCGTTCAGCAATAAATAAACAGTATGAAATTGGCATTGGTTTTAATTAATCCATCAATTACATTGGTTTTGAATGGAAAGGCAACTCTATATGAACGTTGCTGAATAAAGGATTCATAACAAAGCACCAGAGTTCTGCCAAAAATCCCAGAGACTGTGATACCTTGTATTTGGATGGAAAGACATTTGTCAGAAGTGGGATTTGAACCCACGCCTCCAATCGGAGACTAGAAACCTCACAAACTGAGAAGGACAAACAACCTTGAGTCTGCCGCCTTAGACCACTCGGCCATCCTGACACATCCTATGTGAAAAACAGGCCAGAATGAAGGTGCATAAAACGTTCAGCAGTACATAAACAGTATGAAATTGGCATTGGTTTTATTTAATCCATCAATTACATTGGTTTTTAATGGAAAGGCAACTCTTTATGAACGTTGCTGAATAAAGGATTCATAACAAAGCACCAGAGTTCTGCCAAAAATCCCAGAGACTGTGAAACCTTGAGCATGGCTACGTATGGAAAGACTTTTGTCAGAAGTGGGATTTGAACCCACGCCTCCAATCGAAGACTAGAAACCTCACAAACTGAGAAGCACAAACAATCTTGAGTCTGGCGCCTTAGACGATTCGGCCATCCTGACACAGCTAATCTGAAAAACAGGCCAGAATGAAGGTGCATAAAACGTTCAGCAATAAATAAACAGTATGAAATTGGCATTGGTTTTATTTAATCCCTCAATTACATTGGTTTTTAATGGAAAGGCAACTCTATATGAACGTTGCTGAATAAAGGATTCATAACAAAGCACCAGAGTTCTGCAGAAAATCGTTCAGCAATAAATAAACAGTTTGAAATTGGCATTGGTTTTATTTAATCCATCAATTACATTGGTTTTGAATGGAATCGCAACTCTTTATGAACGTTGCTGAATAAAGGATTCATAACAAAGCACCAGAGTTCTGCCAAAAACCCCAGAGACTGTGAAACCTTGAGCTTGGCTACGTATGGAAAGACTTTTGTCAGAAGTGGGATTTGAACCCACGCCTCCAATCGGAGACTAGAAACCTCACAAACTGAGAAGGACAAACAACCTTGAGTCTGGCGCCGGCGCCTTAGACCACTCGGCCATCCTGACACATCTAATGTGAAAAACAGGCCAGAATGAAGGTGCATAAAACGTTCAGCAATAAATAAACAGTATGAAATTGGCATTGGTTTTATTTAATCCATCAATAACATTGGTTTTGAATGGAAAGGCAACTCTATATGAACGTTGCTGAATAAAGGATTCATAACAAAGCAGCAGAGTTCCGCAAAAAAACCCAGAGACTGTGAAACCTTGAGCTTGGATGGAAAGACACTTGTCAGAAGTGGGATTTGAACCCCCGCCTCCAATCGGAGACCAGAAACCTCACTAACTGAGAAGGACAAACAACCTTGAGTCTGGCGCCTTAGACCACTCGGCCATCCTGACACAGCTAATGTGAAAAACAGGCCAGAATGAAGTTGCATAAAACGTTCAGCAGTACATAAACAGTATGAAATTGGCATTGGTTTTATTTAATCCATCAATTACATTGGTTTTTAATGGAAAGGCAACTCTATATGAACTTTGCTGAATAAAGTATTCATAACAAAGCACCAGAGTTCTGCAGAAAATTTATTCAGCAATAAATAAACAGTTTGAAATTGGCATTGGTTTTATTTAATCCATCAATTACATTGGTTTTGAATGGAAAGGCAACTCTTTATGAACGTTGCTGAATAAAGGATTCATAACAAAGCACCAGAGTTCTGCCAAAAAATCCCAGAGACTGTGAAACCTTGAGCTTGGTTACTTATGTAAAGACTTTTGTCAGAAGTGGGATTTGAACCCACGCCTCCAATCGGAGACCAGAAACCTCACTAACTGAGAAGGACAAACATCCTTGAGTCTGGCGCCTTAGACCACTCGGCCATCCTGACACATCTAATGTGAAAAACAGGCCAGAATGAAGCTGCATAAAACGTTCAGCAATAAATAAACAGTATGAAATTGGCATTGGTTTTATTTAATCCCTCAATTACATTGGTTTTTAATGGAAAGGCAACTCTATATGAACGTTGCTGAATAAAGGATTCATAACAAAGCACCAGAGTTCTGCAGAAAATCGTTCAGCAATAAATAAACAGTTTGAAATTGGCATTGGTTTTATTTAATCCATCAATTACATTGGTTTTGAATGGAAAGGCAACTCTTTATGAACGTTGCTGAATAAAGGATTCATAACAAAGCACCAGAGTTCTGCCAAAAATCCCAGAGACTGTGAAACCTTGAGCTTGGCTACGTATGGAAAGACTTTTGTCAGAAGTGGGATTTGAACCCACGCCTCCAATCGGAGACTAGAAACCTCACAAACTGAGAAGCACAAACAATCTTGAGTCTGGCGCCTTAGACGATTCGGCCATCCTGACACAGCTAATCTGAAAAACAGGCCAGAATGAAGGTGCATAAAACGTTCAGCAATAAATAAACAGTATGAAATTGGCATTGGTTTTATTTAATCCATCAATTACATTGGTTTTGAATGGAAAGGCAACTCTATAGAACGTTGCTGAATAAAGGATTCATAACATAGCACCAGAGTTCTGCAGAAAATCGTTCAGCAATAAATAAACAGTATGAAATTGGCATTGGTTTTATTTAATCCATCAATTACATTGGTTTTGAATGGAAAGACAACTCTATGTGAACGTTGCTGAATAAAGGATTCATAACAAAGCACCAGAGTTCTGCCAAAAATCCCAGAGACTGTGAGCGCTTTAGCTTGGCTACGTATGGAAAGACTTTTGTCAGAAGTGGGATTTGAACCCACGCCTCCAATCGGAGACTAGAAACCTCACAAACTGAGAAGCACAAACAATCTTGAGTCTGGCGCCTTAGACGATTCGGCCATCCTGACACAGCTAATCTGAAAAAAAGGCCAGAATGAAGGTGCATAAAACGTTCAGCAATAAATAAACAGTATGAAATTGGCATTGGTTTTATTTAATCCCTCAATTACATTGGTTTTTAATGGAAAGGCAACTCTATATGAACGTTGCTGAATAAAGGATTCATAACAAAGCACCAGAGTTCTGCAGAAAATCGTTCAGCAATAAATAAACAGTTTGAAATTGGCATTGGTTTTATTTAATCCATCAATTACATTGGTTTTGAATGGAAAGGCAACTCTTTATGAACGTTGCTGAATAAAGGATTCATAACAAAGCACCAGAGTTCTGCCAAAAATCCCAGAGACTGTGAAACCTTGAGCTTGGTTACATATGGAAAGACTTTTGTCAGAAGTGGGATTTGAACCCACGCCTCCAATCGGAGACCAGAAACCTCACTAACTGAGAAGGACAAACATCCTTGAGTCTGGCGCCTTAGACCACTCGGCCATCCTGACACATCTAATGTGAAAAACAGGCCAGAATGAAGCTGCATAAAACGTTCAGCAATAAATAAACAGTATGAAATTGGCATTGGTTTTATTTAATCCCTCAATTACATTGGTTTTTAATGGAAAGGCAACTCTATATGAACGTTGCTGAATAAAGGATTCATAACAAAGCACCAGAGTTCTGCAGAAAATCGTTCAGCAATAAATAAACAGTTTGAAATTGGCATTGGTTTTATTTAATCCATCAATTACATTGGTTTTGAATGGAATCGCAACTCTTTATGAACGTTGCTGAATAAAGGATTCATAACAAAGCACCAGAGTTCTGCCAAAAATCCCAGAGACTGTGAAACCTTGAGCTTGGCTACGTATGGAAAGACTTTTGTCAGAAGTGGGATTTGAACCCACGCCTCCAATCGGAGACTAGAAACCTCACAAACTGAGAAGCACAAACAATCTTGAGTCTGGCGCCTTAGACGATTCGGCCATCCTGACACAGCTAATCTGAAAAACAGGCCAGAATGAAGGTGCATAAAACGTTCAGCAATAAATAAACAGTATGAAATTGGCATTGGTTTTATTTAATCCATCAATTACATTGGTTTTGAATGGAAAGGCAACTCTATAGAACGTTGCTGAATAAAGGATTCATAACATAGCACCAGAGTTCTGCAGAAAATCGTTCAGCAATAAATAAACAGTATGAAATTGGCATTGGTTTTATTTAATCCATCAATTACATTGGTTTTGAATGGAAAGACAACTCTATGTGAACGTTGCTGAATAAAGGATTCATAACAAAGCACCAGAGTTCTGCCAAAAATCCCAGAGACTGTGAGCGCTTTAGCTTGGCTACGTATGGAAAGACTTTTGTCAGAAGTGGGATTTGAACCCACGCCTCCAATCGGAGACTAGAAACCTCACAAACTGAGAAGCACAAACAATCTTGAGTCTGGCGCCTTAGACGATTCGGCC
Source organism: Barbatula barbatula (assembly GCF_947034865.1). Classification (NCBI taxonomy): domain Eukaryota; kingdom Metazoa; phylum Chordata; class Actinopteri; order Cypriniformes; family Nemacheilidae; genus Barbatula; species Barbatula barbatula. Next base: position 27,986,994 of record NC_136764.1, read on the forward strand.
ATCCTGACACAGCTAATCTGAAAAAAAGGCCAGAATGAAGGTGCATAAAACGTTCAGCAATAAATAAACAGTATGAAATTGGCATTGGTTTTATTTAATCCCTCAATTACATTGGTTTTTAATGGAAAGGCAACTCTATATGAACGTTGCTGAATAAAGGATTCATAACAAAGCACCAGAGTTCTGCAGAAAATCGTTCAGCAATAAATAAACAGTTTGAAATTGGCATTGGTTTTATTTAATCCATCAATTACATTGGTTTTGAATGGAAAGGCAACTCTTTATGAACGTTGCTGAATAAAGGATTCATAACAAAGCACCAGAGTTCTGCCAAAAATCCCAGAGACTGTGAAACCTTGAGCTTGGCTACGTATGGAAAGACTTTTGTCAGAAGTGGGATTTGAACCCACGCCTCCAATCGGAGACTAGAAACCTCACAAACTGAGAAGGACAAACAACCTTGAGTCTGGTGCCTTAGACCACTCGCCCATCCTGACACATCTAATGTGAAAAACAGGCCAGAATGAAGGTGCATAAAACGTTCAGCTATAAATAAACAGTATGAAATTGGCATTGGTTTTATTTAATCCATCAATTACATTGGTTTTGAATGGAAAGGCAACTCTATATGAACGTTGCTGAATAAAGGATTCATAACAAAGCAGCAGAGTTGTGCAAAAAAACCCAGAGACTGTGAAACCTTGAGCTTGGATGGAAAGACATTTGTCAGAAGTGGGATTTGAACCCCCGCCTCCAATCGGAGACCAGAAACCTCACTAACTGAGAAGGACAAACAACCTTGAGTCTGGCGCCTTAGACCACTCGGCCATCCTGACACAGCTAATGTGAAAAACAGGCCAGAATGAAGTTGCATAAAACGTTCAGCAGTACATAAACAGTATGAAATTGGCATTGGTTTTATTTAATCCATCAATTACATTGGTTTTTAATGGAAAGGCAACTCTATATGAACTTTGCTGAATAAAGTATTCATAACAAAGCAACAGAGTTCTGCAGAAAATTTATTCAGCAATAAATAAACAGTTTGAAATTGGCATTGGTTTTATTTAATCCATCAATTACATTGGTTTTGAATGGAAAGGCAACTCTTTATGAACGTTGCTGAATAAAGGATTCATAACAAAGCACCAGAGTTCTGCCAAAAATCCCAGAGACTGTGAAACCTTGAGCTTGGTTACGTATGTAAAGACTTTTGTCAGAAGTGGGATTTGAACCCACGCCTCCAATCGGAGACCAGAAACCTCACTAACTGAGAAGGACAAACATCCTTGAGTCTGGCGCCTTAGACCACTCGGCCATCCTGACACATCTAATGTGAAAAACAGGCCAGAATGAAGCTGCATAAAACGTTCAGCAATAAATAAACAGTATGAAATTGGCATTGGTTTTATTTAATCCCTCAATTACATTGGTTTTTAATGGAAAGGCAACTCTATATGAACGTTGCTGAATAAAGGATTCATAACAAAGCACCAGAGTTCTGCAGAAAATCGTTCAGCAATAAATAAACAGTATGAAATTGGCATTGGTTTTAATTAATCCATCAATTACATTGGTTTTGAATGGAAAGGCAACTCTATATGAACGTTGCTGAATAAAGGATTCATAACAAAGCACCAGAGTTCTGCCAAAAATCCCAGAGACTGTGATACCTTGTATTTGGATGGAAAGACATTTGTCAGAAGTGGGATTTGAACCCACGCCTCCAATCGGAGACTAGAAACCTCACAAACTGAGAAGGACAAACAACCTTGAGTCTGCCGCCTTAGACCACTCGGCCATCCTGACACATCCTATGTGGAAAACAGGCCAGAATGAAGGTGCATAAAACGTTCAGCAGTACATAAACAGTATGAAATTGGCATTGGTTTTATTTAATCCATCAATTACATTGGTTTTTAATGGAAAGGCAACTCTTTATGAACGTTGCTGAATAAAGGATTCATAACAAAGCACCAGAGTTCTGCCAAAAATCCCAGAGACTGTGAAACCTTGAGCATGGCTACGTATGGAAAGACTTTTGTCAGAAGTGGGATTTGAACCCACGCCTCCAATCGAAGACTAGAAACCTCACAAACTGAGAAGCACAAACAATCTTGAGTCTGGCGCCTTAGACGATTCGGCCATCCTGACACAGCTAATCTGAAAAACAGGCCAGAATGAAGGTGCATAAAACGTTCAGCAATAAATAAACAGTATGAAATTGGCATTGGTTTTATTTAATCCCTCAATTACATTGGTTTTTAATGGAAAGGCAACTCTATATGAACGTTGCTGAATAAAGGATTCATAACAAAGCACCAGAGTTCTGCAGAAAATCGTTCAGCAATAAATAAACAGTTTGAAATTGGCATTGGTTTTATTTAATCCATCAATTACATTGGTTTTGAATGGAATCGCAACTCTTTATGAACGTTGCTGAATAAAGGATTCATAACAAAGCACCAGAGTTCTGCCAAAAACCCCAGAGACTGTGAAACCTTGAGCTTGGCTACGTATGGAAAGACTTTTGTCAGAAGTGGGATTTGAACCCACGCCTCCAATCGGAGACTAGAAACCTCACAAACTGAGAAGGACAAACAACCTTGAGTCTGGCGCCGGCGCCTTAGACCACTCGGCCATCCTGACACATCTAATGTGAAAAACAGGCCAGAATGAAGGTGCATAAAACGTTCAGCAATAAATAAACAGTATGAAATTGGCATTGGTTTTATTTAATCCATCAATAACATTGGTTTTGAATGGAAAGGCAACTCTATATGAACGTTGCTGAATAAAGGATTCATAACAAAGCAGCAGAGTTCCGCAAAAAAACCCAGAGACTGTGAAACCTTGAGCTTGGATGGAAAGACACTTGTCAGAAGTGGGATTTGAACCCCCGCCTCCAATCGGAGACCAGAAACCTCACTAACTGAGAAGGACAAACAACCTTGAGTCTGGCGCCTTAGACCACTCGGCCATCCTGACACAGCTAATGTGAAAAACAGGCCAGAATGAAGTTGCATAAAACGTTCAGCAGTACATAAACAGTATGAAATTGGCATTGGTTTTATTTAATCCATCAATTACATTGGTTTTTAATGGAAAGGCAACTCTATATGAACTTTGCTGAATAAAGTATTCATAACAAAGCACCAGAGTTCTGCAGAAAATTTATTCAGCAATAAATAAACAGTTTGAAATTGGCATTGGTTTTATTTAATCCATCAATTACATTGGTTTTGAATGGAAAGGCAACTCTTTATGAACGTTGCTGAATAAAGGATTCATAACAAAGCACCAGAGTTCTGCCAAAAATCCCAGAGACTGTGAAACCTTGAGCTTGGTTACGTATGTAAAGACTTTTGTCAGAAGTGGGATTTGAACCCACGCCTCCAATCGGAGACCAGAAACCTCACTAACTGAGAAGGACAAACATCCTTGAGTCTGGCGCCTTAGACCACTCGGCCATCCTGACACATCTAATGTGAAAAACAGGCCAGAATGAAGCTGCATAAAACGTTCAGCAATAAATAAACAGTATGAAATTGGCATTGGTTTTATTTAATCCCTCAATTACATTGGTTTTTAATGGAAAGGCAACTCTATATGAACGTTGCTGAATAAAGGATTCATAACAAAGCACCAGAGTTCTGCAGAAAATCGTTCAGCAATAAATAAACAGTTTGAAATTGGCATTGGTTTTATTTAATCCATCAATTACATTGGTTTTGAATGGAAAGGCAACTCTTTATGAACGTTGCTGAATAAAGGATTCATAACAAAGCACCAGAGTTCTGCCAAAAATCCCAGAGACTGTGAAACCTTGAGCTTGGCTACGTATGGAAAGACTTTTGTCAGAAGTGGGATTTGAACCCACGCCTCCAATCGGAGACTAGAAACCTCACAAACTGAGAAGCACAAACAATCTTGAGTCTGGCGCCTTAGACGATTCGGCCATCCTGACACAGCTAATCTGAAAAACAGGCCAGAATGAAGGTGCATAAAACGTTCAGCAATAAATAAACAGTATGAAATTGGCATTGGTTTTATTTAATCCATCAATTACATTGGTTTTGAATGGAAAGGCAACTCTATAGAACGTTGCTGAATAAAGGATTCATAACATAGCACCAGAGTTCTGCAGAAAATCGTTCAGCAATAAATAAACAGTATGAAATTGGCATTGGTTTTATTTAATCCATCAATTACATTGGTTTTGAATGGAAAGACAACTCTATGTGAACGTTGCTGAATAAAGGATTCATAACAAAGCACCAGAGTTCTGCCAAAAATCCCAGAGACTGTGAGCGCTTTAGCTTGGCTACGTATGGAAAGACTTTTGTCAGAAGTGGGATTTGAACCCACGCCTCCAATCGGAGACTAGAAACCTCACAAACTGAGAAGCACAAACAATCTTGAGTCTGGCGCCTTAGACGATTCGGCCATCCTGACACAGCTAATCTGAAAAAAAGGCCAGAATGAAGGTGCATAAAACGTTCAGCAATAAATAAACAGTATGAAATTGGCATTGGTTTTATTTAATCCCTCAATTACATTGGTTTTTAATGGAAAGGCAACTCTATATGAACGTTGCTGAATAAAGGATTCATAACAAAGCACCAGAGTTCTGCAGAAAATCGTTCAGCAATAAATAAACAGTTTGAAATTGGCATTGGTTTTATTTAATCCATCAATTACATTGGTTTTGAATGGAAAGGCAACTCTTTATGAACGTTGCTGAATAAAGGATTCATAACAAAGCACCAGAGTTCTGCCAAAAATCCCAGAGACTGTGAAACCTTGAGCTTGGTTACATATGGAAAGACTTTTGTCAGAAGTGGGATTTGAACCCACGCCTCCAATCGGAGACCAGAAACCTCACTAACTGAGAAGGACAAACATCCTTGAGTCTGGCGCCTTAGACCACTCGGCCATCCTGACACATCTAATGTGAAAAACAGGCCAGAATGAAGCTGCATAAAACGTTCAGCAATAAATAAACAGTATGAAATTGGCATTGGTTTTATTTAATCCCTCAATTACATTGGTTTTTAATGGAAAGGCAACTCTATATGAACGTTGCTGAATAAAGGATTCATAACAAAGCACCAGAGTTCTGCAGAAAATCGTTCAGCAATAAATAAACAGTTTGAAATTGGCATTGGTTTTATTTAATCCATCAATTACATTGGTTTTGAATGGAATCGCAACTCTTTATGAACGTTGCTGAATAAAGGATTCATAACAAAGCACCAGAGTTCTGCCAAAAATCCCAGAGACTGTGAAACCTTGAGCTTGGCTACGTATGGAAAGACTTTTGTCAGAAGTGGGATTTGAACCCATGCCTCCAATCGGAGACTAGAAACCTCACAAACTGAGAAGCACAAACAATCTTGAGTCTGGCGCCTTAGACGATTCGGCCATCCTGACACAGCTAATCTGAAAAACAGGCCAGAATGAAGGTGCATAAAACGTTCAGCAATAAATAAACAGTATGAAATTGGCATTGGTTTTATTTAATCCATCAATTACATTGGTTTTGAATGGAAAGGCAACTCTATAGAACGTTGCTGAATAAAGGATTCATAACATAGCACCAGAGTTCTGCAGAAAATCGTTCAGCAATAAATAAACAGTATGAAATTGGCATTGGTTTTATTTAATCCATCAATTACATTGGTTTTGAATGGAAAGACAACTCTATGTGAACGTTGCTGAATAAAGGATTCATAACAAAGCACCAGAGTTCTGCCAAAAATCCCAGAGACTGTGAGCGCTTTAGCTTGGCTACGTATGGAAAGACTTTTGTCAGAAGTGGGATTTGAACCCACGCCTCCAATCGGAGACTAGAAACCTCACAAACTGAGAAGCACAAACAATCTTGAGTCTGGCGCCTTAGACGATTCGGCCATCCTGACACAGCTAATCTGAAAAAAAGGCCAGAATGAAGGTGCATAAAACGTTCAGCAATAAATAAACAGTATGAAATTGGCATTGGTTTTATTTAATCCCTCAATTACATTGGTTTTTAATGGAAAGGCAACTCTATATGAACGTTGCTGAATAAAGGATTCATAACAAAGCACCAGAGTTCTGCAGAAAATCGTTCAGCAATAAATAAACAGTTTGAAATTGGCATTGGTTTTATTTAATCCATCAATTACATTGGTTTTGAATGGAAAGGCAACTCTTTATGAACGTTGCTGAATAAAGGATTCATAACAAAGCACCAGAGTTCTGCCAAAAATCCCAGAGACTGTGAAACCTTGAGCTTGGTTACATATGGAAAGACTTTTGTCAGAAGTGGGATTTGAACCCACGCCTCCAATCGGAGACCAGAAACCTCACTAACTGAGAAGGACAAACATCCTTGAGTCTGGCGCCTTAGACCACTCGGCCATCCTGACACATCTAATGTGAAAAACAGGCCAGAATGAAGCTGCATAAAACGTTCAGCAATAAATAAACAGTATGAAATTGGCATTGGTTTTATTTAATCCCTCAATTATATTGGTTTTTAATGGAAAGGCAACTCTATATGAACGTTGCTGAATAAAGGATTCATAACAAAGCACCAGAGTTCTGCAGAAAATCGTTCAGCAATAAATAAACAGTTTGAAATTGGCATTGGTTTTATTTAATCCATCAATTACATTGGTTTTGAATGGAATCGCAACTCTTTATGAACGTTGCTGAATAAAGGATTCATAACAAAGCACCAGAGTTCTGCCAAAAATCCCAGAGACTGTGAAACCTTGAGCTTGGCTACGTATGGAAAGACTTTTGTCAGAAGTGGGATTTGAACCCACGCCTCCAGTCGGAGACTAGAAACCTCACAAACTGAGAAGGACAAACAACCTTGAGTCTGGTGCCTTAGACCACTCGGCCATCCTGACACATCTAATGTGAAAAACAGGCCAGAATGAAGGTGCATAAAACGTTCAGCTATAAATAAACAGTATGAAATTGGCATTGGTTTTATTTAATCCATCAATTACATTGGTTTTGAATGGAAAGGCAACTCTATATGAACGTTGCTGAATAAAGGATTCATAACAAAGCAGCAGAGTTGTGCAAAAAAACCCAGAGACTGTGAAACCTTGAGCTTGGATGGAAAGACATTTGTCAGAAGTGGGATTTGAACCCCCGCCTCCAATCGGAGACCAGAAACCTCACTAACTGAGAAGGACAAACAACCTTGAGTCTGCCGCCTTAGACCACTCGGCCATCCTGACACATCCTATGTGAAAAACAGGCCAGAATGAAGGTGCATAAAACGTTCAGCAGTACATAAACAGTATGAAATTGCCATTGATTTTATTTAATCCATCAATTACATTGGTTTTGAATGGAAAGGCAACTCTATATGAACGTTGCTGAATACAAGATTCATAACATAGCACCAGAGTTCTGCAGAAAATCGTTCAGCAATAAATAAACAGTATGAAATTGGCATTGGTTTTATTTAATCCATCAATTACATTGGTTTTGAATGGAAAGACAACTCTATGTGAACGTTGCTGAATAAAGGATTCATAACAAAGCACCAGAGTTCTGCCAAAAATCCCAGAGACTGTGAGCCCTTTAGCTTGGCTACGTATGGAAAGACTTTTGTCAGAAGTGGGATTTGAACCCACGCCTCCAATCGGAGACCAGAAACCTCACTAACTGAGAAGGACAAACAACCTTGAGTCTGGCGCCTTAGACCACTCGGCCATCCTGACACATCTAATGTGAAAAACAGGCCAGAATGAAGCTGCATAAAACGTTCAGCAATAAATAAACAGTATGAAATTGACATTGGTTTTATTTAATCCCTCAATTACATTGGTTTTTAATGGAAAGGCAACTCTATATGAACGTTGCTGAATAAAGGATTCATAACAAAGCACCAGAGTTCTGCAGAAAATCGTTCAGCAATAAATAAACAGTATGAAATTGGCATTGGTTTTAATTAATCCATCAATTACATTGGTTTTGAATGGAAAGGCAACTCTATATGAACGTTGCTGAATAAAGGATTCATAACAAAGCACCAGAGTTCTGCCAAAAATCCCAGAGACTGTGAAACCTTGTTTTTGGATGGAAAGACATTTGTCAGAAGTGGGATTTGAACCCACGCCTCCAATCGGAGACTAGAAACCTCACAAACTGAGAAGGACAAACAACCTTGAGTCTGCCGCCTTAGACCACTCGGCCATCCTGACACATCCTATGTGAAAAACAGGCCAGAATGAAGGTGCATAAAACGTTCAGCAGTACATAAACAGTATGAAATTGGCATTGGTTTTATTTAATCCATCAATTACATTGGTTTTTAATGGAAAGGCAACTCTTTATGAACGTTGCTGAATAAAGTATTCATAACAAAGCACCAGAGTTCTGCAGAAAATCGTTCAGCAATAAATAAACAGTTTGAAATTGGCATTGGTTTTATTTAATCCATCAATTACATTGGTTTTGAATGGAAAGGCAACTCTTTATGAACGTTGCTGAATAAAGGATTCATAACAAAGCACCAGAGTTCTGCCAAAAATCCCAGAGACTGTGAAACCTTGAGCATGGCTACGTATGGAAAGACTTTTGTCAGAAGTGGGATTTGAACCCACGCCTCCAATCGAAGACTAGAAACCTCACAAACTGAGAAGGACAAACATCCTTGAGTCTGGCGCCTTAGACCACTCGGCCATCCTGACACATCTAATGTGAAAAACAGGCCAGAATGAAGCTGCATAAAACGTTCAGCAATAAATAAACAGTATAAAATTGGCATTGGTTTTATTTAATCCCTCAATTACATTGGTTTTTAATGGAAAGGCAACTCTATATGAACGTTGCTGAATAAAGGATTCATAACAAAGCACCAGAGTTCTGCAGAAAATCGTTCAGCAATAAATAAACAGTTTGAAATTGGCATTGGTTTTATTTAATCCATCAATTACATTGGTTTTGAATGGAATCGCAACTCTTTATGAACGTTGCTGAATAAAGGATTCATAACAAAGCACCAGAGTTCTGCCAAAAATCCCAGAGACTGTGAAACCTTGAGCTTGGCTACGTATGGAAAGACTTTTGTCAGAAGTGGGATTTGAACCCACGCCTCCAATCGGAGACTAGAAACCTCACAAACTGAGAAGGACAAACAACCTTGAGTCTGGCGCCGGCGCCTTAGACCACTCGGCCATCCTGACACATCTAATGTGAAAAACAGGCCAGAATGAAGGTGCATAAAACGTTCAGCAATAAATAAACAGTATGAAATTGGCATTGGTTTTATTTAATCCATCAATTACATTGGTTTTGAATGGAAAGGCAACTCTATATGAACGTTGCTGAATAAAGGATTCATAACAAAGCAGCAGAGTTCTGCAAAAAAACCCAGAGACTGTGAAACCTTGAGCTTGGATGGAAAGACACTTGTCAGAATTGGGATTTGAACCCCCGCCTCCAATCGGAGACCAGAAACCTCACTAACTGAGAAGGACAAACAACCTTGAGTCTGCCGCCTTAGACCACTCGGCCATCCTGACACATCCTATGTGAAAAACCAGAATGAAGGTGCATAAAACGTTCAGCAGTACATAAACAGTATGAAATTGGCATTGGTTTTATTTAATCCATCAATTACATTGGTTTTTAATGGAAAGGCAACTCTATATGTACGTTGCTGAATAAAGTATTCATAACAAAGCACCAGAGTTCTGCAGAAAATCGTTCAGCAATAAATAAACAGTTTGAAATTGGCATTGGTTTTATTTAATCCATCAATTACATTGGTTTTGAATGGAAAGGCAACTCTTTATGAACGTTGCTGAATAAAGGATTCATAACAAAGCACCAGAGTTCTGCCAAAAATCCCAGAGACTGTGAAACCTTGAGCTTGGCTACGTATGGAAAGACTTTTGTCAGAAGTGGGATTTGAACCCACACCTCCAATCGGAGACTAGAAACCTCACAAACTGAGAAGCACAAACAATCTTGAGTCTGGCGCCTTAGACGATTCGGCCATCCTGACACAGCTAATCTGAAAAACAGGCCAGAATGAAGGTGCATAAAACGTTCAGCAGTACATAAACAGTATGAAATTGGCATTGGTTTTATTTAATCCATCAATTACATTGGTTTTTAATGGAAAGGCAACTCTATATGAACTTTGCTGAATAAAGTATTCATAACAAAGCACCAGAGTTCTGCAGAAAATCGTTCAGCAATAAATAAACAGTTTGAAATTGGCATTGGTTTTATTTAATCCATCAATTACATTGGTTTTGAATGGAAAGGCAACTCTTTATGAACGTTGCTGAATAAAGGATTCATAACAAAGCACCAGAGTTCTGCCAAAAATCCCAGAGACTGTGAAACCTTGAGCTTGGTTACGTATGTAAAGACTTTTGTCAGAAGTGGGATTTGAATCCACGCCTCCAATCGGAGACCAGAAACCTCACTAACTGAGAAGGACAAACATCCTTGAGTCTGGCGCCTTAGACCACTCGGCCATCCTGACACATCTAATGTGAAAAACAGGCCAGAATGAAGCTGCATAAAACGTTCAGCAATAAATAAACAGTATGAAATTGGCATTGGTTTTATTTATTCCCTCAATTACATTGGTTTTTAATGGAAAGGCAACTCTATATGAACGTTGCTGAATAAAGGATTCATAACAAAGCACCAGAGTTCTGCCAAAAATCCCAGAGACTGTGAGCGCTTTAGCTTGGCCACGTATGGAAAGACTTTTGTCAGAAGTGGGATTTGAACCCACGCCTCCAATCGGAGACTAGAAACCTCACAAACTGAGAAGCACAAACAATCTTGAGTCTGGCGCCTTAGACGATTCGGCCATCCTGACACAGCTAATCTGAAAAAAAGGCCAGAATGAAGGTGCATAAAACGTTCAGCAATAAATAAACAGTATGAAATTGGCATTGGTTTTATTTAATCCCTCAATTACATTGGTTTTTAATGGAAAGGCAACTCTATATGAACGTTGCTGAATAAAGGATTCATAACAAAGCACCAGAGTTCTGCAGAAAATCGTTCAGCAATAAATAAACAGTTTGAAATTGGCATTGGTTTTATTTAATCCATCAATTACATTGGTTTTGAATGGAAAGGCAACTCTTTATGAACGTTGCTGAATAAAGGATTCATAACAAAGCACCAGAGTTCTGCCAAAAATCCCAGAGACTGTGAAACCTTGAGCTTGGCTACGTATGGAAAGACTTTTGTCAGAAGTGGGATTTGAACCCACGCCTCCAATCGGAGACTAGAAACCTCACAAACTGAGAAGCACAAACAATCTTGAGTCTGGCGCCTTAGACGATTCGGCCATCCTGACACAGCTAATCTGAAAAACAGGCCAGAATGAAGGTGCATAAAACGTTCAGCAATGAATAAACAGTATGAAATTGGCATTGGTTTTATTTAATCCATCAATTACATTGGTTTTGAATGGAAAGGCAACTCTATAGAACGTTGCTGAATAAAGGATTCATAACATAGCACCAGAGTTCTGCAGAAAATCGTTCAGCAATAAATAAACAGTATGAAATTGGCATTGGTTTTATTTAATCCATCAATTACATTGGTTTTGAATGGAAAGACAACTCTATGTGAACGTTGCTGAATAAAGGATTCATAACAAAGCACCAGAGTTCTGCCAAAAATCCCAGAGACTGTGAGCGCTTTAGCTTGGCTACGTATGGAAAGACTTTTGTCAGAAGTGGGATTTGAACCCACGCCTCCAATCGGAGACTAGAAACCTCACAAACTGAGAAGCACAAACAATCTTGAGTCTGGCGCCTTAGACGATTCGGCCATCCTGACACAGCTAATCTGAAAAAAAGGCCAGAATGAAGGTGCATAAAACGTTCAGCAATAAATAAACAGTATGAAATTGGCATTGGTTTTATTTAATCCCTCAATTACATTGGTTTTTAATGGAAAGGCAACTCTATATGAACGTTGCTGAATAAAGGATTCATAACAAAGCACCAGAGTTCTGCAGAAAATCGTTCAGCAATAAATAAACAGTTTGAAATTGGCATTGGTTTTATTTAATCCATCAATTACATTGGTTTTGAATGGAAAGGCAACTCTTTATGAACGTTGCTGAATAAAGGATTCATAACAAAGCACCAGAGTTCTGCCAAAAATCCCAGAGACTGTGAAACCTTGAGCTTGGTTACATATGGAAAGACTTTTGTCAGAAGTGGGATTTGAACCCACGCCTCCAATCGGAGACCAGAAACCTCACTAACTGAGAAGGACAAACATCCTTGAGTCTGGCGCCTTAGACCACTCGGCCATCCTGACACATCTAATGTGAAAAACAGGCCAGAATGAAGCTGCATAAAACGTTCAGCAATAAATAAACAGTATAAAATTGGCATTGGTTTTATTTAATCCCTCAATTACATTGGTTTTTAATGGAAAGGCAACTCTATATGAACGTTGCTGAATAAAGGATTCATAACAAAGCACCAGAGTTCTGCAGAAAATCGTTCAGCAATAAATAAACAGTTTGAAATTGGCATTGGTTTTATTTAATCCATCAATTACATTGGTTTTGAATGGAATCGCAACTCTTTATGAACGTTGCTGAATAAAGGATTCATAACAAAGCACCAGAGTTCTGCCAAAAATCCCAGAGACTGTGAAACCTTGAGCTTGGCTACGTATGGAAAGACTTTTGTCAGAAGTGGGATTTGAACCCACGCCTCCAATCGGAGACTAGAAACCTCACAAACTGAGAAGGACAAACAACCTTGAGTCTGGTGCCTTAGACCACTCGGCCATCCTGACACATCTAATGTGAAAAACAGGCCAGAATGAAGGTGCATAAAACGTTCAGCTATAAATAAACAGTATGAAATTGGCATTGGTTTTATTTAATCCATCAATTACATTGGTTTTGAATGGAAAGGCAACTCTATATGAACGTTGCTGAATAAAGGATTCATAACAAAGCAGCAGAGTTGTGCAAAAAAACCCAGAGACTGTGAAACCTTGAGCTTGGATGGAAAGACATTTGTCAGAAGTGGGATTTGAACCCCCGCCTCCAATCGGAGACCAGAAACCTCACTAACTGAGAAGGACAAACAACCTTGAGTCTGCCGCCTTAGACCACTCGGCCATCCTGACACATCCTATGTGAAAAACAGGCCAGAATGAAGGTGCATAAAACGTTCAGCAGTACATAAACAGTATGAAATTGCCATTGATTTTATTTAATCCATCAATTACATTGGTTTTGAATGGAAAGGCAACTCTATATGAACGTTGCTGAATACAGGATTCATAACATAGCACCAGAGTTCTGCAGAAAATCGTTCAGCAATAAATAAACAGTATGAAATTGGCATTGGTTTTATTTAATCCATCAATTACATTGGTTTTGAATGGAAAGACAACTCTATGTGAACGTTGCTGAATAAAGGATTCATAACAAAGCACCAGAGTTCTGCCAAAAATCCCAGAGACTGTGAGCCCTTTAGCTTGGCTACGTATGGAAAGACTTTTGTCAGAAGTGGGATTTGAACCCACGCCTCCAATCGGAGACCAGAAACCTCACTAACTGAGAAGGACAAACAACCTTGAGTCTGGCGCCTTAGACCACTCGGCCATCCTGACACATCTAATGTGAAAAACAGGCCAGAATGAAGCTGCATAAAACGTTCAGCAATAAATAAACAGTATGAAATTGACATTGGTTTTATTTAATCCCTCAATTACATTGGTTTTTAATGGAAAGGCAACTCTATATGAACGTTGCTGAATAAAGGATTCATAACAAAGCACCAGAGTTCTGCAGAAAATCGTTCAGCAATAAATAAACAGTATGAAATTGGCATTGGTTTTAATTAATCCATCAATTACATTGGTTTTGAATGGAAAGGCAACTCTATATGAACGTTGCTGAATAAAGGATTCATAACAAAGCACCAGAGTTCTGCCAAAAATCCCAGAGACTGTGATACCTTGTTTTTGGATGGAAAGACATTTGTCAGAAGTGGGATTTGAACCCACGCCTCCAATCGGAGACTAGAAACCTCACAAACTGAGAAGCACAAACAACCTTGAGTCTGGCGCCTTAGACGACTCGGCCATCCTGACACAGCTAATGTGAAAAATAGGCCAGAATGAAGGTGCATAAAACGTTCAGCAATAAATAAACAGTATGAAATTGGCATTGGTTTTATTTAATCCATCAATTACATTGGTTTTGAATGGAAAGGCAACTCTATATGAACGTTGCTGAATAAAGGATTCATAACATAGCACCAGAGTTCTGCAGAAAATCGTTCAGCAATAAATAAACAGCATGAAATTGGCATTGGTTTTATTTAATCCATCAATTACATTGGTTTTGAAAGGAAAGGCAAGTCTATATGAACGTTGCTGAATAAAGAATTCATAACAAAGCACCAGAGTTCTGCAGAAAATCGTTCAGCAATAAATAAACAGTATGAAATTGGCATTGGTTTTATTTAATCCATCAATTACATTGGTTTTGAATGGAAATCCAGCCATGTCTCATTGTTCCAAGGTTACCAGAGTGGGCAAGATGCAGTCCATACCCAGACTTGACAAAAACTGAGATTATAGAGCTGGATAAAGAAGGATGTTTGTGTGGAATGTTTTGTGTGTGGGTGTGGCTGAATCTGTGTGTCTGTGTCTGTTCTCGGTTTTCACCCTTTTTTGACACGCATTACCCTATATGTTTTGCTTATAGTCAACATGTGTTCTTGTACAGCTGCTTTGTAACAATGACAATTGCAAAAAGCGCTGTATAAATATGATTGGCCAGGTAACTATTGCATATTGATTGGTCGAATACTGCAACCGTGTGACGGAAATGTAACGCATGGAGCCATCTTAGTCATACCACGAACTGAAATAGATTTTTGGGGGTGTGGATACACGAGGTGTTTCAGGCAGGTCTAGGTGAGCATTAGCTTTTAGACAAAATGCATCTTTTATTTTGACACAATTTAACATCTCTAATACATGCATGGGCAACTTATATCACACCAAAGACACAGAAAAACGTCTCTGGTTACTTTCGTTACCTCGTTTCCCTAAGAAGCGGGAACGAGACATTGCGGAGAACCGCATATGAAACTCCTCCTCTTTTTCACTTTTCCTGAAATCCTATAGGATAACCCCAGTAAAAAAACTGGCCAATTGTCGCAACACATGCACAGTATGCAAATACTGATGAGTCTAGCCAGTATAATTACAGTGCATGTGACGACAATTCCTCAGAATCTACGAGAGAACGCCTGCCCGATGATAAGCGACGATCTACGCAATGTCTCGTTCCCGCTTCTCAGGGAACCGAGGTTACGAAAGTAACCGGAGACGTTCCCTTTCGAGAGCGGTCACTTCGACATTGCGGAGAACCGCATATGGAACGGTAGTACAATCCCGCCGTGAGAGCTAGCAAAAACAGCCTGACAACTGGGATAACACACAAAGTATGTGGAGTATACAAATCAACCATTCGCGAGGTCGCCCCAAGCGTTAACAGGTGATTGGCTGATTGCCTGAAACCGGCCTATGAACTGCTAGATCACTGAACACGCCAATGAACTGCTAGATTGGGCTCTTGGCAAATTTGCATATCCAAACCCAACGAATGCAGCGGGCTGCGCTGAACAGGGCAGACACCACAGCAGTAGAACCAGCACGGAATCCCGGGCGATATAATAGCGAACATAAAGTACACCAAGCACAGTGTAAACAGCAATGCGGCAACAACTGTGTAGCACAAGAAATTACAAGGTAGAAGATAAAGCGTGATCAGCACTCACCGAGAGGACTTGAGTATCCAATGAGGACACATCCAATCTGTAGAACCTGGCGAAGGTGTTCTGAGAAGACCAGCTAGCTGCACAGCATATGTCCTGAATAGATGTGCCCTTAGACCAGGCCCACGAAGAGGCAATAGCCCTAGTCAAATGAGCTCTGATACCGAAGGGGCAGTTCTGACCCTGACTCTCGTAAGCCAAGGTAATAGCTTCCACCACCCAGTGAGAGAGCCTCTGTTTTGAGACAGCCCGGCCTTAGTACCAAAGGTCCAAAACGAATGAAATCAGCGCCGACTGAGAGCACTTGTAAATCCCCTATGCGCATAGTCAAAGCAAGGGCGAGAAGGAGAACGGTTTTTAGAGTGAGCTCTCTTACAGAAGCCGCATCCAAAGGCTCGAAAGGGGGAGAAGAGAGAGCCTTCAACACCAGCGCTAAGTCCCAAGGCGGCACCGAAGGGTTTCGAGGGGGGAAAAGTCTCCTCGCTCCTTTGAGGAATCTGACCACCAACATGTGCCTACCAATCGATTGCCCATCAACCGGGGAACGAAACGAGGCGATAGCTGCCACATAAATCTTCAACGTTGAAGGGAGGCCGCCGTTGTCCAGCCTGTGCTGCAGGAAAGATAAAATATCAGACACGGGGCAGGACGCCGGGTCGATATTGTTACTGCTGCACCATTTAGCAAACACCCCCCATTTTACAACGTATAAACCTCTGGTAGACGGCGCACAAGACTCAGTATCCAGTACACGCTGAGGGAGTGCAGTTAGAACCCCCGAAGCGGCCAGGCATGGAGGTTCCACAACTCTGGGCTGGGGTGCCAAATCGTGCCGTTCTCTTGGGACAACAGGTCTCTCCTGAGGGGAATCCGCCACGGCGGTGCCGTCAACAACTCCCTCAGGTCCGGAAACCATGGTTGATTCGGCCAAAACGGAGCAACGAGAATCATCGACGCTGTCTCCTCTCTGATTTTGCACAGCACTAGGGGTAAAATCTTCACCGGAGGAGACGTGTAAAGCCGAACGTTCCGGCCAACGCACCGTTAGCGCGTCGCTCCCCATGGGGGTGTGGATCAGCGAGAAATACAACGGGCAGTGTGCGTTCTCGCCTGTCGCGAATAGATCCACTTCCGCCTTCCCGAAGCGTTCCCAAATTAACAGGACTGAGTGGATGAGGGATGAAGCCAGCATTCCCCGTGCGGAAGACCCTCCCTCGAAAGCATGTCCGCTCCGCGGTTCAGATGACCGGGGATATGCTCTGCTCTGAAAGTCAAGTCAAGTCAGCTTTATTTATATAGCGCTTTTTACAATTTTCATTGTTACAAAGCAGCTGTACAAGAAAAAATGACTAAGTAAAACAGTCAAATATCAGACACACAATAAATTCCTATATGCAGTGTTAATTAAATAAGACTACCAAATTCTAGCAGCCCCCCGGCTAGGCAAAACAGTGCAAAACAGTATGCAAACGGTGGCGAGGAACCCAAAACTCCATTGGAGGAGAAAAAAAACCTCGGAGGGAAACCAGGCCTAACCAGGGGATTCCAGTTCCCCTCTGGCAAAAACTGCAGCCTCTGCACAAGCTCAACAGTGCTTGCACAACAAGGCAAAATAAAAAAGTTAGATTTAAAATTATCATTAATAATCTAATAGTGGCTGAAGTTTTGTAGGGACGTCACTTCCTTCGTCCAGCATTTGTCAGGTCTAGGAATGGATTGCGCCCTGCCCGCTCCGCTCTTGTAACCTTGGAACAATGAGACAAGACTGGCTGAGAGTAGAGTACTGTTCTGCACTCTTTGATGCAATGTTACGTTCTAGCTCCTGAAAGGAGGGGAACCTGACAATCCACTACTCGGGCCCACCAGTGCCAGTAAAGGAGGTATGGAGTCGCAGTTGGAGAAAAGGACACAAACACCAAATACCATATATATATAAAAACAAGCTTTTATTTAGCCACAGTAAATGGTGTAAAGGATAAACAATAATAATTAACTTGGAAGAGGGGAGGGCTGGACGGACCAAAGTAAAGAAATGAACAAAAGAAACCCCCACCCCTAACCTATACTAACCCCCAAAATAAAATACAATAATCCCTATCTGGCACACGATCAAGGCGCCCTAACCAAACTTACAGCTGGTGGTCCGTCCAGGTCTAGCTGGTGTTTCTAGACAGAGACATATTCCTACGGGTGATGTATACCCCGGGGTAGCTCTAAATCTACTCCCCAACTCCCTAAGAACAACAAAGAAAATAATATTAATTATTAAGAATAACAAGGAAAAGAATAAGAATTAGCACAAATTATTAGGAGCCACAATAATGCAAATGCTCCCTCTTGCTGCTACAAATTCCAAAATGGAACACAAATTAACTTTACTCACACCCAAACAAAGGTTTACAAACTATTATCACATGTTTGTATCAGTGTCAGAAAAGTTTTCTAAAGACCTCCACACAGTGTACAAACCAAACCAAAAGCAGGAACAGAGAGAGAGAACTGAGGAAAATCTGTGTTTTTTTAAAGAGCCCCGCCAGCTGCAGCCACTGACGAGTAGGCGGAGTTCGAGGTCCCAATCAGCCGTTGAACCACCAATCAGCTGCCAGGACAGTCCCAGAAGCCATCTTGCCTGGTAAAATAAACAAACACACACCACAAGCAATACTAGACCTAAAAAGATGACTATAAAACGAACCCAGAACTCTGGGGACGTAACACGCCCCCCCCAAAAAATTGCAAACCACCGTTTTGGACACAATCAGTCCTGGTAAACACGGGACAATGCGTCTGCAACTACATTAGATGTTCCTTTGATATGAGTAATACAGATATTGTATCCCTGTAGGATCAGAGCCCACCGCATTAGGCGGCGGTTCTGATTATACATTCTTCTAAGGAATGTAAGAGGATTATGGTCCGTGAATACTCTTACAGGCACAACACTAGAACCGACGTATACCTCAAAGAACTGCAAGGCCAACAATAAAGCAAGCGTTTCTTGTTCAATGGTAGAGTACCGTGACTGGCAAGGATTGAACTTCCTGGAAAAAAAACTGATTGGCCGATCTACTCCTTCCTCATCTTCCTGTAAAAGGACCGCCCCAGCCCCCACCATACTGGCATCTATCTCCAGCTTGAAAGGTTTGTCAAAGTTAGGAGCTGTTAACACAGGAGCGCTACAAAGCAATGCTTTTGCTGACTCAAAAGCAGAGCTGCACTCTGCGATCCACTTAAAATGTACTTTAGGACTGAGCAAGGTAGTTAGGGGTGCTACTACTGTTGAAAAGTTTTTACAAAAAGTCCGGTAGTAACCCACCATTCCAAGAAATCGACGTAACTGACGCCGTGTTTTAGGGATAGGATAGCTAGCAATAGCATCCACCTTGCTAGCAATGGGACGCACTTGTCCACGACCCACCTGTTTCCCCAGATATGTTACAGTAGCTTTACCAAATTCACATTTAGCCAAGTTGAGGGTTAACGAAGCGTTTTCCAAACGCTGGAACACCAACCTCAACGTGGAGAGGTGTTCGGCCCATGTGGGTGAGTATATTACTACATCATCAAGGTAAGCTGTACAGTTGGGAACATCATCAAACACAATGTTAACCAAACGCTGAAAAGTAGCAGGTGCATTACACATCCCAAATGGCATAACTGTATATTGTACAAAATTATCAGGGGTCACAAAAGCCGAAATGTCAGAAGCCCGTGGGGTTAGGGGCACTTGCCAATAACCTTTAAGCAAATCGAGTTTACTTACAAAAACAGCCGAACCAATCCGGTCAACGCAATCTTCTATCCTAGGCAGCGGATAGGAATCTGGCACAGTTACAGCATTTGCTCGACGGTAGTAACGAGACGTGCCATCTGGTTTCGGAACCAAAATACATGGGGAGCTCCAAGCACTGTGACTACGTTTTGCCATGTCATGTTTTAACAAGTAGTCAACCTCCTCTTTCATTAACTCCCGTTTTCTTACGTTTACTCGATAGGGATGTTGGCGAATAGGAGATGTACTGCCAACATCGACGTCATGCGCCAAAACAGACGTGCTCTTAGGAACATCTTGGAACACTGTAAGAAAAGACTGTATTAGAGAGACTAGATCATCTCTTTGACTGTCATCCAAATGTTCCATCAATGAAGGTAAGTTTTGTAGCATCTCTGAATTATTAAGACGCTTACTCTGTTGTAATGAGTGACGCAATTCCAAACCATCATTATTGTTCTCCTCTAGGTCCACAGTAGGCACAGGCACCACCAACGCCATGCTGGATCCCTCAGACTGAACCGGAACACTAGAGGGGTTATCGGAAGAATTACGCACATGATATGCTTTAAGCATGTTAACATGACACAAACGAGAGGAGTGCCTGCGATCTGGTGTATTGATAATGTAGTTAGTATCACTGACTTTGCGTTCCACAACATACGGTCCAGAAAACCTAGCAGACAGTGATGAACCTGGGATGGGTAATAAAACCAGCACTTGATCCCCTGGCAAAAACGCACGGTCTTTTGCTTGTTTATCATACTGTTTTTTCATACGTGACTGAGAGGAAGAGAGAGATTCCTGGGCTAGCATGCAAGCAGCATGCAACCTCTCCCGCATCTGACTAACAAAGTCTAACACATTCTTAGGGGCGCTACTGGGCCCACCAAATAGAACACTCTCCTTTAACACTTTTAACGGACCCCTAGGAGTGTGTCCGAACACGAGGTCAGCAGGGCTGAACCCTAATGATTCCTGCACTGTTTCTCTAACAGCAAACAAAACAAAGGGCACCCCCTGATCCCAATCAGCACCTGTTTCCATACAATATTTTCTCAGCATGGTTTTGAGGGTTTGGTGCCAGCGTTCAAGAGCACCCTGACTTTCTGGGTGGTAAGCGCTGGAAACCTGGTGTGATATGGACAACGTTTTCAATGCAGAAGAAAACAGTTTGGACATGAAATTAGTTCCTTGATCCGTCTGGATCACTCTGGGGAGACCAAAGGTGGAAAAGAACTTGATTAGACTCTTCATAATTGTCTTAGCTGTAATTGTCCGGAGAGGAATAGCCTCCGGGTATCGAGTGGCACTGCACATAATGGTAAGCAGAAACTGGTTACCTGTTCGAGTTTTTGGTAATGGACCTACGCAGTCTATAATCACCCGCTCAAACGGTTCTCCAATCACAGGAATTGGGTGAAGTGGCACACGAGGAATAGGTTGGTTCACTTTTCCTGTAAGTTGGCATACATGACAGGTTTTACAGTATTGCACAATGTCCGATTTTAATCCTGGCCAGAAGAAATATCGGAGGACTCTGTTGTATGTTTTAGTTACCCCTAAATGTCCGGACCGTGCAGGGTTATGAGCCAGTGACAATACTTGCTGTCGTAATGGTGTTGGAACAACTACCTGCCAAACTGTATCCCAATCCTCACCCGTTTTATGTGCAGTCCATTTACGCATTAGAACCCCTGCGTCCACAAGGTAAGCAATCTCCTGTACTTTTGCCTTTTCAAGAGAGACCACAGAAGCAAAGCATTTGTTAAGGCTAACATCCTCTTTTTGACACTCAATCAGCCTCTCTGATGTAATGGGTGACAACACATCACCTAACTGGAGAGCGACTCTGCATCCCCCTTTCTCAGACTTCACAGAAGGTGACCCTTCTGGTTTAAACTCTACATCTACAGTTTCAACCCGTTCAAAAATAGTATCAGACAAATTCACTGTATCCCCCTGTATGCGAGCCTGTGCCCTTGTTAAAACACATGCAGGGAACACTTGAGGGTATTTTTGGACTAGGCCAATGTCAGAAACATTAGATTGGGGTCTGTCTGTTACTTCTAGTACTGGAGACACCTTACCCCCAGCAATGTCATTTCCTAGCAATAGTGTTACCCCTTTCACTGCTAGCGTAGGCACCACGCCAACACGGAACCGACCTGAAACCAAATCAGAATGCAAGTGAACCCAGTGTAAAGGCACAGAAATTGGGTTGGCTTCAATACCGCACAAAAGTATATGTGAACCACAGTATGTCTGTTCAGACCATGGCAACACATCTGTAAGAATAACTGACTGAGCCGCACCAGTGTCACGTAAGATTTTAATTTCCCTCTGGTCTTCAGTTTTCCCTGTGCATGAAACACTCCCTACAGACATAAATGGAGTAAACACCACATCAGGTTTTCCCGAAAGGACCGTGCTGGCACTTCTAGCGTCCTGGTAATAAACAGACTGAGTTAAACCAACACTCTTACGAGCAGGCGGAGGTGATTTAGGCTTGTTCTTTAGTAAGAAACAATCTGAGATTAAATGACCTTTCCGGTGGCAATAAAAACATTCCCTGTCGTCTTTTCGAGGAACAGTAGAAGGGTATGAAGAACGTGATGCACCAGCCGCTGGTGAAGCGGATGTCCTGCTCTGACTGGATGCTGTGAACATAGTTTTATGCGTTAAAGCATATTCATCGGCCAGGACGGCTGCCTGACCCAATGTCGCCACCTTGTTTTCACTAAGATGCATCACGATTCTTTCAGGTAAATTGTTCTTAAAATCCTCCAACAATATCTGATTTCTCAAAGCCTCATAAGTAGATGTTTTATTAGCTGCACACCAACGGTCAAACAAGGACTCTTTGTCCCTGGCAAACTCAACAAATGTTTTACTACCGCTTTTCTTATAATTTCTGAATCGCTGTCTATAAGCCTCTGGTACCAGCTCATAGGCACGCAGCACGGTAGCTTTAACCACATCATAATGTAAACTATCCTCTACAGAGAGAGAGGCCACAACCTCCTGGGCCTTCCCAGTTAGCTTACATTGAAGGAGTACTGGCCAGACGTCTTTTGGCCACTGTAGGGCAGCAGCTACCCGCTCAAAGGCAGAAAAGTAGGAGTCTACCTCAGACTCCCGGAATGGAGGAACCACCGCAATGTTCCTCCCTACATCAAAATTACCTGGTTTGCCAACTGTGTGAGGAGTCACCCCTGCCTCAAGTTCCATGCGCCGAATAATAACTCGAGCTTCCTTGTCGGCCTCTATTTTTCGAATTTCTATTTCATACCTCCTTTTGTCTTCCTTATCTCTTTGATCTGCTTCCAGACGGGCCGTTTTCAGTTTCAGCCGAGCGACCTCTACAGACTCTGGAGACACAGGAGACAACGGGTCATACCTTGGCAGAGTTCGAGGCACCGGAGCTTCTCCATCTCCCAGAACACCCTTCGACCGTGCAGGCGAGGGATTCTCTAAGGCGCCCTCGTCCTCAGTTTCATCCTCGGTTTCCACATCCTCCACAGCCATAACTCCTACCCTTGACAGACTCAACAAATGGTTTTTAATCACCAATACTAAATTTGCTTTACGAGCCTGTCTATCCACTGTAAGATTGTAATAGTCCGCTAGTGCTAACAAATCCACCTTAGATAGGTTAACCAATGAACCCAAGGAGGGCTCTGCAATAAAGCCTGCCACATCTGAAGTAGCCGCCATGCTCACCTCTCATCCAGTATAATACGGAGATACTCAGTACACAACGAACACTACAAACTACAAATACTAAGAAACTACAGGACAGCAACGACTGCTATGCAAAACTTCTAGGCCCTTCTCACACCCCAACACCACACCCCAATCACTGAGCACCGGGTGGTCCGAGCAGTGGGGTGCCAAGATCCCGGATGAGCCCCCAATTGTTACGTTCTAGCTCCTGAAAGGAGG
The DNA here is from genome assembly GCF_947034865.1 of Barbatula barbatula. NCBI lineage: Eukaryota > Metazoa > Chordata > Actinopteri > Cypriniformes > Nemacheilidae > Barbatula > Barbatula barbatula. The sequence continues at coordinate 28,010,526 of NC_136764.1, forward strand.
GGAACCTGACAATCCACTACTCGGGCCCACCAGTGCCAGTAAAGGAGGTATGGAGTCGCAGTTGGAGAAAAGGACACAAACACCAAATACCATATATATATATAAAAACAAGCTTTTATTTAGCCACAGTAAATGGTGTAAAGGATAAACAATAATAATTAACTTGGAAGAGGGGAGGGCTGGACGGACCAAAGTAAAGAAATGAACAAAAGAAACCCCCACCCCTAACCTATACTAACCCCCAAAATAAAATACAATAATCCCTATCTGGCACACGATCAAGGCGCCCTAACCGAACTTACAGCTGGTGGTCCGTCCAGGTCTAGCTGGTGTTTCTAGACAGAGACATATTCCTACGGGTGATGTATACCCCGGGGTAGCTCTAAATCTACTCCCCAACTCCCTAAGAACAACAAAGAAAATAATATTAATTATTAAGAATAACAAGGAAAAGAATAAGAATTAGCACAAATTATTAGGAGCCACAATAATGCAAATGCTCCCTCTTGCTGCTACAAATTCCAAAATGGAACACAAATTAACTTTAATCACACCCAAACAAAGGTTTACAAACTATTATCACATGTTTGTATCAGTGTCAGAAAAGTTTTCTAAAGACCTCCACACAGTGTACAAACCAAACCAAAAGCAGGAACAGAGAGAGAGAACTGAGGAAAAACTGTGTTTTTTTAAAGAGCCCCGCCAGCTGCAGCCACTGACGAGTAGGCGGAGTTCGAGGTCCCAATCAGCCGTTGAACCACCAATCAGCTGCCAGGACAGTCCCAGAAGCCATCTTGCCTGGTAAAATAAACAAACACACACCACAAGCAATACTAGACCTAAAAAGATGACTATAAAACGAACCCAGAACTCTGGGGACGTAACATGCAACAAATGCATCAGTTGTTATTGGAAGTGTCCCTGGTTCCGGTTGATCTAACTAGTGCAGCCTAGATCTTTGAAATACATATATTATGATAATGTAGTGTATGCAAGATTAAAAAGATGCGTCTTTAGTCTAGATTTAAACTGACAGAGTGTGTCCGCCTCCCGGACATTGCAGGGAAGACTGTTCCAAAGTTTAGGCGCTAGATAAGAAAAGGATCTGCCGCCTGCACTTGATTTTGAAATTCTAGGTATTACCAACTGACCTGATGCCTGAGAGCGTAGTGCACGTGATGGACTATAATACGTAAGAAGTTCTCTCAAGTAGTGAGGAGCTAAACCATGCAAGGCTTTATAGGTAATAAGCAAGATTTTAAAATTTATGCGATGCTTTATAGGTAACCAGTGCAAGGTTGACAGAACCAGGCTAATATGCTCATACTTTTTTGTACGTGTAAGAACTCGAGCTGCCGCATTTTGGACCAGTTGGAGTTTTTGTAATAGGCCTGCAGGGCAACCACCTAATAGTGCATTACAGTAATCTAGTCTTGATGTCATAAAGGCATGTATAAGCTTCTCCGCATCTGATGATGACAGCATATGACGTAATTTAGATATATTTTTAAGATGGAAAAACGCAATCTTACAGGTGTTGGCGACCTGGTTCTCAAATGACAGAGTACTATCGAATATAAAGCCAAGATTCTTAGCTGAAGATGAGGGTTTTATGGAACATCCATCAATAGTTAAGCAGTATTCTTGGTTGTTACGTAGGGCGGTTTTCGGTCCGATAAGTAGCACTTCAGTTTTGTCCGAGTTCAGTAATAAAAAATTGCTACTCATCCACTTTTTTATATTGACTATGCATTCCACTATTCGATGGAATTGCTGGGTTTCGTGAGGCTTTGAGGAAATATAAAGTTGCGTATCATCAGCATAGCAGTGAAAGCTTATTCCGTGTCGCTTTATTATATCTCCTAGGGGTAACATGTATAATGCGAAGAGCATAGGCCCTAGTACTGAGCCCTGTGGTACACCGTACTGGACTTGCGATTTGCGTGATACCTCATTGTTTATTTTTACATATTGGAAACGGTCGCATAAATAAGATTTAAGCCATTTCAAAGCTATTTCCTTAATACCGACATCATTTTCAAGTCTATGTAGGAGCATGCTGTGGTCAATGGTGTCGAATGCAGCACTAAGATCTAGCAGCACCAATAAGGAGATACAACCTCGGTCAGACGCCATAAGCAGATCATTTGTAACTCTAATCAGAGCAGTCTCTGTACTGTCATGTGCTCTAAATCCAGACTGGAAATCTTCATTAATCTCATTCCTTTGGAGGAAGGAACATATTTGAGTTGAGACTACTTTTTCCAGAACTTTAGATAAGAAAGGTAGATTCGAAATAGGTCTATAGTTAACTAGTTCTCCAGGGTCCAGATGGGGTTTTTTGACAAGGGGCCTTATAACAGCCACCTTATATGCTTTAGGCATATGTCCTAATGTCAGAGATGAGTTAATAATGCTAAGTAGAGGATCTATAATTTCTGTGAGCATCTCTTTCAGAAGATTTGTAGGTATAGGGTCTAGCATGCATGTAGTCGATTTAGATGATCTAATGATTTTCGATAGTTCATCGTGATCTATAGTAGAACATAATTTCTCCTTAGGGGTGCTGTAGTTAGTCATGTGTTCAGCGGGTTTCGCATCTGGTTGCATAGTTATAATTTTCTCTCGAATATCTTGGATTTTATTTGTGAAATAGTTCATAAAATCATCACTGCTATGCTGGTATACAGCATCAGAAGTCGCTGACGATTTATTTTTGGTTAATTTAGCCACTGTATCAAATAAAACCCTAGGGTTATTTTGGTTTTCTTCTATTAATGATGAAATGTAGGCGGATCGAGACGTTTTAGGGCTTTCCTGTATTTTTTAATACTATCCTTCCAGGCAGTACGAAATACCTCTAATTTAGTCTTCTTAAAGTTGCGCTCCATTTTTCGTGCCGCTTTCTTTAGAGCCTGACTGTGTTCATTTTTCCACGGTGTCGGTCTGTCATTTTTAATCTTCTTTAAGCGCAAGGGAGCAACTATGTCTAGCGTTTCCGAGAAGGTGGCATTAATATTTTCAATGGTAAAGTCAAGATCTTCAACGTTATTACTCATGCTAGAGATTTGAGACAATTCAGGCAAATTATCAAGAAACGCACCTTTTGTAGTCGAAGTTATTGTTCTACAATATTTGTAACTTGGAGTTTGATTTGCCACCATTGGGTATTGAAGCAAGCATGATACCAGATAATGATCTGAGATGTCTTCGCTCTGCTGAAGGATTTTAACATCGACCACGTTTATACCGTAAGACAAAATTAAATCTAAAGTATGATTACGAAGGTGAGTAGGTCCTGACACATGTTGACTAACGCCCATGGAGTTAAGAGTGTCTTTAAAAGCCATTCCTAAAGCATCTGTATCATTATCTACATGAATGTTAAAGTCACCAACAACATGGACTCTGTCTGCAGACAGTACTAGTTCTGATAAGAACCCACCAAATTCTTTAATAAAATCTGTGTGGTGCCCTGGAGGCCTACATACAATAGCCAGAGTAAATTTTAAAGATGTTTTGTCCTTAGTATTAGGTATTGATGCATCAAGTACCATGACTTCAAAAGAATTGTATTTAGGATTAGACTTCTGTGAAATGCTAAAAGAGTTACGGTAAAGTGCAGCAACACCTCCCCCTCTGATTTTAGGCGAGGCTCGTGTGTATAATAGTAATCTTGGGGGACAGACTCATTTAACGCAATATAATCATCTGGCTTTAGCCATGTTTCTGTCAGACAGAGCATGTCTATTTTATGATCTGTTATCATATCATTAACAAAAAGTGCTTTATTAGAGAGAGATCTAATATTTAACAATCCGAGGCGTAACAGTTGATTATCTGTATTATGTTCATGTTTAATCCGGGGGACAGACACAGTCTCTATTTTATGATGTTTGGGAGAAAGTATTATCGCATGTTGTGTATTATGTGTGTTCTGCAACGTGAGACGGCAAGCAGACCGTTGGTTAAGCCATTCTGTCTGCTCCCTGACCGGAAAGAGAGTATATGCCGATCTGCCCACAGTAGGAGACCCGCCGCCTGTTGAAAAGAGCTCCGGAACGGATCCCTCCCTGACGATTGATGTACGAAACCACAGACATGTTGTCGGTGCGAATTAGAACATGTTTCTGCTCCAGCCTTGACTGGAAAGTGTGAAGAGCCTTTAGATCCAAGCGATTTATTTGCCATTTCCTCAGAGACTGTGACCAAAGGCCGGATGCCGGCATGCCCTCGCACACCGCGCCCCATCCCGAGGATGACGCATCCATCGTAATGACTGTGCGTCTTGTCACCAGCCCCAGGGGAATTCCCCGACTGAACATGCTCGGGTCGCTTGGTTGATGGGTCTCAAGTCCAGAATCGGACACAGACCACCATCTCTCTTGGGCACTACAAAATACCGACTGTAAAACCCGCTTTCCCGCTCGTTCGGGGGGACACGCTCGATCGCTCCTTTCGCGAGCAGGCTGTAGATTTCCTGCCTCAACACAGGCACGTTTTGCGCTGACGTAAGCGACGGAACCATACCGCTGAAGTCGGGAGGTCTGCGCCTGAACTGCACGTTTAGTAGCCAAAGAGAGATGCCTGGAATGGCCTTCCACGCGTCCAGAAACAGACATAACAGCCGAATCTGTTTGGGGGTTACCGTCAGCGGACCGTTTAGGGGAGGGCGCTGGCCCAGCGAGGCTAAATGACCTGACGGGAAAATGGCTCGCGAGTGAGAATCCAGCGGGTCTCTCGCCACGGGAGCGTCCGTGGACGAGGGAAGGCTGGTTATAGCTGGGACTAACTGCGGCTTCGCGCTGCACCGTGGCAGGGCAAGGGACGCAGCATTGTGTGGGTGAGGGGGAAAGAGCTCCTGTGTTTTTATTGCATTCACACAAACAACACTTACAACATTGCAATAATCGCCTGCAACCGCGGGGGAAAACTGATGCAAACAGCGGCATTTGGGGGGCGCCGGCACGCTCACGGACTCTCTCTTCCTCTTTTTCACGGACTCTCTCCTCCTCGTGACGGCAGAGGACGGGGGCCCGGAGCCGGGTCGTCACCGCCACCTCGTGGAATGGGTGGACTCACCAGCGGCTTGTTGGCGGTGGTGAGCCACGACCCTATGAGTCCACGAGCGATGTTCCTGCGAGTCCTCGAGACGCGCCGGCAGGTCCGCACAGTGCGCGCAATCAGACTCGCAGAATGCATCCTCCACGTGAGCAAGGCCCAGGCAGGCAATGCAGTGCTCGTGAGTATAAAGATGACAGTATGAAGCCATCGGATGCGGTGAAAGAAGTTTCTAGTTGCGTCTTCAACGATGGCAGCGTGAAAAAGAAGATTCTGAGGAATTGTCGTCACATGCACTGTAATTATACTGTCTAGACTCGTCAGTATTTGCATACTGTGCATGTCTTGCGACAATTGGCCAGTTTTTTTACTGGCGTTATCCTATAGGACTTCAGGAAAAGTGAAAAAGAGGAGGAGTTTCATATGCGGTTCTCCGCAATGTCGAAGTGACCACTCTCGAAAGGGAACATGTATTTGCACCATATGACCCCTTTAATGCATCAATTAAATAGTTTTTGTATGGAAAGGTCACTCTATATGCAAAGTTGCCAGATGTGGGATTCATAGCAAAGCACCAGAGGTATGCCAGAAATCCCACATGTGGTGACGGCTGAGACACCTTGAGCTAAATTCTTCCAAAAGCCACCTGTCAGAAGAAGGAGGATTTGAACCCACACCCGCATGTGGAGACCAAAAATCTCACAAACTGAGAAGGTGAAACACGGTTATTGTTCATATTATATTAACATGGTTAGCCCTACAGGAAGAAATACTAATTATGTCATGATTCTCTTAGTGTAGTGGCAGGATCATGACAGAACCTCATGTTTAATGTGGAGAGAGGCAATTATTATGGTCTTACAGACACTCTCTCTGGTCTCGTCTTTGTTCCCATCCTCTCGTTACCCTCGTTATTGATTAATGCCCTTCACCTGTTTCCTGCCACTACACTAAGAGAAACATGACATGATGCAGCAGAATCATGACAGAAGCCTCTCCTCAAGGAGCAGCAACCGACAATATAACTACAATTCAATACAACAAAAGTGCGAGTGACGTTGAAAAGGCTCAACTTTAAGGTGTAAAACATATTATGTCCACTGCTGGCATGGACCTTTATAAATGGATGACTGATTATCATACTCAATGAAAAATTGAAAAAATCAAAGAAAGAATTGTCCAGGCACATCAATCCGTATTAAAGGTGCATAACAATGTTTTATGTTTAATTTGTATTCATATTTTATTGTATACTAATTGTATTACATTAAATTAAAATTACAAAGCAGTTATTAATTCTTTACGGATGTCTACCGGAAGTTACGTTTTAAAGTTTGTTAATGTTGTTACGTTCACATAAAGTTTAGCTGGATTGAACTGAACTGAGATAACTGCAGATTCTTGCTTAGTTTAAAAAGGCAGTAACCAAAGACAGAAACACAGATCATCAACGCTGCTGTAACTGTAACTGTTATTACTGACTGTATACTTTTATATAATAACAGTTGCAGCAATCCACACCACCTCATCACCCCAAGAAATGCCAGAAACCCCATAAATGGTTGAAACACCTCGAGTTGCATTCCTCCAAAGCCATCTAATATTTACATTTATTCATTTGGCAGACGCTTTTATCCAAAGCGACTTACAAGTAGTTTTATACAGTGGAACATTAATGAAGAGCAATTAGGGGTAAGGTGCCTTGCTCAAGGGCACTTTAGTCATGACCTGCTGGCACTGAGATTAGAACCGGCAACCTTCTGACCACAAGCCCAACCCTCTAACCATTAGGCCACAGCTGACCCCAATAATCCCACTTCTGTTGTGAAAAGACAGAAGCAAAAGTCAAACGTTTCCCAGTAGTATTTTTCTTAGATTAGGTCTGGTTTTCTCTAGGGGCCATTCTATTTTTTTTCGCAAAAGTTCATTATTTTAAATGTAAACGTGCTGGAATAAGGAGCGCACAGCGAGTTGAAAAGATATCAACATAGCATGTTAAAGTAACACTTTGCAGTATGTCTCCAAAATTATTTCAGTGGAACAACAACTCTTAACCAGACAAATTCTAGTCCTGCTGCTACCTGAGCAGCCTCATAGCGGCTACAACCACACTGTAAGTTCTTTGTTCGGGTCGATACACACAGCCCCGCCCATCCCCTGCCTGTGGAAGAGTGCCATATGGATTCCAAACGACCTTTCTGCATTCGCTGATTACATCAGCTTAGTCAAATGCACCTATATTGCAGTGCCTACGGGCAAGCTTAAACAGCGACATTATTTACATCACAGGTAACAGACAATTGTGCTTTTCAACCACATGGGGGAACCCATGAGCAAAAGTTCTAAAGTGTTGCTTTAAGATGCTAAATTTTAACGCAGCTTAGACTGCTTTGCCATTACGACATCACAAGGTGTTAATTTAAGGTGAAGGTCCACAATAGTTCTCGGGGTCAGCTAGGGGTCAATGGGGTCAGTTGTGGCCTAGTGGTTAGAGCTTTGGGCTTTTTGAACACTTTTTACCCCATGTGATGTCTAGCAGGTTTTTGCATATTTCTGCATTCCCTTGCCACTTTTGCAGTGATTTTACTTTTTACTATGTACTTTTATCATGAAAACATACATCATATGTATTATTTATCTAAACAATTGAAGCCCACTACCGACCACACATATTTTTACACTTATCAAAATAACCAAGTCTCAAGGGAATTCATGACATTGTCAAGAACTGTAATCCATTAGTTCGTAGACACACATTTTCCCCTTTTTTCGTGTCACCCAGAACAACCTTTAGCCTTTCATGTGTATAGATACATATCAACCCAATCTGATGGAAATAAATACCAATTTTACCAAGTGGCTCATTCATGTTAGTTCCAATTTCCTGGAATTTCGATTTCATTTGTATGTTTTATGATGATTTGACTCTGCCCCTGCGATGTAAGGTTTAGGGGCGGGGTTAGGGGAGCCATTTATTATTGCTTTGCTACCTCATGAAACTAACTTTGTAGCTAAATTAGCCTTTGTGGCTGTGGGTTTGGGGTGAGGTAAGGTGTTGGTTAGCCACCAACTAAAATATGTACGACTTCTTTTGATATCAGGTTATAAATATATAAATGTACATACAAGTCATGCTGTGTGACATGAAAAACCATGCTGAACATTATAATGTGCATGTGCATGTGAAATCAGCCTTAAAATGTAGATATGTGTTTTTCTTTTCTGTTACAAAAGCATGTAGCACCGTTGACTTTACACACAACATTACAATATTACATTATTATACAATATTAACATAAATTTAAATACATTGAAAGTCCAATACATGAAACAGCCGTTCAGTAAAAAGATTTTTACAATTTCATGATTACAATCAGCTAAATATACACTGTAAATTACTGACTTTGGTCAAAGGAAAAATTGTAATATTAAAAAGCCACAAAACTACCACAAACTTAAGCTTGGTTGCTTCTGCAAGCAAATTTCAACAATTAAAGGACCATATTTCCGTTTTATTTTCACCCGACCTAAGTATTGACTGGTTTAGCTTTTTGAAATACCTTGTACAACAACTCAATTTTGTAAACTTTGTAAACACACAGCTGTGGAACTATGACCTCCATCCAGTATGCAAACCTGCTCTGTGGTTTCTAAAAACTGCGAAAAAACAAAATTTCATTCACATGCAGTTTCAAATGATCAACAACGCTAAGGCTTTATAACATTCAAAACACACTTGCGTTTTCACACTGGTTTGTATTTTCTGATGGTCTTAATGGCAGCACAACAGAACATGAGTGGAGTTCTTCATTGCAATAAATGTTCAGGTGCCTTTTTAATCCTGCTGTGAAAGACTTTTAACTACAATGATCACATGGCCTTTTCAGAGTGCATTCTAAGATGTTTTTTAAGATGTGACGGCCGAGGGAAACTCTGGTCACACTGAGAACATCGGTGTAATTTATTTTGTGAATGTATTTTCATATGCCTTCTTAGGTTACTTGGTAGTTCAAATATCTTTCCACACAGATTGCACCTGAAGGGGTTCTCTGCAGTGTGAGTTTCTGTATGATCATTTAGTCGTTTTCTGTGTGTGAAACTCATTCCACACTGTTGGCATGTGTAGGGCTTCTCTCCGGTGTGAATTCGTATGTGCTCCTTCAGATGTCCTTTCTGGGTGAAACTCTTCTCACACTGTGGGCAGGCAAAAGGCTTTTCTCCGGTGTGAATTCTTGTGTGTTCCTTGAGATGTTCCTTTTGGGTGAAACTCTTTCCACACTGATGGCATGTGTAAGGCTTCTCTCCGGTGTGAATTCTTATGTGCTCCTTAAGATGTCCTTTCTGTGTGAAACTTTTTCCACACTGAGGACAGGCAAAGGGCTTCTCTCCAGTGTGAATTTTCATATGATCCTTAAGATTTCCTTTGCATGTAAAACTCTTCCGACACTCAGGGCAAATGAAAGAATTTTTGGCTTCTGTCTGAGGTCGTATTGGTGATAAATCCTTTTTATTCTGTGCGCTATTACAATCATTTTCTCCAGTTATGAAATCATGGGGTTTCTGATGTTTCTCCTCCACTTCTTTTAGTTTTTCGCCTTCCTCTTTCATTTCAATGAGCTCTGTAATAAACAAATTAAAAAATATATTAAATGGGGGACTGCTGTAAAATTAACGGACAACAACTTTTCCAATATACCTCCAATTTATACATCTCCACAATATAAGTTCATCTTTACCAACAGCATCTGCAGTCTATTGTCAACTTCAAAATGTACACAATGTTTCAATAGCACACTCACAAGATTAAATTTAAGCATCAAGCTAAGACTAGTGTGAAAATACCTTGAGTGCACTCCCACCCAGTCACTTTTACGAAAATGCAGATGTGTGAATCTAAATATCTAAGCAAAGTTAAATGCAATATTTAACTGTTACAACCAGGTGAAGACACCCAGTAACTTTTGCACAATATGTACACACATACCAAAAAGAGATGTGATATAACTATTCACAAAGTACTGTTTGCATTAAATCACGGCTTAAGGGGTTGCAGGCACTCCGGGTCGTGCCTAACAAACACCTCAGTCCTGATTTATTGACGCTAAAGCACAGCCTCTCATCTGTTATTGCTTACACAAGCATATAGCACTTAAATTATAAAACTATTTACATACCAATCCCAATTCATAACTGTGTTAATTTAAACCTAGAAAATAAAAAGTAAGACACACACTAACCTCTTTCATTCATTGCAGTGCATGTCACTTCTTAAAGGTCCAGTGTGTAATTTTTAGGAGGATCTATTGACCGAAATGCAATATAATATACATAACTACGTCTTCAAGTGTGTTTAAAGACCTTACACAAATGAAGTGTTATGTTTTTACTACCATGCAATGTGCAATTCCCATCTAAATGCATTGCATGTCCCCTTACATGGAGTGGGGTTTATGCACACGGAGCGATGACGTATGTCCGCAAAAATCTCAGTAAGCTCTGATACATCCGGCATACGTAGCACGTCCATATCAAGCAATATCATTTTTCACTCTATCGCTTCAAGATGCACATATGATTATGGTCAACGACATGAGTCAAATTATCCAAACCCTTCATCATACATCTGCAAACAAACACGAGAAGCGCTTTCTGGCTATCCGTTTCAACATTCACAAAGATGAGAAAAGCTAAGTACACGTACTTAACTGAGGAATGATCACAAAGACATAAAGCAATGTTCAGGCGAAGTGTTTACAGTTCGTTGAAAGTTTTCTTTTATCACTTGATAAAAAATAACCTCAGCGCAATGAGAGCGGAAGTGGCTAAACTGGCTGAGATTTTAGCAGAAGTACGTCATCACCCCGTATGCATACTCCATTCGCTCATTTTCTATTGTATGCTCATATGCATTAGAGCGCTGACACGCGATCGATTAGAGAAACCCCGGTAATTACATCACCTTAACACTCCACGTAATAATACGGCATTTTATTACGTGGAGTGTTAAGGTGAACACATAATTATGCCAATTTAACAATGTGAACCGATGCGAGATTTGTAAGGAGTGAATATTGCGCTGTGAGCATTTATCGTAAGCATAACAATAACACAGAAATATTATTACAGTATAACAATAATTATTCAAGCTACGCTCGTTTTTTTATTATTCAATCAGCATTGCTTTTTGGGGCATTAATGTTTACATTTAAAAATCGTGTAAAGTTGTTAACGTTTTATAGTTTAAATATACCTTAAATTACATTGCGTTACTACTTTCCTCTGGCGAGCAGCGGCGCAGCTTTTACGACACCAGAGCAGTTACTAGAGGAAGCTAGCAAAATAAAAGTCTTAAAAGTTTTATTCAAAAACAAAGCAAATGTACTTCATAAATAAAATGACTCCGGAAGCGTAATAGCTGATTAATATCTGGCATTTGTAGTTTTAGTGCCACTTACTTTGCTGACAGTATTGAACTAGGCCTACATTTTATGGAAATTAGATTATGGCTTTGGCATACTTAAACAATTAATTGTAACAAAGATTCACTTACTGTAACTTTTGTAATGCTCCTTTAAGCATTTTACTCCCTTTGCAAGTTTATTTAGTGTGTGATGTTGCTGTTTGACTAAACATCTGCAAACTCACATAACAATGTATGTTTGACACATGCATATAAACAGGTAAATATCATAGGCCTGTGTCAAACTCTGTTGTGACACCTCCGCAAATAGCTGGAGGTGCTGTAACCATGACATCATCCATGTGCATAATCAGCGCCTAGCGTGCAAATTGAAAACTACATCAAATCCTATCGACCTTAAAAGGACTTTTATTTTGATTGTCTAAAGACATGTTATGATGCAATACCCTTGCGACGCTTTCCATCGTGTGTTGTGGGTCGGTTATGGACTTGTGTTTATCGCTCCAACTAAGCAATTTTCTAGATTTAGATTCAATGTGGATTCAAACATTTGTCAAATTTGTAACAATGACATTGAAATGGTTGAACTTTTATTTTTTAAATGTACTTTGGTTCGTTTATTTCTGAATGAGAAATTTAGTTGGATAAAAACAAAAATGACATATGTTCATCTTTTGAATGAATTTTTGGTTCTTAAAACTTTAGATTTTCTGTATGCTGCTGTAAATTGTCTCAGTATTTTAGTTATATCATGTTGTATAATTATGCATCTTAGTCTGCAATTACTTTTCCCCAAATGTTTACCCTGTATTTGTTATTTTTCAAAAGCATTAAAAAAAATAAAAACTTGTGTTTATCCCCAATTCATCAGGTAATGTGTATAAAACAGTGCAAACGTTTTTAAGTGTATAATAACAAATTTAAGATTTAAATCCTTTTTAGTGTTGCTAAAAAAAATTACACGATTACAAACTGTTTTTCCAGTTCTAACACCGTGTCTCCACCGGCATGGATCGGCACAGGGTGGAACGATTAAGCAACGAGAACGATTTGACGTAATGGTGTAAAAGCACTCTGTGTTATGATATGAAATGATAAATCATTCTAGTTTCAGTGTACCTTTAGATTACGTTTTAGAGCTTTTTTCTTCCCAAACGTTGTTTATTACTTACCTTTTGCCATTCCACGTCTGTATGCCTTATGAAATTCCCCATGAAATTTGGTTGATCCATCCTGTTTACTCCAATTAAAGAAGCAGTTTGCCTTCAAAATGAACATTCTGTCATCATTTACTCACCCTCTTGTCATTTCAAACCTGTATGGCTTTCTTTTTTCTGCAGAACACAAAAGAAGATATTTAGTAAAATATTGGTAACAGAAAAGCACAGCCCCCCATTCACTTCAATTGTAACCAATGCAAGTGAATGGGGGGCTGTGTTAGCAACACTCTTTAAAATTTTTCTTTTTTGATCTGTGAAAGAAAGAAAGTCATATAGGTTTGAAACTACAAGAGGAAGACTAAATGATGACAGAATTTTCAATCTGAATGTGAACTACTCCTTTAAACCATCCAAGTCTATCGACAAAAAAGTTATGCTGTTTTTGTAATCTTTAATCAAAATCTTATATTGTACTTCTTGAAAGAACGACCACCACTCCAGAACAAATGATGTCAGTTTGACGGCTTGGGCAGAACATCAGTTCCGTTTGCTGACAGCTCCATTTCTGAATTAAATGCCTACTGTAAGATTCAGTGACAAAACTAAGCCATCTCCTAATTTTCTCATTTAGAATTCCATATATCATAAGAAATATGACAAAATACTAAAATAGATTGAAACTTCCCAAAGTCTCTCATTTGACCCACATATATTCATTATGGGTCTTTTCTATTTTGTTTATTTGATTTTTCCAGATGTGGTCCTCCCTGCTACTGGACAGCCTTGACTTACACATGAATTCAGCCACTCTTACACAAAGTGAAAGCTATGCCATCAAACAAAAAGTAATAACGCCATCTTTAAAACCAAATTCTACAGGATATACGGTTAAAGATGGAGTTTATTAAGCAGGAGAATGATGAAGACATGCGTGATGAGTTGATTGAGTTTTTCAAAAATGACTGCTATGAAAGATTAACAAACAGCTTGTGCAGATTTAGAGTAGATAGTTATTTATTTATTTTTTATTGTCGATTTACATACTGCTATTTTCACATCGGCATATTTGCAAGTGTGTTAAAACACAGAACACACACTGGAGAAAACCCCTCCTTATGCCTTACATATGGAAAAGATTTCACATCTAAATGTAATCTTGCGAGGCATAGAAATTCACACTTGGGCCTGAAAACATTCAGGGGTTTTTGGTTAAAGGTGGGGTTAGCATCTTTTAAAGTCAAGTTTATTTATATAGAAATTTTCATTGTAACAAAACAACTGTACAAGAAAACATATTGACTATAAGCAAAACATAAAAGGTTATGCAAGTCAAAACAAAAGGGGTGAAAACACAGAACTACAGATTCAGCCACACCCACACACAACACGCACAAACGCACAGACAGACACGCACAGCAGCCATCACCTAGAACCACACACCAAAGATAAGGAGAGAGAAACAGGTCAAATATCAAACAGATTATAAATTCCTATATGCAGTGTTATATGCAGATGATGTATGCAGAAACCAGGCCTAACCAGGGTATTCCATTTCCCCTCTGGCAAAAGCTGCAGCCTCTGCACAAGCTCGACAGTGCTTGCATAACAAGGCAAAATAAATAGAATTTTAGATTTAAGATTTTAATAAAAAATCTAAAAGCGGCTGAAATTTTATAGTGAAGATGTGTCAAGTCGCCGCAGCCTTCTTTATCCAGCTCTATAATCTCAGTTTTTGTCAGGTCTGGGCAGGGACTGCGTCCTGCCGCTCTGGTAACCTTGGAACAATGACACAAGACTGGTTGAGAGTAGAGTACTGTTCTGCACTCTTTGATGAAACAAATGCATCAGTTGCTATTGAAAGTGGTCCTGGATCTGGTTGTAACTAGTTGTAGCTAGTCCAGCCTTAACCAAATCTCTTTCAATCAAATACGCTTTAGAAAACTGTGTAAGGCCGATTGTTGTTGATTGACTGATTGATGTTGACAGATGGAAAGTAAGCAAGCCCAGGCATTAGAGCGATGTCTTCTTAATAACATAAAAGTAATGCGTCTGTGTATTTTACGTGTAAAAAAAAGAAATCAGTCCAAATCCGAATTTTGTGCATTTCTGATTGAAATCCAATCCTATATGAAATGTGATTTTTGCAAATCTGTTTAAAACTACATTCATGTGGTTTGAAATCTTATTCAAATCGCATTTCTGGAAAACAGTTTCAGTCTGACCGCTTAGATTAGATACGAGTAGTTTTTGTCTTACATTATACTCACGCCACATAGAACCTAAGTCAGATGTAAACAAAAACAAGAACACCACGAGACACAAAAACTAGATCTGGACAGTTGTTATGAACAGTTTCAGAAATCAGTAATTTCAATTAAATTTCAATTGGATGTGCACAAGATCTGATTTGGGTTACAGTCTGAACAGATTAGCTTTAGCATGTAACATTCAAGTTAAGTTTTGTAAACGTTTTTGTAACTGTCCAAACTGAGCCATCGATGGAGAAGGGTCTGGGTTAGAGCGGTGACCAAGAAGCTGATCATCACTCTGGTTGAGCTCCATGATAATGTATGGAGATGGAAGAAATTTACAGATCACTGCAACACTCCACCAATCTGGGCTTTATGGTCAGACTAAAGCCTTTGCTCATTGAAGAACTTGAAATATGCAAAAACATACCTTTCAACAAATCTTTCAAACTCTCAGAAACAAGATTCTCTGATGAATGCTCTGATGAATCTCAAAAATGAAATAGGATGAATACTTTTGCATGGCACTGTAAAAAACATTTCTT
The DNA here is from genome assembly GCF_947034865.1 of Barbatula barbatula. Lineage (NCBI taxonomy): Eukaryota > Metazoa > Chordata > Actinopteri > Cypriniformes > Nemacheilidae > Barbatula > Barbatula barbatula. The sequence continues at coordinate 28,025,962 of NC_136764.1, forward strand.
GTTTCATTATTTTTATTTAAGTTTTTCAGTTTTTATATTTGTGAATGGTAACAAATGAAACAGCAGACCTCGCATATCACTTACGTGCCCTGAACACTTTAAAGCCTCTGTAATACACACTCAGGAACAATTGTGGTCTTGAAGTGATAGTTCACTTAAAAATAGAAATACTGTCATCATGCTCTTGTCAAAGCTGTTTGACTTTCTACCTTACGCAGAACAAAAAAAAGATGATGTTTAGAAAAAGTTGTTAACTGTCATCCAATCACTTGCATTGGTTTTGTTTCTTCATAATCTCTTCTTTTGTGTTCTTCATTAGGAGGAAAATCATAAAGGTTTGACATGTCAAGAGGGTGTGTGCATGGTGACAGACTTTTCCTATTTGGGTGAACTTTTTCTTTAAATTCTTTAGGGATTACAGTAATTAAATTACATAATTTAATATATAATGTTAACTTATACCATTTTATATTTAAAAAATGTACATTTGCACCGCATGTGCTAGCTCACACGATCCTCTTATTCATATTAATATGACTACAATGTGAAAATGTATGTTTTAATAAATATACAGCTATCAAACATGCGTTTGCTCAGGTTTAAAAAAAAAAAAAAACTTGCTTGACCCAAATTATTTTCAAGTTAAATTTTTCTTGATCCACCGATGTGTTTTTGCACATGCTTGACACAGTTCTCACTGTAGAAATGGTCCGGCAGAGTCACTCACATCATCATCATCTATTGTAGCATCGGGATCTGTGTTATTTAGAAGATCCACTAATAGAGATATAAGCTGACTGTCTATCCAGTTGTTTTCTGTTGAGTTTGATTTGAGTTCAGAAGGTCGAAGTTTCCGCTGGATCATGGCCTGCAGGGAAGTGCGTAGATCCCACAGCAACTTCCAAGTGTGAGGAGAAAGCTGCCAGCGAATGAGTGCGTGACCCGATAATGCCACCTCTACGTGATCTCCCACAACTGACAGTCAACAAATAGATGTATAAGTGCACGTTGTCATTTCCACTGTGTCTATAAAGCTTTTAAAAAACTGTTTTCATTTCAAGTTCTGTGTGATACTGCTTTACCTTTCTCAATGAGGTCACAGTCTGTGAGAAGCAGCAAAGCTAGTGGGTGAACCACAGAAGAGTCTCTAATGAAGACCTGTCCGTTGGATTTCACGGCAGAGAAGAATGTGAGCCAGCGACTCGAGAGCTGCTTCTCTCCCCTGCGTAAGAGGCACAACAGATGAGCACGTTCCATTAAACACATTAAACATTCGTTATGTAACAAACTGAAAGTAGAAAAGCATTTACTCATGTTAAAAATCAAAAGATGATGATTATGAATGAATATCTTCAGATGGTGTGATTTTAGATCATTTTTAATTGGCTCTTTAAACACATCTGTTTACTCTGTTATTCTCTGTCGATATTATTTTCATTGCTCTATGTGCAGCACTTTTGTATACATTGGTTGTATTATAAATGTGCTTCATAAATTAAGTAAACAAACAAGGTTCATGTTCATATTCATGACACATTTTATTACCTCAATTGTTACTATTACTACTGATATATGAACGTTTCAACTTTCTGACCTGTTGACAGAGGAGCGGTGTAGTAGCACAGGGCCACTTTCTGTGCGAAAGGAAAGATTTTCTGGACGAAATCTTCCCCCTTTGGTCACTGTGCCTCTTTTCACCTGGTGAAGTTTACACACAAATCATTTCATCATGAAATGGGCTGATAAAGAACCCGTAACAGAAAACAAGCTTACATTTGATGTTTTTCAAAATATTGTCACATTAGAATTATAAGGTTCTATTAGACATGTTCATCAAAATTCACAAATTCTTATTCTTTGACAGCTTATTTACGGCATGTGATGATTTTAACTTTTCATTTCACACAAAGTCCTTAAAAAACTAGTCGAACTCTAACTTGGTTCTATTTGTGAGTTCATCAGCACTTTCTAGCCAGCTTCCTTTGATCCCTATTTCAAGAACCTTATAATTCAAAGCAGAAAGTTTATTTTTAATTTTATTAGAAGGTTCTGTGTGCATTTACCCGTTCCAAAAATCTCCATTTACAATTATGAGAGGATTTTTATATTGTACATTTAGAATACATTTGGGGCTTTGTCTTTTTCATGTCTTAAAGAGGCTGTGAAAGTTCCACATACCATTTTTCTAAATACGAAATACAAAAACTTTGAAGCTCAAGATGTAAAAAAACCTCTTAGAATGCAATTAGAACCTTTTAATTCCTAGATGACGATAAGTTCAATTCACACACTTAGTTCATTTTTTTTAAATCTATCACAGGGAAATCTGTATTATGATTGAATGAGGAGACAAGCCTGTATTATAATTGTATTAACTATCTGCCATTAAAACACATACAGCAGTGGAGAAAATAAGAGACCATTCAAATGGTATAATGGTCATATTTATAGGTATGTGTTGAGATAAAATTATGATTTTGTTTGATTCTGTGAACTACCAATGCAATTTCTCCCAAATTTAAAATATTATTTGCAGAAAATGTGGAGAAATGGGTCAAAATAATAGAAAAGATGCATTTCTGCATTTCTTCAAACCTTGAATACTGCAAAAGAAAACAAGTTCAGATTCACGTTGTACATGCATTTAGGAAAGGTTCAAAATCATTTTTTATGTAATTTTCTCACAGTTTTCATGTGTCTTTATGCTGTGAGTCTTTCACATTGCTGTTGGATGACTTTATGTCACTCTTTTTGTAGAAATTGAACATGCACTGGACTGGAAATGACACAATACATCTCACAATAAAGCTGATTACATGAGAATTTGGAATGGTCTCCTATTTTTTCCACAGCTGCATATATGCATGTCGATATACATTTACTATTACAAGCAACCACCTTTAAAAAAACATCACCAAACCTAACTCCATCACTAGTGGTAGGCTACGTCACCCTAAAATGCAGTGTAACCCGTTTTATACATATTGCCAATGAACTTACTGGCTTTATTGTCACATAGTGTATCGGTTTTCTTTTCTGTCATCTAAAACAAACTCAAAGGGAACAGATATTTTGTGCATTATAATGTGACTTGCTATGGTATGTTTGTGGCACCTGTATGAGATGAGGATAAAAGCCTGCGAAGAGCACTGCTTTAAGGAGTTGTTCCTGGTGACTGTTCTGGTTGAGACGCGAAGACAAACGCAGACATTCAGCAGTATGATCCACCAGTCCAGCTTCAGCCAGGTTCTCACTGAACTGATGCATCAGGCCTGTTCAAGATACACAAGAAAATTCAGGCCAAGTCTCAATTTTCACTATAGACAGAACCGAGGTAAGAAAAAAAGAGAGCATCAAACTACTTGCGTATCTTAACATATATGTTAATGTAGGACAGGTACATTTAAAGGTAAAGTTTAGAGATTCGTTAGAACAACGTTGAGCTTGTGTAGCCTGTAGCCAAGTGGACAGCGTTCCAGACGGGTGACAATTCTGCAGGCCCTATTTATTATACGGGTATCTTACCCTGTATAAATCGCAGACTGCCTCCAGACAGTGTGTATTTGTCTAAATACTCCTGTTTGCCTGCTTTGTTATGCTGGTCTTTCCAGCTTTGAACAACATGACTGAAGACCAGATAATCACTGCAGCTGGAACCACTTAACTCTTTCTTGGCCTGCAGAGTTGGACATTAAAAAAAAAACACAGAAAAAATATTAATGCGCTGTTGGGTTTCAAAAGGTAGGAAGGTTTTTGGTGAATTTGTCTCTCTGACCCTGTAGACGAGGGCCCGGTTCTGCATGCTGTTATAGAAAGGATCTCGAGTCAGGCAGGCTGCCACTGTCAACATGGGGAGAACACAAGAGAACAGAGCTGAGAGAACCAAAACTTTTCCCAATTGCGGGTCACATGACATGCAGGCCACCCGCTCTCCCAGCGGAGTCAGATTCTCCAAACTATCCAGTACACCTAATTGAAGAATACAAGAGAAGGTGTGTGAGAACACTGATCCGCTAAAAGAAACACCTGGAGCATCGTCGCAGAATTTTTTTCAGCTCTTAAAACACACATATATACCCTTAAAAGGTAAAGAATGCATTGCTGTTTGCTGACAATGAATGTACGAATCCTAATCATCAATCAATTGACCAATCAATTTACAAGTATTCCATATTATATTTACCAAAAATACAAATGACAAAATCTTACCAAAATCCATCAAGGTCTTTATAGCAACTTTCACTGCCTGTTGGTCTGGACAGTCAAGGACCTGTGACAGGAAGTCCAGAGCCTGTGTAAGGAGTATCATTCAGAAAGAAAGAGTTAGTAACAAGTCAGTAACAAGTTATAACAATGTAAAAAATATATAAATGTCTGTTGTGTTACTTGTAATGCCAAAAACTTTGAAAATGAAATTTCAAGTCTGCAAAAAAGTAATCACACTGACATAGAAAGCTTTGGAAATGTATTCACTTTGCTTTCCGGGCAGTGAATTTTGGCCTGAATCACCACGCTCTCCAAAGGGGTGCGTAGGATTTCAGGGATGGGGAACATGGTCAAGGTGTCCAGGTGTTTTCGTGGGAAGAGGTGGTAGGCATGTCCGGGTTGGCACCTCCCTGCCCTTCCTCTTCGCTGGGTAACATTTGCACGTGAGATCCAGACCGTGTTTAAACCGGAGACCTGAGAATACATCACAATTATCACCATGGTCATTTCCTCACTAACAGGTTTGTTAGGATAAGTAACATCACATTTGAATGAGGTACCTTGGTTTTGGGGTCATAGTTCTGTTCTTTCTGTGAGCCCACATCCACCACATGTACTATATCATCGATAGTGATAGAACTCTCAGCAATGTTGGTTGCCAGGACAATTTTGCGCTGACCGTATGGAGGTCGATGGAACACTGCTTGCTGGTCTGCAACAGCCATGCTGGAGTGTACTGGAACAGAACAGGTCAAATGAGCCCTCAAAATGACTGACATGTAGACAGAGTGGTTGGGCTACACCTATTAATCCTCTGACATTTGGCCATTTCTACGTTATTGGTAGACAACAGTGTCCATCTACCTGTATTAACAGAAGCGCTGGCTCTCAAATACTCCAGTGAATTGATTAATTGATATTTTGGCACAATATTTAATTTAATAGATCATTATTTGTGATTCACAATTTTACAGTACATCTCACACGTCATCCCTAAATAAAGGTTTACTGTACACGCCTCTCTAGAGCTGTGGTTCTTAAACTGGGGGCTCAAAGATGGATCCTGGTAGGGTATGAAACATCAGAAAAATACTGGTCACCAGCTAATTTGCTTGGCATCATTTGGAACAGTCCCAATACCTTTTTTTAACTTTTTTACCAAGAAACTAAAACTAAATTAAGTGGGTTTACTTACGAGGCAAAATCATCAGCGACCCTGATCTGTAAGCTGCTTTTTCTTCCAATTTCTGCTGTACAGCTTTAATCTCTTGCCATCCCGGTAGGAAACACAACACAGCACCTAGATTGAATCAAGAGCAAGTCAGTAGGCACTACAAGCAGGAGAAAACCCTTAATGCAAAAACTTTTAAATCATTTATACAGCACTCAAGATGTTTTGCAATAATCAAATTGGTACTTGCATCGTAGCACCCTTCATTTACTGAACACCAGTACAAACTTACAGAGATATGTGTACAGAATCATTTTTGTACAGAACATATCAGTAATCTGTTCCAATATCAGTTAAGAAAAAGGGATTTTTTAATGTTAATGTTATGATGTTATCGTTCCCATAACCACAGCTAATTCTCTTATAAATCAGTTTATATCGGTTTTTCAATAGGGGTAACTGGTATATTAAATGACGAAATAAATTGTAAGTGAGCCATTAATAAATGTTTCTTGTTGAAAACCTGATCTACTTGAAGCAAACCATTATTGAACTACTGATAAAAAATCAGTAGGTTATATTTGGCATTAACATACAATCTGGATCTCGATGTTGTCCTCATAGACATTGAAAAGACAAGTGTAAACGTGCTTTTGATCAGAATGTTATCGGGTTGTAGAGGACGCATTGTGATCGGATCTCAGTGTAATGTAAACGCAATCCAGCCAGTTTATTTACATTTACCGGTACTCTTGCTCTCATATTTTCCCACAAAATGATAGTGGATACTTTATTACAGTTTATCATTATTTGCAACCTACAGAGGATGTATTTCAAATCAGACGAGATGTTTTACTTACCCTTTCAGCTTTATCATCACAAAGGCTATTTGTGACTGCCACAAACATGTTTTACTCGCGCACCCACAGTGCCACTGTTGTTTTTGCATCCTTTGTTTATTTTCATGTTACAGACACGAAAAGCAACACTATACCAACTTGTTTCTAACATAGGCTACTAGTGTGTGTGTATTTACTGTATAGCCTTCAGCGTAATACACTCGGTTTTCCCGCTGTCCCCAAGGCAGCCGCGCAGCTTGAAACGGAGCTCTGAATACACCGTAAATACAGTTAATCCGGAAATAATTCACAGCGCTTCACTTTTTCCACATTTTGTCATGTTACAGCCATATTCCAAAATGGATTCAATTCACTATTTTCCTTACAAAATTCTAAAAACAATACCCCATAATGACAACGTGAAAGAAGTTTGTTTGAAATCTTTGCAAATTTATGAAAAAAAAAGCACACATAAGTATATGAAAAACATCCCCACAGCATGATGCTGCCACCACCATGCTTCACTGTAGGGATGCTATTGGCCAGGTGATGAGCGGATAAGCTAAGTGAAGGAAGTCATATGGCATGCGGGTGAGCAAATTATAAGTGTTTTCAGTTTTGGGTTAACTTTGGTGCCTTTGCGTGTGTGTTTGAGTTTCATATACCAGGGCGCTTATTGGTGGGCCACTATACCAAGTTTTAACCCATCATCTATAAAGGCCCTGAGTGGGGGAAATCATGCTTTCTTTACCTGGCTCTCCACAGCTGTGAATATGGTCTATCACATCAGCTACCAGATCGAGATTCGGAGAAGCGTCGTTTTCTTCCTTGAGACAAAACACGAAAATAAGCCTTTACATATCGGTCTGTATTTTCACCTCACAGACAATTACAACTGCCCCTTCCTTGTACTGACCTTTCCATTTCTCTTTTCTCTGCTCAGTGCTGGTACCCGTCGACCCATCTCTGCCATCACCTCCTCCAGGTACCTCTCCTGCACCGGATGCATGAACCCAGGCACACGTATCACAGGGCATCCACCGAAATACTGCGACAGTCGCTGTGTGTCACCAGTCGCGCTCATGAGAACCACTCGAAGGTCCGGATTCTCTTTCAAGGCTGAACGCATCAAGGCCAGAAGCAGATCCGTGTTAACGTCTCTCTCGTGGACCTCATCAACAACTACATGACTGATGCCCCGGAGAGTGGGGTTAGACTGCAGTTTACGGAGAAGGACTCCAACAGTGAGGAAGAGCAGAGCTCCACCGCTGCACTCAGGTGGACGTGATTCAAGACGCACCTGTGTGACATAATCGTTATGACAGATTGACATGAGACACTTTGCCTATAGCGCAAAGGAACGTTCTGGGTTCAATGCAATGATCACAGCTCTCCTGCGTCCACACGTCTTACCTGGTATCCGACGCAGTGGCGAAGCGCAGGGCCCATCTCTTGCGCTACGCGGTGTGCGACAGACACAGCACTGATCCGGCGGGGCTGTGTGACCAGGATGTTGCTTTTCGCCCCCTCTCCCCTCCTGACCTGCCCCTCTAACAAAAAACGGGGGATACGTGTGGTCTTACCGCAGCCCGTCTCTCCTGCAATCACAACAACTTGTGAAGATTCCACTGCCGCCAGCACGCTTTCTTTGTTTGAGTCCACTGGCAGCTCCGTCCCCCGACCAGGCCCTGCCCTCATCCACAGACTGAGGAGGCGGTCGCTCAGATCCTCCGCTTCCTCAGGTCGCAGGGCCCGGTACGGCTTACTGGTGATAGCATCTGTGATAAGGTCATCATCACCTTCATCATCCGTACTGATGGAGGAAGACGCACGCTGAACTGCAAACTCCTCCTCCTCGTCCCATAATCTCTGAACTTCAGCCTCTGCTGGGTACTGAACAAATAATACACGCAAGGTCAATAAAGTACTAAATTAAAACTTCAACATGGCAATGAAGGAAAGAAAACGGCTCGATTTAACCTGTGCAAGGTATTTTTGAATCCTCGGTTCCAGATCCTCAGGTAGGTCCACATAGTACGGTCGTCTCTCTCTCTCGCCAGCATCACGTACCTCCTTCTGATGGTACCTGGCATGAGTTAGAGGACCGTTCCCCTCATCCAGGAGATGCAGTTCCTGTAAAAATGTAAACTGTAAGCACCGATGCTTAATGATGTGGATCTTTTCAGGTTTTAAGAGCCGTCAGGTTGTGGCCGTACAGCTCAGTTGGTAGAACGGTGTGAAATACTTATAAACTGAATACACTGCTGTAGTGAGGTAGGCGAGCCGGGATTCGAGGCTCTCTTGAGTGATAACGAGCGTCAGTTCGCCGGTTCCCGCCTCCTTCAGTTTATTGAACTTGTTACAATGGTGACGAAACCCAGGAGGAAGGAAGGAGGCAGGAAACGGCGAACGTAAAACAACTTTTAATTAAATAAACACAACATAAAGTCCAGGCCTGGTCCTCTCTCACTGACGGTCCAGTCGCTCGTCCTCTTAAGCTCCCAATCTCCTCCGTGATACGAGACCGGTGCGTGAGTGACAACGAGCCCGGCTCTCATCCCGCCTACCTCACCAAAACAATTTGGGTAAAAGGTAGTGAATGGAGTTCTAGCTCAAAATGTACCATAAGAATAGCGCACAATATACTCTATATTAAATAATATAACGGTGTAAATATTATAACAGTAAAGTAATTTTCCATAATAAAGGGATAGTTTATCCAAAAATCTAAATGTTGTCATTTCTTACTCACCCAAATGACGTTCAACACGTTTTAAAACCTCCCAGTGTCTTCGGTACACAAATAAATATTTTTTTATGACATCCGAGACTTTCCAGGCCTTCTCATAGACAAGGTCCAGAAAAGTACTAAAGGACATTGTTAAAATGGTCCAAATAGTTCGGTGCACAACCCGGATGCGCAAGCGTCGTGGTGCTCTCATGAACGCGCATTGTAGACTGACAGGGAAGAGAAGAATATGTTAATTAAAGTTGTTATTTGGGTTTCTTTTGCGCACATCGTCGCTTCATAAAAATTATTTGAAACACTATGATCAGATGGACCATTTTAACAATGTCCTTTTTTTTTCAATGTACTTTTCTAGAACTTGACAGAATCACCATGAGGTCTCCGAGAAGGCCTGGAAAGCTCTCGGATGTTATCAAAAATATATTTATTTGTGTTCCGAAAAGTAAGAAATGACTGCATTTACATTTTTAGAAGAACTATCCCTTTAATCTCTGTGTGACTTGTATTGCATGGTGTTTTGCCTTTAAAAATGTCTGTAAATATACTGCCAGAATACACTAGGTCATTAAGAAATAGCACAACAGGCATTTTTTTTAGCCAGGGAGCACTGGGTTAAAGTATCAGCTCAATGAATAAATCTATATTTGATATTGATAAAATCACAACTGTGAATGATTTACATTTACATTTATTCATTTGGCAGACGCTTTTATCCAAAGCGACTTACAAGTAGTTTTTTATACAGTGGAACATTACTGCAGAGCAATCAGGGGTAAGGTGCCTTGCTCAAGGGCCCTTCAGTCATGACCTGCTGGCACTGAGATTCGAACCTGCAAGCTTCTGATCACAAGCCCAACGCTCTAACCATTAGGCCACAGCTGACCCCCGAATTTTTTTAATTTTTTACACAAAAGACGACAGTTTTAAGAACGTTGATGATAAATAACACTGGCCCCCTATGACTTGTATGAACACAAAACCACATTCTCAGTACAACTTATTTTGTGTTCCACAGAAGAAAGTTATACACAGGTTATACATATACGTGAGCGAATAAATGCTGACAGGGATGAGTTTAGATTTTGGACTGTAGAAGGCCCTGCTTTGTACTTTTTGCTGAGAAAACAAAACAAATCACTTGATCTCAAACCAACCTTAAATCTCAGACAGGCCAATGCTGCTGCCTTAGACTCCGCCTCAAGTCTACGATGGCCAGAGGCTGAGAAAGTCATCTCCTCAGGCCAGCGTACGGTCAACGCGCACGTCTTTACCTTACCACCTAGCGTTCTGTACTGAAGCAGTTCCTTTACACAGGAGGAAAGAGAAACAGTAAGCAGTCTTCTTACATCAAAGGAAAATATGTGTGTGCTGTACTTACTCTGACCCTGCAGGATGACGTGGCCACTTGAATGACACTGGACAGAAGTGATTTGGGCTTTGGAAACATTGAAAGAGCCTCCCGAATTTTTGGCTCCTCTTCTTTTGGTCTATGACAAATAAAACATCTCTGCATGAGGATACACCGTTTGTACTGACTGATAAGGTGCAAGAAAGACATTACGCATGCATTGCAAACATTACAAGACACTTGCAAACATTGCAAGTATGGTATTATAGACATTATGCATTATGTGCCAAGAAACTCAGTCAGGTTCTTTAAAGTCCCAGTGAAATTAAAAATTGAATGATTTTTTTTCATGCAATCTTGCAGGGTTTATTGTAAATGTTTTATCAATGTGGGTCATTGTCTTTTTAAAATTCAAAATACAGAAGTAAAGTCAAAACGATTGCAACTTCCGGTTCATGAGGACTTTAGCGTGACCTCATCTTATTCCTGTGTCAGCTGCCATAGTGCTTCGAAAGGGAGGAGGAGGGATGGAGTGATTTATTATTCTATTAATGAAACCCCAAATTCAAAACTAAACCAAGAGCCAATGTAACTTCATATTCTTCACAACTGAAATGACAAATAAATTTGAAACAATAAGACGGGGGAACCTTTGAGCTATTAAGGCCTTCGATGATGTTCTCTTCTGGATGGGTGACCACTCATGGCTGTCACAAGAAGTCACATTCTCTTCAGGATCTTCCCACACAGATGTCGGTCTCGGCTTTACATGACCGAGGATTCCCAGCTCCTAAAAATCACATTACATGGACGTTTCCAGGTAACCAAACCGAAATTTCTATCACAAATTTAATATAACAATAATGCTTTATGATACACTTTGCATGTAAGGTGGGAGGTCTTACAGAGGTCCTGGAGTCAGTACAAATGCACAGAATTACACTTTTCAATTTTAATTCAGCTTAGAAAATATGAAAAGGTGAAAAGATTCATTCTCTGAAAATTCTCTTTTGTCTTGTTATAAATCTATAGCACACCTTTTTGCTTAACAGCGGTGAATTTTCACTTCTCCCTAAAAGCCCAAACTAACTTCCCGCGAGACTGTGGAATGTTTAATCGCACATGATGAATGTATAGTTTACAAAAATGTATGTTTAAGAGTTTTCAGTAGATTGTAGCAGTGCAAAGCATTTCTAAATTTAATAATTCGTAATGTCATTTTATTTACTTTAATATTATATTATTTTAATTTGATATAATTATGCATTTAAGCTTGACTTAATTCTTGACTTATTCAGTTGAATTCACGAATAAGTTGTTTTATTCTTTTATTATAATTTATTTATTCAATTAACGTGTTGTTTCCAAAGTCGATGAGCAATTCTTTAAACATGATTGCTCAATCTCAATATTAGCCAAAGTAATTGTTGTTTGTGAGCAGTATTCTGTTTACTACTGTATATTTTCACATTCACTGTCTTTCATATATGCTGCACAGCTGTGGGGGTCACAAGATGATGTCCAGAAATCCTTTTATTATGATAAGAAATGGCGTATGTAACGTTAATCAATAAGTACAACAAAATAAAAGACAAAGCAGGGAGGCCAGCGGAGGAGGGCGAAGGTGCGCCGCAGTCAGAGGGGCAAACGTCCTCGGGTATGAAAAGAGGCACATCCATCAGTACTCAAATCAGTTTGATGAAATTCAACCATCTGTGGTAATAGTTCATAGTTTATGTATAACAACAAATTAAATAATGACTAAATAACTATACAAATATCATGTTAGACTGTGCTCTTTGGTGTCACTATGCGCGTTTTGGTAGAATATGTGCATGTTTGAAATAGCGTGCAATACTTTAACCACCTCCAGGGATAGTGGGGGCCTCCAGTCACTGGCACTGTTATTTTGGGGGTCGCGGGTTGAAAAGTTTGGGACCCACTAGGGTACACCAGTAATTATCAGGGAGTACAGCTCATACCTTCAGTTTAGAGCAAGCTGCAGCTGCAGCATGACGCTCTGCCTCAATTTTGCGAGACCCAAACCCTTCGGTCTCAATTCTCATGGGCCAATGAAGAGTGACTGTGGCTCTCTGGAGAAAAAGAAGAGCACAGTCTGTGTTACAATATGTTGTGCAAAAAGAAAGAGCATTAAACCCACGAAGAAAGTGCTATCACAGAAACGTGCATAACTTCATCAGTCTACAGAATGTGGCATGATATAAATTATCTTACGCAAACTGACCATAAATGATAAAAATATACATGTTTTTGTTCTACAGCTTTACAGCAAATAAGACAATAGGTTGTAAGTAAAAGCTAGGGATACTACAGTATACCCATGACAGATTTAGTTAGGGCTTATAACCTTGACTTCCCCATCGGTGCAACTGTACTGGATGTGCTGTGAGAGGTCAGACAGCCCTAATGATTTCGACAGTGTGGCGTGCAGGAGGTTCTTTGGTTGAGGAAACTCTTGAAGAAGATCAGATCCACCTGAACACAAATGTAACACAAACATCATTTGCTTTAATCTTTCTTTTCGCTGGGTTTGCATTCTCCGATCACGCGCATCTTACCTCCGTTAACTGTTTCTGGCACAGATTGCCGATGTTTATGACTGGCGCCAGCTTTAGTTCTATAGCGACTAATAAAAGCCCAATTTAACACGATGTCTTTGTTAATTTCCAGAGTATTTCTCCTTGAAGTGATCAGTGCCCGAAGTCGCATGAGTGAAATACAGGACAGCGCCATGTTTACACTTCTTCGGCTGCACTTTAAACGCGATGCATTGAGACTCTTCAGATCAAGCGCCGCCCACCGGCAGCGATGTGACGACGTTACGTAGTGATGCATTCAGCGTGCAGTGAGAAATGGGAGAAATGCCGTTGTTGTGTTTACGTAGATTTAAATTATCAATGACATACTGGATTAGTTTTAAAAAAGTCCTTGTTACGAGCATGGAAATTATTAAAAGCATTGCGTTAACAAGCAAGGTGTGTGTGCGGAGTTTGTTTGTATGTGCGAGTGTTGTTTAGGTTTGTTTGCACGCATCGAGGTTATATCTATGCGTGAAAAAGTGTACATGCATGCATTACTAACATATAATATGTATTGGTATGGATTTCACATTAGTGCGCACATGTTTTTCATATGTGTTTGCTTGAACATCCAATACTATACATGTATATGTGTGTAAGCACGCTTTCATATATGTATTCATAAACGCAGTTTGGTTTAAACCCTATACGGCGCCTCCTATCCTCGCTCCAGCCAATCACTCGCTCTGCGCACCAACCATTTCAAACCCAGCCTCCGGTATTTGGGCCACGCCTCCTAATTTGCATACACTCCTCAATCCTCAACTATAAATGGCCAAATGATTAAATGCCCAATCCTACATACAAAATGCCCAATCATATATACCGAATTCATTTTCAACCTCGACTTTTAGTTTCAATTTAGACTTTTAGTTTTGGTTTAAAACTTTTAGTTTTAGACTTTTAGTTTATATTCTGACTGAAAAATCCTTCCATATGGCCAAGCCTTTAGCAACTGAAGGATCAGTTAAATGCGGGGCTTATATAATCCCCAATATATTGTCACACGAAATACAAATCGAGCATAAGTTCTACACATATGCAAAGATGGGTCCATAAATCAAGAGTCTGCATCAGTAGTGTAAGGTATAAACCCAAATATAATAAAGAAAAGGACAGCTAGTGATAAAATGGTAGACTTGAATGTATAGAGGAAGCTCATGAGTTATATGTACATCACAACAAGGTTTAGTTTAAGATCCAAAGTTGATATGTTTTTCGTTTTCTTGGAAAATAACCAATCGTTTCGCAAGACAACGACCTTTTTCGTCGGTTGGTGATGTGTGGAGCCTTTTGAAGCCTTGGAAGTATCTGTTATCCCAATTCTGATTTGAAGCTTGTGGACCTTTCATCACAAACTTTCTATGCCATCAAAATCAAAGAACTTATTTTTCAAATTCTTCGCAGCTATTACATTTGCCATTTATTTTTAAGCAGATTCTCTGAGAATGTTTCCTCTTTGTTTTCTTTCTGTAACATTGAAGATTAATCTGTTTACATTCGTTCTATCACTGATCATTTTCGTTAAATCTTTTTGGTCAGAAGTTGCCCTTATAATACTTTCTTGCTGTAACAAGAGGATATTCTATGGTTTTGTTGTTAAATTTTCAATCCAAGGACAGTGATTTTGAACACACTGTTTTATTGCTTATTCTAGGAAAATGTCTTCTACACAAAACCAGATCCACACATTGTAATCCCAATTTTAGAATTTTCTCCTCTGATATAAAGTCTCTTTTCAATTCATTTAAGTCTGTGTCAAAACCTTTCAATTTAAAGGCTTCTAAAACATGTAACATTCTTGAGTCTGTTGTAAGATTTCTTCTCGTTTATGTTTAACTGTATTTTAATTTATTTTCAATATTTTATTTTAAAAGATAACTATGTTGATATGTTTTATTGATGTTTGTGGCTCTGCAGATTATTTGTGGTGTCCGTTGTACCCCTGTAATTGGGTTTTAAACCTTGAATAAAATAAAATGAAAAAAGAACCATGTGCGCTCCAGCTCAACAGGTGGCGGCAATGCACTTTCGGCGTTGGTTTGTCCCAGTCATGAAACTATTAAAGAATGAGATGCTCTCCAGCCCAGGCGAGACAAACCTCCGACTGTAAGTTGCAGTTTTTAGGTCAAGTTGAATAGTTCAGAAAAGTGAGTTCATTGAGTTTGTTGCCCAGCAAAGTGGAAAGGTCGATGTTTCCAATTTAAACATTATCTTTCCGTGTTCGTATGATATTATCAGTTGTTTTTCTGTCTTTTGTGTTGCACCCAGTTAACACAGATTAGCACGAATCTGACGTAGGGTGGCCATACGTCCCGCTTTTGGCCGGACAGTCCGGATTTTAAGCCCCCTGTCCGGCGTCCGGCGCAGCCTCAAGCCGGACACTCATTTGGACTCCTTTTCGGAGTTGCGCTGAATCGGCCTTTAAAAACGCGCTGTAAAACCTTTATTGGGACGCAGCAGCATAGGGTCTGACACCGTAAGATCTCCGGTCAAACAAATGATTGGCTGAAAGAGGTGTCAAATAAATATCTGATATATAATTGGTTAAAAACGTAAATAGTAGAGATGATTTCCATGGATTTTGCACACTATGTCGCTGTGAAGTGGACGTTAGTAGTAAAGGGAAAGCCGACATGCCAGCGCTGAAAAACATAAAGGTAACCGATGAGCTGCTGGTACGTCTTCCCTTAGGTCTTATTTTCGAGAGGTAACCTCAGGATGACAAAATCTCCGCTGCAGAGCTTTGTAAAGTCTATCAGGCAGTCAAGCATCACCAGTCATACAGGAGTGTCTTGAATAAATACTGTGAACAAACACTTTTTTCCTTCTGTTACACAAAGGTCTACATCAAGATATGTCTTAGATCAAATTGTCTGGTAATGAATAGAGTAGGCTATTTCAGAATCACTGTATCATGATACCATCGATATGATAGACAATATTATATTGTATTTGCGAGTACACCAGATGCAGTTATTCTTGCCTCACTAAATGCCGCAAAGTGTCCTCCTTTTTGGTGTTATGGAAATGGCCACCCTAATCTGACGTGAACGGGGAAAAATGTTTAAGAATCGGATTCAATAAACTATGACAGGAATAAGAAAGTAAGAGAGTCAAACTGCATGTCTACTAAAGTTTCCATTCTCGAGTACACGATGGATGGGGAACCCAGAACGCGATGGGAAAATGAAAAAACGGAAGTGAGGGGCGTTGTATGGGTTTCAATGGGGGGCACGACCAAAGAGTTTGAGAATCACTCAAGGTGTACCACAAACTAGATCCTACCCTGATGCTGGGACTGGGGGGCAACTCGGATTAGGCTACACAGTAAATCAAACTGGCTATAGTGCGATTTATGTTTAATAAAAAGCTTGTCCATTTCCAGGAACTACATGTGTTATGGTAGTTCTTCGGGTATATTGTGAAATATAGTGAAAGCACCAGCATTTTCCCATCACCGGGTATCTGTTTTCTAATATCGGATTCACCGATATAAGTAATTGCAGCAGAGCATCTGAAGGGAGATGAGACTGTACACAGGCAACTAAAGTACACTTGCTTTAGTTAAGAAACTTTATTTAACATGAGAGCAGTAAATGCACAAATGAGATGTTACTTTTAATGCCTGATATGTAGTTTATGCAGCTTCGTTCTAATAAATAGAGACATAGCCTATAAACCATCGATTCCTCTCAGACGTATCTTTACACAACTTAAATGAAACAGCCATGAATTTATTCATGTTTGAAAATAAAAAAGCTGAATAGAATGACTTATGTTGTCATTCCTCATCATTCACATTGCTGTTCACATGGTTGATGCTCAGGAAGTTTTAGCAAGATTAACTTACTGATACTTAAAGACTGAGCTATTTGTATCTACATACAATGAATGAATTATAACAAAGCAGCTTTTAAAATGACATGTCATTGTTACGGACCGACTGGACATACAAACAAAAAAAAACATTTGTCTGTAATTCTTTTTATGTCTTACAATGAAAACATTAAATATGGAAAGTGGCTTTCATTTCATTTTAGGTTTGGTGAACTTGATGGATGAAAGTGAAGAATTGAACAAATCTGAGAAAATCATCAGAAGCCTCATCGTTTCAGAATGAAAGAAATATCTTCAGGTTGCTTTTCAAACAGAAAAGAAACCAGAAACCAACAAAAAGCATTTTTTGCCTGTCATCATTGTGAAGAGGTCTTTGCACAAAAAGGGAACTTAGAGATGCACATAAGACTCCACAATGGAAAAAAACTTTTCACCTGCCCTCAATGTGGAAAAAGTTTCTCGTTCAAAGGAAAACTTGAAGAGCACATACAAATCCACACCGGAGAGCGTCCATATTCATGTCTTGAGTGTGGAAAGAGTTTCACACAAAACAGTAGACTTAAGGACCACATGAGAGTGCACACTGGTGAGCGCCCGTACACATGTGTTGAGTGTGGAAAGCGTTTCACACGGAGAAGTAGTCTTAACATTCACATGACAATTCACTCTGGAGAACGCCCGTACAAATGTGTTCATTGTGGAACATGCTTCAAACACCAAAAAAGACTTAAGGACCACATGACTATTCACACTGCGGTGCGACCTTACACATGTCCACACTGTGTTAAGGGTTTCAAGCGCGCAAGTCATCTTAACGTTCACATGAGAATTCACTCTGTGGAGAATCCATACAAATGTCTTAAGTGCGGAAAGACTTTCACAGACAAAAGTAATTTTATCGTCCACACGAGAATCCACTCCGGAGAGAGCCCATATTCATGTCTTCAGTGCGGAAAGAGGTTTACGCAAAGTGGTAGTCTTAAAATTCACAGAAGAATTCATTCGGGTGAGCGCCCTTTCACATGTCCTCAGTGTGGAAAGAGTTTCCCACGCAAAGATATTTTAAAGATGCACATGAGAATTCACTCTGGAGAGCGCCGGTACGCATGTCCTCAGTGTGAAAAGACTTTCGCTTATAAATATAGTCTCCAGGTCCACATAAGAATTCACTCTGGTGAGCGTCCGTACACATGTCTTCAGTGTGGAAAGAGTTATACGCAGAGTGGATGCCTTCGGCGACACAAAAGAATTCACTCTGGAGAATCCTCATACACGTCTTCAGCATAGAAAGAGTTACACAATTAAAGAATTGTCACATGAATTTATGGAATACCTACAAAATGGGGATGAACCGATTTAAAGCTTACAAGATGTGTATCAACACAAGTTTCCACTTGTAATTTAATGTCACTTCCACTAGCAGACACTGCGTCCACCTCTCATCCAGGGCTGTGTTTCCCAAAAGCATTGTAACCTTAAGTTGATCTTCGAACCATTGTCACCAATGGAGCTACGATCAACGTAGGCTCACGATGCTTTTGAGAAACGCAGGCCGGGTCACTTGATTAAAAGTGATCATCTACAATAATTTTCCCATCTTTGGAGGCCTTCAGATTTTGATGATTACTCATTCTCAAGGCTCAATCTCTACCACAAAAAAATCAGTTCCTCATCACCAACCCATCTGCGTGATAAAACAATCTGATTCTAAGAAATTTATTATACGTAATTGAGAGGATATTTAGTGTTGCAAACCAGAACGATGCCGCCTCAATGACAAAACATTTGAGGAACTGTTGACCATTAGATGCAACAACGTTACCCTGTAAAGTACTTTAATAAATGATAATTGCATTTACCAAAACATTGTTTCAATTGATTACTTTGAAATGAAGATATAGCTAATTATTCAACATTAAGGGAATGTATGCTTAATTTTAGTGTATGTACTTCTATTAGGAAGAAAAATGTATGTTAAAAGTATCACATTCTCACTGACATAAGAATACATTTCTCTGAATTGCAATTAAGTCAATTCCACTTCCTGTAATTCCAATTCAATTCAACATCCTGTAATGTTGAGTCGATTCCAATTCATTGATTTAATTCTGAATTTTGCACAGCCCTGATCCTAACACGGGATACTGACGGGTAACCATGGACCCTAGTCTGAAGATTACAACCTCAACAGAATAAAATAACAAAAGTTTTTCAGCTATTTTAAATTGGATTGGAAAGACGATGCACATAAGCAATTCTAGTCGTACGAATAATAACCATGGATTTACTACAAATGTATAAAACACTTTCACTATAATAATTTTCATAAAGTGTGTTCATCAGTCATATTCGTTTAAAATGCAAAATCAACAGGTATGTACTATGACCAAGTGTGAGAAAACAGGACTGTGGACAGTTTCGAAACACTATTTTTATAGAAGGAAGAAAATCTGTTTAAAAACGTGTGGTTTTAGAATTTGAGCCCTTTTAGTTCATTTAATTGATTTGTATCTAATAGTGGTTTTTAATAATTTTTTTATATATTAAAATACTGCCAAATAGTTTATATGTATTTACATTAGTATTTACAACTCAAACATCCATCCATCTTCTGCTATACGGTCAGTTAAATGTATTAATTTAAAGATAATAAAATGAATGATGCTTGAGGTATGATAAGGAGGATGTGAAGTTTAAAAGAACAGTACAATATTAGTATGTGGCTTATAAACCTTTGTGCGCTCCTATACAATAGGGGGCGATAAAGCCCCGTCTACGTTGGTTAGCCAACCGCCTTCTAGAAACATACTAGAAGCACTTACTGTTATGACACTGGACGAGAGATCACAAGTTGTAAGTTGTTGCTTTTACAAATCTTTGATCGGCTTTTGAGGAAAGTGTGAATTTACGCTGAAGTTTCTGGATATTCTAGTTTACTAATTATATATAAAGCGACAAAGAAACACAGATGAGTGAAATATATGCGGATTAAAAGGCGGCAGCTTGACTTATTTTCTTATTAATAAATCGAGTGAACAGTGCCACGTTAAGCGTTTGCGCAACGATAGAACCATAACTGTCTAAATTTTTGAAAAAACAATACATGTAAAAATAAAACGCGCTTAATAAACACTTGTATCAAATTTGTTGATCAAATAAAAATAAAGAAACACACATGTCCCATATTATCAACCCACACAACAATATAATTAATAATAATCTTAAATTACAAGTCACAAACATACAACAATAAACTAGAAAATATAATCATTATTCCTGAATAATAGTCAGCATATCATATACATAAATAATGTACGTATGTTAAGACCACCAGATCTATGGATGCACTGTTTGGAGCTTCAAAAAATTAGCCGCTATTCTACTGCTTGGAAGAAAATTGATATGTGGTATTATAACTCCGACGGCATTATTCTTCAAGAAAGTCAAACCATTGTTTACACCAGCAAGCGCTCATTGCAGAGGAATCTGTGTTGTAAATTTCAGTCTCTGCATTGGCATTATCACCCCTTGGTGTTTATTTCAACTTTAAATTACAGAACTTTGCATCCTTTAAATTTTAAAGGATAAACGGGTGAAGTCGTGGATACCAATGACTTCATTGGTTCGCTTTAGTCTGTAACATTCTTTTTCTAGTGTGCTCATTCATATCGAAGTTCTATTTCTCTCTGATAAGCTCCGCAGCCGATTTGACATGCAGAATCAACAAAAAGATTGCTGACGTCTGACTAGAGGTAACAGTGCAGACCACACCAACAAAAATAAAGCCAACCGACGCTTAAAAACCATCTGACATTTCGAAAATGGCTATTTTAAACAGTGACACAGGGTCTGACTGTCGCCGGTCAATGGCGTCATATCCCTGCTACACTTTGTTACAGCCTTTACGGACTTAGAAACATGATTAACATATCATCTCGTTCCCGTCTGATTGATGGCCATCAGCGGTGGAGTTGAAGACAACAGATCCCATCATTCCACGCTCCTTCACTGCGTCAAGCTTCTCCATTATTGTTGTTTTGAATGTGCACCCTCTAGTTGCAGATTTAACAAACTGTGGCTTTAACACACCAAATTCACGAATCCTATTAGGATTAAATAACGCAGGGGTCATTGTAACACGGATATTTTACATAGTTATCTAGGGGAAAGCAGATGACAATCATCTGTGAATTTGTGATAAGTATTGATGTATCTTCGTAGAGATATTGGACAAACTGTTTTGTCGGCAATAAAGTAAATTTTAGTTTGTCCCCCTCTCACCCCTGGATGTTGAACATGAGCATGTGTGTGTGCAAAATGTACGCATCTATTGTGTGATACCTAACTACGGGTACCAGGTTTTTTTCTGAAACTTTGGAAACGCCAGTATAGACGAGGATAGTTTTTGTCTTAAAACGCCATTTTAAAATGAAAAGCCACTAGTATAAACGGGACCTTATTCGTGCTAACTATCTTATCGAAACTAGATTGTGAGTTGCTTCACATTAATGCGAATCACTGCATCCCTTGATGATGCCGAGTGAGATAACGTAACCTCGACTATGACGTGTAAAAGTTATTTTTCGGTTATCACCAGAGCGTTGCACTGCATTGGCAAGCCTTGTTATGTGATATTTACATTTCATCGTACAGTGAGAAACAAACAAACAAACCGCTTGCATTATACGTCCTCATCGTTTGACCTTATCGTTTGCTCATCTTTTTGGTAGAATGTATGTATTTCATGCCGCCAGCACAGTATGTGAAAACTTTAGCTTTGGTAGTGTTTTTGTACCTATATAAAATTGATTTGACGGAATATATTTGACTGTATATGTTTAAACTAACAGGTTTCAGTAAAAGGTTAACAACGGACAGCAGTAAATAGTTCATTTGAGACATTGTGATGATGTCAAATGACATCAAACAAGCAGTGCGACGTGTTGCAGTTTATTATAGATGTCCATCTAAACAAAACATATTAATATTAAGAAGACGTGCACTGCCGTTGCAATGAATTGCGAGCAATGCAACAAAATATATGCGTTCCCCTGTTCAAGTAGATAGGACTATGGACTTGCTATGATGTAAATAACTGCCCAGAGGTGTTCCAAACAAGGCCGCCGGACTTTAATCTAACACATCTAAGTTTACAAACAGTTCACTCCCCTTTTTGCTAATATATCTTGCACAATGTAATTTTCACACTTAATTATAAGCATAATGCATACTTTGCCTAAAAGGTCATTTTCTTGTGATTTTGACAGATTTGTTCCTCTGAATGGCCCAAACAGAAATTCTTTGACAGTGTTGTAAAAAATGGAAGTTGTTAAAGAGGATGATCCAGAGCTGTGCAAAATGGAAAAGGAACAAACAGGTTTGTGTCCATAACTGTTATTTTATTAATGATTAATGATAACATTAAAGAAATAATAAAAATTCTCTCATGTATTGAAGAATGTGTATTTGAATTTACATGCTTACAAGGTCTATATACATTCTGCATACATTCAAACATGACATAATCTCTGACTACACTCAAAATATTTTTCCCACAAACATATCATTTTGCTTCAGAAGACATTAAATAACTCTTTGATGGATCATGCGCTGTACTGTATGTGCTTTCAGTACTTTAGAGATTGGGCATTATAAATAATACAAATATATTGTGCGTGTGCTCACGTCTTTTTCACTTTCTGCGTGCTTGATATTTAGCATGCCAAATATCTCACAGACATCTGTGATCTGAGTTCTTCTTACTGACATTTTCCATTTTTATTAGTTTTTATTAGTTGATATGAATGTCAATATATTTTCAATATGAGTTTAGACCCAATCATTTGCTCGTCCTTTTGGTCGAATGAATGGTTGGAAGTACCTCTAGAACAAGAAAATCGGTTAGAGGGGCTCATTTCTAAGCAAAACCGATTAATCTCTTCTAAGCACACCATATCACAGTATTTCATTTACCTACAATTATATTAAGATTTAATGGTCACTTTAAGGATTTAACATAAGAGTGACAGAACATAAAACATGTCAAAATACACGCCTGATGACTAGTTTCATTTTAGATCTGGTGCTGGAACTGAAATATGAAAGCGATGAACCGAATGAAGATGAAGAGCAACATCAGCACCACAAACCTCATGATTTAAAAACGGAAGATATGTCTTCTGGTTCTTCCCAAATGGAAAATACTTTTACAAAAGGAAGGCAAAAATCTGAAAGCAGAAAATCTTTTAGGTGTCCTCATTGTGAAGAGGTTTTTGGACGAAAAACAGACCTTGAGCTGCACGTAAGAATCCACACTGGAAAAAAGCTTTTCATCTGCCCTCAGTGCGGAAGAAACTTCTTGTACAAAGGAAAACTCGCAAATCACTTAAGAATTCACACTAGGGAGTGTCCATACACGTGTCTTCAATGTGGAAAGAGTTTCAGACACAAAGGATCGCTTAAAGACCACATGAGAGTGCACACTGGAGAGCGCCCGTACACATGCGTTGAGTGTGGAAAGAGTTTCACACAGAGTAGTAGTCTAAACGTTCACATGAGAATTCACACCGGAGAGAGCCCATACACGTGTGTTCAGTGCGAAAAGAGTTTCACTTTTAAGGGTAACTTTAATGTCCACATGAGAATTCACACCGGAGAAAGCCCATACTCATGTCTTCGTTGCGGAAAGAGTTTCGCACACAAAAGTAACTTGAAGGATCACATGAGAGTTCACACGGGCGAGCGCCCATACACATGTGTCCAATGTGGAAAAAGTTACACGCAGAGCAGTCGCCTCACGGTCCACATGAGAATTCACTCTGGAGAGAGCCCGTACATATGTGTTCAGTGTGGAAAGAGTTTCACAAGCTCAAGTATTTTAAGCGACCATATGAGAATTCACACTGGAGAGAGCCCATACACGTGTGTTCAGTGCGAAAAGAGTTTCATTTACAAAAGTAACTTGAAAGTCCACATGAGAATTCACTCCGAAGAAAGCTTATACACATGTCAGCAATGTGGAAAGGGTTTTGTGCAAAAAGGAGCACTTAAGGAACACATGAGAGTGCACACCGGAGAGCGTCCGTACATATGTGATCAGTGTGGAAAGAGTTTTACACACAGTGGTAGTCTCAAGGTCCACATGAGAGTTCACACCGGAGAACGGCCGTACACTTGTGTTCAGTGTGGAAAAAGCTTCGCTTGCAGCAGTAATTTTCGGGAACATACGAGAATTCACACTGGAGACTAGAAATGCAGACCTTGAGAGTCACATGACAGCTTGCTTTCAGCGTGGGAAAGGTTTTACACATTGCTTTGACCTATAAGGATGCAGACACTTCACGCTTTTGGAAAATGGATTACACCACTGTTCAAAATGTGACAAGATTCAAGTAGGCAGGACATTTTTAAATCCATGGATTATTCCACGTGTAAAAACGATTGTTAAGGGGCGGTGTGTGGTTCTTTCTCTCGCCTCACAAGTTAGTTTTGCAATGAGTTTATCGCGAAAGTAGTAGCAGTAGTAGAAGTCAAGTCAAGTCGGGAAGATTTAAAACTGCAGTGACAGGTTTAAGAGGTTGTAGATGCCTATTTGTGATCTTAATTCAAATCTGAATCTAGTAAAACATGTAAATATGTGCAATGCATTTGTATCTGCCAATGTATTTTGTAAATGAAATTCAGAAGACAGGTTTGTGAGTTTTGTCCACGAGTGCAAATCTCAACATTCAACTTCAGTTTGTTATTTTATAGGTGTTCACAATGGAGTATACATTTTAGTGTACAGGTACAAACACTTACTTTACAAATTCACAAATTAAAATCCACATGTTCTCAATTTTCACTACATCACTGGTGAGAAGTATTTTGTGTACTTGTTAAAGTCTTTAGTAGAGCCAGTGACTTGAAAGAGCATGAGGAAAAACATGAGGGCGTTCCTGCTGGAGAGGAGCCCTCAAGTTTGCCATTTTAGCAGTCAGTTTATATACTGTCACATAAGGTATTGACACAGTGGCGAAAGACTATCCTTAAATCCAACACTTCAAGTAACATATTTTATTAATTGCAATATTTGTCCATGGTAGCTTTGGGCAAATGTTGTGAGCATTTTTACGTGTCAGATTTCTCCACATTTAATAATACAATAATTTTCAGTGATATTAGTACATTTGCAATAAATTGCTCATGTTTGATGGGATTTGAAATGTTTCAGTGTAACTTCAGTGGTCTCGTCCACATTCAAGCTTTAAAATATAAACAATGCCACTATATATTTTTGGTTGCATTATTATGGCACAACACAGTCTCACATCTAATGATTCGCGTTTATGGACACAGATTTTCCCATTTTTCAGCAAGACTTTCAATCTAATGCATTTTAATACGATGTAACTTTCATCAATGCAATCTGATGGTAATTCACACCTATTTTACGAGTTGGCTCACTCATGTGAAATCATATGATCTCATTCGTACGTTTTATTGTGATTTGACTTTGCCCCGTGACGATGAGTTAGGGACGGGCATGGGGTGAGTCTTAATCAATGTTTTGCCACCTGGACTGCAGTTAACTTCCGGTCTGTGTTTGTTAATCGGTCTGGCTAGTGTCTTCTATTGTCTATTTATATTTTAATTAATTGATGTTAATATTAATTAATATTATTGTTTTATTGTATAATAATTGTATTATTTGTTGTATGTTAATTTGATCAAATAAACAATCGGTGCGTCTCAAATCGCGCTCTTATGCACTATTCTATGCCATTTTTTAGTACAAATAGTGTGAGTGCACTCGAAAATCGAAAATCCTCAAAAAAGAAGTGCCCTTATTTACCCTGATGATGCACTTTTTCAACCGAAAACATGAAGTGTGTAAATATGGACACTTCACACACTCAACGTAGCGGAAGGGAGGTGGGGCTAAAAAACACTGCTCAGGCAAAACTCTCCTGCAGAGTGATAACGCTTCAATCTGATGATGACTAAAGTATTACTGGGCAAAACAGATGAAAACTACATGAATTGTACAATGTACAAGTTGATTTTTATTACACACATAGCGCCGTGCGATACACGCCAAATGCGCTCATCTGGGAAACCGATATACTTTCGATTAGAATTAGGGATGCACCGATACCGCTTGTTCTTTTGCTGATCTGATTTAGATACCTGAATTCTGTGTATCGGCCTATACCGATCCGATAGCACTGTTTTTCTTGATCAACATAGGATTATATATATATTTATCTTTTATTGCCAGAGGTGGATAGTACGGAAGCATTCTTACTTTCAAGTACATTTTTTTATATCTGTACTTTATCAGAGTGTTTTTACTTTGGACAAAAAATACTCCTTTAATCCTTGAGTACATTCAAATCTACCACTACCACAATGGAATAAACTACTGTATTAAAGGTAAAAAACTCAAATGTATTCATAAATTGCACTGGAGTATGATATAATGGTTTACAATGTAGTCTCATAAATACTTGAGTAAAATACTACTTTCTCTGTCTATTGCACAAAACTATCACCGTATAAAAGTCTCCAATGCAGAGTGGAACAGACTCGCTCATGTGCATCCGCCACGTGATAAAAAATCAGGCCAAGATTGAAAGTCATAATTATGAGATACATAATCGAAATTATGACTTAATGTGCAACTGCACATTATGTAAATGCGACTCAGTGGTTTAACAAACCAATTGCGACGGGTTATATATATATTTTAGTTCTTTGTTTTCAGTTTTCAGAGATTTAGGAAATCACTGACAAAGAAACTGCATGGGTTCAAATTTAGGAAATTACCATGTGTTTCTTCTTGTCTCTACTAAAATAAATATAGTTAAAGTTAATTCATTCATAGGCCAAAATAAGTCTAAATAAGAAAGAAATGTATTGCTGGTGTGCCTGCACACACAGGGAATATTTTGGTTGGTAATTGAAGCTTCCAGTGCAGATATCCAAATGCATCAGCAGACACATAATAATACGAGTAGAAAATATATAAAAATATAAATAAAACAAATTGTAAATAGACAATTGTACAGAAGTAATATACTGTATGTAAAATAGATTGAAAATTATTGAATATTCAAATTTATTAAAAGCAATATGCCCAGATGCTCTATTACTCCTGAAGCACTGGCCAAAGGGCAACAGTTCAAAGATGTTGTGTCCAGGGTGTATCAAGTCTGTAATGATGGCACTTTACAAGAGTGGGACAGAAAGCACCAATGATCTTTTCAGCAGTCTGGACTATTCGTTCTTGTCCACTTGTGATCAACTGAGTATCCGAGGCAAACCTGACAGGGATTAAAGTGTACAGAACAACCTTTGTTGTGCCCTGTGTGGGTCTTCACTTCAGGTCCTTTGAGCCCAGGAACCAGGAGGACTCCACAGCCAAACAATTGCAACATTTTGTGTGTTTTGGGCTATATTCAATGTACAATGTATATGGAATCTATGAGCTACTGAAAGGTATTTCACTGGTTCCAGATAACATGCAACCTGAAGAAGCCAACACACTACCAGTAATAACCAAGAGAGGCCATTAAAATCATTATATTCAAGATTCCCATCCTCAGTGAGAAAATCACTGCAGACGTCAAACACCAAGGCCACTGCATCTGTTACCCTGCATCTGTTGCAACAAAACACGAGAACATCCAAAAACCTATGGAGTCCTCTTTCAGGTTATTAAGTCATAAACATATCTCCAAGAAAATGCAACATTCCCATTGCTAACATGATGTAACAATATGTAAAAATTTTATTTGATTTATTCATCACGCTGTACAGTACATCAGATCATAGAAGTTCTTTGACAAATGTTCTTTACAATTATGAATAAAATAATAAAGAGATTAAACAGAAATTAAAAAATACAAAGTGTCCATTTCTTACAATAATATACGATTATGCTAATGTAGAACATTGACAAACATTTAAAACGGTCATATTTTAAAATAAATTATTAACTATGTACACAGAGCTGCTTAGAAAGATAATTCAACAAGTAAATATTATGCGTACATTACTTGTAATAAAATAAACAAGAGGGCAAAATATGCCGCAGCTGCTAGAATCATCATAAAAGCAATGCATGTAGAAATAAAAACAGCTGACCTCAATGAGGCAATCTGTGTTTAAACAATAACTAAAAAAAGTGTTGGAACATCCACGATCAACACAAAATCACACTGGTTTAGGTCTTCAAACAACACATGGGTTAAGCAAAACATGAAGGTTTCGGAAGTATCCTGCATTACACCACTATAATGTCTGGATGGACATAATGAGTGATAGTGACACAAACACTGCGATTAAAATGTTGTGAATATTGATCGTTGTTCAATCTTGTGCTTTTTTTGTGCACGGTATCTCATTGTTTGTATTGTTGTATGAAGCTTTAGCAATTTTCATCAGCTGGTTGAAACAAACAAATGTCATAAGAAGCTTTTTTAGCAACATTTTGGAGGTGTAAAACAAAAATTATAATACACAAATGTTAATTACTGTATGTGATACTTACCCTGTTGTTCTGCTTTCCTTCGTTTTCTGCGGGCGCACAATATCCATACTGTCACTGCGACAGCTAAAGGAATCAACAATAAAAGCACCAAACAGTACAGCAAAGAGATTTCTGAAATAACAGAACAAACAACTTGATGTCAGTCACAATAACATTACTATGAAATTAAACATTGCAATAAAAAAAAATTTCAGCCTCATTCCTGCAGTCTTCACAGTGTTTGATGTTGACTTTGATGAGTCAGCCATATAAAACTGGAGAAATATCAGGCGCAAAGCTGACACAGCCTACCTGAATGCGGCTGACATAGATCTGTTATGTTGATACGTGTTGTCTGGTTGCTGTTGAAATTATTTACGACACAGCTGTAAAGGTTATCATCATAATACTCCACTTCCAGTGACAGAGAGAGAATGGTGCTGAGATCGGAGCCACTGATGTTGGACAGTAAATCATTTCCTTTGTAAAAGGAAAGAGTCGCCCATGGCACATCCCTCACTGAACACAACAAAACACATTGTGAACCTGAAGATCTCTCGGATGCTGTAGAGTTGTGTGAAGAGTCATTGGTAATGACTGGAACAGGAAGAGGGGCTGGAAAATAACAAAATAAACTCACAAAGGAAGTGAACCAGTCAGGCTGACTAAAATCCATGATAATTTATGACAATAACATGGCATTTCAAACCCGTCAAACGTGGTCAAACTATTCATTTCTTGTTGTTTAGGAAGTACTGCATAAAGATTGTTCAAACAACAACAGAACACGAGGGAGACTGAAGAATGACATACATGTAATTCAAGTGCGAACTACTCCTTGAAATATAGTTTTATTTTATATGTTGAAAATACTTACTCACCATATACTTTAATATGGAATCTTCTGTACGAAGTCTTTCTGTTGTTGATGATGGTTAATTTATAAAGTCCGGAGTGTTCTGTAGTTATGTTCTTAATGGTCAGAGATCCAGTCTGATGGTCCAGTCGCAGCTGGTCTCCGAATCTCTCCTTATGACACACAAATATTGAAAGCATATATGACCATTTAATGATTTCAGCTACACGAGTGCCTGGACTGTCTGATCCAAACCACCACAAAATGCGATCATTTCTTTGAATTGCTTTGATTCCTGTGTGTAGGGTGACCGACCCTCCCACCATCACTGACACTGTCTTAATGTCATCTGTTGCTGCACCAAACACACCTGGAAAACAAAAACATCATCAATAAATGTATTATGAAAAATAGCTAAATTGCTTTGACAAGATGATGCAAGATTCAGTTTGGTGGCGCATGTCATGCCTAGAGAATCCAATCTACACTCTTAAAGGTTGAACTGTGAAAAAAAGATCAATGAAATAAACTGTTTAAATTGAGAAAATGCAAGTACAAAAATCTGAGTAACTCAAATATTTCTATTAAAATATTAAGTGTATAATTAAAACGATGATTTCCTGATTAAATACATAAATTAAATACTCATTTCGTTAAATAAACTTGAATAATATATGTACATTCTTGAGAAATTAACTGTTTGATTTTTAATCCAAATGTCCTGCTGAAAAAGAATCACTTAAATCATTTTTTACGATTTTATTAAGTTCGTTTAGCGCTTTATTTTGGGCTATTTCCTAAGCCGCTGAATTACTTTTTACAGGGCAATGTAGACACACAGTTCCATAATAATAAATGAATAAATAAAACGTACCGATCATCGCTAGGAATGGCAGATAAAACGCGTTGAGAAGCATTTGCGTAAGATGCTGAATTGTTTCGCACTAGTAAATGCTGATTGTCACAGTTCTTATTAGCGCTTCATGGCGTCCTACACGAATGATTATTGAACAAACCCGAGCATTCGCGCTAAAACACAATGGATGTCGTGGACGAGCCTCCACTCATCTGAACACAGTTTGCTTCCAACGAGTCGTGGGTGGAGTTTCTCTGTGACCCTGTGGAGTAATTGGGCACGTGACCACTTCCGATTGAAACTCGCGCATTAGCTGTGCTCACCTGCGAGAGTGAATGAAGATGAAGAGCTTCGCGAGGAGAAGAAATCTACAGAATTCGTTTCTAATGTTTACGATCGACGCGGAGGACAGAAACGTTACTTAAAAATTCGATAGTTCGGCTTAAATTAATGAATGATTTCTCATGATCATCATAAGGAATTGTGAAATGTTTGGCGATATGTGCACAACAGCATTTAGTCGAGAATAAAACAGAAATGTTGCAGATTGTTTTTCAGTTTTATTTAACATTAAACCCAATGTATTGTTTAATGTACATACATTGCGCTGTGACGTGTGATCCAGCTGCCGTAAGAGAAGCATTTATAATTGTTGGACCGAGTTTGTAAATACCAATTTAGGGCAACCAATTAGCAAGCAATGCTTCATTTGTTTTATTAGACTATGTGGCATAAAAAGGTCACAATAGCAATTAAAGGTAAAATACCACTTAAGCAAAACATGGTCAGGTCAAATGGTCTGAATAATTTGGTTTCAAAGTTTTATCAATTTTACTCGTAGTCCACTGTGAAAAATTTCACTTACAAAAATGAACTACAGCGTCCTTCACTAGTAACAAAGTATAAAAAAAACTATATCCGGTGTCTGAATAATTGTTAGTTTGACTGTATAATTAAATCTTAAAGATGTTTGTTTAACATTTTAAATCGGTTATAAATGTTCTGATTGGATATATTTTGCTCAAACGTTAGTGTAACTAAAATAAAACGTTCTTCTGGACCATTTACATTTTCGCATTTGGCAGATTCTTCATTATACTACACTTTTGTTTCTGTGTGTGTGTGTAATCCCTGGCATCAAACATGGCATTGCTAACACCGTGCTCTTACCATTGAGCTACAGGCAATTGTGGAAACAGTGTTGTCATGCGAAGAGGTTTATAGGTAACAGGACTGAAAATATCATACCAAATAATAAAATATCTTAGACAAAGATGGTGAAACTTTCTGCTCTAAATTTGTCTTGTGGTTTTCAGATGTGGGTGTTTTAAGGTAAAATTACTACAAATGTGTGATTTAACTTAAATATAAGGTATTTTCTTTATGAAAATGTTTTACAGCATAGGAAATGGAATCACACAAAAATGCAAAAAAGATTTCACCATTATATTTAAAGGCACTATGGGAAAGACACTTTGCTTAATAATAAAATGTATGTTTATATTTACATATTTATATTTACAATTAATTTCTATCATTTCTAATAAAAATTAGACATAAAATGTCCTGGGAAAGAATATATTTGATTTTTTTATTATTATACATGAATGATCATGTGACCACGTGAGAACTGAATATTCAGGATTGTAAGATTGCAAACTCACATCTATGAATTCATCTTCATCCAGAATTCAGTAAGCATGTGTCACTTTCCAAATTATATTGAGTCTATTGTGTTTTTATTATATTATGATTATAAATATGAATAAGGATTTTAATGTTCATTGCCATGCATGTAACATGCTAAAATCCATCTAAAAGGACTAAAACATTGAAAAATAAATCAGTGATTTCACAATTTGAAAATGTTGAAATCTTGATTGTTCCCATTTTATTAACTTTTTCTTTATTCCAGACCTGATGGGGGAGAAAGAGGAACGAAACATCATTGTCAGCACTATATGTTTCATAATCTTTCAGCTGCTCATAGACTTGAATTTTTTTTTAAATGAGAGATATACAAGAGCAAAAGTTGAATCGAGAATTCGCAATGAAGACGACAACTTCAAGTGTAACAAAACACTGTGACGTGATGGAAATGCCAAAAGATCTAAATGAAAATGCGTGCTCTGAACATTGAATTGTGGGCCTTAGTGACATTTGTTTTGACATTAGACCTTAATATTCATTTAATATGAAATACACTTCTGGATGCAATGTTTTTTAAATCTTGTCGGTTTAGAGTCATGTTCCCAAGGTATTCTTTCTTTAAATATGCTTTATACAAATAACTGACTTTCTTCAACGAGAAAAATATACTCGCCAGGTATTATAAATTTCTTTTCATAGACAGAATATATTGTTTAGGACAAATTGTTTATTTTTCATTGGCTCAAGTTATTACCCTAAAATATATTTTATTGAAACATTTTTAGTGCATAATGGAGAACTCAAAATATGAATAAGTCTGTAGTGCTGAATTGTCAGGATTTAAACTTTCATATAAATCTATAAAAGCATCTGCCAAATGCATTAATGTAAATGTAACAAACAAATTTGACTGACGATGATTTTATTGAAGTGACAAAGTACTTCTACGCTTGTTCATCATATTACTTAAAGGTACATGAAAATCTCATGCATTAAACAAAATTGGGACACTCTTTTGTGAGAAATCTATACAGCCTCATAAGAAATCTTCAGAAAATTAAACGTACAATAACATTGTGATAGATCAAATCCAAGACATTTATAAACCTTGGAATATATTGAATCATTTCATTGGAGAAATTATCTAGAAATTCTCATTATGAATAGTATAAATAAATTGTCATAATTTTTAATTTAGCGTTTTCGATATATAACACTTAAATGAGATTAGTCAAAGTATTGGACAACTGCTATTTTTACATATAAAGGTTTGTGGATCTCATGGTAACTGAAACAGAAAGCAAGAAAAACAATTATTTAAAAGATCTTTCATGTTCCTCTAAATAGACATTTGCTTTCACAATCTAGACTAACAAACACACACTTTCTAGGAAAACTCTTTCAGGAAGAGCATGTGGAACGTCTTCAGTCTTTGTAAAACATCTTCCATGATTTCCTCTCGAGTTGCCAAACAAAGTCTGTGAGAAAAGATGCAAGACTTTGAGATACTTTGATTAAGAAACCTAATCTAACTAGAATTCCATCACAACAATAAATCCTTTTAATTTAAATACAATTTTCAGCATCATCGGTCAGGTAAGTTGATTCAAATAGAAATGTATCAATCTCTTTATTAAAGATGGTGTTGTGTTATGGTTTTGTTTGAGGTAATGAATGACGTATATCTTAATTTAAAAACCTGATGTGATATGTATCTGTTTTTTGTCCGTATTCACAGCCTGGTCTCACGTGAAGACCAGTCTCCTCCAGCAAATGCAAACAGTACAGCATGTCGGGCTCCATCTCTCTATCCTGAGAAGACAGAAATACAGATATATAAAGTATAACATCTGCCAGTAAAGCACAAACGTGTCCAGGGACACTCAACAGTGCAAATTCCTGTGTGGTCTTTCCCAGGGTGTCCGCGGGGTCTTTTAAAGTATTAAAAGTTGATCAATAAATTTTGAGAAAATGAAGGGCCTTAAGTCATTGAAAGTCTTAAATGGCATTTTCGAAGGTATTTGTCGAGGTTGTATGCTTAAGTTTGCCTGGTAGGCAAATAGTGGGAGGTGGCTAAACAACATTGTTGACTATGGGGAAATGCAGGCTTTCGTGAAAATGCTTGGAGGATAAGGAGTTGGAAGCATGGCTGAGGGAATAACCGTGAGGCGTACTGCTCTGTGTCAGAAGGCGTAGCCTTAATGGGGATCAACAGTGTCCGGTCCCACATGCTAAGTGTTAGCCACAAAGCTGGTTTCTCTTTCTAATAGACCTTGCATTGGGTTAGCCATTCAATGAATTCTCTTGTGCTTCGGTCCCACCCTTCTGATTATGTTGATTTAATAAGGAGGTATCACAAACTCAGACTAGTTGTGCTATCTTACAATCAGTATGTAATTAATGTAAGTTAACGTGTCGCCAATGTAACCGGTTCAAACTTGAAGTGGCAATGAGTTCTTAAAATGTATGAAAAGAGTCTTAATAAGTATGAAATTTAGCTCCATGATTCCTGTATATACCCTGATTTCCTTTGTGAACATATTTGTAGGTTATTTTCCTAAGGTCTTGCACGTCATGGGCCTCGATGCAAAGTATTCCCTCATGTTCTGCCCAGTCTGTTTTACTATGTCTTTGTAAAAGGACATTTCTCTGATTTTGTCAGAATCATCAGTCATCAATGTTTATTACTTCAAGCTGTTTCCTCTCAGAGGTTTGTCCAAATGAAATAAAACAGGATCATAAAACAAATTCTGACCTTGGCACATTTTATTGCTTTTTGAGGGAAGTGT
Organism: Barbatula barbatula; assembly: GCF_947034865.1. NCBI lineage: Eukaryota > Metazoa > Chordata > Actinopteri > Cypriniformes > Nemacheilidae > Barbatula > Barbatula barbatula. The sequence goes on from NC_136764.1 coordinate 28,060,378, forward strand.
AGACGTGGAAAGACAAAAAATCCCCCCTTTAGTGGCTGGCAGCTGATCCCCGGCAGCTCATCCAAAACCTTCTGAGTCCGATGACTGTTTTTACGTATCATCTTTTTAATTGACTCGACTTCCTGATAGAAAAGACAGGACATATCTATAGTTAAGAGACACAAAGATGGTCTACTAAGGGTATTCCTCTACATTCCAGCAGCCTAGTATTGGCCTCTAGTGGAAGAATTGTGCCATAAAGCCACAGCCCATAATTTCACTCACATGAGATAAATCTTCTTACGATCCAGTTTGACTTAACAAATATGTAAACATTTTAATTATAGCAGAGCCGTTGAGAGAGAGTTGCTTCAACTCCGTTGACTCAAATGGCACAGATTGTTTACAGCAATAGCAGTTCATGGGGGCTCTCAATAGTTCCCAGAAGTTACTAGTAACGCATTAACCAATTTTGACGAACATTTACATTTATTCATTTGGCAGACGCCTTTTATCCAAAGCGACTTACAAATAGTTTTTACAGTGGAACATTACTACAGAGCAATCAGAGGTAAGGTGCCTTGCTCAAGGGCACTTCAGTCATGAGCTGTTGCCTCTGCAGCTCAAACCGGCAACCTTCTGATCACAAGCCCAACACTCTGACCGCTAGGCCACAGAAATCAATTTCAAGAGCGATAGTTGTTTAATGAATTAAAAAATGAATAAATGAATTACTTCCTGGAACTATCTGAAAGCTCCATGAATCATGTGACACTTGAAAATGTAGAACTTCCATTGTCGCGACTCTCTCTCTCTCTCTCTCTCTCTCTCTCTCTCTCTCAATGGCTCTGAATAATAGATGCCTGGGCATTAGCATGCCATGTTAAATCTATTTGCTAATGTAAAAAAAACTTCAACGCATGTTTTAATACACAACCATGTTACAATGTTCTAGATTTAAATAGCCTACTTATTCGTTATAGTTGTTCATCAAATGTTACGTACTTAGAGATAGAGATGGAATATCTAATATACATCAATTAAAATAAAATTGTTATCTCAACCTCCGAGAAGATGAGGAATGAGGGATCTCCAGGTTTTGGAGGATCTGCCATGAGGTCGAGTGCAATTTGTCCAGCAACCACTGTGCAGCTCTCGGTGTTAAAAAGTTTATGGATGTAATCTAAAACCGCAGGGTCAAAATTCACCAGCTCCATATAGCCACCACGAAGTCCACATCTGGGTACAAAGAACGCTACAAGTTTGATATTCAGTCAACTAGACAGTTGCGTTCATGGTATTAACTATGAATGTAAGAGGGTACATGATACTTTGCAATGATTTTTTTAACATGAATTACGCATCGCTGAATACTTACTCTCCCATAAAGCCTTTGGAGGCAGAATTGAAAGAGGCCATCTCCACAGCGCTGGAAATAGTTGAGTCCATTTCTGATAACACTTTCTTATAAGAATAATACTCAGTTCCCTCTCCATATATGCAGTTCTGGTACACCTGTTGTTTAAAATATACAGAGCTCCCTGAAGACCAAGAGGTTAAGAAACATTTGCATTTTATGACATCCACTCACCTCATCAACCAGTAGGAGGAGCCTCTCTTCTGCAGCAAACTCAATCACTTCTTCGATGGACTCCCGACTCTGTACATGACCTGGTAATTAAAGGGATATTTCACCATGTTTTACTCAACCTCAAGGCATCCTGACTAAAAATGGTTTTCTACTTGAAGAATAATGCAGTCGGAGTTATAATGCCATGCATCATTTGACTTCCAAGCACTAGAATGGGAATGAATGGGCGTCGACTTTTTGAAGCTCCCAAAAGTGCATTTGTCAATCAAAGAACTGCTCGACACGGCTCTGTGTCTTACTGTAACAAAGGTCTTCTGAAGCGAATGGATGAGTTCGTTGTATGAGAAATATCCCACTTCTCTCCTATTCTTGTAAAATTATATGTGGTATTATAACTTCCACTGCATTATTCTTCAAGAAGAAACCCGTATTCAGTTAGGATGCCTTGCCAGTGAAGTATCCCTAAAAGAAAAACTTCTGTAAGAATGTAGCATCTTCGATGATGTTGTGTGGTTATAAGCCTTAAATTCCGTGGAACCATCATGCAAACATCAAAATATCTGCCTGTGCCCTTTCCAAGCTACTAAGAGAATTAATTTAAAATGGCTTAAAAAACTATATTGACCACAAAGTTAAATATGAGGGGCGCACTTTTTCACACTTTTCCATGAAAGAAAAGTGTTGAAGCGTTCAAGCCCATCGAAAACCACATTTTGGTAATAAATGGAAAATAAATGTGAATTCTTCTTTACAATGTGAAGGATCACCCCTGTTTCTTCTTCTGTTACCTGTTGGATTTCCTGGATTGCAGATATAAAGCGCCATAGGATTGCAGGTCCTTTTGCCTTCTCTGAGTGCTCTGCGAAGCTCTTCCACCTGAAGTGTCCAGCCCAGCTCCTCACATAACCGGTAAGGTTGCATAACAACTCCCTGGCTAACTGCAGCCACGTTAAAGAAGGGGTAGGAGGGTACGGGTATAAGCACACCAGTCTGACACGAATCCTCATTCTGAAACAGCAGCTTCAGCATTATCTACAATAAAAAGTATTACAATTTATTTTACACCAATAACATGCCTTTTTAAGAGATTGTGTGACTTGGTACTACCTTACAGTTGATAACTTAAAGCAGAGGTATCATGCTATGGCATGCATTCTGACTTCTTTACACTGTTGACCGTGCTGTCTTCTCATGCTTAACATGGTCAACTTGTACAGACATGAATTGCACGTTTGAGGTAGTATTTCTGTGCTTGATTCATTCCCCCAGTTCTCCAACTTGTTTCCAAAAGTTTGTCAATTAATGCGATGATGTATTATGTGCTCGTGCTGTAGTTGCCTGCCTCCAGCAGCTCGTGTTTTTTCTGGAAATAATCGTACAGCTGCATCTCTCTTTTATAATTTGATCAAATTAAATACTCTTCAGGGAGATACGACGTATGCTGTATAGGTACTCAAGATTAATATGAGATTGGCTGAGTGTGTTACTTTATCTTTAATAAGGAGGATGACTATACATGTTAACATGTTTTTTTCTCTTGAACTATTCTAGGTGTGTGATGCAATATCAGACCTCTCTGGGGGATAACCTTTGACCCTTACCCATACAGTAATTGTTTTCATGGAAAAATAAGAGCTTTTCTTTTCTTTCATGACGTCATTGTTCATGCAGTGACACAGAGACTGGAAATAGCCTGGGAACGAATGATCTTAATCTAATGATCTAACCATGAGAGCCTGCTGCGATCCAGATGTGAGGAAGATGTTTTCAGGTGATGAAGGAACTCCTCCATCTCTTCTGGAAATGAACTGAGACACACAGTGTTTGATTTTGGCCATTCCACTTGAATCCGTGTACGAGCCTAAAGAGAGTGTGCATCACATATACATTATAGATAATAAATACCTCAAATTCTTTAATCTTCCATCTGCGCACACTGTTAGATATTCAGTTCACTAAAACACAGTCTAAATTTAACGGTTTCCAAAACACTCCTGCTGTCATCCATTGGTTGGCTAAAAATGATTTTGCCCCAAATGCATCCTATAAGTTGAACCACTGTTACACAATTACGTCACTGTGTTTTCACTTTTTGGAGCATTAAAAATAATTTGAACTTTGAACGCAACTTTAAATATAGTTGCTGTAGACTTAAAAATATCGGAAGTTATAAATTGCTCTTGAGCTATAATCTGTATACTGAGCTCTGAAATTTATGAAACTGAATAATAAGGATATGCTGTTAGGACGTAAAAAATGTTTACTGTATAGTGAAACTAAGATGTTTCAAATCAAAGTGACACTAGTCTACAGTATATGTGGTCAACTCACCAACGCTTCCACCCGCACACTCTTTAAGAAGACTATTTGCTCTTTGTGTGACATCCAATGGCAGACTGTCATCCTGCAAAAGGGCAGGATAGAAACAAGCAGCAAGGACCTGAAAAAAACATGGTCATTCTCATGCATTAGGGTTTTATAAACATTTTATTAATTAATAAGAGATTCATATTATGTTTTAAAAGCAACTTTCTCTGAGATATTTTATATATATAAATATAAATATATATATATATATATATATATATATATAACTATATGACAAAGGCCGATGTAACGAGACCTGTTTACCGGTTTAGTCACGTGACATTCAACATATACTGTACAGCAGGCCTTTTTGAAGCATCTATGCTAATTTTGGTCGATAAGATTTTAATTATTTAGTTTGAGTCATTTTAATTGAACAATTTATTAAGTAAATCCAATTCAAGTGTATTATGTTAAACCCATTTAAATTGGTCAAATTAAGTTACTTATTTATTTTGTGTTGAGACTACATAAATCATTTTTGTAGATATAACTTCTTTGGCAGTTGATCTGTAGTTCCCAGCATGCTTTGTGTCTTACTGCATCAGGAGACTAATTTTCAAGATTAATTGTCATTTTAAGTGTTTTTCAGTAAAAATTAAGACTTTTTTGAGTTTTGTGTTGATTTATCCTTGAGATTTAGGAGAGTTTTGGCATTATTTTGATGTTTGGGTTTTTTAAGTTGTTCAGAAGAGCGGTGCTGGTGCCTAGGCTGAGGGAGGCACAATAGTAGTCATGAAGTGAGTTGTTTCATTTGTCTGTGCTAATGCTAGTACAGAAACCACCAATCTCTTCTCACATGACCATGTATGTTGGAAAATAATAGTATATTTCAATATGAAAGTAAGTGATCCGTCAAGTTTGAGTTAGACACATGATTTTTTTCAGCGCAATTTACTTTAAGTTACATTGACTTGATATTTGAACAAAAAGTGAATGTTTTTACATGTTTATTTGTATATACAGCAAATCATTTCGTGCAAATTGTTACAAGGATTTTATTACGTCAATTCTAAAAGTCATTTTCTTTCAGTGGATAACTGAAAATAAACATAGTACTCAGCGGCAGCAACTGAATATAATTTTGTCAAACTTGTTTTTATATCGCTGCATTTACAATACAATGATACAAAAGATAGGTTCCTTCAAACATGGCTGAGCAGACGCACAAACTGTATTTAGTTATTCAAAGATGAGATAACACCTTACGATGAGGTTGTTATTTTGTTAACCTTATTTAATGCATTAGTTAACAGGAACTAACAATACTTTGAGAGCATTTATTAATCCACATTTCAACATTTACTAATACATTTTAAATTTGTATTTAATACATTGTATTGACATAACATTATTAACAAAGATTATTAAAGGCTGAAAAATGTACGTTATAGTGCTCACTATTAGTTCATGTTGACAATAAATACAACATTATTGTAAAGTTTTACCAATGCATTTAGCTTTGCATGCGATGGACAGTTGCTGTACCTGTCGAACAAATGTGATGGGTTTTATGCCTCCACTGTGAAGGTCACCCGAAGACAAATCAAGCACCTCTTTATAACCTTTTCTTTCACCCTACAAATAAAAAAGATTCAAATACTACAAACAAACTTCTAATATAAATGTTAACCAAACAATGACTGAAACATACAAAAACAAATGTGTTAATCATTGACTGCATCATTGCTAAATATATTTTTGAAATGAAAGAAGCATGTATGAAAAAATGCATATGGTGGAGTAAAAAAAGAAGAATCAATGTTAAAATGTAAAATCACACCTGTTGTATTTCGGCTGTGATCTGCGCAGCACGTCTCAATAAAACATCTTTCTCTGAAAGAAAAGCATTCTTTGTCACTAGACTGGTCTCTCTCAGGAAAGACATCCTTTTGAAGAATCTGTACTTGTTGTCTTTTGATGTCTAGATTATTTGTATTGATGATACAGTCAGCCGTCTTGTCTAGAGATATTAACATTTGGCATGACATCCTTGGCAAATAAGTGACTATTCCTTGTTCCACATCTCATGACCAGAAAGTGGTCTAGCACGGTTATCCAGTTGAGATCATGACTACTAAGTGAAAGCCTTTCACAATCACAAATCAAGATTTGTAATTTTATGTTTCATAAAAGCGGTTAGAAAAAAAATAAGAACATATTTTTGGGATGAATGACACCAAAATCAGTTTAGCGAAAACAATTCAGTCCGAGCTTAATCTTTGCCAAGATCTTCTTTGGTAAGTATTCTATACAAGTAACACATTACACCACTAAACAGAGTTCGTCTTTAGTGATCACTGAAGCAGAATAATTATTTTGCTCATCTGCATAACACAAAAGAAGATATTTTAAAGAATGGTACCGCAACATCTTTAAAATACTTTTATTTTGTGTTCTGCAGAAGAAAGTCACATAGGTTTGAAATAACAAGCGGGCGAGTAAACAATGACAGAACTGTCTCTTCAAAGTCAAAATGCTTTTTCATCTTTACATTCTGTCTGAAATTTCACACAAATCTTCAAAGAAAGCCAAAGACTGATGCCAATAGAATTTGTGAATAGCCACTTCTCTAACATTTACATTTATTTACAGCAATGCCGTGGTGAAATGCAGGTACACTGGCAAGTCTCTCACAACGGTTTACAATAAACACTGAATTCATTTCACAATTAATATGCAACCATATTAAAAACAATAGATTTCATTAAATAAGCTATATATAAAAATAAATGCACTTCATAACCCTGTGTCTGAATAAAGCTATGTTACAAACATAAACAAAGGCTTCAATGTTACGTCAGTAAGAATACATTGTCCAAAACATTGACATCACATGCATTGATGAACATTTCCACTGTTGGACTAACCATATGTTGGCATTGTTACAATGTTTATGTGAACAATGTAGAAAGATCACATTTAAAACTGAAGCACCCACAGAGACTAGACTTAACTAAACCCGGGTATATTGAAATAATACATCTCGACAAGCACACTGTACATCCTAAAATGTCAATTAAAAACATGATTTCACTGTAAACAAATGATGTGATAAATCGTGGCAAAACACAGTACGGTTTTACGTGACCTCATCAAATGAATGTAAGCGATTTCAAGTTATAACAGTAGTCATGTTCTAAAGATAAAACAGGAAGAAAGATTTTACAGCGTTTTGGTTTTTTACATATCGAACTGCAGTAACACTGTAAATCTCTTTTCTTGCAAGACAGATAACAAAAATACACCGCCTGACCAAATAGAGTCATTACAAGAGATAACTATAAAACTTGAATCAAGCAAACAATGAAACTGTTCATTTTCACATGACCAAATCCCCAGTGAAAGTCTTTGGGATGTCCTGGTTAAGACTGGTTGATTTGCCTTGACTCATCAGTCATAAATAAAAGATCTTAAAAAAGAATCAACTCTGGACAATAAAATGCTGCACATTACATAAGGTTGTTGAAAGAATGGCATGACAAATGTCTGTCGTAACCAAAGCTAAAGAAGTTCCTACAAATTATTACTGGGCATGACTTAATTTTTGGCCAGGCAGTGTCGTGTGGGTAAAGCTCAAACTGCTGTGCTGTATGTTGAAGCTACACTGTTTCGAAATGTTTAACTCCACCTCCCGGGTATCTGGAAAACCAAGTTTACCTTAGGAATAGTTCACCCAAGCATGAAAATGATTTTGCCATTTATTCACCCTCATGTCATTCTAAACCTGTATACATTTCTTTCTTCTACAGAACACAAGAAGATTTTTGATAACAAACAACATTGGATTCCACTCACTTCCACAAAATCACTAAAACAATTCTCAAAATATCTTACTTTGTGATCTACAGAAGAGAGGCCTATTATTCAGGTTTTCAACTACATGAAGGTGAAAAATTATGACAGAGCCACTGCGCTTTGTTGAAACATAACTCAAACTTCCCCACACGTAAATACGTATGACAGTTCAGAGGTTGTAATGTTTTTTTCATAACAGAGCATGTGAGCGGAGCATGTGAAATATAGTTGGCGCAGTGGGTTTTTATCCGAAGGCCGGATTGTGCCGCTCCATTACCGCTCACACCACGAGTCTAGGGCATGCACAAATCCACCCAGAAATAACCTGTGCCTTCAACAATCAAAAAACATGTCAGCCTGCACTTCAAAAATCGTTGTGAAGGAGAGATGGAGACGCCAAAGGTGAGGTTGAAAAGTTCCTTTCATCCCCGAGGCAGAATCCGGATGCAGATGTCATACAGTTTTGGAACGGAAACTCATCTTTCAAGTCATATCCCCGTCTGGCAAAAGTAGCTCGCACCGTCTTCAGCATCCCTAGTGGATCTGCAAGTGCCGAGAGGGTGTTTTCTACTGTCGGCCTGGTGTCCAGAAATCATCGCACTACTCTGAAGCCTGAAACATTGTCCAGATTTGTTTTCTGGAAGGTGAACTCAAAAGAACCATAGATAAGGATGCCTACGCCAAATTTTTCCTATAATGTAAGGGACGACCATCATTTCATTATTATTTATCATGGGCTATATAATTAGACTATTAGTCTTAATTCATATGTTTAAAGTGTGTGAAAGGCACATGCCTAAATTTCTTATAGGTCTATATGTTCAAAACTTGGATGTTTGCTGTTGTGTTTGTTTGAAATAAATCTATGTTCTATTTGGACTGATGTTGCTCTGAGTTCTTTATAGGACATTGGCAGGGTGGCAGATGCGTCGCGGAGCAGGTTTGCTGTGTGTTGATTTTCCTTTCCCCAACCACAGTAGTGGGCAGCGGAAATTGTCACCGCTCAGCTCCGATCACATGCTCTTGTTCATATACGTCTGCATTTGCAACCCAGTTTCACATATCAGATCTTCTTACTTTTTCCTAAAAACAGAACAAAGAAAACACATTAGCACACATGCATGTTTCTGACACCTGCACAGTCAATGAAAATATGAAGATGATAATACATAGTAGGGTGAGAAGGAACCTGGTGAATGCTACGGTGATTCGGAGGGCTGGGTCGATCTGTGCTACAGATTTCACATCCTGGTCTTGTGGATTTATTTATGAATGTACAGGAAGGGCAGGACCACCCCAACTACAGAGAGAGAGAGAGAGAGAAACAAATCCAACAATTAGCTATTCAATTAAACTACATAACATTCTATACATATAACATTAGTTATATAGTTTAATTCAAAACTAGAGTTTCAAATACACCTTAGCACCTAAGTATGTCTGGTACCAACACATTTCTACAACCAGGATTGTAAATAAATAAGCCTTGTAAACATTAGCCATGTGCTAAAAGGATAAATGTCTAGCAGATTATGTAATAATTACCTGTGTGTTACTGGATTTCAGTTTGGACCCGCCGAGTTGCAAAATATCGAGGTTAATGATGTCATTGACGTTAGGTTTCTCTGTGCCACTACCACCTGCTCGAGTAGAAAACCACAATATATCAAGTACTGACGATGGCTTGATGCAATCTAATGAGAATTATTAGCCATTAGAAACCACTCACTGTACAGTCGAACTTATGATCTCATGGTTCGATTCAGCTTCATTTACATTTTATTATTACTCTCTTTCGTTAAAGGGGTCAAATGACATGACTAAAACATTATTACCTTGTGTTTGTGGTGCAATACAATGCGTTTATACATTTTAAGTCAGTCTTTTTCATATACGGTGCATTATTCTAGCTCCTCTATGCCCCGCCTTTCTAAAACAGATTTTTACAAAACTCATCGCTTATGAATACGCAGTGCGCTCTGATTGGCCTGTTGATCTGTGCATTGTGATTGGCTGAATACCTCAAGCGTGTGGCGGAAATGTTACGGCCCTTCCCATGACCGCAACCCTCCAGGACGAGGCCGATTGTCAGTTCATTACCACTCTCACTCGCAGACGCAATAAAAGTAATAAAATAATAAAACTCTTTTTTTCATTGTCATGGGTGGCAGGTGCCAGTCGTAAATATTACATAAACACGTTTGATAAAACACTAGAATAAATAGTTCGGCCGCTGCTGTAGAGTGGGGATTCTTAAAGTATGTTTTATTTCTCTCATTAAACTACAGTACACAAACCGTACAGGGCAGGTCCTAGACTGGACTTTCTTATGTGCAAACTAACGCAATTCACAGAAATAGGGACGAATGCTTATAACCAAACAGATCTCAACAACCATTGACTCCAATAGTAGGACAGAAACAATGGTAGTCAAACGTGCCACAGAACGGTTTGCTGTCCTACATTCTTCAAATATCTTCTTTTGTGTTAAATCTTTTTTCCTACTATGGGAGTCAATGGGTGTTGAGATCTGTTTGGCATCTGGCACGCTGTCCTTTCACACTGGATACATGACCAGAGATTTGCGCGTCATGCAGCTGAAACGCGGCTGCCTTTGTATCACTAGTGATAATTTCCCCTCACATTAAATATAAGCATGAAACATGATGTTTATAAGCAGTTTTATCTGTTTCTCTGAAGGTAATGAAGAGAGATGAGGGCTCGCGCCACGAAGGAGCAATGGACAGGATGACACGATCGTTTGTTACCCTTACAGATACAGTATATCAAATATGTGCCACTCACGAGTGCGGTGTTGGCAATGTCCTGCAACGTGATGTGGTGCTTTGCGTTTTGGAGCACTATCCCATTCCAATACCAACCTTTTCCAGTTTGAATGATTTGTCGTTGTGGTTTCTGACTTATTTTGTTTCCAGAATGGTTGTTGTGTTTTGTGGCTTCTTATTTCGCTTTCAGATTTGTAATTAGTTTTGCGCCTTACGGCAACCGTCCTTTACTTGCAGAAACAGATATATGACATACTAAACCAAAAGCAAAACAAGAAATCCCGTCATATGACCCCTTTCAGAAAATGTCACATTTTTGTCTGATGTTTTAAATCAATAAATACTGTCATAATCATCCTTCCTGCCAGCCAAGAGGCAGACGCAGGACAATAACAAGAGGCAAGATAATTTATATATATATATATACAGCCACGGAAATAATTAAGAGAAATGTAGATCTGAAATGAACATTTGCAATGGTCTTTTAGTTTTGCAAGATTGTGAGACTAGTGAGCTCACCTGAGCTGCTGTGAGTAAATCGAGGAGGTAGCGTGCTGTATCCTCTCCAGTCATGGCTTACAGGGCTGCTGCTGGCTGGCATGAGGGCAGGTGTGGGGTTTGGTGTCAGCATCAGGGCAGCGCTCTCTTGCTCCTGCTGGCACTGCTGCTGACTGACACAGGCGTGACTGGCAGACAGGAGGTAGAGGAATGCAGTGTCACTGTCTCTACAGATGCCATATGACGCTAAGGAGCGGATGTCAGCGCACAGACACTGTCCGATCACCCAGCGCTGCACCTTCGGGTGAAAACCATACTCAAGAAACATCTGCAAGAGAAAATGTAAAACTAAAGAAAAACAGAAGGACAGCAGAAAGAGAAAACTTCATTCAAGTAGCATGATCTTTTTACCTGCTGCTTCAGAGAGGAAACAGTCATGTGGGGAAGGATTTTTACAGTGACACAACAAGATGACGTAGCATCCTCTACTACAACAGCTAAACTGAAAATACAAAAGGCAGAAGATCAGTCTACATAGATAGAATAACAAATAAACACATTGACATTAAAAAACATACAAAAATTCTTCCAACTTGTTTTTCAAATATTTAAGATTGAAATCCCTAAAAACATTTGACAGCACTAGTGCTGGGGTTGCGAATTGCAACCAATGGCTTTCTCCCCCGCTCGCTCCTCCCTTTCAAAGCCCCACGGTGGCTGACACAGGGCTAAGATATTGTCACGTTTTCGCTTCTTCGCTGAAGTAGATAACATATTTACAAAACGCATTCTGTAGAGCAGTTTGTACTTTTAGGGTTACTGTAGAAGCAACATGGTGAATTACATGTAAGGGGATCCGCGGTGTATGTAGATAGAAATTGCTCATTCTGAGATCTTCATTATGTAAGGTTTTTCTACACCTCTGAAGACATGGTGATGTGTAATATATTCTATTTCTGTCAAATAAAAAACACCCTTCATTTTCAAGTGATCCTGAATGTAGACATAATAAATCCATAAATCACAGCGCTGCCATTACAGTCCTCCTGACTACATACAAGTGAGTGGTAGAGCCGCTGTTTTTCTGGATAAAAATACAATCACTTTTACACTTCTGTAACCTGTCACTGTACTGGCGGTGCCATTGACATATGCTAGAAATGTAACAAAGTGCCCAATGCAAGTCTTGTTAAGGTGTGTTTGATTAGAGCTGGAACTAAACAGAACACTGGTCCTCCATGACAGGAGTGGACTGACCCTGCTGTACGTAAGGGGAGTTGAAACGTTTTAAGCAAACAATGAAAACTGTTATGCTGGCAAATAATTTTTTTCTAAAAAATTAACAAATAAAATAGTGTTTGATGAAGCGTTGCATGTCACACAGGAGGAAAACAATCTTATGTTAACTACCCAAAAGACAAAACATCGTTTTCATTATACGCACGTACCTTATCTCGCCGTCCTCTGCGTCCCTCTGCGATGGCTGGATAGTCAGTGCTATTTGATGCTGAGCCAGATCAGAGGTGTACCGCATCGCCGCACGAGTATCACCAGCCTCTATTGCTTTGGAAAGCTCTATACACAACTCTTCTACAGAAGACAAAAGAGCTGCATGTTAAAAAGCTGCATGTCAAATAAGGTCTGTATATTAAATTAGTTGTTTATTTGTTGTGTGTTGGTTTTGCAGCATAAGTACTCCAGACATGGTACACAGTGATGTAAAAAACTGAATTTATCCTATTTTTAGGATTTAATAACTTTTTCTCCAAAACCATTCTTTTCAAATTAGATCAATCATCATAGATCAATATCACCAAGAACACGATTTGTCATGCTATATTTCAATGGTGTTAATTAGAAAACCATATATAAATACCATAATATAATATAGATCACCACACTGATACAGACACACAAATGATACTACTCCAGTACTCGAAGGGTTTAGTCAAAAAACAGCCTTGAAATCGCAAATATAATATGATCAGGCAAAAGCAAGCTCAAATCTGGCCGGCACTTCCATAAGAAAATAAATAAAAGGCACATACCTTTAGTTGACATTGACAAGGTCGAGCTTTTGCCTTCACACTTCACATACTGAACTCCATCATGTGAGAGATGTGAAATGTTGGCAACTTTGAGAAAGAAAATAATAAACAAAAAGGTTATTTAGGTCATTTGCATGTTTCCGCAACCTTGTATCTCCAAATTTTGTGAATAAAATGTTTTGCCATGAATCATTATTATAAGTCACCCTAAATGTTTGCAAACACCAATAAACATATACAAAGGTCAAACGGTCAAACGCTAAAAGTATAGTGTTTTTAATCATCACCAGCATGTGCCTCTGCAGTGAACACAGGTCAGGGATGTGTGTGTGCAGCATATTTGTTGTGACCCATAGTATATAAAACTACAGGCACGAATCAACATCATCAATATGATGATGTCCATTCTTCTTTTTTAGTTAATGGCTTGTGCAGTTCATCACCGGGAAATCATCTAAATGTCACACAATCACTGCAGTATTGAAAGGTTGAACTGTTTTTAATGCTTTTAACAATTGAGATTTTTACCCCCGTAACTTTACTGTAACACTCTACTGTCTGCCTGCTAAAACTGAGCACTGTGGGGAAAAGATCATCACTCATGAACAACAGAAGAACTGACCAGCACAGCCCTGCCGGTTATCGGACAAAAAAGAAAGTGTCAGCAGACCTCTGTGTGCCTCTCGCAGTGAAGACATCATGACAGTGGCCCACTCCTGAGCTTCCTGCTCGCTGCGGAAGGTAAATGTGAGGCTGTCGTGGGGAGGCTTGCTGAGACGCAGTTCGTGACATCGAGCCGATGTGATCTCATACTTCACTGAGCGCAGATCAAATTCTGCTAGAGACTGAAGGAGAGACTAGAGCTAAACATCAACAATCTTGTGTTATTTACAAAACAATTGCATTCAGTCTATTCTACATGTATGACCACTGTTCTATGGATAAATAATATATATTACAGCCTTATATCCCATCACTCTTCAAGCCTTTATAAAGCTAACTGTACTGTACTGTATTGCACTAGATGTTTATTTTCGTGTTCTTTGGAGTGCGGTTATTGAACTGTAGGAACACTCCAGGCTGACAGGTATGATGTGATGAAGGTGATGGAGGTGTGAGTGATGCTGATGTACCACGCTGCGTCCTCCGCGGTCGGTGTGTCTGAGCGTGAGCGTGAAGTGTCCCGCGCGGCTCGCGTTCATGCTGAGCTGCAGCCGCAGAGAGTCGGAGCCCACGCGCAGCGGCCGAACCGACACGCGCACCGACATCAGCACCGTACTGCAGCCCGAGCTCACAGACATGTTTCAGCAGGCCGATCAGTGCAGCTCCATAACAGAACCCGTCATCATCATCATCACGGCTCACGAGTGACGGGCAGCCCGTTTCAAAACAGGAAGCAGGTCCGTCCGGTATTTACTGCCCCCTCGTTATTACTGTAACACACAGTTCCGTCCGCATACAGAGAAAAACTCAAGTCAGCACAGTCTATGGTAAACGTCTTTAAATACATTTGCTTAAATTAAAGTTACATCTTTCAAGATTTGGGGGGGGGATTTCTCTTTGTACGTCCGAGAGAAAACTAGTTGTAGTTGACGAGGCTGAATCCAGCTTCTTATTCGCAGTTTCTTATTGACGCTATCCGTTCCACCTTAAAAACGCGAAGCGTCCGCTTTTCCAGTTTCTTATTCACGCGTAGCTTAGGGATCTTCTCGCGTTTCTCTTCTTTTACGTTTTTAAAATAAAAACTTTTTTGTGTATGCGCGCGCGAGTGTGTTCGAAACATGTGTGTGTGTTTGAGAGAGTGCACAGATGATGGGATGCTGCTTGCTGTCTAAGTCATGACATGCTGAATGCCCCTTGGGTGAACGTGAACTTCACGTGGAACCTCCATCACCCACTCCCCCTACCATTCTCTATATTACTTTGATAGGACAGTTTTTAGGCAGCCTATCTCCACAAAGAATATTAATCATATCCAAAAGTACCTACATGTTTGTAAGTGCAATATTCTAGTGCAGAGCCTGCAATACGGTTTATGCATAATTAAGAAATTAAGTGTATATTTGTAAAAAGCACTTTGCATATCTATAATTAACTGTACATCTAATGTAAATTAATTATTTTCATCATTGATGTATTTTATTGTTATTCTATATATATATTTTTTTCCATTTCCTGTGTTTGTCTATACTGTATTTTTTCTTTCTGAGCTCCTGAAAGCACAACACGTTGCTTGTCTGTGTGTGCACAATTGGAAAATAAAGCTTATTCGAATTTTCTTCTGATCCACTGCTCTTATACAATTTATTATACTCTTGTTGGTCTTAGCCAGTGCGTATATTACTGCTATGTAGTTACATGTATTTAGATTTATGTAAACTTTGTCACTTGTTGTATGTACAGAATATGTGTTTTTGTACAAGTATGTCTTTGATGGTGCGTTAAAAGTTCCACAGGTGGGTTATACCTTGTCTTGATGTCTACAGCATGGGGTGCCATATCTCGACTTTCTTTGAGGGTGCGTTAGAAGTTCTACAGAAGTTCAGATCTTTTTACTGTAGCTTTTTGGAGTTATTGACCCCTGAATTTGGCATATTTCACAGAGCTCTTCAATGGGCCGTTGCACCTATGGGACATTTTGAGGTGCTACATCTCGAAAACCTTTAAGGGTGCGTTGAAATGTCAACATAGGGGCTATACCCAGTATCCTTGACTACCACCTGGCCAAAAAACAGACATTTTTACTCTAGCATTTTGGAGTTATTGACCCCTGAAGTTGGCATATTTCACAGTACTCTTCAATGGGCCATTGCACTTATGGGACAATTTTAAGGTGCTACATCTCAAAAATCTTTAAGGGTGCGTTGAAATGTCAACATAGGGGCTATACCCAGTATCCTTGACTACCACCTGGCCAAAAAACAGACATTTTTACTGTAGCATTTTGGAGTTATTGACCCCTGAAGTTGGCATATTTCACAGTACTCTTCAATGGGCCGTTGCACCTATGGGACATTTTGAGGTGCTACATCTCGAAAACCTTTAAGGGTGCGTTGAAATGTCAACACAGGGGCTATACCCAGTATCCTTGACTACCACCTGGCCAAAAAACAGACAATTTTACTGTAGAATTTTGGAGTTTCATGTAAATGTAAAAAATATATATTTTGTCTGTTTTCGATGGAAATGAACTGGCAAATTTAATTACTTTAGTACTTTTCTCTGCTGTCCACTAATAGCTAGTGAGGTTTTACGTAAAATTCATAATTACTTAGGAATCTTTTTTTTCACCCTGTTTCGAGGCTCTAACATTGTTTTTGTGGGTGTGCTGCATGTAACACTTTGAACTAACTGCCCATTGCTATTATTGGGTAACAGTGTTACCAATGTTTATAAACAGAACATTTGACACCTGAAATATAATGCTTCCATGACTGTGAGGGAAATGTTACCTTGAAAAATAACGTGGCTTAAAAAAGCCTTTCCTGCTTGATAGCGGTTAAATCCTTCTAGCTTTCTCAGAATTGACACAGTTAACTATAAAATGTAAAGGAGTATAATGTGTTACATACCATTAATGGATATTAACAAAAATGCATAATAAAGCAATACTAAATTTAATAATTACCTTAGGTGTCATCACTTCTAAATTAAATGACAGTTGTGTCAAGTCTCCCTTGTTGTGGCGCATTACAGCATGCACTCTATCTATTATTGCAGTCGTCTGTACAAGATATATTTAAAATATAATGTTAATATTCACAAGACAATTTTTATAATTATCACAATT
The DNA here is from genome assembly GCF_947034865.1 of Barbatula barbatula. Lineage (NCBI taxonomy): Eukaryota > Metazoa > Chordata > Actinopteri > Cypriniformes > Nemacheilidae > Barbatula > Barbatula barbatula. Next base: position 28,077,235 of record NC_136764.1, read on the forward strand.
TCTTTCTATTACAATACATGAATAACAACAACTGTCATCATGATTCATACCTTTTTTTCAGTGAAAATACTGATTAGGGCTTCTCTGTTTTGTTTGAATTTGAGACTGAAATTGGGATGTTGTTTGAGAAACATTCTATTTGACCGTAACACCCCAGTTCTACGATCATGTGCAAGTTTCTGTGAATCCAGAAAGAACAAAATAGAATTTTAAACCTTCTATTGCCAACTTCTGTTTATTTGAAAACATGTCATGTATAGGATTCTTTACTGGTAGGAACCTTTGCTCAGTTTTCTAAAAATAAAATATACTTGAATCTCTTCATCTGTCAAGACAGATTCCAGTCAGCATTCTTTCGCAAAAGCCCTTGTTCTATAATAAAAATGCAGTTATTCCATTTTGGATTGTGTGTAACATCAAGGAAACATAAGTGAGTAAGGTATAAACCGACCAACCTTTTTAAATGATAGGGCAGTTTCATTTGACATCCACAGTTAAATGAAGAATCAGTGTCTAGTTCAGTTAGACGTATTCCTGCACAGTCCGTATGAAGCCAACCATGATAGGAATCACACTGTATCCATGGCACATTCCTCACCTCAGAGTTCATGGTTCTGTGAGTGAAAACAAACAGGTCCATCTTTATATATATATTTAGTTGGTATATGAATTTGCTATGTATGTCTGAATGTGTAGTGCTTCACAAATATAATATACTGTCATTTGTGTTATTACTGTATGTTATTTATTCACAGTAGTTTTTCTAATGCTAAAATACTGTAGTATCGTAGTTGTTATCCAAGAATTGTATAATTTGCTTTATTAAGTGAAAGGAAGAGAGATTCAATTATTTATGAACCATGGACATGGCAGTAGACCATGATCCTGGGAGCTTGCTACACGAATATCAGAGCATAACAACTGCTGCATCTTGCTGTGTTCAGCCCATGCAGAGCAAAGTGAAATACTATATGCTACGGCAAAATTGTGCTGAAAGACTAAAACTCCTAGTCCTATTTAGCTAACTTTATTTGCATTCATTAATTGAAAAACAATTGTAATGGTTGAATGTTAAATTGTATTAATTTCTGTCTTATAAGAGAAGTGGAATGTACCATCAAGTCAAGTCAAGTCAGCTTTATTTATATAGGGCTTTTTACAATTTTCATTGTTACAAAGCAGCTGTACAAGAAAAAATGACTATAAGTAAAACATAAAAGGTTATGGAATTCAAAACACAGGTCAAATATCAGACACACAATAAATTCCTATATGCAGTGTTAATTAAATAAGACTACCAAATTCTAGCAGACCCCCCGGCCAGGCAAAACAGTGCAAAACAGTATGCAAACGGTGGCGAGGAACCCAAAACTCCATTGGAGGAGAAAAAAAACCTCGGAGGGAAACCAGGCCTAACCAGGGGATTCCAGTTCCCCTCTGGCAAAAACTGCAGTCTCTGCACAAGCTCAACAGTGCTTGCACAACAAGGCAAAAATAAAAAAAAATTAGATTTAAAATTATCATTAATAATCTAATAGTGGCTGAGGTTTTGTAGGGACGTCACTTCCTTCGTCCAGCATTTGTCAGGTCTAGGAATGGATTGTCCCCTGCCCGCTCCGCTCTTGTAACCTTGGAACAATGAGACAAGACTGGCTGAGAGTAGAGTACTGTTCTGCACTCTTTGATGCAACAAATGCATCAGTTGTTATTGGAAGTGTCCCTGGTCCCGGTTGATCTAACTAGTGCAGCCTAGATCTTTGAAATACATATATTATGATAATGTAATGTATGCAAGATTAAAAAGATGCGTCTTTAGTCTAGATTTAAACTGACAGAGTGTGTCCGCCTCCCGGACATTGCAGGAAAGACTGTTCCAAAGTTTAGGCGCTAGATAAGAAAAGGATCTGCCGCCTGCACTTGATTTTGAAATTCTAGGTATTACCAACTGACCTGACGCCTGAGAGCGTAGTCAAGTCAAGTCAGCTTTATTTATATAGCGCTTTTTACAATTTTCATTGTTACAAAGCAGCTGTACAAGAACAAAATGACTATAAGTAAAACATAAAAGGTTATGGAATTCAAAACACAGGTCAAATATCAGACACACAATAAATTCCTATATGCAGTGTTAATTAAATAAGACAACCAAATTCTAGCAGCCCCCCCGGCCAGGCAAAACAGTGCAAAACAGTATGCAAACGGTGGCGAGGAACCCAAAACTCCATTGGAGGAGAAAAAAAACCTCGGAGGGAAACCACGCCTAACCAGGGGATTCCAGTTCCCCTCTGGCAAAAACTGCAGCCTCTGCACAAGCTCAACAGTGCTTGCACAACAAGGCGAAAATAAAAAAAAAATTAGATTTAAAATTATCATTAATAATCTAATAGTGGCTGAAGTTTTGTAGGGACGTCACTTCCTTCGTCCAGCATTTGTCAGGTCTAGGAATGGATTGCGCCCTGCCCGCTCCGCTCTTGTAACCTTGGAACAATGAGACAAGACTGGCTGAGAGTAGAGTACTGTTCTGCACTCTTTGATGCAACAAATGCATCAGTTGTTATTGGAAGTGTCCCTGGTTCCGGTTGATCTAACTAGTGCAGCCTAGATCTTTGAAATACATGTATTATGATAATCTAGTGTATGCAAGATTAAAAAGATGCGTCTTTAGTCTAGATTTAAACTGACAGAGTGTGTCCGCCTCCCGGACATTGCAGGGAAGACTGTTCCAAAGTTTAGGCGCTAGATAAGAAAAGGATCTGCCGCCTGCACTTGATTTTGAAATTCTAGGTATTACCAACTGACCTGACGCCTGAGAGCTTAGTGCACGTGATGGACTATAATACGTAAGAAGTTCTCTCAAGTAGTGAGGAGCTAAACCGTGCAAGGCTTTATAGGTAATAAGCAAGATTTTAAAATTTATGCGATGCTTTATAGGTAACCAGTGCAAGGTTGACAGAACCGGGCTAATATGCTCATACTTTTTTGTACGTGTAAGAACTCGAGCTGCCGCATTTTGGACCAGTTGGAGTTTTTGTAATAGGCCTGCAGGGCAACCACCTAATAGTGCATTACAGTAATCTAGTCTTGATGTCATAAAGGCATGTATAAGCTTCTCCGCATCTGATGATGACAGCATATGACGTAATTTAGATATATTTTTAAGATGGAAAAACGCAATCTTACAGGTGTTGGCGACCTGGTTCTCAAATGACAGAGTACTATCGAATATAAAGCCAAGATTCTTAGCTGAAGATGAGGGTTTTACGGAACATCCATCAATAGTTAAGCAGTATTCTTGGTTGTTACGTAGGGCGGTTTTCGGTCCGATAAGTAACACTTCAGTTTTGTCCGAGTTCAGTAATAAAAAATTGCTACTCATCCACTTTTTTATATCGACAATGCATTCCACTATTCGATGGAATTGCTGTGTTTCGTGAGGCTTCGAGGAAATATATAGTTGCGTATCATCAGCATAGCAGTGAAAGCTTATTCCGTGTCGCTTTATTATATCTCCTAGGGGTAACATGTATAATGCGAAGAGCATAGGCCCTAGTACTGAGCCCTGTGGTACACCGTACTGGACTTGCGATTTGCGTGATACCTCATTGTTTATTTTTACATATTGGAAACGGTCGCATAAATAAGATCTAAGCCATTTCAAAGCTATTTCCTTAATACCGACATCATTTTCAAGTCTATGTAGGAGCATGCTGTGGTCAATGGTGTCGAATGCAGCACTAAGATCTAGCAGCACCAATAAGGAGATACAACCTCGGTCGGACGCCATAAACAGATCATTTGTAACTCTAATCAGAGCAGTCTCTGTACTGTGATGTGCTCTAAATCCAGACTGGAAATCTTCATTAATCTCATTCCTTTGGCGGAAGGAACATATTTGAGTTGAGACTACTTTTTCCAGAACCTTAGATAAGAAAGGTAGATTCGAAATAGGTCTATAGTTAACTAGTTCTCCAGGGTCCAGATGGGGTTTTTTGACAAGGGGCCTTATAACAGCCACTTTATATGCTTTAGGCACATGTCCTAATGTCAGAGATGAGTTAATAATGCTAAGTAGAGGATTTATAATTTCTGGGAGCATCTCTTTCAGAAGATTTGTAGGTATAGGGTCTAGCATGCATGTAGTCGATTTAGATGATCTAATGATTTTCGATAGTTCATCGTGATCTATAGTAGAAAATAAACATAGTTTCTCCTTAGGGGTGCTGTAGTAAGTCGTTTGTTCAGCGGGTTTCACATCTGGTTGCATAGTGCACGTGATGGACTATAATACGTAAGAAGTTCTCTCAAGTAGTGAGGAGCTAAACCATGCAAGGCTTTATAGGTAATAAGCAAGATTTAAAAATTTATGCAATGCTTTATAGGTAACCAGTGCAAGGTTGACAGAACCGGGCTAATATGCTCATACTTTTTTGTACGTGTAAGAACTCGAGCTGCCGCATTTTGGACCAGTTGGAGTTTTTGTAATAGGCCTGCAGGGCATCCACCTAAAAGTGCATTACAGTAATCTAGTCTTGATGTCATAAAGGCATGTATAAGCTTCTCCGCATCTGATGATGACAGCATATGACGTAATCTAGATATAGTTTTAAAATGGAAAAACGCAATCTTACAGGTGTTGGCGACCTGGTTCTCAAATGACAGAGTACTATCGAATATAAAGCCAAGATTCTTAGCTGAAGATGAGGGTTTTATGGAACATCCATCAATAGTTAAGCAGTATTCTTGGTTGTTACGTAGGGCGGTTTTCGGTCCGATAAGTAACACTTCAGTTTTGTCCGAGTTCAGTAATAAAAAATTGCTACTCATCCACTTTTTTATATCAACTATGCATTCCACTATTCGATGGAATTGCTGTGTTTCGTGAGGCTTCGAGGAAATATAAAGTTGCGTATCATCAGCATAGCAGTGAAAGCTTATTCCGTGTCGCTTTGTTATATCTCCTAGAGGTAACCTGTATAATGCGAAGAGCATAGGCCCTAGTACTGAGCCCTGTGGTACACCGTACTGGACTTGCGATTTGCGTGATACCTCATTGTTTATTTTTACATATTGGAAACGGTCGCATAAATAAGATCTAAGCCATTTCAAAGCCATTTCCTTAATACCGACATCATTTTCAAGTCTATGTAGGAGCATGCTGTGGTCAATGGTGTCGAATGCAGCACTAAGATCTAGCAGCACCAATAAGGAGATACAACCTCGGTCAGACGCCATAAGCAGATCATTTGTAACTCTAATCAGAGCAGTCTCTGTACTGTGATGTGCTCTAAATCCAGACTGGAAATCTTCATTAATCTCATTCCTTTGGAGGAAGGAACATATTTGAGTTGAGACTACTTTTTCCAGAACTTTAGATAAGAAAGGTAGATTCGAAATAGGTCTGTAGTTAACTAGTTCTCCAGGGTCCAGATGGGGTTTTTTGACAAGGGGCCTTATAACAGCCACCTTATATGCTTTAGGCACATGTCCTAATGTCAGAGATGAGTTAATAATGCTAAGTAGAGGATCTATAATTTCTGGGAGCATCTCTTTCAGAAGATTTGTAGGTATCGGGTCTAGCATGCATGTAGTCGATTTAGATGATCTAATGATTTTCGATAGTTCATCGTGATCTATAGTAGAAAATAAACATAATTTCTCCTTAGGGGTGCTGTAGTGAGTCATATGTTCAGCGGGTTTCGCATCTGGTTGCATAGCTATAATTTTCTCTCGAATATCTTGGATTTTATTTGTGAAATAGTTCATAAAATCATCACTGCTATGCTGGTATACAGCATCAGAAGTCGCTGACGATTTATTTTTGGTTAATTTAGCCACTGTATCAAATAAAAACCTAGGGTTATTTTGGTTTTCTTCTATTAATGATGAAATGTAGGCGGATCGAGACGTTTTTAGGGCTTTCCTGTATTTTTTTGTACTATCCTTCCAGGCAGTATGAAATACCTCTAATTTAGTCTTCTTAAAGTTGCGCTCCATTTTTCGTGCCGCTTTCTTTAGAGCCTGAGTGTGTTCATTTTTCCACGGTGTCGGTCTGTCATTTTTAATCTTCTTTAAGCGCAAGGGAGCAACTATGTCTAGCGTTTCCGAGAAGGTGGCATTAATATTTTCAATGGTAAAGTCAAGATCTTCAACGTTATTACTCATGCTAGAGATTTGAGACAATTCAGGCAAATTATCAAGAAACGCACCTTTTGTAGTCGAAGTTATTGTTCTACAATATTTATAACTTGGAGTTTGATTTGCCACCATTGGGTATTGAAGCAAGCATGATACCAGATAATGATCTGAGATGTCTTCGCTCTGCTGAAAGATTTTAACATCGTCCACGTTTATACCGTAAGACAAAATTAAATCTAAAGTATGATTACGAAGGTGAGTAGGTCCTGACACATGTCGACTAACGCCCATGGAGTTAAGAGTGTCTTTAAAAGCCATTCCTAAAGCATCTGTATCATTATCTACATGAATGTTAAAGTCCCCAGCAACAAGGACTCTGTCTGCAGACAGTACTAGTTCTGAAAAGAACCCACCAAATTCTTTAATAAAATCAATGTCAATAAAAACTGTCACGAAATGGTGTGGACAGAACCCAGATGCAGGCAGACGAAGGTTTAACAAAAAACTTTATTAAATAAAACACCCACAATGGGGAAAAACAAGAACAAAAACACACTAGAAAACAAACACTAGAAACAAAACACTTCACAAAACCGAAACAGGAAACAGGGTAGTCCAACAAGACGAGAAACAGGGGATACTACCGTGAGCGTTGATACAAACACCAACATCAGACAAAAGATAAAGACAATGCACCAACACTGAACAGAGAGAAACTGAGACCATATAAAGGGAGACACTAACGAGGAGTGATTACATGGGGAGAGTGGTGACAGCTGATGGGAATGAAACCCTAACGAGGTGAATTACAAAATAGACGATGGGAATGAAACCCTAATGAAATTACAGGAGATAGGAGGGTGGGGCTGAGAGACATAACAGGAAGACACGTGGCATCACGTAACAACATAAAGCCACATGTCTTCACACATAACACAACAGAAACCCGAAAGACGTGGCAATGTCATGACTCTGCCCAGGGAGCTTGAAAGCTCGAGACAGGAAGGACAGAGTCCTAACAAAAAACCATGTCAAAATTGGGTGTAAAACCCCTAATGCAAGTTGTTTCAAACCAAGGCTTTGTTTTTATTTTACTAATAAATTACAAATGAATATGTAGTTCTAATGAATTGATTGACAGATTTAAAAAATACTTGTTTTATCTATTATGACAAGATATTCTTACTGGTTTCCGACCCTTTGATAGCAGCAAGCCCCAAGTTGCTGTGATAAGCATTCGCGTTCCTGTAATACATTTTAAGGTGTACATTTCTGTTGAAAATATATAATTGAACCAGCTACTTTTCAATTATTTCTTGTTTTTATCTACATCTTAAAATAGTAGAGGACACGTAGTAAATAAATATAATTTTTTAATTTAAAGTATTATTTAAAGTATTATTTTAATAAATATGACAACATTTGACATCTTTACGGTACATGCCTCAACAGGAGTTTCATCAGAAATGGTCATTGCGGCAGTAGTTCCTTCCTTATCAGGATTGTCAGCAACCTGTTCTTCTGTATGAGTCTGCAAGCAAATTTTTAAACAAGGATGTAAGAATGGATTGTATAAGGGGAGCACCTTAGTTCAAGTTCCCATGGCCCATATATGAAACGCAATAAAAACATAAAAATATGTAACGTAAACACATTACATATTACACATAGAGACATTGAATATTACGGCTATATCCCTCTCTCCTCTCAAGCTATAACTACTTTGAGGGCACTGGCTCTCTTGTCATCCAAGTGGATGCTGCACACTGGTGTAGGGCAAGAAGAGACCCCACGTGTAGGATTGTAAAGTTCCTTTGGTGTACATAGTAAAGTGCTATATAACTGCTTCATTCATTCATTCAATTATTGATCAATTAATTAATCTGTTCATTCATTAATAATGGTAACATACTTCCATTCTTTCAGTGTCAGATTGCTCCTCCTCCGTCTCAGTCTGTGCCAGAAATAAATAAGTGAATCGATTTAAAAATGGTTAAAAAAAATTTTTTAAATGTCACCACATAGGCCTATTTTATAATACATACTATAGAAGGTGTGTCATCGTCACTGATAGTTATTTCAGCTGACTCTACTTCCGCTTCAGGCTTCTCTTTTGTTGCAACCTAAAGAGCATTTACAAATGCGAATTAATTTATCATGTTAATTACAGTTATTGTATAAAGGTATTATCTATCTCTCTAACTACCCCCTGTTATGGGACTGAAGGAGAACCCAATTGCAGGCAGCGAAACGGGGATGAAGGGGTTAACAAATAGACTTTAATAAATAATAAAACAGGAACAAAACATAAACTCCCTCGATGGGAAAAACACTACTAAACAAAATACCACAACTGAAAACTAAACACTCAACAGGACTAGCAAATACAAAACACTAGACTAGACTAGACTAGACTAGACTAGACTAGACTAGACTAGACTAGACTAGACTAGACTAGACTAGACTAGACTAGACTAGACTAGACTAGACTAGACTAGACTAGACTAGACTAGACTAGACTAGACTAGACTAGACTAGACTTGACTTGACTTGACTTGACTTGACTTGACTTGACTTGACTTGACTTGACTTGACTTGACTTGACTTGACTTGACTTGACTTGACTTGACTTGACTTGACTTGACTTGACTTGACTTGACTTGACTTGACTTGACTTGACTTGACTTGACTTGACTTGACTTGACTTGACTTTAGAAGGCTTCAGGTACACGGTAACAAGAATGGCATACAACTACATCCAAGGTAACACGTACAACGAACGAGCACAGGACAATGAACACGAGGGCATTAAATAGGGAAACAAACACAGGATAACTACCAAGGGGCAGGTGAAGGTAATGAAACACTAATGGGAAGGCTAACGAGACAAAAGGGCGGGAAACACTGACGAGACACGAGAAAGCACATGGCTTTCTCACACAAAACCTAAGGCTATGCCATGACTCCGCTGCAAGACCAAGAATAAACATGACATGATAGCGGAATCATGACATCCCCTGATAAAGCAATAAACATGATAGACTAAATATAAAGCTTATATATTTGTATGCATCCATGAAGATTACCCAATAAATGTGTAGTGTTACATGCTTTCAGCAAAGTGTTTACTTACCTTTACAAGTACAACATGACCCACAGTACACTTTTTGTCAGTTGCCTGACGGTCCCCATAGCCTGGCTGGGATGTAGTTCATTCATCCCGTCATAAAAATTCCAATGTTCTCCAGTGAGGCAATGAAATGAAATGAAAAGATTTTTTGCCTCAAGATGGTACGTCACAGCGACAGGTTGGTATCTGATTGTGAACACAGGAATGTAATTACATTATTGTTATAAAATTGTTATAAAATTGTTATAAAAAGGCACTAAAAGCAGCAAAGGCTGAGCACCTTCGTAACCTCATAGAAACCAACAAAAACAATCCAAGGTTTCTATTTAGCACAGTCGCTAAATTAACAAATAAACAGACACCACCTGACCTGGCTATTCCGCCGCACCTCGGTAGCAATGAATTCAAGAAATTTTTTACAGAGAAAATCGAAAACATTTGTGACAAAATTGTAAAAACTCAACCTTCAAATCTGTCCTATGAATTAGCACCATCCATCGCTCCAAAACAAAGGCTCCAGCGTTTTTCACCTATAAAACAGGAAGATTTAATTAAACTTATCGCAACTTCTAAACCTACAACTTGCTTACTAGACCCCATACCAACTAAATTATTAAAATAGTTACTACCTGTTGCAATTGAGCCCATTTATAACATTATCAACTCGTCAATTAATCTAGGCCATGTCCCAGGACCCTTTAAGATGGCCGTCATTAAGCCTCTAATCAAGATACCAAACGTAGATCCAAATGAACTTGGAAACTATAGACCGATTTCAAATCTCCCATACCTGTCTAAAATACTAGAAAAAGTTTGTGTGCTCTTTCTTACAAAATAACAACATGCACGAAAAATTTCAGTCAGGCTTTAGACCGCATCATAGCACTGAAACTGCACTCGTTAAAATTACCAGATAAAGGTCACATCTCACTCCTTGTCCTGCTCGACCTAAGAGCTGTGTCGATACCGTAGACCATAACATACTTCTAGATCGCTTACACAATTATACCGGTATTGAGGGACAGGCACTACAATGGTTTAGATCTTACTTGTCAGACAGACATCAATTTGTCCATTGTAATGGAAATTTTCTAGTCTAGCTTCTTGATGTATCTATCTGTATGTTTATGAAGTTTTTATCTATGTTTTCTTTTCTATGTTATCATGTTTTTCTCTATACACGTCATACCACTCTGGCTTTGCCCTCGAGCAGAGGCCAAGATGTTCTGTTTGGAATATCGGGCATCACTTCTCGTAAACCAGCTCGGGATTCTGGCTAGGGGGCAAAGGGAGGGGGTTTCACGTTTTAATATATAAACTCTGGGTGTAGGAGGAAAGAGCGCCTTTTCTCTGCACCAGCTCATTGCTTATGATGCAGATTAAACGACAATAAAATACTTTGCAAAGTACCTGATGTCTCTGTATATTGCGTTTGTCAAAATTGACTCACCTTGATTAAGGAATAAGAAAATTCCACAACACCATTTAAATGGGGAATCATCCAATCTAACGCAAGTAAATTATGGATTACCTCAGGGATCGGTTCTGGGACCCGTGCTGTTCTCCATATACATGCTTCCCCTCGGAAACATTATTAAAAAACATGTAATTAGCTTCGATTGCTATGCAGATGATACTCAGCTATATATATCATCAAGACCAGATGATTCCTCCCAGCTATCCAAATTGGCAGAGTGCATTGAAGATATACAACATTGGATGACCTGTAATTTCCTTCTTTTAAATTCTAATAAAACAGAAATATTACTTATCGGACCAAAGACACGCAAACCAAATATTTCTGATTATAAACTGCAAGTTGAAGGATGTACTGTTACTCCAACAAATACAGTACAAGATCTAGGCGTTATATTAGACAGCAACCTGTCATTTCGAAATCACATCTCAAATGTCACAAAAACAGCCTTTTTCCACCTAAGTAATGTTGCCAAGTTACGAAATATTCTGTGTGTTGCTGACGCGGAGAAGCTTATTCATGCATTTATGACCTCAAGACTTGACTACTGTAATGCGCTACTTAGTGGTTGTCCTGCATCATCAATAAATAAACTACAGTTAGTTCAGAACGCAGCTGCCAGAGTTCTAACCAGGTCCAGAAAATACGATCACATAACCCCAATTTTATCAACCCTTCACTGGCTACCCATTAAGTATTGTATTGACTTTAAAGTTCTTTTAATCACTTATAAAGCCTTAAAGGGTTTAGCCCCTACCTACCTAACAGAGCTTCTATCACACTACAACCCATCACGCTCTCTAAACGCACAACTTTTGATAATACCTAGAATAACTAAATCCACCAAAGGGGGTCGAGCTTTCTCATACGTAGCACCTAAACTCTGGAATAGCCTTCCTGATATTATTCGAGGATCAGACACACTTGCCCAATTTAAATCTAGATTAAAAACACATCTTTTCAGCCAAGCATTCACTTAATGCAAAATATGCTATATAAACCACCAGGAGATGTGTCATGATTCCGCCATCATGTCATGTTTATTCTTGGTCTTGCAGCGGAGTCATGGCATAGCCTTAGGTTTTGTGTGAGAAAGACATGGCTTTGTTTTGATTCTAACTTGCCATGTGCTTTCTTGTGTCTCGTCAGTGTTTCCCGCCCTTTTGTTTCGTTAACCTTCCCTGGGTGTTTCAGTACCCGCACCTGCCCATTGTTATCTCCTGTGTTTGTTCCCCTTTAAAACATCCTCGTGTTCATTGTCCTGTGCTCGTTCATTGTTTATTGTACCTTGTATGCGGTACCTTGTATATCTCTAGTTCTTGTATTGGTGAGTTAGTCTAGTCTTGTCCTTAGTGTTTGTTTTCTCAGTTTAGTTAGTCCGTGTCCTGATTATTTCTTATGTTGTCTTGTTTTACCCCCTTGTGGGTTTTTGTTTTGTGTTTATTGTAGAATAAAATCTCTGTTAACCCCATCATCCCGTGTCTGCCTGCATTTGGGTTCTCTCCCTCTGTGATTCATGACAGAGATGCTGACATTAGATATTATTTACTAGAATAATTGGATTTATTATATAAAACACCATGTAGTGTGTTTTACCCTTTCTTGGGTTTTTCGTTTTTCCCCTGTAAAGCTTAATTAATACTATAATTTAACATTAATATATATATATATATATATATAGTTACTTTTTGTCATGATTCTCGTGGTGAGACACGGAGAGAGGACCCAGGTGCAGACAGCGGGTAAGGGGTTAACATATTTTAATAAATCATAGACCCACATGGGGGTAACAGAACAAAACAGGGATACAATAACATGACTAAAACTAACTACACTTAAACAAGACTTAAATTAACTTCTTGACATGAACTACAAATAACTAAACTGACAAGACATGAACTCACCAACCAAATCACAATGAACCAGCACAAGACAGAAGACACAAGGGCATGAAGTAAGGGAGCAAATCAAGAGGGAAACAGGTGTAGGGCATTAATCAATAACGAGAGGATGGGAACAGATACGAGACCTGGAGAGAGCGTATGGAAGGCAATTACAACAATAATTGCCTCTCTCCACATTAAACACGAGGTTCTGTCATGATCCTGCCACTATACTGAGAGAAACATGACATGATGCAGCAGAATCATGACACTTTTGTTTAAATTGGTATCTTACCATACTGACAATCTACAAATGTAGAATCGAAGTATTGCTGTTTATTGGATTTCATAATAAAACTAATGTCTTGCCTTTCATTAAAGAGGACCACTGACGAAGGTAGATTTTGTGGCTGGATTTCTGGGAGAACATTACTGGACACTGCAGCATCAACAGCCATGATCACAAAACAAGGTACTCCATGAATGAACTTCCTGAATGTGTAAGTCCTTCTACCCGGACATGCCTTTTTATTTCTGTGCACAAAACAATTTCTAAATATAACAATGTAATATCCAACGTTTCATATGTAGCCGGTCCTACTTGCACCTCGAACCAGTGACAGATGCTAGCAGTCATTGGCTTTAGCCTCCGAACCGACACCATACAGTTTGTGAGTAGAGTGGGTTGCATATATAAGGATATAAGTTCTATTCTATATAACATCCTGTATAATAGAGTCTGTCTTAAAATAATTTTTGATATGTTGCTGAATTTGTACTACCCTGTATTTGTTCTGCCCATTGATGAAATCTAATTGTCATGTACCTGTGCTTTTATCTGCATGGAAATGAACGACTCTAATCAACCCAGTTGTCCATGGACTGCTGTAGGTCTGAGAAGTCATCACACCTTTTTTTTTAAAAAATGTAAAGACAGGACAATAACATGCTGCTGATTACATCTTTAATGACATCGATTACAAAATCGAAATCTTAATAAAATCAAAAGAATTTATTACTTACAATATGGCAACATTCCAGCAAGTGTTGTGTATTTGAGGGGAAGGGCATTTCTTGTTGTTACATACAGACATTCTTTCACTGGAATGGATGTAGTCGAGTCTGAAAACCACAAAGTCATGTTCGGTTCCGAAAGCATTCCACAGGCAATTTCCTTTGAAACGATCGATGTTTTGTAACCAGGAGATCTTGCCCTGAGACCACTGTCCGACCAAGAAGTGCCGAAACACCTCCAACAATGTGCTCATCCATCTGTCTTTTGTTTTTATTTGTTCTACCTCTGCAAGAATGAATGGTCTTGTCTTCATTGCCAGGTACAGAATGTACAGTAGGTTGTCTATTGTGCAGGTGTTAGTCAATGTAATGGACTGCTGTCCCAGCTGTCCATGACCAGCCCATGGAGGAGATGTGAAAGATCCCTTTGTGGCTTTCTGAGCCTTTGGGGAGTTTAAGTATTTTGATTTCTTTTTCTTCTGCCCCTTTTTCCCCAATTTCCTGACTTAATGGTTGATCAATTTCTGTCAGTTCCTTGTTCTTTAGTACACTCTGGCGAATTTTTGTAATCTTCACACCACGTACTCGACCAGAAATTTACTCCTGCATGGTTTGGATAAAGTCTCCAGGACGTCTGTGTAGTTGGTTTTTCAACACTATTGTTTTTGTGGTGCGGAACCAGTTCTCTGCTTCACTGTTGGTGTCTCTTGTCCGACCTAACTGGTTTAACATAATTCCGGTCCAAAGTGGCAGAGTTGCCAAGTATCGACTGACTGTGTCGATCAAACCAGGGCAATAGTAAGGATTGGGGGGAGCTCCAAATGCCTTCCTTGTCTGTCTCTTTCTTGTTATACCTGAGAGTACATCTTCAAAGCATCTCACAAAAGGGGAGTCATGCCTGATTGTTTTCGGGGCTGTGTCTGTGAATAGGTCTGCTTCTTCTGTTGGTGTTATTTCAGTTTCCACGTCGGCAATAACAGACTGATTTTAAATTGCAGTCTTCAGGTTATTTATACTCTCCTGGCAGTTTGTATGTGTGGCCTCAGTAAAAACTGTTCCAATGTCAGTAAGCAGAGCTTTGATCTCATCCAGCGTTGTGGCATTTTGCAGCAGTGCCATGGAGTAAAGGAAGAGGTCCTTTGTTGGCTTTCCACATTTTACTTTAGACACCTTACAGCAAAGTATTTTTATCATGTGTGCTGCACATATGTGCACAACAGTGAACGAGCACTTTATTTTCCCTTCAGTGACCTGAAGACACCGCTGCAAGTACGTGTGCACATCAATCTGACAGAAAGCTTGGATACACAAATGAATAACTGCCCAACTAAAGTCTGTCTCAACTTTGAGGATGGAGGTGCTGTCTGAACATTTTACAATAATCACGTGACAGACAAGTAAGCCAGTGCTGTATTGTAGGTTTGCTCTGGTCAGAAGAGAGCATCTCTGCTACGGCAACAACTGTTGTTTCTGTAGTGGATATAACTGGACAGCAAAGTGCATAATAGAGTACACTTTTGCAGTCTTTAGGTTTGGCCACAACAGTTCCAGTTGCATCGAGGTAGAGGAAGAGTTTGCCTTCTTTCTGGAAGTCTTTCAGAAGCTGGAGTTGATCAACAGAGTACATGTGTGTGATAAAGGGTGACATTGCCACAAACTGTACATACTGATGCTGTAAGGGACTGAAATTTAGGTTCAAGTCTTGATCCTTCTGAATTTTCGATAGAATCCAGAAATGGATTTGTGTCAAATCTATTTTCCAGGTTTTTTTCACTTGAGATTTTCTGCAGTACTGTGAGCGGAGGTACCTCATTTGTGTTTCCCTCAATTAGTTTCTGTTCATCTGCAGCTGCAATCTTTTTGGTGTGAAGGTGCATGGGCGTTAATTGTCTCAGCTTTTCCTTTAATGTCTTCCTTTCACTTTTACTAGTGCGTCTTCGAAATGTGAAGCCTGTAGAATGATCCGTTTGGCCAGACACTTCCACCTTAACCAGGACACAGTCTGCATCTTTGGCAGGTTCCTCAAAAATGCTGAAATTAAACTGTGCACAACCGGGAAATTTGCAACTGGCCTTTCCTTGCCAGAATGGACAGAATTTCTTTCTTGACTGATACTGGATAGCTTTATTATATGAAAAGACAGTTGCTAATGTGACCGAGTTTTTCTGAAAGCATGTCTGTCCAGCCAGCTTTAAGGATTCTATATCCTTGTCTTTTGCATGGTTTTATTCTGTTCCACTTATCTTTTGACAGCTGTAATTGTAATTCAGGGGGGCACTGCTGAGCCTGTAAATCTCCTTCTGTACAAGATGTATGCTTTTGTTCATCCTCCTCTCCCCCTTCCTTTTCAATGTCACCAGACTGTGGTGAATCAGGATTCCCAAATTTAAGTTTTGACCCCCGTAATGGTAAACTTGTCTTTTTTGTGGAGCAGTCAGGACACAGCCATGGTGAAATCACTTTTATGTCTTCAATGCTCTTGTATCCTACACACTTTGGGTGAAACCAATCTTTACACCTGTCACACTGAGCATATGGTTTGTCCAAGGTGTTTGGTAGCTTGCAGACACAATATAGAGGTTCAGAAGAAACCGATTCCACTGAACTGGAATGCTCAGCCTTATTAGGTAAAAAAAACTAAAAAATTACTTCATGTTGCACAATACATTGACTACTCTCAAGCATATTTAAGGAATATCAGTATTCTACTACTCGGTTATGTCCATACTTAAATTTTAAATTACAACAAAGTTTAAATATGTGAGGTAATGCATCCAGATAGGTTTTTCAACACATAATTGGGATACATCTAAGTAAAAAAAAAGGAAAGGGGGAGAGATTAATTTACCTTTACTTTTATTGAAGAGATCTTGTGAAGTCTCTTTCTGTTCTTGAAATTGTTAGGAATATCTAGAGAATAACATAGCTGTCCCCAGACACCTGTGTCTTGGTAAGGAGTATCACTGAAAGACTGTCCATTAGACCGGCGTTTCGCTAATTCTGTTAAAATGTTTTCCTCACAGACACATATCGTATCTGTTTACAATGAACACATACAGTACTGTCATGGTGTATAGACAGAACCCAAGTGCAGGCAGCGGTTTACCAAATAACAAAACTTTATTTAAACAAAGACCCTCGATGGGGAAAACATTAACTAAAACAAGACAAGAATGTAAACTAAAACTTCCCACAAGGGGGACAAAACAACAGGGTAATAAGAATAATAAATAAACTAGAAGTCCACAAACTTAGAACAGGAACAATCCAACAAGGTGACTTCAACAGGGATGACGATAACATATAATGACAATGAACCGACGGAAAACTGGGGCTTGATAAAGGGAAACACTAACAAGGACTGATGACACAGGGAGAGTGGCCACAGGTGACAAGGATGAAACACTAAGGGAAAGCTAACAGGAGGATTGCACGAGGCAGGTGAGGGGACTGAAACACTAAGGGAAAGATGGGTCAGGGCTGGAGACAAGACTAACACTAATGGACCGCTAACCGGGGAAACAAGGGGGCGGGACTAAAGGACGCGACACTGGAGAGAGAGCATGGCTTCTTAAACCAAAACAATGCTCTTTCTCCACACAAACACATGGGACTGACATGATCCTGCCACAAGACTCGAAAACCAAGACAAGGAGAGGCAGGATCATGACAAGTACAGGTTACGACTGCATTAAAAACTGTGTGCCCCCAAACAAAAACACCTACAGTCATCTATTAAACAATTTTAACACATACCTTTCCAAACACATTGAACCTGCAACAACAAAACAACTAAATAAATGAATGTTTGCACGCAAGAATATTATAAAATTTTGATAGATCATCTTAAACAAGTACTGCCAATAAAACAATAGTAGGCCTGCTAACGTTACGCCACACACCATGTATAAAGATAGCCTATATTTTCAATACATAAACAAATGTATGCAGAAATTAATTCGCTTACCTGTAAACATCCTTAGACATCTTGCGATGGGGTCCTAGTGTGACTAGATGTCACACATTTTAGTCCAGGCAGGCGTACGTTTAAGTTTTTTTAGTTAGTCAGTTTAATTGTACTATTTTACCAACGCAATTACAGTCACACTATAGTTGTAGACGAAAAAGAGTGAGTTCTAAAACACGCACGAACTTGTGTGAAATGATGATCATAATAGTCAGTAAAAGTCGCTTCCAAATGGACGAACAATGAATTGTTTCATATATTTTTAAAATGTTTTCATCTCATTTAAAAAGTAAACCATTTATTAGGAAAGGATTATTCCATTTATTTTTTTATAAAGGTATACCTGTGATAAAAGGCTACTGTCTTGACAATGCCTGCACTAACTTCGTTTTGCCCTGACCAATCAGTGTCCAGAAAGGGCGCACAAGCGGTCTCTTGCACGAGTAGTATGTTTAAGAAGGTGTTATGCGCATATATCTATATATATGCATGTGCACGGATTACTTTTCTCACGCATTACAAAGATTTAACGGCACTAACACAACATCCGTTTTTTCTGTAATCATTGTCAAGCGCTACATTATACAAGGTTTACTGTAGCTCAGTGGTAAGATGATTGTGTTAACAACGCAAGGTTGTGGGTTGGAACCCATGGGGATTGCACATACCTATGTATATAGGATAAAGCAAGTTAAGACACAGTGGAAAAAAGCGTCTGCCAACTACATACATTTTAATGTAATCATGTATTTATTCATATAAATGTCTTTAAACTATTAAGGCGAGATTGAAGCATTGACACGTCCAGTATGTTGACAGTTTCTGGCTGTGGGTAGCAGTTCCGTCTGGTAAACTAAAGGCTGCGTCGGAATCTTTTAGACAGCCCACCAGTATTAACTTAAGTATTAAATTAATACAAAGAGTTATGAAAATAGGAAGCACATTAGACCTGCTTAGGCCGGCAGTTCTTAAAGGGGCCGCGTTGTTAAACCTACTGTTAAGTCACTAATGTTAAAATAAAAAAAGGGAATCAATGTGATTTAGATGCTTAAAGAGTATTCTACCCCCTTTTTATATATTTAGAAATAAAGACTGTAAAGTGTTTAAGAACAACAAAACCAGTCTCATGGGTAAATGTCTTGTTTTACAAATTACGCCTTGAATTAATGTATGGTTGTTAGGATAGGACAATATCTGGCTGAGAAACTTTATTTGTGAATAATGATATTACCAGAATAAATGTAATTGATATTGCATTTAAGGCATTCTAATTCTTAATAGGCATTTCAGCACCTTGGGCATTGATAGAAATCACCATATCCCCTACACATTGAACACTAAAACTAAAAGTCTGCTTTCTGGCTTGTTGGTAGACAAAGAGACATGGTATAACACAGCTCTGGAACATTTAACAATTATCCTCAAAGACAGTTGAGATATGGCACCCCAAAATGTGCTAAAAGTGCAACCGCCATTGTACCGTTTTGTGAGATATGCCAACTTCATGGGTCCATAACCTAAAAATGCTACAGTAAAAATGTCTGTTTTTTGACCAGGTGGTAGTCAAGGATTCTGGGTATAACCTATATGTAGAACTTTTAACGCACCCTTAAAGATTTTCGTGATGTAGCCCCTAAAAATGTCCCATAGGTGCAACGGCCCATTGAAGAGTACTGTGAAATATGCCAACTTCAGGGGTCAATAACTCCAAAATGTTACAGTAAAATTGTCTGTTTTTTGGCCAGGTGGTAGTCAAGGATTCTGGGTATAACTCCAATGTAGAACTTCTAACGCACCCTCAAAGAAAGTCAAGATATGGCACCCCATGCTGTAGACATCAAGATAAGGTATAACCCACCTGTGGAACTTTTAACGCACCATCAAAGACATACTTGTACAAAAACACATATTCTGTACATACAACAAGTGACAAAGTTTACATAAATCTAAATACATGTAACTACATAGCAGTAATATACGCACTGGCTAAGACCAACAAGAGTATAATAAATTGTATAAGAGCAGTGGATCAGAAGAAAATTCGAATAAGCTTTATTTTCCAATTGTGCACACACAGACAAGCAACGTGTTGTGCTTTCAGGAGCTCAGAAAGAAAAAATACAGTATAGACAAACACAGGAAATGGAAAAAAATATATATATAGAATAACAATAAAATACATCAATGATGAAAATAATTAATTTACATTAGATGTACAGTTAATTATAGATATGCAAAGTGCTTTTTACAAATATACACTTAATTTCTTAATTATGCATAAACCGTATTGCAGGCTCTGCACTAGAATATTGCACTTACAAACATGTAGGTACTTTTGGATATGATTAATATTCTTTGTGGAGATAGGCTGCCTAAAAACTGTCCTATCAAAGTAATATAGAGAATGGTAGGGGGAGTGGGTGATGGAGGTTCCACGTGAAGTTCACGTTCACCCAAGGGGCATTCAGCATGTCATGACTTAGACAGCAAGCAGCATCCCATCATCTGTGCACTCTCTCAAACACACACACATGTTTCGAACACACTCGCGCGCGCATACACAAAAAAGTTTTTATTTTAAAAACGTAAAAGAAGAGAAACGCGAGAAGATCCCTAAGCTACGCGTGAATAAGAAACTGGAAAAGCGGACGCTTCGCGTTTTTAAGGTGGAACGGATAGCGTCAATAAGAAACTGCGAATAAGAAGCTGGATTCAGCCTCGTTTATAGATGTGATTCTAAACTTCAAAAGATGTCTTAATATATTTTGGATGAAAAATATATATATTTAGATGTTATGTTGAATCGTTTAGTTGGAGAATTTCATATCCATTAAAATAAAAGATCAACCCGGTTTGAACGTTTTGATGGTAGATTTTCACTTATATGTGGAGACTCTTCAATGTATTACTAGTAATACAAATGTTAAGACTAAAAAGTAAAAAATTGGAAAGTAACATTAGCTTTTATTTCTCAGTATTTTGTTAATTATATGTACATTTAATTTATATGTTCCAAGTAATTAAAAATTCCACGTAAGGACATAATAAAGCATTATCTGGTCCATAGCAGTTCATATATAACACAACATTTCCTTTTCAATTTGATTTAAGATCATAGTTCTCTCTATCAGTCAATGAAATCCTCTGGTGGTTGGGCAGATACTACTATGTCCGCTTGGTAGCTTCATCTTCAGCTGCTCCATCAAGATAAAAGATGCGTTCAATGTAAACGTAAATGATATTCAACCCATTAACACTCACAAAGGAAACAAACATTACAAAATCAACGTAATCTGACACAAACTGGAACGAAACACTTTCTTGTCATGAAATGATCAGAATTCCGATTGAAGTGATGATTTAATAATGCACTTTTACAGGAATGCTCAGGGACATGCTCGTATCTAGTGGCTGAGCAACATTTAGAGTTTGATGGGGGCCAAGACCAAGGCTATTACAGGGGGTCCACTGAACGGGACTGAAAGAAGGCGAAAAAGAAAAGAAAAGAAAAGAAAAGAAAAGAAGAGGTGTTGTAGTGATGTAGGCAGGACGAGAGGCGGGATTCGACTACCCCTAGACTAAAAGAAATGTAAGAGCTATCTAAACTGAAATTATCTTAAAATACATTACTGCCATTTTTGTCTCTAAATGTAAACAAGCACTGTTTTTTTGTTCTAAATGTAAACAAGCACTGTAAACAAGTTTGTAACTACGACTTACATGATTTAAACCAAGGCCTAGTCCTGGCTTTATTGAATCCCTGTCAGGCTAACAGGCTTTGATTGAAGTGTTGCTTGTGATCTAGTCCTGTGCAGAGGTACAGCACTGGGTTTACACAGCTGTTGATATAGGCTACTAGGACCACCTTAAACCAGCACAAACCGGCAGCTATCATGCTTCAAAACCTGCCTAACCAGCATATTTAAATAAAAACTGCTTACTCTCTATCATTATACCTTCCGATGAAATATAAAGGTTAAATCCTTCAAAAATATGATGCTTTATTTGCATTTTTCTGTAATTCCATATTCCATGCTTTAATTTAAGTTTCACAAGACATATTTACTTTCATCATCTGGGCCATTCTGAATGCCTTATGAATAACCAAATCTATTTGTTTCTTTAAAAAACATTTTCCATTTAAAAACCATGTTAAAATTAGTTTTCTGAGAAAACCAATACACATTTGAATAGTACAACATATGTGTTATTTATTCAGTGTTGAAAAAATAAAAAAGTGATTTTGACACATTTCATGTTTGAATGACCCAACAGCAAAGTTTATTAGGGTGGGATATGACCCAGTAAACAAATGGAAATACATGTCCTTTAATTGTATAATGAAACTCAGAACCTGACAACAAACAAGAAACTTTTTCTATTGTATGTTGTTATGCCTTCCAGGTTGTCTGTCAATGAGCCTTCAGTCTTAGTAATGGTGTCGTTGGGACGCTGCAACATAGTTTATCAATATCATTTTTATCCACTGTTTATCTAAGTCAAACACGTCATCCTAAAATATAGAGCACTCAATAAATACATATGATTTATTTTTTATATTGAATGTTATTTCATTAATGGAGTCACGCTTCCTCCAGTCCAGTTGGTGGCGGTAATGCGTCATTACGCGAGATTACCAGCCGTTCAGAAGAAAAGATGTTATGATGCATGATGCCGCGACTCCAACACTAGATCATTGTAGCATCGAGCTTGCGGTATAACAAGGCAAAAAAAGTTTAAAGTGTTTTAAAATGTCTTGTAGTGTCCCTTGACAAAAACGTTGAACAAGAACAGAAACGATTTAACGTTTTTTGTGTTAAAGTAACGTAGATTAGAGTAAGTTAATGCTTCATGTAAAATGCTAATAGTCGGTTCCCCATTAGTGGTTATTGTGGTTATTATTACACCGCACGAACAAAAGAGTGATTCGTTATGCTTTTCTGTCTATTTCAACTAATCCTTCATCGACATGCCACGAAATAAAGTTCCGGGGTAGAATAAACGAACACCGGGTGAAATTAGTGAAAGCTGCCTGCCAAGATGGAGGGTGTTAAAGGGGAAAGTGAAGAAATTAGCATTTCAGATGCATGCGAAATTAAAATGGAAGATGTTGGTGTTCATAGAGGTTGGTCTAACTTTAAATTTTTAATTTATTGATGCTAAGAAATAATAAAGAGTGTAAGTCTTAGACATTTTCACAGAGTTGATCTCTTACAAACAGTAAATGTATAAACATAATAAAGACCTCAGATGTGTTGGCATTTTGTATATTGGCGAACACACATAACTGATGCATTTTTGTTTTGCCTGACTGTGTTTTGATTCTTGATATGTTCTGTTCAGGCCTGATGGAAGTGAAAGAGGAACGTGAAGAGCAAATTGAAGTGGAGGTCCAACAACCATATCAGACACCTGATGTTTTCATGACCGAAGAAAAACTTTTTATTTGCCTAAAAACAGAAAATGATTTCTCTGAAGAAATTACAGCTCAAGGGACAGAAATCGAGAATTCTGTGCAACAAACTCATAGACAGAAGCCTTTCAAATGCAATCGCTGTGGAAAGTGTTTCAGATACCGAGGATACCTTGAAAACCACATGAGCGTTCACAACGAAGAGGAGTTTTTCATTTGCCTTCAGTGTGAAAGGCGTTTCAAACACAAAGAAAGCCTCGCGAAGCATATGGCTGTTCACACCACACCAAAACCCTTCAAATGCCAACATTGTGGATCAACTTTTAAATACCTAAGACGACTTACTCACCACATGGAAACTCACAAACAGGAGTTATTTACATGTCATTACTGTGAACAGCAATTCAAGTGCATGAAAAGTCTGAAAAGCCACATGGTAACTCACACTAAAGCAAGGCCTTTCATATGCCATCAGTGTGGAAACACCTTCAAAAACCGAGGCAGTCTTATAAACCATATGGGCCGTCACACTGATGAGAGGCGGTTTAAGTGCCAGTACTGCGGAAGAGGTTTCAAATACAAAGGTCGTCTCGATATCCACATCACTGAGGGATGCCCAAACTTTGTTTAAAGAGTGCCACCTGGGATATATATACACCGATCAGGCGTAACATTGACCACCTTCCTAAAAGTTTGTCTGAGGCCCCTTTTTGCTACCAAAACAGCCCTGACCCATCCAGGCATGGACTCCACTACTGTTTCTTTATTGGACCACTTTTGGTAGATAATGACCTCTGCAGACTGGGAGCACCCCACAAGAACTGCAGTTTTGGAGATGCTCCGACCCAGTCCTCTAGCCATCACAATTTGGCCCCTTGTCAAACTCGCTTAAATCCTTCAAAAACACTTATTTTCAGGACAAATTGTTCGCCTGCTGCCTAATCCCACCTACTAACAGTTGCTGTGATGAAGAGATAATGGGTGTTATTTACTTCATCTATTAGTGGTCAGGATGTTATGCTTGATCAATGTATATGACGAGTTAAGATGCGAAACGATCTAAAAGCCACATCTGTCAAAAATGAGATTGTTGTTAACCACACTCTGCCCAGTCTGCAGTATCATAATGGAACCGAACCTGGGAGTCCGTCTAACGTTTAGAGTGTTTTGGATCTGAACTTATAACATATATATTTAGCTGCATTATCAATTTATATTTGAATACTTGGAATGTCCATCACTGAAGTGAATATACTGGAATAAATGAATAAACCAATTTCATTTTATGAATCTTTGTTCTTCATTTCTATATGCTGGCACCTAGCTACCTTCTTTCGGTTAGTGTTGTAAAACCCTCATGTTTTCCATTTGAGACAATTTTAGCCTTATACAAGTCTTTTGTTTTGTGCTGTGACTTTAAGGGAAGTATTAAGTTGTCAAAATCAGAAGGTGAAAGCACTGTACGCAAAAAGACTATTGGGATAGTGAAACAAAAGCGAGGCGTTTGTATACCATAAAAGCCAGAGAGTTAGCATTGTGAAGATTGGGGGAAGGAATGTGAAAGGAAACTTTCTGAGGACCAGACTAAGATTAGAGCAGTAATTCGAATTTCTGTGAATATTTTCGGGTATTAATCATGGGAGAGCATGTACTTGTTAGTTGAAGAAAGTATGAAGAAGAGAGAAAACAGAGAGAATGGTAAAGGTAGGAATAAAAGATGTCGAAATAAAGCATGGGTCTAAAGTGGGTGTGCATCAATAAAACTTCATTGAAGAACCTACATCGACCAACATCTTGGAGGAGAAAGTGCAAGGGCAGTATGCCTGAATTTACATTGGCGGTTTAAAATCTCAGTTGAGCAGATGATGGTGAAAACAAATAATAGTAATGACAACAAAGATTGTCATAACAACAAGAGGCTGATGTTAAGAATGTAAGAAATTGACACTGCATGGAGCAATGGGTTTAGTATCAAAAACCACTAAAACATCATGGCGGTAAAGATTTTTATTTAAAGGTATACAATTTGGGACAACAAAAAGTTATCATAATAAAGATACCTTTGATAATACATAATTTTGAGATAAATAATTGTGTTTTATTGCCTTTTTTGCTGAAATTCTCATTACCGTATAGCATGTCCCGATTTGTCTGTGTGCATTAGGGTACATGTGGGCATTTATGTGTAAACTGAAGGTAAATATTTTGTTTTTATTGTGATTAACGATAAAGGTAGTTTTCTGCATTTAAAAATGTTTACATTTTCCATTTAAATATAATGAATTCATTTCTTAGTATGAATAATAAAACTTGCTTTGTCATCAAGGCGTTGCTTTATTTTTGCAAAACATGCTATAGAAATAAAAGTTTTAAATGGTTACGGAATATTAAGTAAATTTGTTGAGACTAGTGTTTTTAAGAAATATCCATTTTAATTGACATCTTGAGACCAAGATTTTGTGAGAATGACCTCATACATACATCCGAAAGGTGGCAGCAGTGCAATACTTTGCACACTTTGGATGCAAGCTGGCGTTAAACCACGAAGAAGAAGAATAATAAGAAGAAGCAAGTTTAATTGTAATGCTACACGTCTGCAGATCTGCTCCTCGTCTCTGGAAAGGTTTGCTTTTAGAAAGATGATAAATGTGATTGAAATGTTTTTTGTGAGGTTTGTTTTTCCCGACCGCATAAACGTGTTGCTGATGAAATACTTATTTTATTAAGTATATATAATATTTTGTTACGTATTAATGCATTGCATTATTTCATAATAACTTTACGTAAAAATAAGAATTTCTTGGAATTAACAGCGAAAATCAATCGGACACATTGACGTTATTGTAGAAATAAGTTACCGAGAAGCGCGCAGAAGAAAGAGAATGTTTAATTTACTATATAATATATGACATCATAAGGTTTACGGATGTTTTATTATTATTTGCCTAAAAAGAACACGAGCAAGAAGGCAACGGAAAGCTATACTACTTCTGCCCTCTTGTGGTACAATTATATCACTGCAAGTTACTTGTTTCGCATCCATACATAACATAATGGGGCCGGTTTCCCGGACAGGGATTCGTTTAAACCAGGACTAGGGCTTAATTAAATTAGGGTATTTAATTCCTTTTAAAAAACATTCCTGTTGTGTATCTTGAGACAAAACATGCACTAATAGACAAATCACAGTAATATATTTTAAGATATGTCAGCGCAAGCTGTTTTTCAATCAAGACACCTCTAATGTTTGAGTTAGTCTGGGACTAGTCTTAAACCCTGTTCCGGGAAACCACCCCACTGACCATTAAACTGCTCACACCCGTATATAAATATTACGCTATCTGGGTCATTCTACAGAAACGTCCACTTTTGGTATGGCAAGAAATATGGTATGTCTTAAAATTGATTTATTTTTCTAACATTTAAACTTAGACCACATTATTAGGTTACCCTTTGACTTTATGAGCACACATAAATGACAGCTTCATTTTTTATATTTTTTTGTTTGCATGTACTTAAAGATTTTTTTTGTCGCTGGTGTTACCTTACTTCTTTAGCAATATTAAAGGTGTTTATGAAATATATATTTTTTTAAATTCAGTACATGCAGTCAGAGGTACAGAAAATGAATGATAATCTAACTAATAAAGAGATTGTTTAATTTATTTTAATCAGGTTTGTTAAAAGTGTGACTGAATGATGTTAGTTCAAGTGCGCAACCATGTATTTGCTATAACAATGAAAATATTTGAACACCAGTTATAAACAAGCAATGATACAATCCTTTAATTTCATTGAATTCTGTTACACTTAAGAATTAGGCTTTAAAGCAAAATATTTTCTTGAAAAAAAAGTTCTCACTCATTTAACCCTCTCTTGCTCTCTCTGTATGTCTATGTGTCTCTCTTTTTCTGTGTGTGTGTGTGTGTGAATGTGAAGAAAAGGTTATGGGGAAGGAGTTAGTGAAAAGGTTATGTGAGATGGTATTGATGTGACTAGAGAGAAGTTTTGTACCTTGAAACGCTGGGTGATCTATCTGGTGATGATGGGGGTGTCAATGCTTCTACTCTGACTCTTTGCCTGCATCTTTGCTGACGGACCCTCCATGCATTTCGCTCATATCTCTTCTCCCTTTCACTCAAATCACTTATTCTCTTTCTTTTTTGTGTGTCAATGTCATGGAGATAGCTCTGTTTCCTTTTCTGCAAATACTCTGCTCTGCGTTCACGATCAGCATCCCTAAGCTTTTTCAGTTTCGCTGCACTCAGTTTAGCCATAACCTCAATTTAGAAATACCTGACCAAAGGAGGATTAACAATGACAAAGAAAAGTTAGAATCGCACTGTGATTTAGTGCTATTTTATGCTAAATGAATAGCTTTGAACGAAGTTTATCTATAAAAGGGAGTCACTGGTGTTACTGATCTTCACCAGTGTTTCCTATAAGGAAGGTAACACCAGTGACATTAACACCAAAACTGCATTTTAAAAAATGGCTGCTGCAAGGTATCAAACCACATGTTGTCAATCATTGTATACTCACTAAATTAAGTTGTTTAATCCATTTGTATTCTATTTTTTTACAATTCCCAAACAATAAAGGAGGTCATACCAGTGACTTTGACTAAAAGCTTCATATGAAATCATGAGATAAATGAGAAGATTTCTGATAATTGAAAAGAGACAGTGGACTTACCATGGGCTTCTCTTCCTAGATCTCCAGGAAATTGGAAGAAGGAAGTCAAGTGATGTCATCAGTGTTATTTTTATTTAAAGATAGGAGCTTTTTTGTTAAACGGTAACACCAGTGACACAACTCCAGGGGACCACTACTTTCATTATATATTTTATAATATTTATTTAGCATTTAGATTTTTAATGTAATTTACATCATATATTTGATAGTTATGGACACATTATTGTATTTTAAATGGAAGAAAACACCGTTTTTGACCTCAAAATAAAGCATTTTCCCTCTTTACAGGACTGTGGGGACGAGCACTTCTGTGGTGCTTGGAATTCTAATTAATGAATAAAAATCAAATATTGCCAAATTGATGGCTCAAGAAGATGTAATTGTTCAAATAACATATTGTTTCATTTTAAAATATAAAAAAAATTGTAACCCTAAAGTGTTTTTCAAGTGTAATATTTCTGTAAAGGCTAGGGACAGAAAAATGGACATTTCCGTAGAATGATCCGTCTATGTGATGAAGTATTTTCATTACTTGAAAGTACACTTCGCAGAGATGCCCAGTTTATTTAGATTAGATGATCGGCAAAGCTTGTTTAAACAGAAGCTTGGTCCTCTGTCTTTTTTATATTCTTTATAACATATATATAAATACTATTTTATTTCAGATCAGATGGACGAAAGAGGAAAATTGAGAAATGAACAACATGGAGGAGAAGCATCAGTATCAAAAATCTAATCATTGGAAGAAACATTTCTCGAAGGAAACATATATCCACAAGAGAATGGAGACCGAAGAGAAGACTTTTACTTGCCCTCAGTGTGGAAAGTTTTTTGTCAATAAAGAAAACTTAAATGTTCACATAAGAAGTCACGCCGAAGAGAAACCTTTCACATGCCGGGAGTGCCGGAGTAGTTTTAGATTTAAAGAACACCTTGAGATTCACGAGAGTTTTCACGCCGAAGAGAAGCCTTTCAAATGTCTTCATTGTGCCAAGAGTTTCATGTATAAAGAGAACCTTCAGAATCACGTAAGAGTTCACACTGGAGAGAAACCTTTCACTTGCCCTCAGTGTGGGAAGAGTTTCGCATATAAAGGAAACCTTAAGATTCACCTGAGACTTCACACTGGAGAGAAGCCCTTTACATGCCCTCAGTGTGGAAAAAAATTCAGATATTCGGGAGACCTAAAAGGTCACTTGAAAATTCATTCTGGAGAGTATGTGTATGCATGTTGTGTTTGCGAGAAAGGATTTGCAGACAAGAGAACTTTAAGATACCATCAGCGCATGCACTCTAAAGACAAACAACCTATTTGGGGTGAAGACGCCACAGAGCATTTAGTCAAGAACCTTAAAGCGCACAGCAGCTCTGAGTGTGGAGAGGTCTTTTCTGAGGCCGATGACTGGACACAGAACGGCACTGATGAGAAACCTGACAGGGGTTCACATCGTGGGAATTTCGTCCCTGCTTCAGAAATCCTGAAAGCACATGGGAGTGTGCAAACCATAGAAAAGACGTACCCCTGCACGTCATGCGGGATGAATTTCAGCACATCTATTTATCTGCTGGCTCACGTGAAAAGGCGTTGTCCGGATTTGTCACAGTGAATAACGTTCATCTTCAGGGACCCAAGTATTGATGTTTAAATCAATGTGTGTGTAGTTGAATGTTGTACATTATTGTTTAGTTGTAACTAACTTTTAAATACAGACGTGCTCAAATTTGTTGTTACCCTTACAGCTCATTAAAATAATGCTTCATTCCTCCCGAAGAGTGATGAAATGAAAAACTATTGTATCATGTATACATGCATGCCTTTGGTACGTCATAGAATAAACGAAAGAAGCTGTGAAAAGAGATGAATTATTGCTTATTCTACAAAGATATTCTAAAATGGCCTGGACACATTTGTTGGTACCCCATAGAAAATATCATAAACAATTGGATTTTCGTGTTATTTCAAACTAGTTAGTTTCTTTGATTAGTATCACACATCAGTCATTCAGATGATTTAAACGGAGAAAAGTAGTCACTGTGCTGTTATGTATCATTGTGTGCCCCCCATCAGCTCTATATTCACAGATGAATAAAATCAAGCTATCAAAGAAGTGAACACCAAACCTACAGTGAAACATGGAGGTGGCTTGGTTATGTTTTGGGGCTGCTTTGCTGCACCTGGCACTGGGTGCCTTGAATCTGTGCAGTAAGGCTGTTCGATTCTGAATTCTTTGGAGTCGATCCGATTCCAATCCCTGGTTTGGGAATCGAAAGATTTGATTCCAAGAATCGATTCTTAGATGCTGTTTTCGATTCCTCCCCGATTCCCTGTTTTACTACAGATTTTTATAAATTATTATAAAACGTACACATTTTTAATGCAAAACATTTCTAAGCTGTCACTTTTTTACATGT
Organism: Barbatula barbatula; assembly: GCF_947034865.1. Classification (NCBI taxonomy): domain Eukaryota; kingdom Metazoa; phylum Chordata; class Actinopteri; order Cypriniformes; family Nemacheilidae; genus Barbatula; species Barbatula barbatula. The sequence goes on from NC_136764.1 coordinate 28,107,361, forward strand.
AACAATTGTTCATAAATACATTTACAAATATCTTCATTTGTGTTCAGCAGAACATTTATACAGGTTTGAAACATTCTACAGGGCGAGTAAACGAGGACAGAATTTCCATTTTTGGGTGGAGTGTCCCTTAGAGTCATATTTCCCTTTTTCAATCCTACTACATAAACTTGATTTATAACACCAGAAAATAATACATGAATTACTCAAATTTAACCGTTTTAAACATTTAAGTCATATCTTGTACATTTAGTAAGTAATTACATTACTCAGGACAGCTGTGTGAATTTATTGTGTGTTTTTAAGTAAAATCATGTTGTTACTAACGATGAAAAATATAGTAAAGGTGTAAATGTGACTTTTGTCATGTATTAGAAAGGTTTGCTTCCTATCTGAAGGAAAATGGAGAGGGAAACATGATGGAAGAATGAGGAAACGTAGGAGATATGTATAAAGCAATTCTTCTTTTTTGAAAAACAGCCCTGGCGACATAAATCAGAAAGATGGCAGTAGAGCAACGGTGTGGATGCAAAGTGCTGTTGAACCGCAAATAAAAAAGACTTTTATTTTGTACGTCTGATGTCATATGGGCTGCGCCGGCCCGGGCGCTCAGTAGTGGTTCTATTGTTTTTAGCATTTAAGGTTTGTTAAACGGCTCAGTCCGCTCAATCTTCCTCATTTTACAAACGCCATCAAATGAACAATAATCTCACGGAAACCTCCCGGCGTTATTAATGTGACGCACACGTGTGATGTTTGTTATGTTTATCTTCACACGCGAGGCACAGGATGATTTACTTTATCGTTACTTATCTAATGAACCCGATCGTGACAGAGAAGTTGACAAACAAGCAGGAAAACATCAAACGACTGAGATCTGTGTGACATGCTGTTGTAAACATGTGTGATATTAAAGAAGAGATTGATGACGTGACGGCTGCAGAACCCCGCACAACGGAAAGTGAAGATGCTGAAGGGGAAAGAGGTGCGCGTGAGGAGAAGATGTGATGATCCGTAGTTCTCATCCAGACCTTTCTTAGAGATCTGTCATAAAATGTTACGTTTAGATAACATTATAAGATTCACTTGGTTCAAACGTAGCCTACTATTGTCAGATTTGCTGCCTCTGACAAATAATGTGACAATTAGAATAAAAATTCATATTTTTGACAACTGTATTATAAATGGTTAATACCTGTGATTTTCACCGGAAACGTTTCAGTTTTAAACATTGTTTTTGTCCATTTCATTGTAGACCTTGTGGCGATAAAAGACGACGTTCACAAATTCAGTGATGTGGAAAACCATCAACATCTGAGAACTGGAGCGAAATCTGTCGGTGGCCTACAGACTGAAAGCATCGTCTCAAAAACAAGAACAAAAAAACCAGGGTCCAAATCCTTCACTTGCCGGCAATGTGGGAAAAGTTTCCCACGTGAAGGGCTTCTCAATATTCACATAAGAAGTCATACTGGAGAGACTCCTTTCTCCTGCCGACAATGTGGAAAGAATTTCACGCAGAAACGAAACCTGAAAAGCCACATGATAATTCACAGCGGACAACGGCCTTTCACCTGCAAACTGTGTGGCAAGAGTTTCTCACTCAAAGGAAACCTAAAGAATCACATGCGAATTCACACCGGAGAAAAGCCTTTCACATGCAACCAATGTGGAAAGCGTTTCACCCAAAAGAAAACACTTCAGTGCCACACGAGAATTCACACCGGAGAAATATGTAATCTGTGTGGAACGCGTTTTAGAAACATGGAGCAGCTGACCAAGCACAAAATAATACACACCGGACAGAAGCCTTTCACGTGCAACCAGTGTGGAAAGAGTTTCATATTAAATAAAAACCTCGAGAGTCACATGATACTTCACGATGAAGAAAAGCCTTTTATCTGCCCTCAGTGTGGAAGAGGTTTCGTGCACAAAGGGAACTTCAAAATTCACATAAGACGTCACACCGGAGAGAGGCCTTTCACGTGCCATCAATGTGGAAAATGTTTCTCGCATAAAGGGAACTTCAACACTCACATAAGACTTCACACCGGAGAGAGGCCTTTCACATGCCATCAGTGTGGAAAATGTTTCTCACATAAGGCGAACTTCAACAGTCACATGAGAATTCACACCCGAGAGAAACCTTTCTCTTGTCAACAGTGTGATGCGAGTTTTGCCTTTTCAAGAGACCTTAAGACTCATTTAAAAACTCATCCTGGAGAAGAAATGCAGCGCTCCGGCAAGACGTTTACGGAGATGTTTTATTTAAAAAAACATCTGCTGATTCACTCCGAAGAAAGCAGGAAGCCATTCGATTGTGAACTATGTTCTAAACAATTTCTTTTGCACTCGCACTTAATAATACACCTGAAAAGTCACGCCAGGGTCGATGACTTTACCAGGCCGAGCTACTCGAAACAACACCGACAAAATGATACTGGAGAACCGCCTGACAAGGGTTCAGAATTTCAGTCGGAGGTTCAGATATGTCCTCCTTTAGAAACCCTGAAAGCACACGAGAGTGAGCAAACGAAAGACACGATTTACCCCTGTCCGTCATGTGGAATGAATTTTAACACATCCATCTATCTGCTGGCTCATAAGAAAAAACACTGTCCAAAGTAGTCACAGAGATCCAAGTTTATCTTAAGGTCAGATAATTAGACAATGTTAACATCAGATGATTTCACGTCTGAGATCATTCAACAAAGCGAATAAGTGTAGGTCAGAAGATCAATGCTGTTAAAGGCCACAACATTCCAGATCACAAACTGGTTTGACTGGTTGAATTACACTACTGAAGGTTCTTTTAATCAAATATGAACCTTTTTTTATTATTATTCATAACCCAAGGGTTTGACAGGTCAACTGTAGGTTTACAAAACCAAGCATTTTTGGTAAGAACACATCTCCCACGTTCTTACCGATGATTCTTTGTTAAATCAAAAATGTTGAGAGGTCAAGAATGGACAAAATTTCTGAAATGATAAAAATGTTTTTGTTGGTTTCATCCGTGTGCATTGCATAGAGAAAAGACTTGCAATAATACCATGCATGGAAATACAATATTCTGTAGGAGTGTACCTGTAAAGTTCACAGGAATTTGTGCCAGGTCTTTATGTGATGTTATGGTGTCTGTCTGAATCCAGTTTCCATATGTTCCCTTCATACAAAATGTCTGTGTATCTAGACATGACTAAATAATATTTAATTTAGATATTACATATTTAAATTGTAATATTAAATAGGTTCTTTTCTAATATTGACCGATCCATTTTTATTAACTTGGGTATTCCAGTTATTTGAAGCTTGTGTAGGTATAATAGGAATTTGTGTTTACTCAAATAAACAGTGTACTCACACAGTGTATACATTTTCACATGAAAAGAAAAACATTTGTATGTTTTATTTGTAACTGTTTTATTAATATTAGTGTTAGAAAGCTTGAATAATGAAACAATAATCAATGAAACATTAGAAAGTATGAATTCCTGTACTTATTACCTTTAAAAACCAAAAGTGTGGAAAAGTACTTTACATACATGGAGACATTCTTGCATGACATGTTATGAATTTAATAATTCAACTTAATTTACTGAATATGAGAAAACCTGAGATGTTGGAGTTATGGTTGGGCTACAGTGAACTGCAACTCAAAAGAACGACACATGTGAAAAATGAACACAACAAAGAAAACACGATCAGGAGTTTTATATACTATATATCCGTTATTTTATTGTAACTCTTGAGCTGTACATGGTATGAAGTTATTTAGCTCCAAAACTGACAACCATTCATGAAGAGAAACTGTGAAGTCTTTTCAATGCAGTATTTTCACAAATAAAATAAACTTCAAGAATATTTTGAGGCTATCAACATACATGTCTGCTTTATAAGGCATATATCCATTCATATAATCCTATCCATCATGCCTTGGTGCACATTACCTCAACTGTCTGGCCAAACGGTGCCAACGAAAGACTGAAAAAAGAAATAAATAGAAAGAAATAAAACTTTGTTTTAATTGTTTGCTCAATGAATTCAACTGAATGGCCAGCTACAAACTCTCCTTGCTTAGACTTCCGTCAGGTCTGAGATATCCCTCTCTGCCAGCATCTCAAGGCAGAAAATCTCCACATCTGAACAATAAATCTTCATGGCTGGCACAAAATAGAATTAGTTTTAAAAACAGCTGCTCCGCAGGGCTAGTTACTTCCAGAAGAGAATATTCCAGAACATAAGCCAGCACGGGTAAATGAAAAGAGCTAAAAGTGGGTAGACGAGCGATCCGTAGAGGAAGTGATCAAGAATGCCCTGAGAGATGACTGACAGGTAGAGCATCCATCCCTCCCTGATGCTGACAGGTGATTCTATAAGCTCCTGATAGATAAAGACGCAGTAGAGGATCACGAAGCCAGGACTGAGCAGCACTACAGCCAGAGCGCTCAAAGCTCTAAACAGAGACAAATAAAGAGACAAAGACAGAAAGGCGATTAAAGGCTTTTAAAAACACACTTTGAAAGCATCAATCACATTGTCTCAGTTAAATTATGCTTTTCCCATAAAAATAAACCCTGTATAGAGAATGTAAAGCTGACGTCACATTTACATGTTACATTAGCCAGGTTTCCATCAACCTGATTTTTATGCGTATTTTGAAGTTTCGTGAGCGATAAAAACTGAACATTTTAAAATAAAAGCGTTCAAACGCAAAAAGGTTTTTAGGCCCGCTTAAAGTTTTTTTTGGGGCGAAAAACAGTTCATGGGATGGAAAGACATTTGCCGAATAAAGTCTGACAATAGCGAATATTACAGCCACAAGACGAAGCGGCTGTCTTTCTGGTTTCCAGATCTTTTATATTTTTTATTTACTGTTGGTTACGAATCCCTCCGTGATCCGTTCAAGCAAATTGATAGAAACGCACCAATTTCGCATCAGTATTTCCTCCTGTTCTTGCGAACTTTGAAATGAAGATAGCATCGAGTCTGGATGAAACCCGGCTAATGTCAAATTTATTTTCCTATTTCAGGTTGTGTAGCGTTTCAAGACGAAACTGCAGACATTTGTAATGACTTTAACAACGAAGATGCAAATAAAAATCAGTTCTGGTCTATTAACCAGGCTGGCACGATATTCTATTTAACAAAGGAATCGTCCAAAAGAATGAACATTATCTATATTATAGGGCAAACTATTTAATTAAATTGGTAAATAAATAACTCTATAAGTTAAATTCATCTTTAAATTTGTGTTTTCTTTTTCTGGCCAATGAAAATACAAATGCAGGACTTTGTGTTGGAAGTTAAAAAACAAAATGTTGTGTGGTTTTGGGTCCTCTTTCACCTGGGTATGTGTGGTGTGATACAGGCGGCGATTGGCACCAGTGTGATGGCCAAGATGAATCCAAGAGAGAAATTAATGAGAGCCGTGCAGCCCAACAGCACAGCCAGATAGAGCAAAGAGGTTAGTTTCAGCACCCTCCAGCCCTGCTCTGTACCCTCTCCAGATAACAGCCTGTCACAGAAGTAGACACAAAACACGTGGCCCGTGTTGATGAACACAGAAGACCTAGTGAGACTTCAAAGGTAACCGTCATGAAACCTCAACAGACGCCAATGTGGAATGATCTCTGCAAGCACTATGTCTACCCGCAGCAAATATATATAACACTGCTACTTGGAAACCTCCCTCACAAATGATTTCAATAGTTTGCAAGTTGCAAAGCTAATAGTGCAATACTCAAATAAATATAAAGTAAACAGCATCCTCAAATGTTGGGTAAAACCATCTAGTTTGAATTACAGGAAACTACTTAGGAATTACAGAAAAATACTTTTGTGTTTGATGAATATTAAATTGGCTACCTTTTACAAGGGCCTTGGCTTTGAGAGAAAGCACCTACATTGCCTTAAAATGCTACCTGAGTAGGCGTCTTACTGAGTCTTGGATGAGCAAATGTATGTGTCTACCGTTGAGCATTGTGCGGCAGAGCAAGCCCTGCGGTATAGATGGCGATGGCGGTGAGCACAACAGCTTCAGTTTCAGACACGGGGAAGTGCTCCACGGCCATCTCCTGCAGCTGAACGGGAAGCAGATAGAGCGCCACGCCTGTCACGTGACTGATGACCACTGGGGTCAACACTGACAACAACCCAGGACTGGATGACTTCAGAGAAACAAGAAAACAAATGAAACGCAAGTCAGTGCCTGTCGTCCATTGCTTGACAGTTGTTCTTGACTGTTTTTTTTAATCTTTTGTATGTTTTCTAAACTCTTTATTTCAAGCAAGTTAAAAAATGAGACTTAAAAGAAGTGTCACCAAATAAACTGGCTGATCATGTGATCTCAAGAATAAAGCAGTCTTTTTTGTTGCCTGATGATTTCATCTCAAGAGTGAGTGAGCATCATTGTACATATAATGACACTCACCTGTTCCGCCTCACTGACTCCATCCACCTCTGCCAGGACAGGTGTATCCAGATGAACCCAGAGATCCAACGCCTGAGCTGAAGTTAAGGATTCTAACACACAACCATGATTTACCAAAAAGAGCATTGTTCTGAACGACTTAATGCATAATGACTTATTTGCTATAAACAACGAAAAAAAAGTCTTGAAATACATCACAATTATTATTACTATATGCACTATTATTTGAATTACGGCCAACCGTCCCATTCAAATGATCATCATCAAAAAATAAATAAAGGCATAATAAAGAAGGAGAGAGATGTGGATACACGAAGCAGTAAGATGACTGCCAGGAGGCCAAACGCGGGCATATAGTAGCCGATGGACACAAATCGAGACAGAGAAGGCAAGAGATAAAAGAAATATGACTGATGAAGACGTTCAAGGAGATTGTTCAGTTTGCGGATCATTCCCTCCAGCAACCTGTCCAACATATATAATCAGACACAGACAAGAGAGATGATGGGCTGATGGACTCATATAATCATACTTATTCACAGATGTGGGCTAAATTAAAGGCCAACCAAAATGCATATTGTGAAATTCGACCTGCAGGCTGGATTGAAAGATTAACAATTAATGCTTAAAGCTGCATGTGAAACCCTTTTTTATTTTATTTTATTTCAACACTTCTCTTCATTAAAAATCAAATAAACTATAGACCTGAATATTTTCTGAAAAGCTTCAAATAATTGAACATTATAAAATGGTGCTCTAGAAATAAACTGAACAAAGTTAAGGCACAAACATTTTTAAAGGGATACTTTATATAAAAATTCTGTCATCATTTACTCAGCTTCGAGTTCTTCCGAATGTGTATAAATGTCTTTGTTCTGATGAACACCGAGAAAGATATACGGAAGAATGCTTGAAACCAGACAGATCTCGCACCCATTGACTCCCATAGTAGGAAAACATACAATGGTAGTTAAAAGTGCCCCAGAACTGTTTGCTGTCCTACATTCTTCAAATATCTTCTTTTGTGTTCAACAGAACAAAGAAATTATAAAGTAATTTTTCCTACTATGGGAATCAATGAGGGGCGCTGTTTGGTTATAAGTATTCTTCCAAATATCTTTCTCTGTGTTCATCAGAACAAAGACATTTATACATATTTGTAAGAACTCGAAGGTGAGTAAATGATGAGAGAATTTTTGGGTGAAGCATGCCTTTAAGTGGCACTAAAACGGAACTACTACTAATATATATATATATATATATAAATATATATATATATATATATATATATATATGTGATCACATGCCAGCCAGAGAACAGAGAATGAGAACAGCTTGTTTAATACACCACTCTCACTAAACTTATGTTTAAAATGCTGCATTGTGTAGACGATACAAACCTGCCAATAGTGGTGACATCTGTCTTGTAGTGTCTGAAACTGTTTATGCCCTGAATAGAAGCAGCTTCAATGTGATATCGGAGAAATAGGCCGTGGTCACCCCAAGCGCGTCCGCTGGCCTGTTTCAACACCATCAGCATCATGGTCTGAGCTGCATGGGTGTAGCCCTCAGTAGTGTCCCAGTCATTCCTCTGGAGCTGAGAGACAATTGACAGCATTTATCAAATGCTTATCACGTACGCTGACACTTTCATCTAAGCCCACTCATTACAGAACTATATGATCATGAAAAGGAATTAAATGAATAAAAACTGTAAATTTGGGTCACATAGGCTCCTTAAGTTTTCAGTATCTTTCAAATCTATCTTTGTGCATTCCACAGAATGAATGAACGATATAGAGGGATTCATTAGACGTGCGTGACGGGACCGCATTTAACTTCTGGTCCCTGTTAGGTTAGTGTCTAATAATAGAACTATTTATATTTTATCTTATTTATGTTATTATATTTTTTATCAAATAAACGATTTGTTGAATTTTGTTGTATGTTCATTTTATTAAATTAACAATTTGTTGAATGGGTCCTGTAGTTTTGTTTCATATAAACAAACCGTACGGTACATTGACATCTAGCAGTTGAGGTGGTATCTCAGTCTTAATTGGAAAGACAAGTTTAGCAAAGAACGCTTTTGTGAATGAGTGCTGGAAGCTAAGGGCAGTCCACGAACGCACGCATGCGCAGCATTTGATCATGTTGTCTATGCTGTTGTGAAATGCCTTGAGGATTAAAAGCAATGGAGTTATGCTGGTTTTTGAGAACCTGTAAACTTGGTCGAGGATATAATGGTGATCATTCACGGCTTGCTCCATGGCCGGATAAAAGCAAAAGTTCAAGACTCTCACCTTTCCTTGAATGGTGCACAGAACACCTAACTTCTGGCAGAAGGCATAGAAGAGGTTGGCCAGGTCCAGGTTGGGCAGCTGACCATTGAGCCCTTCTAAAATCAAGTCTAGGCTGGTGATGACATCACTGCTGAGCTCCAATGAGAGTGCGGCTTGAATCGACCCCGCCCGACCCTGCAGTGGTGAGTACTCCATCCCTGAATAAAAGTGAGAATAAATCTCATTTTATGACTTTATTTTAAGCATTTAGGTTTGCCCCACTGTGTACACACCTGTAATGTTAGTGTGATGGTAGCCCTCCAGCCAGGCCTGCATGCCAATCAGATCATGCTCATTCACCAAGAATATGATGTCTTTGGCCCAGTAAACCTGATCTTCAGGATGACACGGACAAAAAACAAGATCAATCTCACTGCAGAATAACTGATCAAAACAGGCTTATATGTGTCCCTGCTCCCTGAAGCCCAGAATATGGATCGTTGACATAATGCTCGTGCATTACTGTAACAGCAAACTATCTGTGTGTCTCCTTACAGAAAACAAAGAGATTTCTGGATCACCGCACCTAAACATTGCCATTCATCATGAAAAATGTAATTTTCGCTGCAAAAAAGAGCTCAAATGTGAACCAATCCAAATAAATCATGTCTTTTGTTTACGTTTTAAGCTAATTTAATCGACATTTTCAGCGTATCGGTAGACTTACTCCTGAAATACTGCGCAAGAGTCAGCAGAAGACCGACCGCCTGGTTGTTGACATTACCAGGACTACATGGCGCACTGATCACCAGCGCCTCTGTCCTGGGAGCTCGAGGCGCCCGCAAGATCCCGTACACGTTTGTGCCTCGAACCATCTGAAAAGGAGAGGACACACATATGTAATTCATTTTTGACAAACCCCTAAAGCTTCAGTCCTCAGGGTCCCCCTCCCAAATCGGTTTAGATGTCTCTCTATATAAAACACTTGACTCAACTCCTCAGCTGTGTTTATTTGGAAGACTAATTAACATTTGGAGTTGGGTTGTTGAGTGGAATCGGGTGTTTCTGACCCGGAACTGAAATTAGAACGTTAGACGACTTGTTCGTGTGATTCAGAGTCGACACCTTTTTTCCCAAGCCAAGAACTTTGTTATTCCTTCACGACTACAAATTGAACATCTGACTTATATACTGTATAGTGTCATTATATATACAGTCAAGTAACTCACGTAGCGCTCTTTGTTCTCATCAGGGAAGGGCAGCGTGCGAGAGAAACTCTGAGTGAACACCTCCAGTCCTCTAGCCTGCATCGTCTTAACCAACCACTCCACGGGCATGCCACTAAACGGAAAGAGAGAGTGTGACAACACTGGAGCAACAATGACATCCCTGAATTGAGATTTTATACAGTTAAACCATTCGAACCAAATGGGGTGATTGTGCGAGACTCACCCAGCTTTTCGCTTGTGTGCATCAAACTCTTTGGCTGTGGACAAGGCTCTTTCTCCAGAGGGGAACCGCTCCTCCACCATGGTAGACCCCATGGCGTTCTCTGACATGTATGTGCGTAGCGTGAAGGGCTCAAATGCTAGACCCATGAACCAAATGATGGCCGCCAGGTAGCAAACAATACTGAGTAAACAAATGAACAGAAAAACCATATAAGAAACACATTTGCTGATGAGAAAAACATATTTACGTTATATTTATTTTACTTGATGATACATTCGGCAGTGGAGTGAACACTTACCATATAGGCGTGTTGAGGCGGGTCAGGAGGTTGGTCAAGGCCCTTCTGCGGTTCGGGTCAGACAACAGACCCATTGTGATAATCTACTGGTTTCTTTCTTCCAGGAGAACTGTGATCTGCGGGTATATTGCTGATATTAGTGTGGGTTGCTTTTAAACATCTCAATGACCCCTTTCCAAACATTTACTGTTGTTTCTTTCATTACTCAAGTAGGCGAATAAACATTTTCCTTAACAGAACACCACAATTTCCTGACATTTCTGATACACGTAGTTTAATATTTATAAATCATCATTATTGTAAAGCGCTGCAATAAAGAGTCAACAATAGAGAAACGTCACATGAAACCGCATGTACATGACAGCCATACATAAATAAATGAATCATATTGAAACATGTTAAGATGGATTTCTAACCAGAATGATGAATGTATCGTTAACTGTCAATGTATTCAGCTGTGATGCTGTATTGATCTTTACTCCTGCTCATCCGCTGCGATTGGCAATTAAATACGATTTTAGAACGAATACAACTCTGGCGATACCGTTTAAATAAACTAATATCATATAATTGTGTCTCTGCACAGTACCTTAAAATGCCGAAATATGATCAATATCCAGTTTAACAGCAGCACCTGCTGTACATTCATTCATTTCGTTTCGCTCGTTCCGTGTTTCTGGTAGGAAGTAATATGGTGCGCACAAACTTCCGCTTTGGTGTCAGGTTTGTTGCTAGAAGGAATACAGCCACGGCCGGAAGTGGTGCCAAATCTCGCCATATAATTACACTAAATTACATTAGCTAACGCCACACCTACCCCGACCTTAAACATAACCTTACAATAATAATAAAAATATGATTCAACTGTTTTCAGCCTGACAAAAATGATGCGGTATTGAAGTGCGCATGTCCAGTGGAGTGGAGGTAGCTGTAACTGTTATCCCTTCTAGTCAAAACCCAGGATGGGTCAGTTACAAACTGGTACACTTCATTTAATAAAGGTCATATATTTTTATTTGTTTATTTTGCTCATAACAAATGCACATAAACAATATATTTACAGTAAATTATTGTCAAAAAAATACACAAATAAAACTCTATGGCACTTACACTTGAATGTGGATTTCCCCGTAATAAGAATATTATTTAACAAATATTGAACCTGTACATAATATATTAAAGATCTCTTTTTTAGAAAACTGAGATAATCAGAAGTCACTCAAAAACAAAGGTCATGGTGATGCAGTACAGCTTGTTAATTTGAAACTATGATTCTCTTTGTCCTTCGGTTAATAAGAAAGATATGAAATCTGCACTACTAATGCAATAAACTATAGTTACAACCTCTTGCTGATTCTTGATGGACACTTTTATTTATATGTGTTACTTATTTTGTATTATTATTATTGTGTTTATTTTTATTTACTATATTTACACACACATAAATATAGTCATGGATGTCTTTGTTTGATATTTAATGTTTGTTTTGTTGTATATGTGTGCTTGTGTGTTGCATCCCCTGTAAATCTTTGTGTTCAATAATAATAAAACAGTAATGCAGTACAGCAATTTTTTAAATAAAAGTATGAGGGTCTTATTCCATCAACAAAAGTCTTATGAACAACTTTTAGGGCATTTTTACTAGTCATAAACCTATAACAGTTCATCATTATGAAATAATTCCTGCATTGAAATGGGTTCTAACCTTGAGGTATTTGCATTTGTTAATCATTTATTATGTATTATTTCAATCTTAACTTAATAAAATCTGTGTATTTATCAAAAATCAAGGTTCTTCTCTTTCAGGAGTAGCCTACACAAACTATAAAATGATAATTCTGTCATCACCCTTACCCCATTTTCATTTCAAACCTGTCTTTCCTGAAAGCTTTCTTTATTCTCCAGAGCACAAAGGATATTTGAAGAATGTTGATAACCAAACAACTGTGATACCCCTACACATGCACTAGTTATGTCATGTGTCCATCCATACAGTTGAAGTGAATGGGTACCGCCAAGATATCTTCATTTGTGTTCTGCAAAAAAGAAATGACAAGAGGATGAGTAAATGATGACAGCGTTTCCATTTTTGGGTCCCTGGAAGTTATGTTAATTCAATTTCCGGGCTTGTGTTTTATTTATTAATATTTTCCAAAAAGAAACAGCACTGCATTACAATAACAAAAGAAAAATGATGCATAGGAAAAAGTTAAAAAAAGGAAAGCATCTCAATAATGTTATCATATTTTTTTTAAATCGTGTTATTCTTATTGTTATCAAATACGTGTAAGACACTTTGCAATGAGCGAACATAGAAATGTGAACATATTTAGATTTTAAGATATACACCTCGAACACACATCGTATTTGCCATTTTTTTACTCAACGCGTTGGATAGGATAAATAAGTGCATTTATTAAGAAATGTTGGTTTTCATCCTTTAAATGTTTTTTATTTCGTGCAACAGTGTAGTACAGAGGTTCCCAAACGGACTCGAGACCCCCACTATCCTCGGAGGTGGGTAAAGTATACAAACATTGACTTTCTGCATCTAACCTCATTCGGTTGCTAATGTGATGTAATCAACTCAGGGGTCACAATCGAGGGGAGGACATTCCAAAGGCTGGTGGCTTTTTATTTGTGTTAGATTTCATTTCTGCATAAATGAATACAAGCCCGCAAAATAATGAATTGTGAAGTTGTCAAGCTCACTGAATACATTCCTGGCTCAATAGTTGGAGGAAGGGATTCTTTTCTCGCTATTTTTGTGGAGGAGGGGATTCCCTAAACTAAACATTCTTTGTCTTACAATGCTGTACCTTATTTGGTCATTCTGTGAATTCCTGGACCTATGAAACCTTCCAGATGTCTTTTGGTACCGTATATAAAGACTTGTAGCTCCTAATATAAATGAGTTCAAAATCTTGATGCCTCTCTGTTTTGTTTTTGTCCTCCCAGATCTGCAGAGGAATTCTCACAACATCCAACCTATTTATGATTTGAGATTTTTATGGTGATCCAAAACACAGAAAGTGTAAATTAAATGTAGTGTTTGAATGGAACTTGACATTTTACAATTTGCATGTGTTTATTTTTAAATGCATATTTTGTTATACTTTATGATTAAACACATTATTCCTAATAAAAAAGATTTCTGGAAATCATGTTGCGACCCTACTTTGGGAACCCGTGATGTATTAAACGGCAGTCACTAACTTCACATAATATCGCGAGATCGTCGTCCCCGCCTTGTAACTTCGAGGAAGATCGCGCTTATGGTGGGATAGCGGAACACGCGACAGGTATTTTAATGCGAAGCGTCGAGAACTAAAAACACTAAAGGTCACATGGCGGAGGACGCGTCAGATGGTAGCGTTAGATGTCCGGTTTGCACGAGGGAATTTGAAGTAGGTAAAATTAATGGCCACTTGGATGAGTGTTTACAGACCCACGTTGAGCCTCGTCAAGACGCGTTTGATCATGACACACCCGCACCACCGTCCAAAAAAGCCCGAACCAACACCACTGACACCCGGCCTGCATCGATCTTCTCTCTCTTTCAAAGCAAAGGCGCTGATCACAGACACAAGGTTGAATCGGAGGTCACGTGTGCAGAAGTGAAAGTGATGGACGAACCTGAATGTCCAGCAGCAGCATCCGCCACATCAACTTCGAAAACGTTTATGTTGAAAAACGAAAAGCCATTGGCAGAAATACTGAGACCCAGCACGCTGGATGAGTATTTCGGGCAGAATAAACTGGTCGGAGAACAGACCCTACTCAGATCCCTGCTGCAGTCACAGGAGATCCCATCTTTAATACTGTGGGGTCCACCGGGGTGTGGAAAGGTCTCTGGTTTGTGTTTAACGGTTTGCCCCATGTTTTCTTTGAGCTCTGCAAGACAATTACCAGCGTATTGTTGTTGTGTTTGTCCCCAAAGGAACTAAACGATACTCAAGTGTTTCACCTTTACACTACACAGTGTATCAATGCTTTCTGTAGCATTGATGTTGGTGTAATGGCTTAAAGGGAAATAATGGCTTAATTCTGATTCATGATTGACATTTAGGTTAACTACTGTTTCATACGGCAAGTGTAGAGATGTCCAAATATTATTCTTCTACATGTCTGATTCATTAAACTGTGCAGTGTTTTGTGTGTTTACTGGTTAAAGACCACCCTGGCCCACATTATTTCAAGTTCCATTAAGAAGAAGGGCACGGGACGCTTTGTGACGCTCTCGGCCACCAGCGCGTCAACCAGTGAGGTGCGTGAAGTGATCAAACAGGCCCAGAATGAGCTCCGTCTGTGCAAGAGAAAGACCATTCTGTTCATCGATGAGATACATCGCTTTAATAAATCCCAGCAGGTCAGTTACATTACAATTCAAGCAGCTGTAGCTCAAAAACTGTGAATCTTTCTTCCAAACTTGGAATAGGAAAGTCGTATCTTTAACTAAGTACAATATTGTACCAATACAAGACTTCTGGATAAAGATTGCTAGATTTGAAATGATAAAACAATGACACAAATGACATGGTGAATATTTGACAGATGTCTAACGCAGATGATTTCTCTTAAACCCTTTCTTAACTCCTATCAAGTTTTATTGTGGAAGCTTTGGCGTGCTTAAGTCTTGTTCGTCCGCATTTCTTCACATCAGCATTCATTTGTGGTCTTGTCCTCATGTCAGGACACTTTCCTCCCTCACGTGGAGTGTGGCACCCTCACTCTTATCGGGGCCACCACAGAGAACCCATCCTTTCAGGTGAACAGCGCGTTATTGAGCCGCTGTAGGGTTCTGGTTCTGGAGAAGTTGTCGGTGGAGGCGATGGGCTCGATTCTGCGTCGGGCTGTTGACTTCCTTGGACTGCAGGTGTTACAGGAGACTGCAGGAGAACAGGGCTCTTCAACACTCTGCTCTGAGTAAGTGTTTGTGTCCTTCTGCAGATTCAAACAATGATTAAATCAGCCTCCCTGTCACTCAAATCAGCCAGACGGATGATAATCATTTGACCCCTAACATATTTTTTTATAAACTTGGTTTTCACATCTGGGTCCCCAGAGAACCAGTGATTGATCAAGCAGGCCTGTGTTTAACTGAACTGGCCTTAAGTCCTCAGGTGTTTATTGAACAGAAAGCTCTGCACACCGTAGCACACCTGTGTGATGGTGATGCTCGGGCTGGTCTCAACGGTCTCCAGCTGGCCGTGCAGGCGTGTGTTGCGCAGATGCGCACCTCTTCCATCAAACCCAACGCAGCTCCTCAACAGATAATTGTGCGTGAGCAACACATTAAGGAGGGCCTTCAGAGATCACACATTCTCTATGATAAAGCAGGTATTAACAAAGAGTTTTAAATGCTGTGAAAATATATTGTTTATGTCATAATTACATAGGGATAATATATTATAATAATAAAAAGATAGGATGCTATTTTTTATATCCTTTAAATGTCTGGGATCCTTTTATGTCTGTGTGTGTGTGTCACACAGGCGAGGAGCACTATAACTGTATCTCAGCCCTTCACAAGTCAATGAGAGGTTCAGATGCTAACGCTGCTCTCTATTGGCTGGGAAGGATGCTGGAAGGAGGTGAAGACCCGCTCTATGTAGCTCGCAGACTGGTCCGGTTTGCTAGTGAGGATATTGGCAAGTAGCTTCCCCTTTAACATTTATGATGAGTAATCAAAATGTAAAGCCGAGGTACTCAACCTTTTTGACTCCAAGGCTCCCCTTTGTATTCAACAATATTCAAACGGCACCCTCCCACTCATAAAATATAAAAAAGGTCATTAATCAGAAACGTTTATTTATTGTAAAAGTAGCCAAATAATAATAAATATTTGTTTCTAGTATTTAAAAAAAAGAATTTGGGCTAATTGTAGTAATCGTGAGGCCCCCTTGAAGTCAGCTGGAGACCCCTTGTTGAGGACCACTGATCATAAAAAAAATCACGTTTTTCATTTTTTTCTTGTAAACACGCTTCACATTATAAAATTAGTTAGGAAACAGGTGGTCACACAATGCTTGTATGTTTAAGATAGCTTTGGTTGCACCATCCTTTATTAAAAGCCTCTCCGTAAAACCTGCAATACAAATTGGGTATATATAGTCTTTCCCTTCTATGACCTCACCATGTTGCATATCTTGATTTAAACTTATTTTGAGTACTTTCAAGTTTGAAACATTTCTAAGTTTCTAACAAATGTGACAATTGCGATATTTTGACATATTGTGTTACCCTAACTTCCTTTTTTTGTTTTAACCAAACATTAACTTCTGAATCAATCAAAGTTATTGTTAACTTGATTTGTGTGTCCATTGTAGGTCTGGCAGACCCCGTGGCTGTCACTCAGGCTGTATCAGCATTTCAGGCCTGTCACTTCATGGGCATGCCAGAATGTGAGGTACAGTATAACCGAATGGATTTCTTTTTTTCATTGCACTTTAAAGGGAGACAAATGATATGCAAGGGAAATGTCATTTTGACTTCAACCCACATTAAGGTGAGTAGGCCTATGTAAAGTAGCTGAACAGAGATATATGTGCCATAGAGAGGCATCTTTAACATTACTGACCTTTCATCTGGTGTTCCTGTAGCTTAGCTGATGGAGAATTGTGCTAGCAGCACAAAGGTTGTGGGTTTTATTTTAAGGGGACACACACACTAATGAAAAGGTACACCTTTGAAAATGTGATTGTCTCTTTAATTATTTTAGGTCATTCTAGCCCAGTGTGTGGTTTATATGGCCAGAGCCCCCAAATCTGTGGAGGTGTACAAGGCCTATAATAATGTAAAGGCCTCTCTGAGAAACCACCAGGGCCCTTTACCACCTGTTCCACTTCACCTACGTAACGCCCCCACCAAACTTATGAAGAATCTTGGCTACGCTAAAGGATACAAATATAACCCAGACTTCAATGGCTCCGTGGATCAAGAATATCTTCCTGAGGAACTTCAGGGTGTGAACTTTTTTAGCTGGACACCTACAAATTCATGATCTCGCAAGATTTTTTGAATTTTGCAGAATTTATTGTTTGTTGTTAGCCTACATTTTCGACTTTTTCAATAGTAATTTTAATATTATAAATAAAAAAATGGAGATTGATTTTGCTGTTAATGTTTGATATTATAAAAGTTTTTATAAAGAGATGTAATTTTAATATTTTGTTCTTTATATCGTTTTTCCATCCGATTAGGTCACGGTTTAAATTAGCAACGTTTTAAGACTTGAGTATTTCCAAACATGTATGCGAAATTCTGTATGATTAAAACACGGATAGCAACTATCAACTACTGCATGTTTTTGCAGTCATAGGAACGCATCATCGTCAAATAAACCATTTTATCTCTGGATAAGAAAATGCAGCACTCATACGTCACATTATACTTCAAGCCTATCACCTGATCACAACCTGTGATTTAAAATCTGGAAGTTGGAATCGGCACAAAAGCAACAAAGGAATACTTTACTCTTAAACAAAATGAATGCATTCCAATTCACACTGATCCAAAACGCCAACACCAATATTGTAAATTGTCATTAACATCGGTCCAACATACAAAGGATTTCACACTGAAACAAAAAACTCAAAATACGCAACCTTAGGGATGCCTTTGACCACACCAACCACAGCATTCAAAGTATGAAAACATTAGTGGAATTAAGCTGGCATGATATTCAGTACCATGGACATTAAATCTATTTTTTATTATTATTAGCACTAATACATATTATATGTATATGTAATGCATAAAGAACAGCAGAAGAGTACACATAGTATACTCTTCATATTATACAATATACATAGTATGCTCTTCATAGTATCCATAGAGTATAAATCATTTACACGTTTTGTTACTCTGAATTAAATTAAACATTTTATGTTTGGAGGGCATGCAGTCTTCAAGTATCGGCCTATTTTGGTTTACAATTAACACATGACTGATGAATTGGTACCAAGCAACCATACAATTTATTTGGATAGAAGGTCTTTTGACACCCCATAAGTAATACAGTAGAAAACAACTCTCATACACTACCGGTCAAAAGTTTTTGAACACATTCTCCCTTATTAATATTTTTCCACATTTTAGAAAAATACTAGATGGCTCTTCAAAACTGTAGAATAACACAAACAGAACTATGAGGATTATGTTTCGACAAAAAATGTGGACAAAAAAAACTAACTTTTTCTAATTTAGCATCTTCGATGTAGTCATCTTTTGTCTAAATTTGCAAAAATGTTATCTTGGCATTTTCTCAAGCAGCTTCTTAGGGTTTCACCCCAAGATGCTTTGTAAACTATACGAGTTCCCATCTATTCTTTGCTCTTTTTCATTAATTAGTCAAAGTCATCCATTTCAAAGTCATTTTTATTACATACTTTTTTTAGTTTATAATGAAAAAGGGTATATTTGCCCAATTATATTGTTGTCTATAAAACTATAGTAATTTTACACATTTAAGCATAAACCTTCAGATAAAAACCTTTTTAAGACTATGAGAAACATTTCAGTCAAACGTAGAAAAACCTTTTCGCCTTTTTATATTTTTTTAATACTGGTAGATGCATTTCTTCAAATAAAATGAAACTTAATGTAAAGTAAAAATCTTAGTGTATAAACAATCCTTTAAAAATAATGATTTTATTATACATTACTATTCTGTCAATTATTATTTTTTGGTCATTTGAAAACATAATAGTGTAACATTCAGTTTTTACATTTACATTTAGTCATTTAGCAGACGCTTTTATCCAAAGCAACTTACAGAGAGTTCAGGGAGCAATAATTGATATGTCATACAAAGAGCAATAGTACAATAGGTGCTAATACAAAGTCACTAGTTTCAAAAAAAGCCAAACCACTACCTGTTGAGAGAAGAGGGTTAGTGTACTTTTTAAAAATTTTCATTTGTCTGTCAAGTATTCGCCGAAGAGGTGGGTTTTAAGTAGTTTTTTGAAGGTTGTGAGAGATGAGGTTGACCGGACCGTGTTAGGAAGAATGTTCCACCAGGAAGGAGTTGTGAAGGAGAATGAGCAGGGAAAAGCGATTTAATGCCCTTATGAGAAGGCATTACAAGACGACGCTCGTTTGCTGAATGGGGTGTGACATGAGCCCTCTTGGGTTGGAAGACGAGGTGTGCTGCTTCGTTTTGAACCAGCTGAAGTGGTTTGATAGCCTTTGCAGAAAGACCAGCAAGGAGAGCATTGCAGAAGTCCCACCATGATATTACCAGGGCCTGGACAAGGAGTTGTGCTGCAGGCTCAGTGAGATAGGATCTAACCTTTCGAATGGTGAATAAGGCATATCGACAGGATTGCGTTGTCGCAATTCGATCATTGAAGGACAGCTGTTCATCAAATATGACTCAGAGGTTCCAGGCTGATTCGGAGGGAGTGATTGTGGAATTGCCAAGTTGGATGGTGAGATCGTGTTGCACCGTGGGGTGTGCCGGAAACCCGAGTAGTTCTGTCTTGGCAAGGTTCAGCTGGAGGTAATGCTCTTTCACCCAAACGGAGATGTCATCTAGGCAGGTTGAGCTGCTACAGTGGTATGAAGAAATTTGGTTGAAAACTGCCCTTTCAAGAGTTTTAGCAATAAAAGGGAGGAGAGAGACAGGTCTGTAAGTGTCAGTAGTAGCAGGGTCCAATATGGGTTGTCGGTAGTAGCAGGGTCCAATGTGGGTTTCTTGAGTAGGAGCGTGACCTGGGCCTGTTTGAATGTGAATGGAAAAATGCCAGTGAGCAGGAAGGTGTTGATGATGTGTGTGAGTGTGCTGGATATGGCCTGAAGGAGATGGGAGGGGATTGGGTCAAGCGGACAGGTGGTGGGGTGGAGAGAGAGAAGTTGGGTTCAGTGTCAGTCAATGGGGCGAAAGAGGAGAGTTTGATGTTTGAAGTGAGGTTAGTGTGTACCGAGGTCCGTGGTGCTGAGAATTGTTTGCTGATGGCTGATGTTTTCTCAGTGAAAAATAACACGAAGTCCTCAGTAGTCATAAAGCTAGTGGGCGAGGGAGGAGGGGGCAAACAACAGAGTTAAAGGTCTTGAAAAGCTGCCGAGTGTTAGGTGCATTGCTCACCTTGGTGGTATAAAAATATGTTTTTGCTGTGGTAACACTAGCAGAGAAAGAGGAGAGTAGTGACTGGTAGTCCCCTAGGTCAGCAGGATTCTTGGTCTTGTGCCATTTCCTTTTAGCAGCCCTGAGTGTACTCCGTTGTTCACGGAGGATGTCAGACAGCCAAGGGCAGGAGGGGGTGGCATGAGCTGGTATTATCTAGACAGGATGTAAGTGTAGAGCATAAGGTGTTGGTGGCATTGTTGGAGGGAAAAGAGGATGGCACTTTAACAGAGAGGGTGCTAGGGGAGAGAGAGCGAAGGTTCTGTTCAAAAGAAACAGGTGGTGCTGTTGGTGTAGTGCATGTAGGGAGGAGCATGTTGAAAGTGATGAAAAAGTGGTCCGAAATGTGAAGAGGTGTGACTTTAATGTTGTCTGTGGTGCAGTTACAGGTGTAGTAGATGAGATCAAGCTGGTTTCCTGATCTGTGAGTACCACAGTAGTTTTCTAAAATGTTTATAAGCAAGATCTATACTGCCATGATGTTTCAGTGGTTTCGTGATATTGAGCCAAACAGGGAAATAAAACTGCTTCACTTCATTCAGGGGGGCTGCTAGAATTTAATAGTCTTATTTAATTAACTCTGCATAAAGGGATTTATTGTGTGTCTGATATTTGAACTGTGTTTTGACTTCCATAACCTTTTATGTTTTACTTATAGTCAATGTTTTCTTGTACAGCTGCTTTGTAACAATGAAAATTGTTAAAGCGCTATATAAATAAAGCTGACTTGACTTGACTTGTGAATTTCTCTGGATTCAGACATTGTGGCAAGCATCTGAGAAGATGAGCGAACAAAATATATAACACCATTCAACTGGTTTTGGATAATTGAATGCAAACATATTGATAATTGTCCTTCAAGTAAAGCATTTTAGCACATTTAGATGAAATAGCTATTTTGGGAAAATAGTAAAAACATTTATATTCATATCAATTACTTGAAGGTGTTTGGCCAGATAAAATTTTTTGTTGATTTTTAGACCCCGTGTTCACCTTTACATCACACAACAAACATTTATCTTCAGACCGCATGATAAACTGTGATCAACTTCAGGGCTGATGTTAACTTTCAGGTCCCAGGACGAAGTCTGTTGAACTTCAGTGCTGAGGATTAACTGTGACAACTTTGTTTTAAATGTCTCAGTAGATGGCTAAATTGGCTGAAACTCCTCCCACATGAAGGGCAGGGGTACGGCTTCTCTCCAGTATGAACTCTCTCATGGTTTTTCAAGTTTCCAGATACAGAAAAGGACTTTCCACAATATGAGCACTTGTAGGGTTTTTCTCCAGTGTGGGTTCTTTGGTGCCGTTTCAATTCGCTGGCTCTCGTGAAGGCACTGCCGCAGTCAGAGCACACGTGGACTTTCAGACCAGCGTGTCTCTTCTGGTGGTCTTTAAAGTAGCACTGCCATAAGAAGCTCTTTCCACAGATAGAGCACACATACGGCCTCTCATTCGTGTGAATTCTCAGGTGTCTTTTCAAGTGTGCTGCCAGGCTAAATTTTTGACCACATTGATCACAGCTGTACGGCTTTTCTCCAGAGTGAGAGAGCAAATGAGTTTTGAGACTTGTGGGACGCATAAAACTCTTTCCACAATGACTGCATGTGAAGGGCTTCTCTCCAGTGTGAATTCTCATGTGATCCTTAAGATGTCCTTTATGTTTAAAACTCCTTCCACACTGAAGGCAAATGAAAGGCCGCTCACCAGTGTGAATTCTTATATGGTCTTCAAGGTGTCCTTTTTGTTTAAAACTCTTGCCACAGTGAGGGCACATGAAAGTCATTTTTGGTGAAGATTTCTTGCGAGTTTGTTGACATGTACGAGATTTATCTCCAGGTATGTTTACGTAAGGTTCCTGACGCAGATGTTTCTCCTCGACTTTATTCAGTTGTGGACCTTCCTCTTTCACCTCCATCAGGTCTAAAAACATCAAAAGTTACGTCAAGAATAATATGGACCACAAATTTACAGCATAAAACAGCAGATGTTGTTTTGATCCATTTTTATTATAATTTATAATATAATCGATTAATAGTATAGTTTTTTTATGCGGCCGATATGATATAGATTCTCAAAAGTCATGAACCTATTTTTTTTCTTTCAGATTGCAAGCACATGAACATTCATTAACGTGAATGTTATTGCTATATGACAGCTTTGGATACATGAGATCCCAGAGGTTCTCAATCATGGGATTCCATTTGAGCCAAAAATGTGTCGACTGCTTTG
This sequence comes from Barbatula barbatula, assembly GCF_947034865.1. Classification (NCBI taxonomy): domain Eukaryota; kingdom Metazoa; phylum Chordata; class Actinopteri; order Cypriniformes; family Nemacheilidae; genus Barbatula; species Barbatula barbatula. The sequence continues at coordinate 28,130,181 of NC_136764.1, forward strand.
TTATGCTGTACTGTACTATACTATAAATTTGCCTTAGTCTATGGTCATTGCTTACTTCTTAAGGGAATTCAGTTTATGTTGATGTGTATGCTGACTGTTGACAATCTTAATCTGTTCTCCCTACATATTCTTCTCTGTTCTTTTTACAGTCGTCCTTATTGTTGTTTTGTTCTGTTATCTTTACTGTAGTCCCTGCAGTCCTTCTAGCTAACCAATGACGTGCCGGTTGCGTAATCTATTGGTAATTTCATGACTTACCAGCTGGCAATGTAGCTGGCACGTCCCAGGTACGTGATGTAATTGAACAGAAAAGGTTGGAAGTGTTTTCACACTAAGTGTCTGTAAATATATTTCCTCAATGAAACACATGTGCTGTTATTTTAAAATGTTGTGTCTTATGCGTAATACAATGTTTTTATTTGTTTTCCCGGATCCGAGTAAATGCAGATGTTGTTGATAACACTGTCTTGTGTACATGAAACTTTTCAAAAACGTAACAGAAAAATCTTTCAGTTTTTTTACTCCATCATTATCGTATAAACGTAGCCTTAATAGCATGTGGAGGTCTGTACGCCCCTCTAAGGATATTCCTCCCCAGACCACCTTTGCTGTTGCCTCTCCAGTGTACCTGTTGTCCTTTTTATTTGAAGCAAAGCAAGTGAAAATGATTCACAATCACTTTAGTTTCCTTCGGGATGATTGATATTCCTGAAGATTAATTGACTTGGTGTTATGCTGTCACGATTAAGTGTTTCCTTCATGTTTTTTGAACAGTGCATTTTAAATATTCTCCAAACTACCGCAGTATTGAGAATTGAATACAGAACCAGCAGGCTGAAAAACTCTTTCTACCTGCAGGTCATCGGAGCCCTTCACTCCACCACTCCTTTGTTTTACCTCTTTGTGACATCTTCTACACAAAAAACTGAAACAACTTACACTTTTGTTTTGTTGTGGAACGGGGATCAATACAAAAATATAAAAAATGGCACAATTGTATCCAGAAGTATGCATTATAGAATAAAAACCCAAATTGGACACCAACCTCTTTGTTCCTCAGTATCTTCTGGATCACTGATGTCGCCAATCACCACTTTGACAAAATCCATCTTTAGATCGTTTAACTATGTTTATTTATTTTTACACAAGATGCTTGTTTGTTAAAATCCAAGTGGTCACTTTTCGTGTAAAATGAAGGGAATAGTTCCAACATACAGTTCAATACAGGTGAACTGCTACACTGAAGATGCAGTTCCAGATCTGAAAACAACATTAAATAATAACAACTTTAGGCACCTTTTCCTTTATGACATTACTTGAATTCTTTAACTGATCACTTCTTGAAATAATGATCCAAAGAAAAACGATTCATTTTAGACGATAAGGGACTTGCCAATGTTAAAATTGACATTCTAGGGGTTGTTCAAGGGTTTGTTGTAAAGATGTGTCAGAAAATATTCCTATTATTGTTCACTCAGACCCAACAACCCAATGCAATAATGTAGGGCAGGTTACGTTAAGGGGTTTAGTACATGAATCAATAAGGCTAAAAACAACCAGGTGTACAAAATATTTTAGCTTTAGGATCTTAGCCTATTAGCTGACATTTCTTAGCACTCTGCATTTATTACACACAACAAACACAAAATGATTTCGTCACATTGTATTGTCAAAGCACATTTGTTAAAAGCATTTAAAACGTGTTGTAGTGATTTAAACACCATATATATTGCATACCTGTTTCAGCTGCAGAAACGCACCTCGCGTGATTTTTTTTAACCCAAACCAGTCAAACGCAAACCCCGCCCCCGCCGCCATGACTCGTGTATCTAGATATTTCATTGGTCAACTCTGTTAATACTGTAATATGTTGTACATGTGGAAAAACAACAGAGAAGCTTCAAGGGCTTCTAATGTTATCTTGAAATTTAAAATAGACAAGTTATCTGCACGGCTTTTTGTTTTTGCTGAGTTTTCTTTATTTCCTCTGTTTGTATTATTTCCATGATTAAATCTGTGTACTGATGTCAGTTATGTCCAATGTTGTAACGATGATTTCATGGCGCAGGGTGTTAAACGTGAAACATTCTAGGTTGCTTGAGATTAGAGACCCGGGTTCGAAACTCCTTTGGGCAAATACTTTTCCCATCCATATCAGATCATAAAGGCATCTATTTTCTATAAAATAATAAAAAGATTTGAATAGTGGCTAACAAGTGTTTATTTATAAAGTTGACTTGGTACTCGGTTAGGGAGTAGGGGTTTTTATTATTATTATTATAATACAATTTTTGCCATATTTTAATATCTTTTGTGTGTTTAGATGTTGACAAACTTTCTGTCAGCGTTAAGTAGCAGGATGACGAATTTGTGCGTTTACAGCTCTTTCGGCATATGACGTTTATACAAGGCGAATCAAACCTGGACCACAGCCAATGAGAGAGAAAGCGAGACTTCTGCCAACGGAAGTCTAAAACGCTGGAGCGTCCTGTCATTCGTGGAGCCTTCAGCTAGTTCCAGGAAGTTATGTTTTCTCTTTAAATGCTTTATTTCTGTCATTTTTAAATGGCTGCGTCTTTAAACGGGTCTCTCTCTCTCTCTCTCTCTCTCTCTCTCGATGGCTCTGAGATGGACCACACAAGTGACCAATCAGCGTAATAATGTAGTTGACCAATGAAATGGAAGCAGAGACGTTGCAGGGTGGGGCTTTCGTTTTGGGGGAAATCACGCACACAATACAGTACAGTCCGTGTGACTATATACACGAATGTTTGTGCAGAATTATTTTTGTTGATAATAAAATAAAAAAAGTCCGTGTGACGTCGCTACATGATTCCGGTAAAGCAAAATAAAAGTCTTAAACAGTGTACAATATGTGTATATATACTAGACTTTATTGTGACTGATTTCCTGCTTATTGTCATTTATTTATATACATATTACGCCTACCTATATTATTGCGTGTCCGATACACATTCTGCTTTTTGTCAAATATAAAACATTAATTTGTGAAATTCTCTGGATTGAAACATTGTTGCAAACATCTGGGATGATGAAAGTACATGACTGAACACAATATATAGCACTATGCTACTCGTTTAGGATAACTGACTGCAAAAATAGTAATTATTGTACTTCAAGTAAAGCATTTTAGCAAATTACCCTTTTAGATGAAATGCTATTTTGAGAAGATATTTTATTTTTTGAATTTCATACTAATAACTCGAAGGTGTTTGGCCAGAAAATAAACTTTGTTCATTTTTAGAGCCTGTGTTCACCTTTACATCACACAACAATCTTTGTTCAGCTTCAGGCTCAACATTTATCTTCAGGGCTTCAGGGCTGATGTTAACTTTCAGGTCCCAGGAAGAAGTCGGTTGAACTTCAGGGCTGAGGATAAACTGTGACAACTTTGGACAATGCTGTTTTAAATGTCTCAGTAGATGGCTAAATTGGCTGAAACTCCTCCCACATGAAGGGCAGGGGTACGGCTTCTCTCCAGTATGAACTCTCTCGTGTTTTTTCAAGTTTCCAGACTCAGAAAAGCACTTTCCACAATATGAGCACTTGTAGGGTTTTTCTCCAGTGTGGGTTCTTCGGTGCATTTTTAATTCGCTGGCTCTCGTAAAGGCACTGCCGCAGTCAGAGCACACGTGGGCTTTCACACCAGCGTGTATCTTCTGGTGGTCTTTAAAGTAGCACTGCCATAAGAAGCTCTTTCCACAGATAGAGCACACATACGGCCTCTCATTCGTGTGAATTCTCAGGTGTCTTTTCAAGTGTGCTGCCAGGCTAAATTTTTGACCACATTGATCACAGCTGTACGGCTTTTCTCCAGAGTGAGAGAGCAAATGAGTTTTGAGACTTGTGGCATGTGTAAAACTCTTTCCACACTGAGTGCATGTGAAGGGCTTCTCTCCAGTGTGAATTCTCATGTGATCTGTAAGGTTTACTCTGTGCATGAATCTTTTTCCACAGTGCTGGCATGCAAATCGCTTCTCTCCAGAGTGAATTCTCTCGTGATCCTTAAGATTTCCTTTGTGTGTGAAACTCCTTCCACACTGAAGGCAAATGAAAGGCCGCTCACCGGTGTGAATTCTTATATGGTCTTCAAGGTGTCCTTTTTGTTTAAAACCCTTTCCACACTGAGGGCACATGAAAGTCATTTTTTGTGAAGAATCCGTGTTAGTTTTTTGACACGTACGAGATTTTTCTCCAGGTATGTTTTCGTAAGGTTCCTGATGCTGATGTTTCTCCTCGACTTTATTCAGTTGTGGACCTTCCTCTTTCACCTTCATCAGGTCTAAAAAACACCATCAATCAAGTTAAGAAAAAAAGCATTTAATACAGAACCAGCAGGCTGAATAACGGTTTCTACTGTAGCTCCAGGTCATTAGAGCCCGACACTCCACCACTCCTTTCTTTTACCTCTTTTTGACATCTTGTTTTCAAATGACAAATACAATTGAAAAAACTCGCACATAAACTTGCTTTGTTGTTACACAGTAATCTTCAAATTGCACTTTGTGTCAAAACGTATGAAGAAGTATGCATTATAATAGGAATCCAAATAGGACACCAACCTCTTCTTTCCTCAATATCTTCACTTTTTATTCTGATTGGTTCCGGATCACTGATGTCGCCAATCACCACTTTGACAAAATCCATCTTTAGGGGCCAGCTGCATAAAAGTGGCCGCTAAGGTAAAACTGCGTCTTAACAACCAGTCACACTGACTAGCAATTATTTAAGTGGTTTTAATTTAAATTTGATGACTTACTTGTAAGACTAGTCCAAATAGTTTATGCAACCGGCCCAAGATCAGTATTATTATGTTTATTTCTGATTACACAAGATGCTCTTTCCTGTTTGTTGTACTCAGAGAAGTGGTCACTTCTCGTGTAAAGTAAAGGAGAATTTTTACAGATGAACTGCTACACTGCAGATGCGAGATGCAGGACCAGATCTGAAAAAAACCAACAACTTTAGGCACCTTTGCTCATCCTTTGGTATTACTTAAATTCTGTAACTGATCACTTCTTGAAATAAACATCCTAAGAAAAACTATTCATTTAGATGATAAGGGACTTGCCAAAGCAAAGCAAAACAAAACACCCAAAAACCCAATGCAATGATCATATATGAGGTCAATTATATAGTATATGAATAATCTAATGGGGGACAAACAACAATAATGTGTACTAAATATTTTCTTTATCATACCATTGGGCAGGTAATGTATAAATAAATAATAAGCACATTCCCATTTTTATGAGCTTTCGCATATCTTTATATTTAATATCAATGTACATTTATTTCACATAAATGTCAAACGCAAAACGATCTCATTAAAGTTGTACGGTTTTAGACACCATAAATATCGAAGCTTTTAAAAATCACACACCTTTCAGCAGCAGTTGACAGAAGAACGGCATTCAGCGCTTCTTCTTCTTTCTTTTCAATGGCGGATCCCAACCAATTTGTGTAGGTGCATACCGCCACCTACTGTACCAGGGTGTACTTCGGTTGATTAAAAAAATCCAACATTCCCTCATTTTTCCACACTCTCCCAAATGTTCCCTTGACACTCAATCCCCGACTCACACAATTTGACACGCAAACCAGCCCTCTCTAAAATATATTTAGGCTACTACACTTCATTGTTACATCCGTTGCAAGCATCACACGCATCTGTCACTTACCATTTAAATATATGGTTGATTTTAGTCTAGTGTGTCCGAGGCTTAGTGTTGAGAAAATAATTTCTTCTTTCCGAAATTTTCCTTTGAACAGTTTCACTGTAATGGATTTGTGAATGTTGTAGTGACGTCTCCCTTTTTCTGCCACGTTTTCCTCACTGCCATTCTTATTAGTGATTTGGCCTCTCCTTTACCTAAGGGAATTCTTTTAATACGTCCTCATCCTTTAAATCCTCATCCATTACCCTTAATACCAACATGAGCAGGGACCCATCAAAACTGCATATTTACTCATCATTATCATAGATATTTCCAACATTGGGTCATCTCTTCTTGTGTCATTCAAGTTCAGGCTACTTGGAGCTGCTAAAGAGTCTTTATTTCTTCTGTCCTCTAACCACTAAATCAAATTGGTGGCTTGAAATTTCTGTTAACATGTGATTACAATATTTCAAAAATCCACCTTGAATTATCCAAATTTCATCAGCAAGCTCTTCTCGCTTGGAAAATTTGTTATTGTCACAATTTCTCTCCTCACACTACTTTCATTTGGAATAATGGTAATATAACTGTTTCTAATAAATCTGTGTTCTTAACAAATTGGTTCAACAGAGACATTAATCATCTTTTAAAAATGTTGACAGTTTTGGGAATCTTTTAATTTACAAACAATTCATGTTAATTTATAATTTCCCAGTTCAGTTAAGGGAATTCAGTTCTTAAAGCTATTCCTGGAACACTAAGTCAACTTGTCAAAAGTCATATCTGTTATAATTCTTTATTTGTGACAAACCCAAATTAAATTTTAGAAAGTGTTGAGCTAACTGAGAAAAAATTGAATAACAAACATATTTTAATTATTTTCCATAAACAGAATATAATATCTCCCAAAGGTAAATTCTTTTGGAACTCTATAATTGAGAATATTGACTGGAGAAGAGATTGGTTAATTCCCTTTAAATAGTGCATTAATAATACAATAAGGGGAAAACACTTAAAAACTCTACATACTATTTACACATCTAAATCTTTAATATCGAGATTTACTGATATTGATGATATTTGCTGTTTTTGCAATAATGAAAAAGATATACTGACACACTTAATAGAGTTGTAAACAAGCTTTGGATCGAATTGTCAGACTTTATATTTAATTTAATAAACATTAATTATTGCTTTACTTTAAAGGATGTTATTTAATATTTTGAAAACAATAGTAATAAGGATCTAGAATTAATTGGTAATCTTTTTATTTTACTGTAACATTACAGACTCAGGCCTCAGGCACCATTCACTTTGTATTCAATTGCATTTTCATCCTCATACTGTACACTGGAAATAGCTACATTTTACATTTACATTTTACATTTAGTCATTTGGCAGACGCTTTTATCCAAAGCGACTTACAGATGAGGAAACATTGGAAGCAATTATAACAACATAGGCAACAAAATACATAAGTGCACCAAACTAGTCCATTAAAGCCTAGCACAGTATACAAAGCTAAGAATAGTGAGGTTAGTTGTTTTATTTTTTAAGAAGTACATGAAGCACATCAGTGTGTCCATTTTTTATATCTTAAACCCTACCCATTCTTTTAATGAGCATTTCATGACTTTTTAATACTTTTTTGGAAATCTTTGGCGCGTGGATGGTAGCGTTCGAACGAAAGTCTGACATTGTGAAGGAGGCAAGATTCCAGTATATGTGCTATATTGTTTTTGTAATACCTGTATAAAGTAACATGCATGTAAAACTTTGCTTGCTTTATGAATTGGCTTCAACCTCTGTCAAATGAGGAGATGCAGGAGGAACATGCATGCGCATGAGAGGCAGACAGGAAAGAGTGATGTATGCTGGGATGAGATAATCATTTGCTTGTTTTCTCACGGTTTAGTGGATGTAGGATATTTCCCACCTCAAACCCGAAAATACCTTCTGGATTCAATTACAATAAAAGCATTTGAAACATTATCATTACAAGCAATTCCATAGATAAATTGCGGAATGGAGTGAAAATATCCTGAATGCGAGGTGCCTAGAACCAGCCCCGGATTGGCTAATCGGGAGCACCGGGAGAATTCCCGGTGGGCCGGTCAGTTTTTTTGGCCGCGAGGGCCGGTATTGTCATGGCACGGTTGAAATGTGGCTTTCCCTAGGCTGCCTTCACTCACAGCAGCCCTAATCTTTTTATGTATTATTTTACCGCAGCCCCACTCTTTTTTATTTCATATTTTTTCGCAGCCCAACTCAGAGCGCAGCCTGCAGGTTAATGATGACGTGATTATCTTTTGACTCCCTGGCCCCGCCCCCGACAGCGCCACTACAAGTTGCTCAAAATAAAAAACCGTCAGAAATAAAAATGGATGACAGAAAGCGCAAAGGCGGCGCTGAAAAGTCCAGAATAAAAAGCAAGAAAGCTCTGGAAACGGACGCGGCCAAATGTTCTAAGAAGACCACATTTTTTCTCAAAACAAATGAAGACGAGGAGACGGCCGGTAAGCTAACGTTAAGGTATTTAGGAATAGGAGCATTACACTAGGTGCAAGCTAGCTCATTGTTAGAGCGCCCGTCCCCCATTCAGACCGACGTCGGTTCGAAGCCCGTGTTAATTAATGTTTTAGGGTTGTCCATGTTTCCTTGAAGCTACACTTATGCAGAGGAAAAAGAGATGAAACAATCATTAGAAATCATTGTGAAAGAAAAGTCAGATAACAGTCCAATAGTTTTATTATTTAACTAATGTTCTCATATTTGTAAAAAAATATTTGAAGTTGTAAAGCAGATGTTTATTTAAAATAAATTATAGTGTCATTAGACAGTGCAATACATTTTATTTTAATCTTTTGTAATTTATAATTTTTTCCTTATTTCAATGTTTGGATATTTATGAACACTAATTCTTAAAGAAAATAGATTCTGATACTGTCCTGTTCTAATAAATCTTCACTGTGAAGCAAAACTTAGGCTACTGTATTTTCACTGAATGACAATGAATTCAAGGCTGTAGAGAACAGTGCGCTATTGCAGACTTAGGTTTTAATTATCATTATTTTAATATAGTCAGTCGTAAACTAAAGTGGGCCGGTCTAAGGCATGAAACTCCAGGGCTGAAAATGAGTCCCAATCCGGCCCTGCCTAGAACTCATCGTATAAATTCGTCTGATGTGACGTAACCCAGTAAAGTGCGGCGGACATCGGTGTCACGTGGTATCTGCCACGTTTTTCAGCGCTCGGTAGGACGGACAAATCACAATCGTTCGTGATTGCTGGGTAAGGCTTTTGAACGGCGAATTTACACCTGTATGATAAACAGCAAACTTCGCAACTCATAAATGTATGCGAGTGAAGCGCGTAGAATACAAATGTGGCCAGCAAAACACAAACTAAAGCGCCAACACGTCGAGAGCTTGAAGTGATTCTCAACGGAGACCCTCGAGCGCCCCCTGGAGGAATTGAGATGTTACGTTTCATGTGAAAAGCGTTTGCTGCCCGATGGTAGCCGTCCATCGACAGCAGCCGCAGCAGCTTCTGCCGTGACAGGAGGTTGATGGCGGCTTCGGCTTCTCTGGAGGATGACGCTGACCGCAGACCCGTCCGGAGAGCGCCGTACCTCAGCCACAACAGAAGATCTGTCAGCCTTAAAACAGGTAACAGCCTTCCAAACTCACAATCTGTTCGACGCTACACCAGTCACATAACACCGGGAAGAGATTATGCTGGAAAGGCTGGATGTTTTTAGTGTTACAGCACCGTCTCGTGTCCACTTCCCTGCAGACGTGCAGAAATGATGCTTTGTGAACCAGCATCCCCTGTTGCCATGGTGATGAGCTATCATTGTCCTGCTGAGTCAGTACTGATGCGAGCACGAGGCAAACGCTGTAACTTTAGTACTATACGCCAGTGGTTACATAAATGGAGAAAGGTGGTAGTTGGCATGTGTAGGAATGCGTATAAGGTTAGACTGACTGAAATGAGTGTGAACAAAGTCGCGCTTTTGTGAGGAATTGGAATGGATGGGCATCATCAGCAGCTTTAAATGAGGATTCACTGGACAGGGTGCAGTGTTAAAACGCTTGTCCTGCACACCGGATCGGATGTGGACGTGAAGTGATTGTGAAGTAGGGTGGGCACCTGGCTAGAGTTCAAGACCATCGATTTGTTTAGTGTCAGGCACTGGTAGCTACTGCCAGAGAAGCAAACGGGTGTGTACAAACTGGTACTCACATCACCTTATACAGTCTGAATGAATGAGTGATGCATGTCTCTTGCTGGGAAATTGTCATGACAATGCTTTGTTTTAAATGGGTCGAACACAACACCAACTGGAAAAATCGAAATTTGGTCTCAGGACACAAAAACTCTTTAGATTCTAAATCAAGACAATGTCATGAAACGATGCAAATGATAGTTTATCACATCTAGTAGATTGAAAAAAGTTTGGGCTGTTGTCATTTAAATACCATCCACTAGATGCTGCTGATGTTCTTTATTTGCCATTTCGAACATCCCTGACACCAGAGGTGCCAAATCCTCCTCCTGGAGATCTACTGTCCCACAGAGTTGAGCTCCAACTTCCAACATACCTGCCTTTTATTTATCAAGTAATCCTGAAGAACGTCTGATTGTTTATAACTATTAACATGGGTCTGTAGATGCACTGTGCGATTTCTTTCCTTCCTGTGGTTTGTTGGGAATTGTGAAGGATGGATGCATGTTTAAGTCTACACTGTAAATCTCTGTTACACTAAAAGTGCCATTTTTAAAGAAAACTTTAGCTTGAAAGAATTTGATATTACAAATATTTTCCTGCAAAATATAGTGGTTTATGTGATTTAGAATTTTTTTTATTAATGAATTATATATTAAATATCAATTTATATTATATTACAAATAAATAGTTAAGAAAACCCATTTGATGGGATTCATCTCTGTATAGATAAAGCAGAAAACACATACTGTCGCATGCAGCCTTCACAGAACGCATCACAGATCTACAGTACTGAAAGGCGGAAAATTAGGTTTTCATAATGGTCATAATGACACAACTCTCCCCAGAGCCGAAGGGAAAATGCAGCCAGATGCCGAAGGAATTAATGAGAGGATTTTTCTATCGCCCCACTTTAATATCCAATTAAAGCGTGAAGTCTGTGTTCTTGAAGGATTCCTGAGTGTTGAGAAATCAGGTCTGGACTTCAGTGTTTCGGGTTAACAGTCAACATAGAACCAGTGATGTGAGAAAATCATGCAAGCATATAGAATATGACAGCTAGTATCAAATAAATCCATTTGCCTTTATATGAGAAATAAAATGGAATGTCTACTTTTAAACCGTTACTGCGGGTTGTTGCAGGTTATGAGTGGAAGGAATTTATTATTTATGTTTTGTTATTTGGACTGGGGACAGTAGGCTAGTAATGATCGATTTTGTTACAAAGATCTGGCAACTCCTGAGCCGGGTTGTTAACGCTCAAGAGCGAACTGACTGTGCATTTGCAACTATAGTTATACGTGTGTATGATTATGAAACTTATTTACTGCTGTGTACTCAAACATTGTATTTCATGAACAATAACGGAAAGGTATACCATTTTTCAGGAATTTAATTCCCTGTGGTTTTCACAGCCAGAGCAGTGCAGTGTTGTGTTCTAGCAAACTGTGACGTCAGTGGACTGTTCCAAGATGGCGGACACGTCTACATGTCTGGAGCCATATATATATATAAATATAAATAACTAGATGCCGCATTAGCATCTGTTTCTATGGGCTGCTAAAGACCGTTTCATCTGACGTGTGCGCCGGGACTGCAGTTTCCAGTGTTCGGATAGTATCTAATAATATAACTATTTATATCTAAATTAATTTATGTTAATATTATTATTTTATTGTATAATAATTGTATTATATAAATAATTCAATTATTACAATCATACAATATATAATTTTGTTGTATATTCATTTTATTAAATAAACAATTTGTTGAATGGGTCCTGTGGTTTGGCCACATTTAAAGGTTAAATTCATCCAAAATCTAATCTGTGTGATTTCTTTCATGTCGTTAAACATGTTTTGAGACCTCCCGGCATCTTCGATGCACAAATACAGATATTTAATTGACATTCAAGTGATTTCCAGGCTTCCTCATAGACATAATGGTTATAGTTTAGGTCCAGAAAAGTACTAAAGACATCGTTAAATTGTCTCATCTGCTCAGTGGCTCAGTATAATTTTTTTGAAGCAATGAGAATGCTTAATGTATGAAAACAAACCAAAATAAAAACTTGAATCGATATATTCTCCTCTGTTTTGTCAGTGTATGGCGCGTGTTCACAACAGCGCTTAAACAAACCGTACGGTACATTGACATCTAGTGCTTGAGCTTGGAATCACAGTCTTAATTCAAAATGTTGGAGAGACAAGTTTAGCCAAGTAACCGTTCTTCTTGGTTTCTTTTGCTTTTAATCGGAAGTAATCTACAGGCGCTCTATTGTTTGTGAATGAGTACTGGAAGTTAAGGGCAGTCCACGAACGTGTGAATGCGTATTAATGTTTGATTATGTTGTTGCTTTGAAACCGTCTATACATAGGTCTTCTGCCATATTGGAATGGTGCGAGCCGGACTGTGTTGCTCAGAGTTATTATAGTTTTCATTGTAGTTTTATTTTATTAATATTTTAAATTATCTTTTTTTTATTTTAGATATTTCGTTTAATTTTAGTTAAAGTTTTAGCAATTGGTATATGCATATGTTATGTTATAATATATATACCGTATATGTATATTTCTTTCTATTGCTATATAATATTAAATCATGTCTATTTGAGTTTTTGTTCATTATAATATGGCTGTGCAGTGTTGTGTCATGCTAGCAAACTGGAAGTGACATCAGTGGACTGTCTACGTGCCTGAAGGGCTTGAATGAGGCATCTAGTTGTCTATTCTTGTCTTCTGAACTCTTCAACTCTTCGATATGAACTGGAGCTGGCATCAATCGAAACAGATAAGCAGATGCAGAATAATTAGCATTTCTGCTTTTCATAACAATTCAGGGTAGGATAATCAGTGATGTAAAAGGATTGCATTATGTGAAACCAAGGCTAAAGAGGTTTGTTTTCAATTTGGATTTAAACTTTTATTTGAATTACCTCGAAGTATTGAAAGTAAAAGAAGGGTTATTTTTATCTAAAATTCCACTTAGGCATTTCGCTGATTGTGTTATCCAAAGTGACTTAAATTGAAGAATTGGAAATCAATAAAGCAGTTTATCACAGGGAGGAAAAAAGACAGTATTGATTTTGGTTATGTGTTGTGTTAAATTGTACCAAAATTACAGATAAATCTGACCATCCTATGAGGAAAAGACAAAGTGGGAGACAGAGTTATTATAATTTATTGGTAGTCATAAACTAACGTAATAATAAGAAATACCCTGCATTTGAGTCTTTTTCCATTCCTTTCTTCTACACAAAGAAAATGTAAGGTTCTAAAAAAAGTTTTTTGTGTGTGCTCAGCAGACATAGGATGAGCAGCCAAGTGTTCTGCTCAGATTAAAGCGGAGGTAACGTGCTATTTCATGCATTCCGACGTTTAAACGTGCTGCCTTCTCAAGCTTGACAAAAAATGAGTTGAACGTATGAATGAGTGTATTGCTGTACACCCAAAGCACTTTACAATCATATGAGAGGGGTCTCTCTCTCCTCAACCACCTTCAGTGAGCAGCATCCACTTGGATGACACGACGTCAGCGTGCTCACCACACACCAACTATAGGTGGAGAGGAGGGAGAGATACAGCCAATTCAGAGGGTGAGGGTTAATAGGAGGCCATGATTGACAAGGGTCATTGGAGGGAATCTTACGTCTCATCCGATGGACGATACTTTTTACAGTATAGTGTCCCCATCCCTATGATGGGGCATTAGGACCTATGCAGACCACAGGGTGAGCACCCCGTGCTGTTCCTAATTACACCTCTTCCAGCAGCAAACTAGCTTTCCCAGGAGGTCTCCCATCCAAGTACTGACCAGGCTCAGCGCTGCTGAGCTTCAGTGGGCAACCAATCTTGGTCTACAAGCTGAAATGGCTGCTGGCTATAATGTAGTATTTCTGTGCTCGATTCACTCCGCCAGGGTTCTTTATATTACGATTCACCATGGCAACGGCAGCAAAAAAGCAACGTGTCTGCAGAAAGCGCTTGAGAGCGAGACACCCTTTCCTCACCGCTCTGCATACAGTGGATGTACTAATGTGCTAATGACTTTACTAATGACTTAAGGTCAAATGAATAAATAGACAAATGTTCCAATAAACAAATAAATTAATCAGTAAATGTATGGATGCAAAAAACTGAAATAACAAAATAAATGTATGTTTTTACTCCCCATCAGTGCTCTGGTGCATCAGTCACATCATGATGTATAGGACACTTGTTAGACTTTCAAATCGCTGATTACCGGCTCAAACTCTGCTCACAGCAAATTTGGGTAGTGGCTAAACAATCAAAATGGATTGAATTACTATGGTTACCGACGCTGAGTATAAGTTACCTCTCTTTTAGAAACGGACTTGAGTCACCCCACTTTCTCTGGTTTGACAAACCTCGCATTCTGAAACGGAAAACCCAGAGTTTTCACTAAACCGCCTTTTTGAAACGGCCCCAGTTGTTATAGGTTTGTTTTTGTTGTGTTGTTTTTTTCTTTTAGTAGTTTTCAAATTCATTTAAGAGTACAATAATATTTTTATTTCAATATATTTTTTCAGATATTTGTTTTAGTTTAGTTTGAAACGAAATATCAGATAAAAAATCAGTTTAATTAGCTTTTTGTGTTAACAAACACTTCTCTCATTGAAATCTGTCTTTTGCATTTTTTTGCGTTTGCAATACATTTGACGGACCTCGACTGAAAGCATCCTTTTGATTTCTCAACTCATGAATTCCCGTAGATGTAAGAGACAGGTGACTCAGTGCTGAACCATTTCCTCATGGCATTAGTCTACAGTTTTCACAGAGTTGATGATGAATTCATTTTGGACACCGTTTATTAATTTTGCACCTCTTCTATGTCTATTCTGTCTATCTTTGATGCAGTTTGAACAGGTTTGGCTTGATCTTTGCTTGAGAACCTGCCCCTTTGCCCAAAGTGCCCTTTACTGACGCCTGAAGTGAAGGATTTATTTGGGGATATCGTATTTATGTATTGGTTGCATTCATCCCTTCATGTGAAAAGGATTTTAAACAATAATAATGTTTTGCATCTGAACTCTTCAATTGTATTCATTCAATTTCTGTTGCAGAACTAAACATGCAACACATTGAAATCACGTGATAACAATACAGCATCCCTATTTGAAATATGAATTCACACTTGCATGCTGCTTCATACACTTCTTTTAAAACACACATGTATTTAATACAGTATGCATCATTTCAAACATGAAGTGGCCAGTCACATGTTCATGAACCATGCCCACTCTTCAAGCCCTGTATACAGACCAACTTGCTTCCATGCTGAATGATAATTTGTAGTGTAGGAAGACACCATGATGGATGGATGTTGCAGTCTGCTTTTATATTTCCAACACCTGTCTCTGTCCTACCGGATGACATTCATCCTGTTACTAGCAAGTAACAATTAGTGAAAGACATATGCATTTTAATATGCATATGTACATTGTTAGCACATGACCTCATTTGCTATGTTCAAAAATACACTGCCTTCCAAGGCAGGACGTTACAGAAGGAAGGCATCAAGGCACGTCTGAATCCAACGTTTCTATTGATAATTGAAATAGAATCAGAATGTCTTTATTGTCATTGTGTTGTTTTGTATACAACATAAATAGGTGCACACATCTTGAGTGTTTGCTGTTAAAAAAGCTCATTTTTTAGTTTAATCTGACTTGGAAGTTCCAGTAGTGTCTGTGACTTTTCAAATGTTCTATGGTCAGATGAAACTGAAAAAGGAGCTTTTTTTACGGCAAACATTCAAGTTTTCTACTGTACTCATCCGATACCCGGAGAAGCACCAAAATTCTGGAGAGATTCTGTATAAAGGAATGGTCTTTGATGTCTTGTCAGTGTTCTCTAAACTTATCATCAGGCATTATAGGTGAAGACTCTGAGCGGTTTATCTTGGCAAAAAGAAGCATTGAATAAAAGCGTATGATTAGTTATGAGCGATGTGTATTAGAGAAATACATTTATTTCATGAGAGATTTCAAAAGTAAAATTCGTATTCTGTAATGAAAGGTTAATTTTTATCAAATAAAAGATCGAAGCCTAAATGATGCAGATTATTTGCACAGCCTTCTTTGGTTTGCCTAATGGTTGAATAATTTTGAGCATAACTATAGATTTGTGTGTGTGTGTGTCAGCAAGGTGCCTAAAATGCTGTTTAGTTTATTAGCCAGTTTATTAGGTATTAGGACACAGTCTGTAGATCTAGTGTGCGGTCTTTAGGGGGCGTAAAGAGCAGCGTAACCTCCATCCGTCCGTCCGCATCTCATTCTCAGCTGCTGGCGTTCAGAGTGTGTTCAAGCTTGCTCATACACACTCATCACCACCACCACCATCATCAGAAGCAAAGCTCTGTGGCAGATTCCACAGTCATGCAGGGCATCTGGGGCACTGACGCGGGGACGGAGAAGCCGCAGAAGAAAGGATTCAGCTTGGTTAGGATGATGAATTTAAAATGCAAGACGCAGAATAAGAATCCACATCAGCATCACAACAACATGCCCTTCATGATCCATTGCCACATTGGCAAAGAGATCAAGCACATATGCAGCAACTGCAGCCGCGCCAGCCATGCACAGGACGGTGAGTGAAGGTTTCTCCGCATACGCGTTTATTATGAAGGCATCGAATCCGCGAGCGATCTCAAACCCCGACGGAGTCGCGCGCGATACAAGAGATCGCAGCGATTTGGCTCGTGCACACGAGGATTCTTTTGGGTTTGGTTTCACGTATTAAACTCATATATGCGTATTTGTGCGTCCGATTCGCGTCGAATGCGTTTGCGTCGCGTTCATGGCGTGGCACGCACTGGACGCGTCCTTGCCCAGCGTTTACGCTGTTTCAAATGTGTGTTTTGAGACGGGAGCGTGTTGCCTTTCTTCGCGCTGCTTTGAACGCAAGAACACGCACTGTGTGTATTTCCCACTCTTGTGTTTCTCCTGTTTTCTGTATTAGCACTATATTTCACCTTCACATGCTCTCGGAAATTCGATAATTCGGAGATGATTAATGGAACGATGCTCTTGTTAGCAGATAGCCTACTTGTAATGTTTTAATGCTACTACATCTCTAGTAACATGTTTTAATTTGACTTTTAATGTTACTAAATCCAAACGTTACTTCCGGGTTGAAGTCGGACTTAGCGAATTTCCGAGAGCACGTGAAGGCAGCTTTAGGTTGACAGAGTTTGTACCATGATGAGACATCCACCCCTGCGTCCAGTTCACTGTACTGTACTGCTACTATCCGCCCTAAACAGTATTAGAAATTAGAATGTTCTGAATCATAGTATGACATAAAGGCACAATAAAACATCCCAGATAGCACAGGTGCATCTGTACGATGTCGGCTGAAGATCATACACATCTTACAGACATCTTCTAGAGGTCTATATGACGTCTGACAGCAGATGGCCCAGAGATGTAGGGCAGATGAGCAAACAGTATGAAAGCTTGCATATGAAAACGCAAACATCAAATATATGTCTGCCAGATGTACGTGTGCTACCAAGGATATTAACATAAAATATTTGGGCAAGTAGTTTGATGTTTTCAAGGTGTGAGGTGTTGTATTTGGTTAGCAATCACAAGGGTTTGAGCAACATTGGTCACTTGCATTACATCCCAGTATTTGCATACTATTATAGCCTACTATGCAATCTAAAGTATGTACTTTTAGGGTATAGTAGGTCATTTGTTATGCCACGAACGTGATTTTGTTTTTGCTTTTTCTGATAACATTTATTCACCCACTCCAGACTCTGAATCTCATCTCAAAGCGACAAACGCTTATCGTTTATGATCGGACCTTTCGAGTTTGTTGCGTCACGTTGACCGGTCACAGCGTAAATCGTACAGTCAAACTAAAGGAGAGCATGTGATATGAAATCCACTCCATTAAATTCCCCTTTGATTAACTGCATCAGAAGGATTGTAATATGATTAGGTCTGGACTATAAATATCCTGCTGCGTGTAAATCTGAATGAACATCACGTTCACAGTAGACTCTTTATTTCAGAGCGTTCGGAGCATCGAGTCCTTCAATTTGATCCCAGTTTTTGTCAAACAATTAGATTTTTGGGGTTGAGATTGAGAATGTTTCTTAATGTTCATGCTGGGATGTGCCTTCACCCTCTAGTTTAGTAGAGCACGCGTTGAATGTCAATAAGGACAGAGCATTGCTGCTGTATTTGACCTACTTTTGTGGAAACCGTGCGATCTGCATGGCATAGGAATAGCACAGAATGTTCCCTGCATACTGTACTCTAGTACAACACTGTGCTGCATGGGAGAAATCGAGGTGAAAGAAAGTGTATTGTGATAGCACAGGTTTTCCGTGTGCTCCTCATCACATTCAGTATCTTTCTTCTTCTACAGCAGAGGAGGTTGAGAAATTGGCCTCCATTTACTCGGAGTCCCTGGTGTCTGGCACGCACACACCACCCATTCATTGCAGGAGCAAGTTTGCCACCCTGGGCCGCCTCTTCAAACCCTGGAAATGGAGAAAGAAGAAAAGCGAGAAGTTCAAGCAAACATCCACAGGTAAACGCTTTGTTTTAGGAAGATTGAGTAATGCATTTGATTTTTAATACAAATTATAACTGTAAATTAAATATATGATCAAATGCAATATAAATAAATGGTTCATCCAGTGTCCAGTGTGGACAAAATGTAAAATTATAATGGGTTCTGATGCGTTTCTAATGTATTGTCACACTGGTCACGTCCGGTGTAGACGCGGTGTAAGACAGTCACCCCCACTAGCCACTTTGGCAGGTTTAATGTAATTTTTGAAAGTCACGTGAAACAATGAACGAATTGCAATGTGACAATACAAAAACTACAACTCCTATGAGCACACCCTTCAGCTTTTTAATATATGCATTAGAAGCTGCTCTATTCATGCCTTTCTAAACTGCATGTTTTCATGCAGCTAAATATATTACATTTACCTTTATTTACATTTATTAATTTGGCAGAATTGTTATATACATTTTTATCCAAAGCGACTTACAAGTAGGAGAGCATATAAACAAATTGTCAACAGCTAAACAGTACAGTAAGTTTAAATATATGACATGACATGACATCATATTCATGCAGCTCATATTCCATGTAGTCTTAATTTGGGTGGTCAATCTGCATTTGAAATCTAGCTAAATCAAGTAAAATGACTCTAAACCAGTCATTTCAACATGCCATAGTTATTGTTAACACCAAATGTCGGTACCTAAGAACGCATCGGGTGCTGCGTGAGAGCAGGTACGTTACAGAGAGAGAGAGAGCGAGAGCACAATTTACATCATAGTTAGTCAAACCAAAAAAGTGAAACTATTTTATTTTTATACATATATATATATATATATATATATATATATATATATATATATATATAAGCGACATAAAAATAAACCAATAATTTATCAAATGACAAAAGCATAAACAAAAATTGCTAAAACTTAAACAAAAATGAACACAAAAACTATTAAAATCTAAAAATAAAAGCAAATTTAATATATTAATAAAACTTTAATTATGTAAAAACTAAATTGACTGTAAAACTGTGATGTAATGTGGTGTAATTACGTTTTCTGTATGTCTACTGGCTTTTGTTATTCCTGTGCAACACATTAAATATGAAAACTGTGATGTACATTTCTCATACATTAGTTCCTACTTGCCAGAAGCTGTAAAGGAAAAACATTTTTGATAATGAAGTGTAAGTGAAAAAAGAACATTACCTTATCTTGTTCCTCCATGGTCACCATAGCCTTAGAACACCATTCCCATAATACTAAGAACTCGAAAAGTCCCATTTTCCTCTATAAACTGCTATAATATGAGCATATCCTAAAAATACCCACCAATGACAAAACTGTAGAAATGGCAAAATCATCTAATCCACACGTGGCAAACTCAGTGGCTGGATTTAGCACCAGTTTAGCTCAAGCCATGGACAGGGCTGTACCTTAACTTGTTTTGCTACAGAGGTTTAAGGTTTTGTAGCACAGGCCAAAAAGTGTAAAATGTCTGATGTCATCTTAAATAAATACGCAAGTGCAGTTCATCACATGAAAATGCAGGTAACTGATAAATGAATGCGTATGTTGCATACATTTACATTTAGTCATTTAGCAGACGCTTTTATCCAAAGCGACTTACAAAGAGTTCCGTGAGCAATAAGCGATATGTCATAAAAGAGCAATAGTACGATAGGTGCTAATAAAAAGATACTAGTTTCAACAAAGCTAGACCACTACCTGTTGTGAGAAGAGAGTGGTGTTTTTTTTCTTCTCAAGTATTCACAGAAGAGATGGGTTTGAAGTCGTTTTTGAAGGTTGTGAGAGATGTGGTTGACCGGACCGTGTTAGGAAGAATGTTCCAGCAGGAAGGAATTGTGAAGGAGAAACAGTGGGAAAGTGATTTAAAATGAATTAGGGCCATATCATTTTTAGTTTACCTTAATTAGTTTTATTTATTCTCAATTCTGTACTGTACTACAGTAATATATTTCTCCACATACAAATACTGTAGTAAACTATAGTATTTATTATAATAAACAGCTGTAAGTCCTAGATACTATGGTGTTTTTGAATCTTACTTGGTATACTGCAGTTTTTACTACAGTTTATCAATTTACTACAAGGGCACTACAATTTTCTATAGCAAATATTATAGAACAGAGTGTTCAGGTTAATGGGACCTTTAATTTGACATTTCGTTTCGTAACAAAGACGTTTGAGTTTCAGTGTTGTTGAATGTAGCTTTCGTCAAAGAGTGAAATGCTTATGAAATAAACTCTCAGAGAAACTCTAGAGACGAAGTTCATGTGTTCATGTCCTTATACCGCGGATAAATCCAATACTGTCACGCGTGTGCAGCTCATTCACTCAGACACGCAGAACAGCCAGATGACATATGTAAACAGCAAGATTGCGAGTCTGCATCTAGTTATTTGGACTCAATGCAGCCGGAAAACAAGTTTCACTCGCAAAATAGACTAAAACTAAGTGAAATAGCGATGGTCCATTGATTGACGTCACACAGAATAAAGGACAACGACAAACACACTTCACACAAAGACACAGCTCCGTCTAATGCACTTTTGCCAAATTGTATTGCATGCGTGCTACACTAGTAAATATATTATTCGCACAGACCGATTTTTCAGAATTTATGCGCATCTCTGTGTTTCCATCCAGTGTTTTTATAAGATATTCCAAAATGCATATTAACATACTGTAGGTGGCTGAACATAGCCAGTGTCACATTACCTATAACTATCATCATAGCCAGGGACTGTAGATTTTATTTCACATGTGTACTTTTGTAGAACTTGGGGGTAATATATTGAACCTACAGGACAGTATTGTGTTCTTTTATGTCTGATTTGTGTTTAATGAATCTGTAGTTCCAAGGCAGAAACAAATCCAGACTACTTTAACACTTGGAGCTTTCTGCGCCATTACAAATCATTCATGTTTTAATCCGAAAATGCACAAAATATTTGATGGTGATTCTGCTGCACCAGGTACCATTTTGTTTTTCATTTCTGATCTGATCTATAGGACGTCATGTCTGCACTGTCATTTTGCTAGTGATAAAAAGTGATTCATTTGTTCAAACAGTCTAGTCAATATCCAGCATATCAGCATATTAGTTGCCATAGCAATGACATCAGCATGATGCCAAGAGAAATTCATCATCAAAAACAGTAGAGTGACTGTCAGAGTGAACAAAAAACATGACAGAAGATAAGTAGTTAAAATAGATAAATGTATGTAGATATTGTGTAAGTGATTTTAAGGAAATGTGTTTTTCTGTCTTTTGGCAGCTCTGGAGAAGAAGATGTCCATGCGTCAGAGCAGAGATGAGCTTATCAAGCGAGGAGTGCTCAAAGAAATATTTGAGAAAGGTTTGTGCATTTCAATTATACTGTAAAACCAAATGACGTCATGCGTTGTGTTGGTCACGTTAGTCATCCTTGAATCAGCCAATCACATCAGGTGCAGCTAATCGATTTCATGCAAGATTTATTGGGACGTATGCCAAAAACACCTTTTTCTACTGGTTACTCCAATTAACAAAAATCAGTTACGCCACTTGACCATGTTGCTTCTATATCCATTGTTTGTTGAATACATTAACACTGGAAATGCATGACGGTCAACAAGTTCAGCTGAAGTGGTAAGTTTAGGGTGAGAATGAAACTTCTGTTATGAATTACTCATCCTCAAGTCGTTTAACAATTGTAAATTGAAGACCTTTGTTAATCTTCAAAACACAAATTAAGATTCAAGAGCTTTCTGACTCCCCACATAGACAGCAACGCAACATACACTCAAAGCGCAGAAAGTTAACTATAATGACATCATTAAAATATGTGACTACAGTTGTTTAACCTTCATAAAAACTCTATCTTCAACGATTTCTCCTTGTTTTTTGGGGAAAAGGGGGCTTTGTTATATTGTATTGTTACTAAATATAAGGGGTGTGACGAGATCCGATGTATCTCACGAGGTCCGACTGGTCTCCCCATACAGTGCATCCGGAGAGTATTCACAGCGCTTCACTTTTTCCACATTTTGTCATGTTACAGCCTTATTCCAAAATGGATTCAATTCATTATTTTCCTCAAAATTCTACAAACAATACCCCATAATGACAACATGAAAGAAGTTTGTTTGAGATCTTTGCAAATTTATAAAAAAAAATAAAAAAAAGCACATGTACATAAGTATTCACAGCCTTTGCCATGACACTCAAAATTGAGCTCAGGGGCCTCCTGTTTGCACTGATCCTCCTTGAGATGTTTCTACAACTTGATTAGAATCCACCTCCTGTTGATTGGACATGTTTTTGGAAAGGCCAATATATGGATAAGGTCCAACAGTTAACAGTGCATGTCAGAGCACAAACCAAGCCATGAAGTCCAAGGAATTGTCTGTAAACCGCCGAGACAAGATTGTATCGAGGCACAGATCTGGGGAAGGGTACAGAAACATTTCTGCAGCATTGAAGGTCCCAATGAGCACAGTGGCCTCCATCATCCATAAATGAAAGAAGTTTGGAACCATCAGGACTCTTCCTAGAGCTGTCCGCCCGGCCAAACTGAGCGATCGGGGAGAAAGGCCTTAGTCAGGGAGGTGACCAAGAACCCGATGGTCACTCTGACTGAGCTCCAGCATGTCTCTGTGGAGAGAGGAGAACCTTCCAGAAGAACAACCATGTCTGCAGCACTCCACCAATCAGGCCTGTATGGCAGAGTGGCCAGACGGAAGCCACTCCTCAGTAAAGGGCACGTGACAGCCTGCCTGGAGTTTGCCAAAAGGCACCTGAAGGACTCTCAGACCATGAGAAACAAAATTCTCTGGTCTGATGAAACAAAGATTGAACTCTTTGGCCTGAAAGGCAAGCGTCATGTCTGGAGGAAACCAGGCACCGCTTATCACCTGGCCAATACCATCCCTACAGTGAAGCATGGTGGTGGCAGCATCATTCTGTGGGGATGTTTTTCAGCGGCAGGAACTGGGAGACTAGTCAGGATCAAGGGAAAGATGAATGCAGCAATGTACAGAGACATCCTCGATGAAAACCTGCTCCAGAGCGCTCTGGACCTCAGACTGGGGTGAAGGTTCATCTTCCGACAGGACAATGACCCTAAGCACACAGCCAAGATAACAAAGGAGTGGCTGCAGGACAACTCTGTGAATGTCCTTGAGTGGCCCAGCCCGAGCCCAGACTTGAACCCGATTGAACATCTCTGGAGAGATCTGGAAATGGCTGTGCACTGATGCTCCCCAGCCAACCTGATGGAGCTTGAGAGATCTTGCAAAGACGAATGGCAGAAACTGCACAAAAATAGCTGTTACAAGCTTCTAACATCATACTCAAAAAGACTTGAGGCTGTAATTGGTCTCAAAGGTACTTCAACAAACTATCGCGCAAAGGCTGTGAATACTTATGCACATATGCTTTTTTGGTTTGTAATTTTTAATACATTTTCCAAGATTTTAAACAGACGTCTTTCATGTTGTCATTATGGGGTATAGTTTGTAGTATTTTGAGGAAAATAATAAATTGAATCCATTTTGGAATAAGGCTGTAACATGACAAAGTGAAGCGCTTTGAATACTTTCCGGATGCACTGTAATACAATATTTTCACGCAATTGGCATGATGGGGTGCTGGACTGGAAATTGCAAGCATTTTAATCGCATATGCTCCCTAAATTGAACCTGTGGGACCTCAAAATATATTTGGGAGCATTTGTGTTTGTGCACATTTTGCTGTGGTTCGACCTGTTTTCATTACTGTACAGAACTAGCTAATTACTGCACAAAGTATGTGCCTGGTGTGAGGTACAGTGACCATTCTTAATGACAACATGATTTACCATCATGCAGCGCTACTTTCGTACTGTTTTTCAATGTAAACACGACAGACAGGTTTCAACATTCGCATGCGTCCCCCGTGTCTGCAGCGCTTTGCGCATAAAGGCCCTAGTATTTACGTATTTATGTAGTTTTAAATGTTTCTCTGAAGGCTATGAGGGTTCAGTCAGTGGAGGAATGAGGATTGACAGTGTGATATGATTACAACCTCTGCTCACATGAGCACTATGCAAAAGCATATAGAGAAAACATCCACAGCTCTTTACTACGACTGTTAAGAAGAAAAAGCATCATTTGTGCAATTACTGCCTGTCAGTTGAGTTTGTGACTAAACATTTTGCAGTGTTTACATATTGTTTATTTCTGCATAATATAATTCATTAAAATAGAAGTTTAATTGGTTTCATAAAGAACAAAGTGATTTTATAATGACTACGTTTTACATTTTGTGTTAAGGTGAATAAATGACGATTTTTCTCTATATATTTCCTCATTGAGGATTTCTTTAAAAAAAGTCTACAGATCTTGTCTCGTTCTCGTTAACCCAGTCTAAAGGGCTAATGTAATATAATGCCAAGCCAGCTGATATGGTGTTTAATTGAGAATTTCACCTTTTTTAAACATGATACATTTTTTGGAATCAAGTTTTTACCACATTGACATTACTGCAGTTATTCCATAAATATTGTCTCAAAATGAATTAAACCCAGAATTTCAGTCTTTGTCATCAAAAAAGAAAATTTATACATGTAATGAGATTTTTCTGTTGTTGAAATTTTAACCACGGGGACACACAAAAATGAGCGTCACGCCATTGACCCGGATATACTGTATATGCTACAGGCTACTACAGCTCATCTAGGTGTATGTAAGCAGTGTTTGACAACTGCGAGACTGCGACAAACACTGTGTGTGTATGAGAATGGTGAGAGAACATTGTGCTTGGTATGTTCCTTATCTTTAAACCAAACTTTTAGGACTTCAGGGGGCAAAGTTTATCCTGTCTGACCAGCGCTGCTTCCCATAATGTTTACAGTACATATTATGTCCAAAGGCTGAAAGCGGTCTAAACACATGCACGCCTAACAGGGCTGTACAGTACGTCATATATGTATTTACCAGTGTAGCACACATGCGATTCGGTTTGGGCAGTGCATTAAACAGAGCCGCTTGTTTGTGTGAAGTGTGTCGGCCGTTTGCTTGTTTCTGTGTGATGTTAATCAATGGCGCACCGCTTTTTTATTTAGTTTTAGTCTATTTTTCGAGTGAACTTGTTTTCCGGCTGCATTGAGTCCATATAACCAGATGCGGACGTGTAGACGCTGAATCCTGTTATTTACACATGCCATCTGGCTGTTCTGCGTGTCTGAGTGAATGAGCTGCACAGTTTAACATGCTACACGTGTGATGCTCATGGATTTATCCGTGTTTGCACTGTATGACAACTTTATCTCTTGCTCTGAGAGTTTATTTCACGAACGATTTTACGGAGTGAAGCTAACACACACTAGAAAAATAAGCATCTTCCGACTACCTTAACTACAGTAGTTTCATGTGGACAAATATATTACTATTTTACTATTTTTTACTAATTTAGGTAAACTAAATCCATTATGCATAAGCTGAAGTTAGTTGTCTACCTTTGAAATTATTCTTTCTGTTTAATTTATTGTGGCGAGCAGGGCGTCACTTGTGTCAGCTGCGCGTGCACCGGTCTCGCATCTCTCACGGAGGAGCTCCGGAAGCATAAGAGAGGAGCGAACAGGGATGGGCGAGAGAGGACCAGGCCTGGACTTTGTGATGTGTTATGTGGCCGGCAGTCGACCGTGAGGGAACTGCCGGCATTTTAAGCTCATTTTATTTTTTGTTTTTGTTATATTAAAAGTTGTTTTACGTTCGCTGGTTCCCGCCTCCTTCCTTCCTTTTTTTTAACCGTGTTACATTTATGTTTCTTATTTATATATCTGTATTATATTGCATTTTGAATGTAATATGGCAATGGAATGTACTAAATGGGTTTAGTTTTCACAGATATTATGTATCCAATTGCGGCAATAAATATGTAAATTTTTCTAAAAAGGATACAAATTAGTTGTTCATTTTAAGAGACCTCTCTTGCTTTATTTTGTATGTTTAGTATTGCGCTTAAATAAAAAAAGTACTTATTATCTGAATACTCGATTAATCGATGGAATAATTGGCAGAATACTTGATTACTAACATAAACGATAGCTGTAGACCTAATAATTATTGATACAGGATTTGGCTGGGGGAGAGAGGGAGGGGTTAGTCTTATGTTTTGTATGGGAGATAGCACAAACTGAACAGGGTCACAGATTCTAACCTTACATATTGCTGTTGTTTAAATTTGGATGATAGTGAACCTGACAGAAGTCTTATTATGATAAATATGTCAAAGAACAGTAGTCATTACATATTTGTGCTTTTTAGACTCTAGGATCTCTGTAGTGAAGCAGGATGGACGATTGGAGATGTCAGGCCCAGTAACCAAGGCTCACGAGTGTGACAGGACAGCAGATATTACGGACGGACAACGGACAGGTAAGTATGTGTTTGTCAGGATAGGTCTGACTTATATTATTAGTAGATTGTCAAGACAAGTTTATTTATTTAACGCTTTTTACAATGTTGCATTGATTCAAAGCAGCTTGAAAAAGAAATCACAAAAGAGGAAAGTTACTGTAAAGAGCACAAACAGAGTGGAACATCCTAATAAAATAAATATATATGGAATTTGCAGTTAAGTCCCAAGAATGTTCGTTGCAATAACGCGCTAGAAATACTGATTCCAATTAACGCATTCACATAAACCGCGAACATCCACACGCTAAAAATGGCCTTTTTTTTATCCAGTGCGACAAATCTTTTCTGATTCGCAAAGCGAAAAAGCGGATCGTCCAATGAGATTTAAGCTTTACATCACTTGCTATGAGCTGCTGCTGTTACATAAATGGGCCATGTGGTGACGGCAAAGTATGTCATGTCAAGTCAGCTTTATTTATATAGCACTTTTTACAATTTTCATTGTTACAAAGCAGCTGTACAAGAAAACATTGACTATAAGCAAAACATAAAAGGTTATGTAAGTCAAATATCAGAAACACTATAAATTCCTATATGCAGTGTTAATTAAATAAGACTATCAAATATGGGATGAAATTTGTCTCAAACTGTCACGTCATCCGTGAAATTGTTACATGTTACTCATGTATTTCACCATCCACAAACAAATGCCTTATAAAAATCTATATTTCACAGATTCAAATCATAAGCATGAAATGATTTGTACAAATAGAGACAGAATTTTTTTAATCAATTGTTGTATTTTGTGTTAATATATAATCATTTTGAGCACACCAAGGACAAGTGCATTTGGATTGGATCAGGCAACACACGTGCATTCATCCTGTTTTTGAATCTTGATACTTTCGTTTCGCTGTTTTCAGCATTACACGACCCACATACAAACGTATCAATAAATAAGATGATGATACGCGTTATTTTACATTAATAAATGTCTGTCGTTTCGTGTCAATGAAATTAGAAACTCAATGAATATGAATTACTTTGTACACATGGATATACATTTGCGAATGAAAATGTTCTCTTTTGTATTAAAATATCATAATTATTATTGCATGTCTAATAGAAAAAGTGCTTTTGTGGATCAGACAACACATGTGAATTCATCTGCTTTGGACAAACCAAACACAAATAACTAAGGATCCACACACAACTGTGCCTAAGAAAAGCAACTACCACTAGATGGCAGTCTCACAGAGCTTTACAAAACTTGGTGGCGAGAAAGACTTGCAGATAAGTTAGTCACAGTTGCCAACTCTCGCGAGATAAATAAGCAACTGGAGCTTCAAAAACAAGCCCAAAACACGCCCAATATTATTAGATTATTTATTTTCAGCATTATCATTTATTATTTATTACCAATAAATGAGCCTGCAACATATTAAACTGAAACCACTCCTTTATTACAAAAGGATAAACGGATTAGGAAAAAAAGGATACAAAATAAAAATCAGCGAACTGCAACAAAGCGGAGGGCACGGCACGTACTATCCTCATCTCCGATCACCTGTGAGGCTGGATAGGATTGGAGAGGTGGAAAAGGACGAATCTCCGTTTTACAGTACCTGCTCATCGCTTTACTCTGATCACCAACCACTTGACCTATCCAGTCTTTAAGTTGTTTATCATTTTCCCAGTCTTTGTTGTACTTTTTGCCATACTTGGACCACTTTGTTGGAGGCATTGTTTGTAGAAATTGAAATGTGAGTATTTATTTACGTCTATCATAGCTTACAGCGTCGCGCGCGCCTGCACGTTGAACGTGATTTTTTCCTCCAATGAGGGAGTTAAGGGGGATGATTCGGTAGAATGTTTTGACGAATTACGCCACAGCACTTATATTATTGCACTGAGCAGACAGTGTCAATCAATGTATTGGAGATTGGCCATAGATGTAAAGAAAACGAAGTT
Source organism: Barbatula barbatula (assembly GCF_947034865.1). Lineage (NCBI taxonomy): Eukaryota > Metazoa > Chordata > Actinopteri > Cypriniformes > Nemacheilidae > Barbatula > Barbatula barbatula. Next base: position 28,159,024 of record NC_136764.1, read on the forward strand.
GCTTGTCAGATTTTCCTAACAAGCAACCATATATTTTTAATAAGCCCAAAAAAACGCAACCCGCAACCTGTGTTCTTTTAACGCGACTTACTAATAAAAAAAGCCCAAAGTCGCGTATTATAAGCGGACTTGGCAACTATGAAGTTAGTTCGTGCAGATAAGAATTCAACATTCAGTTGACATTAGCAAATATTGATGTTATAATCTCAGTTTTTTTCAATTAAACAGCTTAAGTTGTATATTCCTGACTTAAACCATTTACATGCTTAAGACATTTGCATTGTAATTGGTGTTTGGGAGAATTTACAGCAAAGAGACAACGATCATTTGGTTTGCTCGACGGTGCACAAGGGGGTAAACTAATCTTGCATTTAACATTGCGTTAATGGTCTCAATCTCTATCAGTCTCAATTACAGTTAATGCATATAACGAAATGACAATATAACATGTTCAAATTACGCTGTCAGTGATCTGTGTGTAAACACGTCACATTCTAGTATCGGTAGGGTACGCTTGGAATCTCAACTGAGGTGGTACTCAAAAAAGGATCAGTTACTGAGTTACTCTAAACCCCCCATAGTTGAGCTGTACGGCGCAGTACCAATGAAAATTTTAACACCACTTTCTTGGAAATGCTAGACACAGTTGCTCCTCTGTGCTTAAAGAAGATTAAAAAGACAGCCCCACACCATGGTATAATGAACACACTCAGGCTCTAAAGAAAGCGGCACGAAAAATGGAGCACAAAGAGGTATTTCGTACAACATGGAAGGATAGACTAATAGAAGCACTAATAGAAGAAAACTAGCATAACCCTAGGTTTTTATTTAACACAGTGGCTAAATTAACCAAAAATAAATCGTCAGCAACATCTGATTCTGTATACCAGCATAGCAGTGATGAAACTATTTCACAAATAAAATCTAAGATATTAGAGAAAAAATTATAACTATGCAACCAGAAGTGAAACCCGCTGAACAGGCGACTAACTAAAGCGCCCCTAAGGAGAAATTGTGATTATATTCTATCATAGATCACTATGAACTAAAATCATTAGATCATCTAAATCAACTATATTCATGCTAGACCCTATACCTACAAGTCTACTGAAAGAGATGCTCCCAGAAATGATAGATCTTCTTAGCATTATTAACTCATATCTGACACTAGGACATGTGCCTAAAGCATATAAGGTGGCTCTTATAAGGCCCCTTGCCAAAAACCTCATCTCGACCCTGGAGAACTAGTTAACTACAGACATATTTCAAATCTACCTTTCTTATCTAAAGTTCTGGAAAAAGTAGTCTCAACTCAATTATGTTCCTTCCTCCAAAGGAATGACATCAATGAAGATTTCCAGTCTGGATTTAGAGCACATCACCGTACAGAGACTGCTTTGATCAGAGTTAAAAATTATCTGCTTATGGCGTCTGACCGAGGTTGTATCTCCTTATTGGTGCTGCTAGACCTTAGTGCTGCATTCGACACCATTGAACACAGCACGCTACCACATAGACTCGAAAATTATGTCGGCATTAAGGGAATAGCTTTAAAATGGCTTAAGATTTTATTTATCCGCCCGTTTTCAATATGTAGCAATAAACAATGAGGTGTCAAATTGCAAGTCCAGTACGGTGTACCACAGGGCTCAGTCTTAGGGCCTATGCTCTTTGTATTATACATGCTACCTCTAGGAGATATAATAAAGCGACACGGAGATAGCTTTCACTGTTATGCTGATGATACACAACTTTATATAGTGGAATGCATATTCGATATAAAAAAGTGGATGAGTAAAAATGTCTTATTACTGAACTAGGACAAAACTGAAGTGTTACTTATTGGACAAAAATCCGCCATACGTAACAACCAAGAATACTGCTTAACTATTGATGGATGTTCCATAAAACCCTCATCTTCAGCAAAGAATATTGGCTTTATATTTTGATATTACTCATTTGAGAACCAGGTCGCCAACACCTGTAAAATTGCGTTTTTCCATCTTAAAGAAATTATCTAAACTACGTCATATGCTGTCACCATCAGATGCAGAGAAGCTTATACATGCCTTTATGACATCAAGACTAGATTACTGTAATGCACTATTAGGTGGTTGCCCTGCAGGCCTATTACAAAAACTCCAACTGGCCCAAAATGCGGCAGCACGAGTTCTTTCACGTTCAAAAAAGTATGACCATATTAGCCCGGTTCTGTCTTGCAATGGTTACCTATAAAGCATCGCATTAACTTTAAAATCTTGCTTTTTCTCCTCTTATACGTTACAGCTCCAGTCAGTAACTTTTAAATAATAGTTACTAAGTAAATGTTTATGATTAAAAGGGAGAGTCTATCAGTAGTGATCTATTGATTATACATTTTTGTCTAAAACTGTTTGGGTTTGTTGAGTCTCATTTTGGGACAACAGATATCAGACAACAGAGGAATGTTTAGGTAATAATAGAGACATAATTTAACCAAAGCTAAAACATCAAACTGCTGCCCTTGAAAAAAATGAAATATATACTAACTAGTGTTGTTAAGCCTTAAAATAGTGACAAGCAGTCCATCTTTCATCATTCAGTCCACAGGCTCTCACGGGAGGGTGACACAAGATGGTCTTATGTGGACGTGGAATGTTATTTAGAGCCTTGGTAAATTTTACTGTCACTTGAAATTAGTAGAAAAGAAATGAACATCATACCTCGCTGCAGATCTCAGCTGACTGTTTATTAAAAATGTTATTGCTCACGTCATAAAAACCAATAATAAGTGTTTGTTGTGAAGTGAAATAAAGCTATTACAATTTATGGCTAGCAGATGTTACACAAAGTGTCAAAGTGTCAATTAAATGAACATTTACTGTATGTTACACAATATAAGTAATGCACAGTTGAGTTCCATCTGTTGTCTGTAGGGCTATAACTTATGTTTAATCAGAAAAACTGTCACGCAGTTATTGTACAATGCTATTAAATAATTAATCTAATGAATTTATAACCATGAATGATATATCACTTTATTGCTAGGGTCTACTGTATCAGATAAACCTGCCCCTTTGGTCATTTTACTTTTATTTATTTAGCAGACACAAGCAACTTACAAATGAGAGAATTAGGTTGGATTCTCATAGAATCTTGTTTTCCAAGATGTAAAAATGTTTTTTTTTAATTATTGCATCAACAATTACAATTTTTATTCTAAATATTACGTACCTATCTGCAATCCCCATCATTACCTCCATGCTATATATAGTGACAGTTCATCCAAAAAAGAAATATTACAGTACCCTCGAGTATTACGGTAGAATTGGATCAAATTTGTATCAAATTTAAAAATTTTAAAGAACACTTGTAGCCAAACAGTTCCTGGCCACAATTGACTACCATTGTTGGAAAAATGACGATGGTAGTCGAAGTGCCCCAGCAATGTTTGCTTTTCCTACATTCTTCAAAATATCTTTGTGTTCAACAGAACAAATACATTTTTCTTAATATGGTAGTCCATGGTGGCCAAGAACTGTTTGGTTATAAGCATTCTTCCAAATATCTTTCTCTGTGTTCATCAGAACAAAGAAATGTATACAGATCTCGAACTCGAGGGTGATTAAGTGATGTCAGAATTTGTGGTTGAACTGTTCCTTTAAGTTCTGACTGTTTGCTCCTTGGTTGTCTTGTTAAACTGGGTTGAGTGAGATAACGGATTACAATTGATGTGTTGTGATTTTCATGAAAGGCCCTTTTGAGTCTATTGCTGTCAGCATGGAAGCGGTCTTTGCTTTAGTTTGTCCAGATCATTTGAAAAGCTTAAAACGGATGAAACAACATCAAAGGAATATTTCTCAGCTAACGTCCGTCTCTTAATTCACTCGCCTCAGATAAGAAACCGGCTAATGAGCTGAATAATGGGCTTGATCTTCCTTTTTCTCTGTCCAGTTAAATGCTTGTCCTCATATCTAGGGCTGTTGTTTAAAGCTGGTATTTTGTCATGCAAAAGATATCTTCATGTAAAATGTGTCGTCTTTTGAGGGAATCGTTTTTGAAAATGTGTCTTCTTTTTTTCAGCCATCATTGATTTCAGAGCATCTCTGGGTGGAGGAGTGTTTGCTCAGGACAACACAATGAAGTCATCTCTAACACTTCCTCCTAAGAAGTCCGTGGCATTTTCTAGTGATCTTCAGGAACCCCCTGCCAAACCTCAACTTATCCATAAACAGCCACCAGCTCTTCCTCCAAAACCCTTCTCCAGACTGACCAATCACAGCACAGGTACACTCAAAACCCTTCTCCAGACTGACCAAACACAGCACAAGATGAATAAATGATTGTTATTATGTGTCTCTGTCCATAGGTTTTTGGCTTGGTCCGAAATAGCATTAGTGACATTGTTGTTTTACATATCCCGTATGATGTTTTTCCACATTATAAAATTCTAGATTCACACACATCAAAGTCCTCTTATGACCCACAATCTGGCATTACTGTTTGGCTTGCCTCCCTGTTTCCCACAATCCATCTGTCTAACACTTTCTCTCTTTTCTTTACACTCTTCTTGTCATTTGGCAGCATGTCAGTCGAATTCATCTGGTATGGGTATTAGTATCAGACAGATATAACCTGATGTTGAGTGATCGTTAAATATTTTGGATTGAACATTTAGTTGATGCAAACCAGTGATCGTAATACACTTTTATTTTGGCAATACTAAGCTACTGATGCTCCCGTTGAAGTGTTAACACATTGAAGCACATTTTAAACTGTTGAACGATTTTTGTCAAATTTGAATTCATGTGTTATTTATTTTAAATGTAACCACTCATTCAGTGATCACATCTGATATTTACTTGAATACTGCACATAGTAGTGTCTCAGCTCTTTGACATCGCTGTTGTTGTTTCACTCCTGAGGTTTTTGTCTTACTTTTATGATCAAAGGTGAAACTGGAGCGATCTCAGTTTTGTTCCGTGCAATAAACATTGACAAGAGTTTGAACATTATTTAAAATGTTACATTGTATTATTCAATTTTATTACATGATATTATTTTTTGAATTCTCAAAGCCACAATATGGAATAATTTTGCTATGAAATATCACAAAATCACTTGCACAGTGAGACATATTTCATTATACCAAATGAGAAATTCCTATTTAAATAATGTCCCGTCCCTTGTCTCCCTTGTATTTTTTCACATATCAGTGACTTAATATCCGCTGCTCCGCACTACCCTCCGTTTCCGCATGTAGAAACTACGGCAACACGCAAATGCGAAAGTGGTTATACAGCATCTGTTGTTCTGTTGGCGAGTAAAGGAAACCCCCAAAAAGCGTAAATTTTGTTTACTTTTTAAACGACGACTGTATGACTGTTTTAAACACGTAAAACTATGTAGCATTATGCTACCAAATCAATTGACAAAGTCTAATATCATTGGCAAATGTAGCATAAAATTCATAACTTTTCTTGTCCAGTGAACATGATGGGAGATCTCTATACGCCTCTGCATGGTGAAAGCGACATGTCCCATAATTCCACTCTCCTACATAACATCCATTTGCTTCGCATTTTGTTGATGTTTCGAAAGTGCACCATCTAGCGATCCAAATGTACGTTTTGTGGCTTTAACACAAAGATTGAATTGTCAAACGATCTTGCTTACTAAAGATATATTTGAGATGTTTACAACATGTCTCTTAAAAGTTTTTGATTGTTTTTCTCTCACTCATCAGACTCTTGTCAGCGGATGAAGTTGTCATGTCTGCAAGGAAAACTGTCTCCTCCTCTACCGCCTAAGAAAGTCATGATCTATATGCCCCCATCCTCCTCTTCACCCACCCCCTTGTCATTCAGCCAGAAAGCTCCACCTCTCCAGCAGCATGTCAGTATGGGGGGACAGTATGGTCACCCACTGCAGCTGCAGTACGGCAGCGTTCATCCGTCCAGCCGCATCATTGAAGAGCTTCAGAAGACACTGGCGCTCGCCCTGCAGAGACTCGAGAGGTTTGTGTGTTGGGCCTGTTTGAAACGCAACATGATGACTTGTATCAAATAAGCTGGACGGTCGGAGCTGGAGCTTCCTGGGTACTGACCAAAAAACACAAACACTGTGGCGGTACCAAGACCAGCGTCACTCAATGATGTTGAAAGACTGATCTTCTTAAAGTCTCCCTGTGGTGAAAGCCAAGTTTTTAACTATGTTAATATTGAAGTATAATATATAAATTAATATTTAGTGTGTTTAGAGTGATCAGCTCATTGGCATTTGAGGCTCTGGGTATGTATTTGGACCAGGGAGCCTATAAACAAAGCAGGTAGTGCACTTCCAGGAGGTCCTGTCGTTTTCTAGTCGAGCAGCGGCCATGTCTAAAATATTCTGTATCACTCTGTTGCACTCACTGCTGTGGTTAAATGCGACGACGGTTTCCTGCAGGATCTGTCTGAATGAGGTTAAGGCCCAGCACTCGATGAGCCAGCTTACAACCCACCACAGACTTTCTGGCCCGCTTAACCACTGTCAGACTGGAAATTAAACACAACGCTAACTGTCGGCCAACCTCTTCCTAATGCAAATCTCAGGCTACATTTCACCCTCTAGCCGTGAGGGCCTTTTAACATATGTAATTAAAAGGAAACTTGTCACTTTGTCACCAAAGTTGGCCTGCCTCATAATAACACTTTTGAGATTTGTGATGTGTAATGGGCCATTCAGACGTTACGCGTCGGATTTAACCAATCAATGAATAGATAATTACCAGCCAATCATAGAACATTTTACTCATTTAGTAGGCGAACGTTGAAAAGATGGAGGGAAAGATAGTTTTAACTGTTATTGACTTCCCAGAGCTGTACGATACGGTGAAAATCTCATACAGATTAGCCTACTTGGGTACAAAATCATAATTCCCGCAAATTCTTTACATCAGCACGTGCAAGTCATGACGCTCCACAGGCAAATCGATTCTAGCAACATTAGTTGGGCCAAACGAAAAGTGTTTATTAAATCATTGAAGACAGTAAGTGAAAATAAACTAATAATGACGAAAACACAGAATTATATTTGTTTTATTTCGTTCTTAGCAAATACAAGGTGGACCTTGTTGGTTGTAATCATGGCAATGTCTGCCTCGACACCGTGACGGGAGCACCGCTTACACTGCACAAAGAGCTTCAACTAGAGATGAAGAGTGCTGCCGTGTGGCAATTCTACCGCTCACCGCAGCATACCGTCTGAATCCGCCATAAGGCTGTTTAAAAACAATACTAAATGTATGTGTATATGTAAATTAATTTTTAAGACACATCGCTAACATCTCAGATAACGTAGCACTTCTTTAGGTCTTCCTCGTGGTTAAGCATACAGATGAACAATTGTCATGTATTGTTGTTGAAGATGATGCTTTGTATGTTCAGCTCTGCGGCGCACACGGGTCAGTACAGCTTTCCTTTGCCTGCCGTGATGATTGACTGCGAGGATGATAAAGAAAACATCCCCAGTGAGTCTGACTATGAGGATCTGCCCAGCATGTATAAAGATGATGATGATGATGAGGAGGAAGAAGATGACGAAGAAGAGGATGATGACTCTCTCTTTACAAGTACGCTCTTAAAATACTACAACAATCATACTTACGAAGGATCCTTATTATTTATAATACTGATGATTTGTTTATTTGTTCATTGACGAGGATAGTTGAATAACTTAATCCGTTCAAAAGAGGTCAAGGAGGTTCTGTAGAGGTCAAAGGTGATTGTATTTCCGTGCAGACGTATGTTGCTTTCGTGTGCACAGGCACCCTGGCTCTGAAGATCTTAAGGAAGGACTCATTGGCCGTGAAGTTGAGTAACAGACCATCTGAGAGAGAGCTACAGGACAAGAACATCTTACCAGTGCAAACGGATGAGGAGAGACTGCAGTGCAGACAGCTGATCGGCACCAAACTCACACGGTAATTCCAATACGTTAAAGCTTCAAAGTGGACATTCATGATGATTGTGTGATGTGTGATGATTGGGAGTCGGAAATGAGCTGAATGTGTTGAATGTTTTTAACAGGAGACTGAGCCAGAGACCCACTGCTGAAGAGCTGGAGCAGAGAAACATCCTCAAACGTAAGACCGCTCTCACGTGAAATGTCTTGCAGCAGCTGATTTTAGACCCCCTTCATTTTCAAGTGGTACCTTTGACGTGTAGCAGGGATAAAAAAAGAAATCTCCATTACTTGGAAACTGTCATTCATGTACTTCATGGCTTTAGCAGCACCGTCCATCTGTTATAACTGAAGTGAGTAAAAGCCAGGCACAAAAACATGTGATAGCAGTCATTTTAGGTTTCACTTGTTTTCTAAGAGAAATGTGTTTGTAATTCATGGCATATGTTTTAATGGAAATAAAGGCATGGGCGTGGCCTCTGTATCGTGGATAAAGCGTGCAGTGTAAAGTGAAGTGTGTAATTGAATTTGTAATAAAACAAGTATGTCTGTATTGCCGTTATCACTGGGGTGTCACGCGATCACCCCGGTTGACCTCTGACCTGGTTCCGTCCCACAGCTCGCAATGAACAGGAGCAGATGGAGGAGAAGAGAGAGATCAGACGCAGACTCTCACGCAAGGTATGACTGATCGGATCCATCCAATGTGCAGTATACGAATAAAGTCTTTGACGTGGTGACATTTCTGTCGTTCCCAAAGTGTTAAGTAGTTTTCTGGTTCTGACTCCAAAATTGCACAAACACACATAAAAGACATTGGTCAGTAACTTGATTTCAAATTGTACCTAGATTGCATAAGAGAATTAGAATTAACGTTGTGCGTGAAAACAGACAAAATCTGTCAGGACTTCGTGTTACCTTTATTTCACCAAAACATTGGATCCCATTGACTTCCATTGTATGGACACAAATCACTGAGACCCATCTCAAAAAATGTTCTTCACAGGTTTCGAACCACATTTTGGTGAATAAATAAAGACAGAAATGATCCCTTTAAGCCATCAAATCATAAATAAGGACTAAAACAGGTGCACGTTTTACAAACTTTGTGTCTCATCTTTGGACCTCGTGTTAAATGTGTTGTGTTTCAGTTGAGTCAGAGACCCACGGTGGAGGAATTACGACAAGCCAAGATTCTGATCCAGTTCAGTGATTATGTCGAGGTATCAGACGCTCAGGATTATGACCGACGCACAGACAAACCCTGGACACGACTGACCGCGGCTGACAAGGCGAGTATGACCGAAGCACCCTGATGATCACCTGCACGCGATGTAAAACGACTGATGGAACACTATCGTACATCCAAAATGATACCGTCGTGTTATTCCATAGAGTTCATACGCCGACATCTGTGGGAGTGAATCACTGGAAATAGTGATGTGATGCAGGAACGTTTAATGAAAGCGTTTTGTGTGTGATATTCATGGTTTTGTTGTGTCGTTGCAGGCTGCTATAAGGAAGGAGTTGAATGATTTTAAGAGCAATGAGATGGAAGTGCATGAGTCCAGCCGACATCTGACCAGGTGAACTCCCTCACACAAGCATTAGAGACGTATAAACTAATAGGAAAAAAGGGAGCAAATGGGCGGGACTCGATTTTCCCCATAGGAAACTGTATAGATGATGTATTTATATTTCATTAAATGACAGGTGGTATTAGGGGATTGGTTGAAGAGGGCTTGGTTGTGAAATAGTGGATGTTCAAGTAAAAACCCATTGCAGTGCCAGTATGTGGAGTGTCGGGTTTTTATCACAACGTCTCTGTGATATTCATTTTCCAAACAGGTTTCACAGACCATAGATCATCACTGTCTGGAGGACTGCTGTCTGGCGGGTGTCTCTCTCATCAATCACAAGTGATGGAGAGTCAGCGATGCCCAGTCTACCCAATGCCAAGACGTCTGAAATGCCTTCTGCAAACTCCCTAGGACGCTGACATCACTCAAGTAGCAATGCCCGTGTCACTTCCTGTGATCATCTACAGTGGCGTTGGGTGCGGCAAGAACCTACAATCAAATGTTTTTTTTCCACTAGTTCCCTTTATTACAGCATCCTGGCATGTTTGGTTGTCAGATAAGGCATTTCTCTGGCCGACGTTACTTTTGGAATACAAACATTATCTCTAGCTGATTCTCAGGCTGTGAGCAGGCAGCGTTTTCAGCACTTTGAAGCACTTCCTGGTGGCATGGCACATTTTGCACAGACTGCGTTCGCGTACAACTGGCCCCATTCTTGAAATGCAAGCAGAACAAATTTCATTGTAAACCATTAGTTTTACCCACATGCAACAATTTACACAGGAATGTTTTTATGATCAGGTCAAACAGACACGTGCAAGAAATTGTCTTGTGACACAAACGTTTATTTTAAATTTACGCAGAAATTTCTTTCAGGATTTTGCTTTACCCCTGCTGGCTCTTGTATGTCACTGCATCGTTTCGTTCACAATGCCTACATCCACACTCCTCCGAGTAGGCTACTCTTTGGCTAACTGTGAATTCTAGAGTATCTGGAGTCATTTGTCGGTGCTCAATTCAAATGTACAGTTCATGGTATTTATATTGCATTATGTAAAGGATATTTTTATTGTTCATTTCAAGAATGAAAACTGAGACTGAAGGGCTCATGGAAACTACAGAAGGGAATGAATCCATATATTATTGTCGTATTTTTCCAAGTTCCAAGTCTTTGTACTTCTTTCAGATCAGTACATGAACTCGGCACATGTCGTGTAACTTACATTTGTTTATATTATCGTTATTTGTTTGTTATAATATTTTACATAATTTGTTTTGTAGACTTTGTAAGTTTGTCTTTTTTTTACCGTAATGCAGACCAAGCAATATTCATTATGTTTGTACGTAGATCTGGTATTGATGCTTTTTAGTTCATTTTTTGGGGTATGTTGTATTCTAATGTAGACTTTCATTATATTCATAGTAGAATCACAAGCTAGAGATCTTTTGCAGGGTTCAAACACAGTGACGCACGCAATAATGCGTTTTAAGCTGTAGCAATTTTTCTGTCTATTCTTTTAATAAATAAGACCTTAAGCATGACCAGTGCTTCATTAAGGCCACACATGTGGAGATCATGTGTCTAATGGTCTCAACGCTTCGCTTCGTGGCAAATGCGACTAACAGGCATTGAAAGACGTGTGAATGTTTGTTTACGCGGCAGTGAGCATTCATGTGTTCCGGAAACTAAATAACTCACTTACATTTGAACTGACCAGTAAGAGGGTTGAGGTCCATTAAACTTCACCAACACTAAATGTCAACAATTACGTTTAATTTCATCAGTTAAGATGGATCAGATATCACTCGATTTTCTTCTTAAAACCTTTTTAGAATGTAAAATCCAATTCATGTCCACTTGTTTGCTTACTTGCTGATTTTTTTCATGACGTCACACGTGTGAAGGGATGTTTCTTCTCTAACGTAGATGCTTCAGAGAGGTCACAGCTATCCACGAGTAATTTTTCTCATTTCTTTAGTTCGCGTTTATCTTTATAGTCAATTCATCCATAAAACCTCCCATCTTTTTCACCTGCGCCTGGTAGCGTGACTGATGTCATTAAATGGAGAGTTGCTATGCTGGGGGGCCAAGTGTAAAGCAAGTTAAAACAATATAAAATTGTCCATTTGTCTGACGGACAGCAGAACATTTTACTCGAAACATTCAGCCAATGAAGCTACAGTGTGATTCTGCATGCACTTTAATTTAACCTTATATGCATATTGTATGTTTAGTTTTTACCCTCTTAAAGTCAATTTATGATGAAAGTTTTGAATTTTTGGTCGTTCGAAATGAGAAATGTTATTCCTTTGTTAATCTGAATCAACACTTTGGCATCTAATGTTGTCTTGTCAGCGAGATGTTCAAAATAAAAACTGAGCCAATGTGAAGAGCTCAAACATTCGGTTTACCAAGGAGTCGGATGATCTTTCAAACTGCATGCACATTTTTTCCAAGGGTGCAACAATCATTGAGTATACACAGCTGTATGGTCATGTTGGGACAAGGAATATTTGATGATTTTAGCAATACATTTGACGTTATATACAAAGAAAATAAGTGATTTTGTAAATTAGTTGTTTGTTTGAATCTCCAACTTTGTAATCATTTTAAATGACAACATAAATAATAAATGACAACACCAATTCACCAATGTGATCGTTAGTTGTTGCTCTTAGTTTCTTTTATCATAGATGCCCTTGATCAGTTAAAGACTCTGAGACATGAAACACATGTTTTGACGAATTAAAAGGGCTTTAATGCAAACTCTTTAGGCACATTTGACTTTAGGAAAAACGTGCTTGTCATTCGTCACTAGATGGCAGTAAAAGTCTTCCTGCAGATATATCAGATGTCCTTCACAACTCCTTCCTGCTGGAACATTCTTCCTAACTCGGTCCGGTCACCCACATCTCTCACAACCTTCAAAAAACGAGTTAAAACCCACCTCTTCTGTGAATACTTGACACTAACCCTGTCTCTCTTCCCAAAAACGTATGTTTTGTAGAAATTACAAGCAATCCAAAGGAATTATACAGAAACCCCGTAATTTACTGTGTGCTGAAAAGTTGTGTTGATGTCATCGTGACTTTAATCAGAAATAATAATAATCATCACTTCTTCAATCACTGACGATTGCGGCCGTTTTAAAAATGTATATCTAGGGTTTTAATAATTTACGCACATGGATGTGACTGTGACGCACCATCAAAAACAATCGCCGCAACGCATTCTGGGAAATGCAGTTTTAAATCGATAATGTTCCGGTTACAGTCTTACAGTTTTTATTTACAAGACGCTCGACAAAATAAATGACGTGATATTTATGATTTCACTGTGCCGTAAAAGATCGTTTTTTAAAATGATGTAAAAACCGACGTTTCAATAGGCTTGCTCGACTTGATGCGGCGCCGCAAGCTCCGACAAACGGATGACATCGAAGTACCGCGAGAGCGATTCGAAAAACCAAAAAAAAGTTTGCTTTCGAATCGCTCTCGCGGTACTCCGCAAGAGAAGGTGGGGCGTTAATCCGTGTACTCTCGCGAGGTTTGTGAGAGGTGCGTCTGCATCCTTTTTCAATGAATTGTCAGTCAAGGCATTCCAACACTGTGCGGTATAATAACGAATACGAGCACGTTATATCTATAATTAATTAACGAAAGAAAACTCTCATAGACAATAGAAACAGCGAAATTCCGCACATGGGACTTAAGCTCTCGCGTGATTTCCGCTCACTCTCGCGAGGGGTGCGTTTCGTTCTCGGACTCCATGATCTGATCGGATTCCAAGCGGCGCGGAGCGATCATCCCTGCGCGTTCATGACGCCCTTTCGCGCGTCGTGCGGCGCTCGCGTCCCCGCTCAGATGGACTAGGAGTGATCCAGTGAGGATGGAGAGCGTTAAAGTGAAGAAGATTGGCTCTCTGAGTGTGGCCATGAGATCCACAGCAGACGACGAAGAAGATGACGAAGGCCAGAGAGCATCGATCCCCAGACAGACGAGCTCAGACGAGCCTCGGACCCGAACCCAAACCCAGAGTCCTGCCGAACTCAACATCATCAATAAAGCCCGCAAGAGCGGTTCCGCTTTACTGCTGAGGAAGAGGAGGGTAAAGAGGCACGTGTCCAGCATCGGCTCCTCTCACAGCCGCAGTCTGGACCGTCAGACGTTGCTCAGACACCGAGCCAACCCGCAGCTGCAACTGTCCGACCGCCAGTGGGTCCGACAGGACCTGCGCAGGGGCTCCGTTCACGTCCACGACCGGCTGCTGGCGTGGTCGCATACGCCGCGGCCGGTGCTGTGCACGGTGGAGAGCACCGCGGCGGAGATAGCGCAGCGCTTGCAGCAGATGAACGGCAAGACGGGCTCGGTCCTGCGGCTGAATGCGAGAACGTATCCATCTACGGACGTCAATGGCAACTGCGATGGAGAATATGCGCTCGGACACCTGCACGCGGGGGCCGAAAGCCTGCCCGACCAGCCGAACGACCGCTTGCGACTCCTGCTCTTGGAGAAGGACCACCGGTACCGCCAGGAGTTTGATATCTACGCGCATTCGGAGGGTAACGGAGACCGAGGGTCCCCGCAGGACGAAGACTCCGTTAAGAGGTTTGCGGGGTCGGACGCGGAGACCAGCAGCGCCTGTGATGACCTGAGCTCCGGGGCCCGCTTCGGCCAGCACCGGGACTCGCTAAGCGACGACATGATATTGGGCACGGACGCGTCGGCACTGAGTCCGGCGTTTGACAGCAGCGCCGCGGAGGGCCTGGACACGTACGGCAGCTCGTCGGACGAGCTGGACCTGGACTGTCCGTCGGAAGCCAACGCGTTCGATACCGACGTGACCGACGACTCCGAGTCGCGCGTGAGACTCGAGACGCCGAGCGCTGAGTGTCTCGGCACTGGAGGACCGGACTCTCCGTCGGATGCGGACTCCGGTCCGGCCCTTTACGTTCAGCTGCACGGCGAGGCCGCCCGCCGCCTGGGTCCCGACGAGAGGCCCCTGCAGATCCAGAATGACTTTCTCTTTAAACTGGGATTTAAAGACCCGTGGCGGGTCCAGGAGGAGGGCATGGACACCGAGCTAGGCTCTCTCATCCGCTTCTATGCAGGTAAATGACAGCTCGTGCCTTTTACCGCCATCGTGTCTCGTGTGTATAGTCACGCAAAATGTGCAAAGAATGCATGTTTGCAATCTTGCTGCTCTACAGATCTGTTCCCTTATTTTAATATTTCCACGGCCTGCAGAACTGTGTGTTTTGGCCCCTATTGATGGACGTGACGCGAACATTTAGTGTGAAGTCTGGCGTGCGTGTTGACAGGTTTTTAAATAGTCACGTGATTGTTTGCTTGAAACACCCAAGAGACTGAGTTCTAACTTGTTGGTGCATTAACATATTTTTTCTCAGATGTTTTTCGTAAAATCCCGAATTGGGAGCAAAGAAACCATTTTTGATGCGTGTGCGTGACTTTATAGCACAGACCTTCATGTGAATGACCTGTGCATGCGCCGCTTTCAGGTGTAGGGGTGGTTATATGACGTAAGGCGTGTCAAAACTTTATTGCTTTACAGACTTTCCAGAGAAAATACAGGTTCTATACATGCGCGAGTTCAGTTCAGCAAGTTCACTGTTCATGTGACATCAGAGTAAGAGTAGTTATGTAACTAATGCATGTAAACGTGACACCACCAAGCTGCTTCTATTTATTTCACTTTGACACGCCACTTGATGTTGAAACTTCACAATGAATTCCACCATGTTTATGTTCCCATGGATTCTCCCTCTCTCTCTCTTTCTCTCTCTCTCTCTCTCTCTCTCTCTCTCTGGTCATAAAACATGGCAGCGTTCTTTGCTCCCACGGATGCACATGACATGGCCACAAAACGTTTGTGAGCCACAGCTCTTGTGGCTTGGACTGCGCTCTTGTTCCGGTCTGTTCATTATCATTCAAATGAAAGGGTGAATGCTGTTGGTGCAGTGGAGGGTGAAGAGAGAGGGCCGCTCATGGCTTCTGGATATTCAGATGCTGTTCGTCCAGTCTGTTCTTGGCTCGCTGTCCTTTACTGTCTCACGCCAACATCCATTGGCCCGTCAGCCAACAGTGAGCCGCAGGAAGCGCTTTCATTCACGCCGCTGAGAAAAACAGGGCTGTGAGGAATACGGATGGGGGAAGTAAAGGGCTGTGGGATTTGTCGAGCAGAGCAAGAGTGGTTCTTGGCAACTCTGGGGGCCAGTTTCTATGGGTGGGCTGATGTGTTTCTATATGAGCTGCAGACAGATTTCAGATTTTACTGTGACCTCGTGAATCTCTTGAACGTCAGATTTATTTTATTGACATAAAAAGCAGTTTAACACTGATTTTTTTTATGTGAGAATTCAAAGCATATCTGCACGATAAAACAATAATGTAGTTGTTGGAAAGCAGTTCATCTCTCAATGTTTGTGTTTTTTTAAGTTTTGTTTCTTTTTAAGAGGTTTGACATTACAGCTCTTGTATTTTTGAAAACGCTGTAGACTTTCACACACTAGGTTGACGTCAATACGTTGTGTTAGTAGTAGGGTTGGCCGATGTCTGATTTGCCTTCACAGAGCAGCTAGTGTCACGTGACGAAAGTGAAACATTTGTTTGAATCACTAAGCAGGCAATGGGAATGGCATCCGTCAGTACACGATCCTTTCCACCTGCACGATCCGTTCGCGCATGCGCACAACAACGTTGTAGAAACCGCTCATGCGCAAATGATGATTTTGTTGTGCGATGATTTACGACACTGCACGATCTGTTCCACGCTTGCGCAGCTTTGTTTTACTTTGTTTATATTTTTTTACTGTTAAATTAAATGAAATACAATACTTAATTTACTTCGCTGCTGTCCACCTCGTATCATTTCACTATGCGTTCTGTCAAGTCAGTTTGAAATACTGTAATGTTTCCCCTGACTTTGTAGTTTGTAGTTCTTTCTTCATGTAAATTAATATAGTCTAGTTAGACATACATGTTATGTTCCTTATTGGCTTCTGTAAACGCCATTGAAGGGATTATTTTACTGATTTAGATTAAATGGATAGATATATTAGCCTATACATTTAAAGTTAACTAGTATTATCAGATTGAAAAAACGACACGAACCGTCTTTGACAATACTAATGATCTCAGATCGAAAAACACGGTAAGGTAAATAGACATGATTCAGCAATGAATCGCAAAATGGAGTTTGGAGGAAACTGAAGATTTGCAGTCGATAAAAATACTTTATTCCACATGTAACCAAAATCATCCATGTTCATGTAACAACTATTATTTTGGATTGGCAACCACATAAACACATCGTAATGGTAACGTAAGCAACATTTAAAAACATAAAAACAGACTCGCCGTGAACGGTTAAACTACGTAACGTTAGCCTAATGTCAAATGTTTACATCGCCTGCGTCACGGTACCAATAGTGTAGGAAAACCATGATGTTTTTGAATACGTAATTACGCGCATGCTCAGAAGGGATCGTGCAGGTGGAACGGATCATGTACTGACAGCATCATCTATCGGCCCAACTGTAGCTAGTAGAGACCAAAGGTCTTCTGATAGTCTGTCAAATTTGATTTGTGGTGTTCTGAGATTCTACATTTCTTCACAATCTGTCAAAAGTGTGAGACGTATTCTCTTGAGTAGATGTCATTGTGGGTGTGACTTGCTCAACTGCTGTCCTCACGTGACGTAAATTGATGACCAGTAACCTGATAACAGCTCTCTTGTTTCTTTCTGTGTCTGTGTTATTATCATTGCTGCAGAATCGTCCGGAAGCGCAACATGTTTTTTCCCGGCCCTGTCTGCGGGTCCACAGGCATGTGAGGAATGTACTCGATTCACACACAATGTCATGCATGTTGGGATAAGAGCAGTGGGAGGAGACACTGAACCCGGACGGCTGTCTCAGCCATGACCTTTATAAGTTGAAAAATGCCTTAGATCGTGTGTTTATAGGCATCTTTTAATTATGCATTTGTGTTTGAATGCATGTGGTACAATGAATGTGTCACACACCCACAGTTCTCTACAGATGAGAAACATATGTTGTGGTCTGCATGTGTGTCTTGTGGATCTTTCATAAAACCCCTGTTTGTTGTACTATAGAAAGTTCATATCAGTTTGACTGGTGTTTCAAGTTTTATTTTGCTGACCCTTGAAACGAGTCAGAATCAACTTCGAGAGGTTTAATTGATGTTTTGACATTTGATTGATTGATTTAACATTGTTTAATCAGGCCATTTACTTTATATTCTGATCTATGAAACACAGAAGGTCTGGTAACTGAGAAAATGTGTTGTAGGCTCTGGGGCTGAAGCGAAGTCCTAGTGGACTATTTTAATATTTAAAACACTGACAACAAAATGTAACAACTGAAATGAATATATCATGAGTAGAAGTGCTTACAAAGTTACTAACAGCCTTTCCATAAGAACCAATTCGAAGTATTCTTTCCAATGAAAACATGCTGATTATTCATGCTATTAATTTCATAAATGCTATATTATAAGATAATATAAGGTTTATTATCCATCACAAACCTACAGTATATAGCAAACCGCTAAAAATACTTTATTACTGCCGCATTTTCATTTACTATCTATCTATCTCAGTAGATTGCTATCCCTCTTGGCCTTTTCCATGTTCTTTGCGTTATCCCTTAAAATAACATGCACTTTTTCCTTCGGGATTCCCCATGCTCGAAACATGGCGTTAAATGCAGCAGCAATAGCCTCCGCGGTGTGTGACCCTGAAAACTCTTCAGTGTAGAACAACTTTTTTAGTTCGAAGTTTTGATTAATGAACTGCGCAGTGAGGTGGGACATACACTCGCACTCCAAATGTCACTAGTGAAACAAATTGATGTTATGTTGTCCTTCATAAGGCTGTCGACATATGTAAACACTGTTTGGAATAACACTCGGCAGGCACACGTCAGTGAAATATTTACACCCTGGCATAGTGTAACGTGAATCTAAATAGGACATGAGTCGCCGAAACCCTTCGTCTTCCTCAATAGACAATGGCTGGTGATCTAGGCAAATGAATTCCATGAAATGTGCGCGTCTTTTAATATCTACTTCTGGAGTATGTTTTTCCTGAATACGATGGTAACTACATCGAGTGCAAACCCCTGCAGCGTTGGAAACTGATTTTGATTTCTGATCACCGCAACTTTCAGAAGTTTTGCGTGGCTTTCAATCGATCGGCGGGCTTCATCTAAGCTTTGGACACTGCTGAAAGATATGTGGACATAAATACATAGCTTTTATCTTGGTACTGACGAAATTTCATCAATCCATAGAGGAGAAAGTATTTTACTAAATCGCGGAAATTGGGTAGTCACATTTGTGGCGGGTAGATTAGCGATTGTAAAAAAACATCCTCTGTATTTAATAATACGCATTTTCGATCACCTGACTTCTATTGTAGTTAATGTTTACTATTTTAATATAATCCCCGTAATTATAAATATCATAACTTTTGCAATCCTCAACTGATTTTCACAATTCAGGTGTCGTCGTAAAGGGAATTTTCAGCTCTTTCTAGAAATGTGATCCATTATGAGTTTAGGGGTGTTTGGAAATTTTGTTATCATACCTACTTGTAGAATTGCCAGACCGGTGAAGCCATTTTTAGCAGCGTGTAAAAATTGTCTCAAGAGTTTTGCGTCATCGGATCGGCTTTTCTGAATCGGCCTTTATAGAGAGCGCCAATCAAACATCCCAAAGCAATTATTGGTCGATTATGCTCGGCGACCGATCAATCGGAGCACCCTTATTATATATGAAAGGTAACTTTAAATTACTTCTTGTGATATGACGCTACATACATTTTTTGATTATCTTGACCTTCAAAGGGGGCGGGAAGTGCTGTTGGAGGGGCGGGGCGTCCCCTTGAGGCAATGGTAGGGCAAAAACTAAATGTAGGTTTGTAGGTAAACCTAAATGTAGGTAACTAAATGTAGGTTTCTCATTATTCTACCTTTATTACCTTTATGAAAATCGCCACAGAATCTGGGAAACAAACAAACATGTCTAAAACGATGTCTTAAACATTTAATATTATTGCAAGATATTACAGGGCACATTCTTACTCCGATTATGCCTAATAAGTTGATAATGTGCAAGTCATGTAAACGCGAAAACAGGTTTTCTTTTATTGGGGAAAGGTCATCAACAGCGTAAGCAAAACCCGCTCGGCAGAGGTAGTTTTTTGCCCATTACTCAGATTTCGCGCTGCCTGTAAACGCCTTTACTGGATTTCTCTCAGTTTTGTCCCAAACGAAAGTTATAGTAAAATAACGCCTAAAAGTCCACTGTCGAATCATGCAGTTGATGTAGAAATGTCAAAATGAAGAACTATTGTTGCATAAGCAGGTACTGCGGAGACATAAGAGATCTAAAAATACAGCTTCTGACTAGGGGTGGGCGATATGGACAAAAAATTATATCTAGATATTTTTCGCGATTTTAACGATAACGATAATTAGACGATATCCATTTAAAATGTGTTTTTAAAAGTCTGAGATACTTAATCACTAATCAATTATGATAATAATGGGCACCATGTTGAATGAAAACAGTGCTTATTTATTTTCTTTAACATGTAAGTATTCAAGTAAAAACAATTCAAAGACATACAAAATACTAATTGAATTAGTGTAAGAACATCGAACTCTGAGTAAACATTCAGTTGTACACCTCTGTACAAACTCTGTAAATTGTACAGCATACAAGCAAGATGAAATTCTAATATATGATAGAAGTTGGGGAGGGCAGTTGAGCTGAAATAATTTCGACTTGGCACTTTCCCTACCTACTGAATCGGCAGCATTTATTTTGCTTGGTGATTGTTTTAGCATTTGTTTAAACTTGGTGATAGCATTTGTAATGTCTTGCCACTGTTGCTTTTCTTATCGTAAGGCACATTTCCGCTAAAGTTTGCTGCGTATGTTGTGCAGCAGGTACCTTAGCCGATGTCGGCTTTTCTCGGGCAGCGGAGTCTCGGATCTTTTCATACTCTTGGTATTCCTTACTATGGTTGGTTGTCGAGCTGCTTTTAATAGCAACATGTTTCCTACACACTTTGCAGAGTGCCGTCTTTTGCGCAACATCAGTTTCCTCAAAACCGAACGACTTCGATGCAAGTGAGGTTGAGCCACGATTAGCAACTAAGTCATCTGAAGTAGATTGCGAGGCTCTGGGTGTCTGCATGTTGTCTCTTTCTGTCAAACGTTTAGCATAACCACATTCGTTAACCGGTGTTGAACATGCGTGCGGCCACGCGCTAACCTGTGAGAGAGATTACGACGTGTATGCATACAACAGCAATCACGTGACGCCCTGCTGCAGCCTCTGAATGTGTGGAGTTTTAATGCGTGTTTCGGAGTAATTAAAATAGTCGATAATGAGAATTTGCACATCGTTAACACAACAATCCCGATATTATCGCAGACGATATATATCGCCCACCCCTACTTCTGACTGTTTTCCCGCTGCATTTTTTTATATTACTAGTCTATCGACGATGATGTCACTGCACACAAGAAACCTGGCAAGTCTCAAACTTCCATTGAAACAGTTTTCCGCATAACCGGTTTATTATTATGCATGTAAACATGTGAAAACCGGTTTCTTTTTAAGCTGATTTTGGATAGATATCGGTTTATTTTGTGCATGTAAACTCACTCATTGTATTTCACAAAGGACATTGCTTGACACCAACCTTGAAACAGCTTGAAACATGAGGGAAACAGTTAAGTGACATCATCACTGATGATATATGATCATTTTTCAGTATTATCCTTTAGTATGAAATGAAAGGGGATTTATCACGAACAGACTTTTCTGCTGAAATTCTCAGTAGTGTAATGCGTCCCGGTTTGTCTGAATGCATTATTGCCCCGTTTCACACACATTGCTTAAGACTAAACCCAGACTAAAATAAAAGTTTGAGCGGTCTTAACCTAAAATAAACTGCAGCGACGTATGTTAAAATATGTAATTCACATTGTTTGGTGACAAGATGCACACCAGTAATATTTTTTTATCTAAAAGCGACTTAAATATCCTGGCTTAAGCTAAGCCATGTCTGTGAAACCAGTCAAATTTAAAACAGTCTGAACAAAATAGGAAGTTCTTATAGATGTTCTCAAATGACAAAAAAGATTGACAGAACATTCATGTGTATTACAAATAAAGAAATAGTGAAAAGTAGTGTCCATGACTGATATACTCATCCTCTGTAACATTTTTAAAAGCCTGTTTGAACACACACAAATACATTTACGCACATGAAGTTTGATTTCATGTGAAGAAACGTATCTAAATGTACCTTTTGAAATGACCTCAAAGAAGTCAACAGATTACTTTATATTTTGTTGTTAAAAGCTTAATATTCTCTTTTTTTGTATAAACCTTTTTCATGCTCATTACCGATCTGTAGTTTTCTGCATTACATTTTTTTACATGTATAATGTTCTATTAAAATTCAATTAATTAACGTCTTGTAGAGATATACAGAGATTACATGGTTTTGTAGGCTAACCTGGAAGTTTGCGCTGTAGGGGCTCCAGGGGCGTCATGCACCCATTTTTTAAGGGGGCACAGTGTGCACAACACACAGAAACATGTCCTGCACATAAAAAAAAATACATGCAGTACATTTAAAGCAATATTAAAGATAATATCTGTTGAGTGTATTCAAAACATGGCACAAATGATTGCGAGAATAAAATGCAATTTTAAATATGATGCTTTTTTTGCTCATACCTTGTATGTATCTGAAGTCGGCCGAGTGTTATGATTTTCAGGAACAACATTTTTTCAGGCGTGAAATGTGCATTGATACTCCTTCATTCTTTACTTTGATAGCTGAACTGTCTTTGTGGTGTTAAGAGAGGAAAAGTTACGAGTGATTGTTTTGCTGTTCTGCCGGCAGGTCCTTAAACATCAGCAAGCAACTATAAATCATGTTTTTCAGCAAAAAAACACATTAAATTTTGCCACGATATTTTGATAGACAAAAGGTTACTGAATAATAATTTAATGAAAACCAGATTTACTTGAATTAGAATTACTTTCGTTCTTTTTTTTATATTCCTGAAAACGTCCCAGCGCGACATCCAATGGGTTTCCCCAGGTGGTATCACATTTAAACATTGTCAACACGCTAAATAGTACCGTTAATTTACAAGGCCATGTTACAAGGAGGATTAAAGCTGGAGTAAGCAAAGGAGATTATGAACAACCTTTTTTTTGTTTAAGACACAAGACAGTTATTGTCTAGTCAAAATTTCCCCTTTCAAGTTGATGTTCAGAGCAACACTGTACAGGCTGAGACACGTTGTTTGTGAACAAGTTAGACATGATTTTTATTCCTGAGAATCAGTATGAAACACAAAACCAGCAGGAGAGTTTAGAAATGTGTTAAAATTTAGGCTGTCAAACAATTAATCACAATGAATTGCTTTTTCCAAACTCCTTCTCCACACATCCCAGTGGGAGAAATCCCACTCTGATCTATCCTGATGTGAGAAAAAACACTAGAAAACTATGACAGACAAGCAGAGCGATACACGCTATATACAAAATATCTCAGTGATCTGCCAAATATCAGGAATCTATAATATTTTACCAGAAACAACAGGAACATTTGCAGTATAATAAGCTTAATATAGAAAAACACTGTTTATTTACAGTTTGCTGTTTCACCTTTGTAACAGTTTGTTGATGGTTTTATTGTTGATCTTGTTTTGTTGGTATGCATTTATGATCACTTGAACCTTTAGGGCCCTCTTTTCATGACCTAAAGGCATGGTTCAAAACGCACGGCACTCCGAGCGTGTCCGAATCCATTTTTGCTAGTTTAACGGTGGGAAAATGGTTGGGCACATTGTCTAAACGTGTTGTCCCGATTGTCTTAATGATTAATGATGTTTTTTGTCCGTAATGTATAATAATGATTGTCTCATCTTCCATTCCCTTTAAGAGCCATTTGTGCTCGAGCCATGGCAGATTCGCTATTTACACGGCGGAATTCTCCAGAAAGGAAACGTGTCTGCTTGTGCGAGAGGTTAAAGTGCGCAGGCAGACCATTTGAATCTGATCCGGGCTTCAACCGGTAGCCAGTGGAGAGAGATGAAAAGGGGTGTCACATGAGCCCTTTTGGGCTGTTGGAAGATGAGGCGTGCTGCTGCTTGTTTTGTTGTATGCAGCTTATAAAATACTTTCTCTTTTGCTTGGTTCTTAAATTTACAGTAATCTGTTTATTATCTTTTTTTCTTGTACAGTTCCTAATTTCTGAATCGTTTGCACTTTACATATAGATGTGGACCCAGATGCACAGTCCATGTTACTTCCTTTGCGGTGTAAGGTTGTTGTTTTGTTAAGTACTGCTGTGAGTCAAGGTCAGACACATTTTCAGGGCGTGTTGTGATCTGTGTGTTAACTGCTGTGTTGAGCATCTGGATGGAGTGTAGGGCAGATCAGATTTCAGGAGATTCAGCATTATGTCTGTATCTCTGTCTGTGAGATACTGTAGAGGGCACGACACCTCTCAGGCTGTTGTTTTTCGCTTGTTTCTATATTCTCAAATGCAGCTTATAAAATCTTTATTTGGCATAGAATTCACTGATGTCACAAAACCTTGGAGTCAAAAAGGTTGAGAACCCCTGGTCTATAGGAAGTGATTTGTAGATATTTGTGGTGTAATAAGGTACAGGACTAGTTTGGCATCATTCCAGCATGGATTACAGCGTATCTGATCCCACGTTTTACTACAACCTTTATATTAATATCTGGGTTGATGTTTTGATTATTTTACCCATCCTTCCCATGCTTCTCTGGATAAGAAATGAAACCCCCAAATGTTTTTTATCAGTAAATAGATTTTTCTTTACTGAGAATCCTAAACTACACTTTCCTATATCGTTTTACAGTTGTATAAGTTTTATTTTCTTTGTTTGATGAACTGTGTCGACTGTATGTGATGTTCAGTGATTTTCAAAAGGGGGTGTTTTGTTGATCTCTAGCTGGAACAGTTACGTGTGCACTCATGAGACTGTATTGATCAGGAGATGTGGTGTTACTATTGGGTATATTTACACTTGGTCATCATTCAATGCAGCTTTACATTTTAACACCTTACATGATCACTCAAACCATCTCTTTTATCAATCCCTGACCAGTGTTAGGGTAGTATTTATCAGATGTTTTAATAATAACGTTAGGGCTGTCAATCAATTAATATTGTTTAATCACATCCAGTTTAAAAGTTGTGTGTATATGGACTGTGCATATTTTCTTGTATTTACATAAACATACACATATATGCATATATTTATGCATATATGCACATCTCTAGTTATTCTACTGTCATATTTTCATAGTACATACCTACTGTCATATTTTCATAACTGTATAATATTTTCTCAATATTGTATTCTGTATTTATTCTAACTGTATATCCTGCACTTGCTAATTGCCCTTCTGGTTAGACCTAAACTACATTTTGTTACACTGTACTTGTATATGTGTAATGACAATAAAGTTGAATCTAATCTAATATTTATGAAAAATATAAAAATGAAAGGCAGGGTTAGGATTATTTTCAAAAACGTCGTGCCAGGTACCAAAATAAACGTAGCCAATCAGCAGTAAGGGGTGTGTCTGCTGTTATTGTTGTAATATATGTAACACAGCAGTTTTGAGCGCCATGTGTTTATCTGGAACCAGTGTGCTGCTTGTACATAGTCGTTTCGTCTTCGCTTATTTTATTTATTTGTGCGTTCTAAGCTATGATGAAGCTAAGCTTTTCATGCATGCGGTACACAGCACGTTTGATGGCGGAGCAGGGCTAAAAGATTCCGGACATGAACTCCAAACTAAGTCATATGTCTTTGTTTTGTTGGCAATCTGCGTGTACGTGCATAATGTAAAAAATACGAAGGAATTAAAGTGATGATGTATTATGTGCTTGTGCGGAAGTTCCGTCCCCCCTGCCTGCCTCCAGCAGCTCGTGTTTTTCCAGAAATACAGCTGTATCTCTCTTTTATAAATTTGATCAAACTAAATATACTTCGAAGACAAGTTGTATGGTATACTACTGTATATGTACTCAAGATTTATATGAGATTGAGACAGAAACTGTGTGTGTCACCTGATCTTTAGAATTGTATACGGTAAATAAAAAGAGACAGTGTATTTATTTTAAAACAAGTGCATCAGAATTTTGGCTTAACCCTCTTCATTCTTGTTACCGACTCATTTGTATCTACAGTACAGAAAACATAACAACTGTAAAATAAGTACCTTAATCCCTGCCGTATTGTGCAGTACGCCTCCAGTTACTCGTAAATCAACCTTTTAAAGTGGCAAGAAATTATTCAGGAGTTTTTAGCCCCAATAGGTCAAGCTGGCAATTTTGCCCGCTCTCGAGTACATTCGACCACACAAACACACACGTGCCTGCAGAACATGGACAAATATAGCCTATGTGATGGCATACCCAAAGGACAGTATCTACCCAAAATAGGAAGGAGGTGTTTAAAACCGAAAACATTGGGCTGCAGTGGACATCTCTAGTTATTCTGCTGATAGAGAGTAAACAAAGAGGGCAGCCCTAAACAAACCCTCAGACATCACTTAACAGGACGTCCTGTGAACGGATAGGGCAATGCTGGGTCACCAGTGCCAAAGTAATATTTGTAATGTGGCACTTAATTGTTTGATTTAGTTTATTTGGCAGATTGGCTGATGACTAAATGTAATTAAAATGAAATATTGGCTTTGGTCCATGATAATAATACCAGATGGTTCAGGGTGTACGTCTGTGTCAGAAGAGGACTTCCTTCCACTCACCTCACGCAGGAAAGGCAGTGGTTTCCTCATGGAGAATCACACCCACAAAAAAACGTACACATACATCATGCTAAAGAACCATGTGCATGTGTCTGTCCTTTCATCCAAGGGCTCAAGATTTAGTATGTTGCAGAGCAGTGTTTCCAACAGAATGCTGTGGTGTTGGATGATGTCACATGCAAATTAAAGGTCCAGTGTGTCATTTTTGGGCGATCTATTGATAGAAATTCAATATGATATTCATCACTATGTCTTCAGAGGTGGATAAAGAGCATACATATTGAAGCGGTATGTTTTTATTACCTTAGAATGAGCTATTTCTATCTACATACACCGCAGGTCCCCTTGCGTGTAATTCACCATGTTCTGTCAGCCGTCGTAGTGTTTGGAAAGGGAGGGTTGGAGTGAGCGGCTGGTTGCAATTCGCAACCTTGCCGCTAGATATTACTGACTGGACCTTTAACATTAATGGCATCATTGGGTAGTCTTTGCGTTTGCACTTCAAATCTAGCTTATTGCCCAATAAAGCTGTTTCCATGTACATATTTTCAGTTTCTGCTGTTCTGAATTAAAAATGTTGTTTCTTCCTTCAGCTCACCGCACAAAGTATACGGCGAGAGAGATGTTCCCTGTGCCGGGAGAGCAAGACCTTGTGCTTGCAGGGTAGTTCTGCCGACATTTTATCGCCAAATGAAAACGAAGGTTTATCCAGAAAGTCACTAGGTTCGCCACCGTGCACTCCTTTTGAGCAAAGGTCGCTGAAGGAGTCGAAAAAGTTGCTAAATATAGTGAGTTGCTAAGTTAACAACACTTGCTTTTCACACCCCTGCATGTGTTGACTGTGCATGGAAGATGTTTTTTCTACACATGGATATTTTGTTAAATGAGAAGTGTCAAATGTTTTTGGTTCGTTTGTGTTGGTCCAATTTCTGCAGCCCTAGACGCAAGAAACTGTGGTGCACTTGTGTATTCTGATACCTCTCTTTATCAAAACCAGCATTAACTACTTCAGCAATTTGAGCTACAGTAGCTCATCTGTTGGATTAGACCACTGTAGACTGGGAACACTCCACCAGTCGTTTAGCCATCACATTTTGCCCCGTGTCAAACTCGCTCCAATCCTTACGCTTGGTCATTGTTTGTATGCTTCTAACACATCAACTGACACGTAGGCCTACACTGGTGGGCTCATGATCTACTCGTCTTTCAACATGAAATATCAAATCCAAATTTGCAGGTCGCGCCTGTGCGTGTAGAAGATGCTTGCTCTTTCTCGAAAAGTGGTCGCAGTCTGGAGCTAAAACCAAGCTTATTCGAAAAATGAACACTTGAACATACACAAGCATGATAAGCACTTACTAAAAGGACAGAAACCATCTTTGTCAAAAATATATGTGGTATGCGATTAGGCCTGTCTCGATAGTCAATATATCGACTTAGCGCGCAATATATGGAAATGAGTGCGATCATTTTTGGTGCTGCAATATATTGCGATTGATTTTTTTAAAAATAATTATTATATTATTATTTACATAATGTCACCAACATTTTACCCGATTGCGCTGCATCGTCTGCTCCTTTGGAGGAGGTGGGGCTTCAGGCGTCTATCCATACACACACGTGAGAGGCGGAGTCAGCGGAAAGTGACAGGTTAAGAGAAGTGAAGCCAGTGCGTTGTAAAGTGTTTCATGGCAACTACAGACAGTTAGGAAGAACAAGTCCCAATGGATTTGGTTTAAAAGCCGCAATCTTCAGCCTTTTTCCGTCAGTGCAAATACAAACGTGACGAAATTGCGCACACTTTTCTTTCTCTTTTCTTTCTTTCTTTCTGCCTCTGTGAGACACTTTAAAGCCTTAAAATAAATTCTAAACCGACTTTGTTAAACATTTAACTTAGTTTTGTTGTAGTTTGTTAAACATTTAACTTAGTTTTGTTGTAGTTTGTTAAACATTTAACTTAGTTTTGTTGTAGTTTGTTAAACATTTAACTTAGTTTTGTTGTAGTTTTTGTTAACTGCACTGCACTTTTATAAATAAGGGTGTATTTATTATTATTTATTTGGGTTTTTTAAATTAATATTTTTAGACGATGTCTGAATATTCTTAAGAATAAAACGTTCTTTGTTCTTTGAAAGAGTACTTGCATTTGTATGGTATTACATTGTAATACTGTCATTATATAATCAGTAGCATTAAACAGTCTTAAAATGGCAATAATATCGCAATTAATTTTGGTGCAATATATCGCACAACAAAAAGTACTTATCGCGACTGGCCTATGTGCGATTGGATTTTTAGTTTGGCATTATTCCTTTAAATAGAGGGGATGGTGTTTTATGACCTATACTGCAGCCAGCCACCAGGGGCACTTGAATTGCTTTGGCTTTACTTTGCGATGGGTTTTATTTCCTATTATGACCTATATCATAGTGAAACAACATATGTACTGTATTTGAGCCGCAGGTATCGATTCTTTTACTTATCGAGTATTCTACAGATTTTTTTATTGTTTAATCAGGTATTTGGATAATAAGTACTTTTTTTCTTAAAGAGCCAGACTAAATATACAAGAGAAAAACTCATTTGTTCCCTTTTTAGAAAAATTTCACATTTTATTGCTGAAATTGCATACATTAATATCTGTGAAAACTAAACCCATTTAGTTCATTCCATTGCCGTATTACATTCAAAATGCAATATAATACAAATATATAAAAATGAAACATGAATAAAAATAGAAAGAATAATTTCAAAAGGTAAACAACTAACTTCAGCTTATATGCATGATGCATTTAGTTTAAATAAATTAGTTTTTTTCTTTTTTAATATTAAATAGTAATATATTTGTCCACATAAAAATACTTTAGTTAACCAGACTTTTATTTTGGCAGGTTATCAGAAGATGCTTATTTTTTTAGTATGTCTGTTTCTTCACTCAAACAATAACATGTTCGTGAAATAAACTCTTTTAGAGCAACTCTGGAGATGAAGTTTATGTGTTCGTGTCCTCATACAGCGGAGACACAGATAAATCCATGAGCATCACGCGTGTAGCATGTTAAACTGTGCAGTTCATTCACTCAGACACGCAGAACAGCCAGATGGCATGTCTTAATAACAGGAATCGGCATCTAGTTTTATGGACTCACTCGCAAAATAGACTTAAACTAAGTCAAATAGCAGTTCACCATTTCAATAAGCTCTCACTTATTTATCAGCATGAGAAATACGTGCGAGCGTGTGAAAAGACTAAAATGCGTGTGTCTCACAGGGCGAATGCGTGAGATTTGAGAGGCCTGTCACATGTAGGCTACAGTTTAGCGGCCTGTGCGTCTGTAATAATGGTCCGTGGGGAAAGTCAGTGCTCCGTGTCTACTGTAGTTAAATGGATTAAACAAAGCTTCTAGCGGCAAAAATGACCTCGATAATTTGTTTGTATTCGAGTTACACAAGGAATCGTTTCAGCCCTATACTTTATGATATCACAAGATTGGAGATCCTCACCTTAGATCCAAATAAAATTCTAATGCTCACAGAAGCTACCGTTTGGTTAAGTGACGGGTGCAAACAGTAGTGTGTAGTTTCATGTCACAGCACAGAATAGTCACTGGTGTTCTCATCAGCTTTTTCTAATGGTTGAAAAATGCACCACCAATTCTCACTCCAAGTCGTTTTTTCTTTAGAAATGTCAGAATGACTGAAAACCATTTATCAGCATGATCTGCTGTTCTCTAGCAGGGACGGAAATAAAGCGTTCAAACCAGCTTGACAAGATCAGATTAACAAATCAAATAGATGTAAAGTAAGTTCCTGTATGAAAATGTGATGCTTCGTTCTACTGAAGATCTTGTTTTCTTCTGGCTGTTCTTTATATCATGATGCATTTGTTGTTTTTCAATGAGGCCTGTGTTACATTTTTAACCTCGGGCCGAGCTGTAAAGTGGGCTACAGCGCTCCGTGCGGCGTACCGTGGGGTCTTGACCCACATTCTGATGCTGCTTCTTTTGGGTCAGATCACTCGTTCCTTGTTTTGTAGGAGTAAATGCACAAATGTGTGCAGAGACAGCTGAGATGAGATCTTAAAGCTCTTATAGCAAAGCATAACAAAACTGGCACCTGTTGACTTCCATTGTATGAACAAAAAACACTTTTCAAAATGTCTTCTTTTACAGGTTTTGAACAACATGAGGGTGAATATTTTTGGGAAACGGTCCCTTTAGATGACAACACTTGATGAATTGGTTTCGAGTCGTCTCGGATATTTATTCCTCCAAATAAGTGAAGTGATGTATGTATGTTTTGCAGGGAAACCTCACAGCATCGAGAGCTCTGAGCGCATCCAGCTCTCTGGCATCTATAACGTACGGAAAGGAAAACTGCAGCTGCCCGTGAACCGCTGGAGTCGGCGGCAGGTCATTTTATGTGGCACTTGTCTGATGGTGTCTTCGATAAAAGCCAGCCATACGGGAAAGATGCACATCTTACCACTGATTGGAGGAAAGGTAGTGACCATGTACTGCCATCTCTCCTGAGCAGAAATAATCTTTATTGTTTTGATAATATTTAATGTGACGTAAATGACAAGTTACATCTAAAGAAAAGCACATTTCCCTGCGTTGCTCAATAGTGCCCGTCCATCCAAATAATTGATCGTATGTTTTAACATTTCATTCAATTCATCTTTAACACAGTTGTATTTACAGTAGTTATTGTACAGTTCTGGAATTCTTTGACACAAATGAAAATAATTGAAACTCAAAGAAATATTTCGTGTACATAATTTATATCATTACTTGGGTTAATGGCGTGGCCTGCATCACCCGGTTGGGGTTTATGTTTTGAATGATTTTTCTTTTTGTTTGTGTGCTGTTGTCTGTAGGTAGAGGAGGTAAAGAAACACAGCCACTGTTTGGCCTTCAGCTCAGCAGGACCTCAGAGTCAGACCTACTACATCAGCTTTGACAACTTTACCGAACATCTGCGCTGGCATCGGCAAGCGGCGAAGGTGTGTACTAGCTCTACCAAACTAGACGGGTGTAATTTATCTCGATTTCCACATGGGGGAACAAGACAGATATGTTCTCTTTTTGAAAGTTGTCATTGCATGTATGAAATACAAGTTGAAAACCAAAAACCACTGTCACTGTTATTTATTCATTGGACCAGACTGTTGTTTCATTTACCGCGAATGCCAAGAGTAGTTTAGTGAGTAGTCCGATTCAATGCATTCAGTGAACCCCAGTCAATCTTTTCAATCCTGCAAGCACGTTACACACATTGGTTCAACTTTTAATGTACAAACTAACTCACTTCGGTACTGGACAGCAGCGGTTTCTTTCGGCTTATGTTTCATTTCACGTTATGCACCAGCTCGCGTTTGCGGATAATTTAGCGTTGCATATCAAAACGCAGTTGCGCCTCAAGTTCGTTGTGTTTTTGCAGATCATTTTAATCTTCACCTAGTTGCTTTTTAAATAGCCAACGGAATTCGTGTTACCCTTTTTGTCGACAATTTCATCATTTTCTATGACAACTTCATTTCACTTCACTTTGGTTACCACCTCCAGTCATGTTTTCCTCCTCGTGTCAAGTTTTCTTTGCAAAGTGCTATCTGAAATGGATCGAAATAAATTCAATATGAGATTTTTTAGCGGCCCAGCCCTAGTCCCGACCCACAGTTTGAAAACACCTGTCCATGAAGACTAGAAGGTTTTCAGACTCGCATGAACCGGCTGCCTGGACAGCATGTGTAGGTGTCATCCCTGTACTATGGTCCAATCATGGTATCAGTGGATAATACTGATACGCTGATGACACAGTAATTTCACAGTAATTGGCGGCCTTCCAATCAATGCAGTCAATCCATTAATCCAGCTTCCAAAAATGGTCCAAAAACAATGTTGATACGCAAGTAATATGTGGTACATCTGAGTTTTTATTTTATTGTCCATTTGATTAAAAACGTCCGTGTCATGGGCTTGGTACAGTGTTCATGTCAAACTGTTTGGGTGGAAATGTGAGTGATTTGGCTGTGTGTTTTATGTGTAATGGATGGATTCTACATCAACCACTTTGAGATATGATCTGCTTTCTTGGGAAGTAGCTGCATGTGTAGACAGCGTGTTCACAGCCCAAACGTTTGTGTTGAATATTACAGAGACTGCTGACCTTCTCTCAGTAGTTTGAACTTTGCCCATTGTACAGTTGATTTATACATTTATCCCATCGATTTTAGACTCTTATAAATTCAGACGTGCTGCAATGGTTGGAAAAAGTGTGCATTTCCACTGCTGTAAATCACAAGCACACATTCATTGTCATAACTTTAAAATTCAAATTATAACGCAGGGTATTTTGCGCTGAAAACTACGCGTCCTTATTCCATAACAAGCCCTAGTTGGAAGTCCTACTTTGAGCATACTCTACTATAAAGGCACCACCCTAAACAAACGCAAGTAGGCCAAACCTGGCCAGCCTATTTTAACCAGTCTTTCCCGGAGACAACATTATGCTGTAGGAGCAGCGCGTCCCACCGGGACCCTCAGATTAGAACGACCAGAGAGGAGAGAGGAAAGACTTTTGAGCCCACAGCATATTTCAGACTGCTGTTTTGATTGTAGCATTTTAGTGCTGGGTGCTTAATCGATTGGAACCCTTCACTCTAACTTGTTGAAATGCTTTTTTTGTGTGTACAATAATAATGAATCAGACTTAACGTTCTCAGGCCGAAGCCACATCTGAAGACCAGGGCAGCGTCCCAATAAATGCTTAGCACTGATAAAAACCTTCAACTTCATTAATGACCTCTCTCTCTCTCTCTCTCTCTCTCTCTCTCTCTCTCTCTCTCTCTCTCTCTCTGTCTCTCTCTCTGTCTCTCTCTCTCTCTCTCTCTCTGTCTCTCTCTCTGTCTCTCTCTCTGTCTCTCTCTCTCTGTCTCTCTCTCTCTGTCTCTCTCTCTCTCTCTCTGTCTCTCTCTCTGTCTCTCTCTCTGTCTCTGTCTCTGTCTCTCTCTCTCTGTCTCTCTCTCTCTCTGTCTCTCTCTCTGTCTCTCTCTCTCGCTGTCTCTCTCTCTCTCTGTCTCTCTGTCTGTCAGATGGTGTCGCAAAGGATAAGTTCAGTGGATCTGTCTTGCTGTAGTCTGGAGAAACTGCCGCCTAACCTTCTGTATAGTCAAGATCTGACACATCTCAACCTAAAACACAACTTCCTTCCTGCTGACCAAACACTACTGCAGCTCCAGAGGTCAGTGTGTGTGTACAAACCTATGCACACAAATTGGGATTTATACAAAATAGCAAATTTTCCTCATGGTGTGCCGCCTCTTTTATTTTTGCCCGGTCTTCACTTTCACTCCTGCTTCCTCTTTCCTCCGGCAGGTTTTCCCGCTTGCGGAGTCTCAATCTCTCGAATAACCAGTTGGGAAGTTTCCCTCTGCACATCTGCTCCATCAGCACGCTGACAGAGGTTAATCTCAGCTGCAACCACCTGACGTCCATCCATCCGGATGTGGGCAACATGACCAAGTGAGTGTCAGCAGATCACTACAGCTAAAGATGTTTTGGTAACACTTTACTTTTATAATACATTTTACATAATATGCTACATTTAAGTCGTTTTAATGTATTAATTATGCCTTGTTATGCACCTTATAATGCATAGTAATGTCTCATGACAGTATCATTGTAACTACAGTTGATACATTATAACACTTACACTTTAAATTGCATTATAATTCTTTAAAACACACATTATGAACCATTATAGTGCACCATACCCTTTAATAAACCTTTATAATGAATTATACTGTACATAAAGGCTATAAGTAAGTGTTACCAGTGTTTTTATCATGCTTGAAGTAGTGTGGTTTCTTAAATAATCAGTAGTTATCTGGGCCGGAGTTTGTAAATCGGAGGTTTGGTAGGGTTGACTGACCTGACTGGTCCCTTTTTGGATCAGTCGGCTGGATGTGGTTGGCTTGTTTACGGACGTTTCTAACAGAACAATTTTTGTGCATCTTCTTCCATTGCACGTTCCGTAAATCTAGCAAGCTGTTTAAATAGGAAATATTTCCAGACACAAGTCGACCAGCACCTGCAGCTGTTTTATACTGGCAGACCTTTAGTGAATATACTGGATACCTTACAAACACTGTTACACATCAACATCACTACTGCTTCATTCTTCATGTTATCAGTCATTTAAAGCTTACTTGAGGTGCTAGTGTTGAAGTGTTTTCTCTGTGTGTGTCAGTCTACAGACGTTTGTATTGGACGGGAATCTGCTGTCGAGTCTTCCGGTTGAGTTGGGCTCTCTGCAGAGACTGGCATATCTGGGTCTGTCCTTCAATGAGTTCACACAGGTGCCATCGGTACTGGAGTGCCTTCCTGCGGTCGAGAGACTCTGTATGGCAGGAAATAAACTGACGGTGCTGACGCTACAGACGTTCCGCCTGCTGACACTAAAACACGTCGACCTCCGGTGAGCAGAGAATACACCTTCGTCATCTGATCAAAGTACTGAAATGTTAAAAACAACTTGCTTGTACAGTTTCGCAGGTTAAGAAAAGCATGCTGTTGGATGTTCAAGACTTATGTCATGCATTCAACATTGGTATTGTTCACAAAAATTTGATGCAATTCAAGATATATTCATATCTGGAAAAACAGGTCATAAATCCGCTTCGACATGTTTAAGCTTTTTTTCCAGTGTGACATTGAAGTGTTGCTGTCCAGTACAGTTTGATGTCAGATGGTGCAGTTTCACACTGCTTGGGGATTAAACGCATCTTTCTGTCTCATCAGTCTGAATCAAATCTCCAGCATGATTCCAGACGAGCCAGAGTTTCTGCGTCACGTGACTCAGTTAGACGTGCGCGACAACCGTCTGAGTGAGCTCGACGCGTCCCTCTTCCCTCGTCTGGAGGTTCTGCACTGTCAGAGGAATCGCATTGCACATTTGCGTCTGCGTGGCTGCATGCTCAAAGCGCTCTACGCATCCAACAACGGTACCGCGTGCACCATTATTTCTTACAATATCCTTAAATGTTGATGGGGTTGGCTGAGAGTTGATTTGATTTCTTCCGCAGAACTGGAAGTGTTAGACATAAGTCCTGTGGCTTCCAACCTCACGTACATGGACATCTCCAGGTGAGTTTGAGTTTAAAAACCAGTTGACTTTGACCTCTCTGGTGCTTAGATGTTCTCAAAATGTGAGTACAAGCAAAGTACAAGTTCAAACTCTGCTTCTTTAATCGAACTTTTCCTTCACTACCCTTTCAACTCGCAACTAACACAATGTATGAATAAGAAAATATAATCAAATTCTTTAAACGTAAAATTAGGAAATCTGAAATGATTGAAGCTGTATGATTTTTGGCAGGAAAAATCTGTGCGCCTCATAGCCGGTTTTGTGGTCCAGGGTCACACTTATCTTTGCGCCTCTTTTACCTGTAAATTCTGTAATGCAACATAAAAACTCTGCTGTGATATCCACCCCAGCATTAGTGGTGCCTTGGATTATTTGTAATGAAATCAGTCAAATCGACTTTTCACATGCGACACTTCTGTGCCATCCATGCAGTGTTTAAAGAGTATAGTCACAGCCGCACATACTGTACATCATGTTGTTGGGTGATGATGAATGACGTGATGCTTCTGTCGTCAAAGGAACTGCATGAAGTCGCTTCCCGATTGGTTGAGTGAAAGCAAGAAGCTCGAAGTTCTAGACGTCAGCCACAACCACATCACCGAACTTCCCTCATGGTGAGTGTCTGCTCGCATTCTCACGACAGCATTATGTATGTTAGATTAACTGCTGACAGCCACACGTGTTAGCTATGTTGTACTAGAAAAGGTGATGGTGAGTGGAATATTTTCATCTGGATGCGGCACAGATGCCCTATAAAATGGAGCCCCACCACATCACTCCCTGTTTGAGGGCATTTGCCATGCGTCTACATTTAAAATTACGGACTTCAACCAAAAAGGCAGCACAGTTCCTTCGGTGTGATCCAGGGGTGGTCACTGTGCATTCAAACGATACATCTGGTTTCGTCTGTATTTGTGTTCACTGGAGGTTGAACCCATGGTCTTTGCATTGCTTATTCAATGATTCAGAGTGCTTCTGTGGCTTTGAATCATTGCGTACATAAGCAATACAAGATACAAATTTCAAAGAATGATCTACAGTAAGTTGCTAAATTTTTCTCTCTCTCAGGTTGTTTTGCAGTGGCAGTTTGCGGAAGATCTTGGCAGGTCATAATCAGTTGAAGCGTTTGCCGGAGAGAATGGAGCGCCCTCTGGTGGAGGTGCTGGATGTGCAGCACAATCAACTGACGGAGCTGCCCTGTAATCTCTTTCTCAAATCGGAGAGGTAAACACCATCATCATGTGTCATCACGTGCTCTGTTATCCAACCAGAACACGGCTGGGCCACAGTTGTACCTAAACTGGTTCAGCGCTATAAAGAATCATATTCAATGTGACATTTTAATCATTAAGATTCTCACGATCTCAAAGCTTCTAGGCATTTACTATTTCTTTCCATTGTTTGTTATGGTCCTTTTGTTTTGTAATATGACAAAATGTTATTTCAGTACAACAGACACTTACATGTTCCTGTGTAGTTCTAGGTTATTTTAGTTTATTAAATTGAAAACTTCACCCAATGCCTCAGAAATAAACTGAAATAAGTTTAAGGCACCAACATTATAATAACAAAAAACAAAAATCATACATTTATTAATCTTAATACACTAAATGAATCTGCTGTAGTAAGACAATATAACACTGTATGACATATCGCTTATTGCTCCCTGAACTCTCCCTTTGGATAAAAGCGTCTGCTTAATGTAAAAACAAAAAAGCATATAAGAAAATGTATTCAAACGTAACAAAAATAAACATAAAACTAAAATTGTTTTTAATAAAAGCTCATTTAAAATCGTACTAAAATTACAAATTAAGCTTATAATAACTCTGGTTCACATTATCGTAAATAATCAACATAAATATAACCCAATCAATATTTACAGGAAAATAACCGTGTTTTGTGTTTAGTCTGGTGCTGCATCATTTAAAGCGATTTACAGATTTTCAATACCATTTTTTGACTTCAGTTTAAGGTGCCTGAATGCCTCGGCCAATAAGCTGGAGAATCTCCCTCCCTCCAGCCTATCAGAGGAGAGCAACAGTATCTTACAGGAGCTGTATCTGACCAATAACCACCTAACGGACAAGTGTGTTCCTCAACTGACCGGTCACACACACCTGAGGATACTGCACATGGCCTACAATCACCTACAGACCTTTCCAGCCAGGTGAAGACACGTTTAGGCCTTCACTGTATCAATATAAAACTAATGTCAGTGATATCCAAACGCCTTGATTTGTGTATATTTGTGCAGTAAAATGGCCAAGCTGGAGGAGCTGGAGGAGGTGGACCTGAGCGGGAACAGACTGAAGGCCGTACCCACCACCATCCTTAACTGCAGACGCATGCACACGCTGGTGGCTCACTCCAACTGCATCGAGGTCTTTCCTGAGGTTATGCAGCTGATGGAGATGAAGGTCAGAAGCAGCACACGCTCATATTGACTCCAGGACAGTTTACTTTTGTATCTTAAGTGTCCTAATGTCTGTTTTGCTTTTCATTTGATGTTTTTTTTGTGTAGTGTGTGGATCTGAGCTGCAATGAGTTGAGTGAGATTACCTTACCTGAAAATCTGCCTCCTAAACTTCAAGAGCTGGACCTTACGGGCAACACGCGCTTGAATCTGGACCACAAGAGCCTTGAACAACTCAAGTTAGTTTTTCTTACATATTTGTGCACAGGCTCTAAATACAGAAATGAATCGAGTGTCAACTTATTTTCGATTAAAGTCGTCATGAAACGGAAGTAGCGATTGTTTTTTCTTCCGTATTGTGACATATATATGAGTGACACAGCTTCTGAAATAAGAAAAATTGTAGGCCGGGACCTGATACCGTTCATAGAGTTCTGATTAGATCATTCAACACAAAATAGTGTCAGATTTGTAATCTTGTTTGCAATCTGTCAGTCGTTGGCTGATACAAGTGAACGGTATTTTCAAAACATTTATATCAGTTGTATGTGATTTTCAGGAAAAATGTTTCTTAATTTAATAATATTAAATTGATGATATGATTACTTGGCAAAACCCAAAGAAATAATACTTTTTATCTTAACACTTACATAAGATTTGTAAAATGTTAAGCATGTCAGGGAATTGAATTCATTTTAAGATACATCACGGTTGCATCTCATGGCATTTTTTATGACCATGGCCAATTCATAGATGAAAAACACTCGAGTAACTTCATTTAAAATTTTTATCCACATTCTAAATGTTTGAATAACTTTATTTATTTTAATTATAAAATTGGTACGTCGCAAAATCCTTAAACATCATCGACTCATATTAAGTTTTGTCATTGTGACAGTAGTTTTGTTGTTCCTTGCATCTGACAAAGAGCACAGGTCACACTACCACTGACATTAGCCACACACCTAAACGAAAAAGAGACTTGAATTTGACTTGTTTTTGTTCCTTAAATGTCACATATCAACTTGTTGGCTATTTGACGCTAATTGCTAACTTCTAAACATTTCCACCAATAGTAACATCCGCTGTTTCCGAATCGACCCACCCTCCTCAACGTTCTCAGCCAATGAGACAGCAGGAGGACCAGCCGTCTGGAGTCATGGCTACACTGAAGCATCAGGCGTCAAAAACAAGTAAGTTGTATTTGAAAACACAAGATTGCCCACAACACCACAATAATGCCCACTATAATAATGTCGTGGTTGACATTCAGAATGTGACTGTAGATTGTAGATTTTTTATAGTAGCATTTCCTCCAAGTAAAAAGGTGGCATATCAACCTTTTGTTCGTCAAGCGTCATTACGTAATACTAATACGTAAAGTTCACCAAAATTGACGGAGCTTGCGTCCCGGGTCGCATGTGTATGAATGGAAGTCAGAGGAACAACAATGTCCTGTGACTGTGGCATAACTCTTTGCACATATTAAACAAGAGTTTTATTTGCGTTCAGAATTTCAACGGCTTGGTGACAATCGCATAAATCCAAAATGGCAACATTCTCGCTGACAAAGCAACAGTTCAGTTACCACCGGATGACAAGTTTTCACCCAGCTTATATTCGTTCCATCCGGACCGCTAGACATAATGAACCATTGAAATAATCTGACTATTTCTGTGGTTTAATTTGAGCAGAGTGTCTACAGAACTGAGATGCACTCATGGACATTTATGTTGATCATATATTTCCGCTATAACTTCAAATATCTTTATTTAGCGCCAAACGCGCTTCATTTGAACACATTCCGCTACGTGAGCGCTGCTTCTCCCGCCAAAGACACTTCGCATATAAATAGCTGCAGACACCAAGAGCAGGTAAATAAATGGACCCTTTTTCTGTAACGCTTAAGTAAATGAAAATGCGGCAGTAATAAAGTATTTTTAGCGGTTTGCTATATACTGTAGGTTTGTGATGGATAATAAACCTTATATTATCTTATAATATAGCATTTATGAAATTAATAGCATGAATAATCAGCATGTTTTCATTGAATTCTTCGAATTGGTTCTTATGGAAAGGCTGTTAGTAGCTTTGTAAGCACTTCTACTCATGATATATTCATTTCAGTTGTTACATTTTGTTGTCAGTGTTTTAAATATTAAAATAGTCCACTAGGACTTCGCTTCAGCCCCAGAGCCTACAACACATTTTCTCAGTTTCATAGACTGTGGCTATCAGAATATAAAGTAACTGGCCTTATTAAACATTCGATTGATTGATTAACATTATTTAAAAAAGTTTTGTCCAGACCTCCGCCGAGACAAAGCCCAAAGCCATAAACTGATAGGGGAAACACTAGGGTGGTGGTCCAATAAAACACTGTGCATGTCTGTACGATAGCATTTTGTGTAGTTGTGTGATGAATTACACCTGTGGTTATTGTCTGTAATTGAAAAGTGTGACGTTTGTTTTGCGCAGACTGTGTGTGGCAGCACTGTCTGTCAATAGTTTCTGTGGGAGCAGAGAAGCTCTTTACGGCGTGTTTGATGGTGACAGGAATGTGGAGGTGCCATATTTACTCCAGTGCACCATGAACGACATACTGGCAGAGGAACTACACAGAACTAAGAGTGAAGAAGACTATATGACAAACACCTTCCTGGTCATGCAGAGGTAAGAAAAACTACATTCACCTACAGAGAACACTGTCCACCAGAGGCCACTTTCCATGGGTCTAAACAACGCATCTAAAAAGATGACTTCATTATAATGACTTATTGAGGATCAGAATAACATCTTACACATGGGATTTATTTTGAAGTGATATCATCTGATGCAATAATAAGTATACCATAAAATTTGCGGTATTTACATGAAATCGTACCTTTCTTAGAAATGTCATCTTATCGTTTCTCTGCGGTACAGGAAGTTAGGCACAGCAGGGCAGAAGCTGGGCGGTTCGGCAGCTCTCTGCCATATCCGTCACGACCCAACAGACCCTACGGGATGCTTCACTCTCACCGCTGCTAATGTGGGCAAGTGTCAAGCGGTGCTGTGCCGCGATGGCAAGGCACTTCCACTGTCAATGCTGCACAACATCAGTATCAAAGAGGAATACAATCGCGTGCGCCTGCATAAAGCCATCATTACAGAGGTAACCGAGGGTTACGTAAAAATGACTTCATACTTTTACGCACCATGTGTGACTCATTGTGCATGACTAATCGGCACACATAATTCTTATGAAAATGGTTTGATTACATTTTTATCATTATTGAACAGCAAAATATTTACTCTGCACTTTGGCATCGTTTCAGGTGGCAGTTCAGTTGTTCTTAAACCCTCTTAGAGTTGAAATTGCATAAAAAAAATGTAGAGGAGGGGACAAATTATAGATTTGAAAACAAAGAGTAATTATTTGGGTATATGAAGTTGTTTCTGGAATGTGAACTTCTCACGTCTCGTTTCTCAGTGAGAAGAGGCTTTAAATAAATAAGACCTGATGTAATAAATCGGGGACTTGACGAGATTTCTCTCTTTGTACAGGACAACAAAGTGAATGGCGTCACAGACTCCACACGCATCATGGGCTATTCGTTCCTCTACCCTGCCGTACTGCCTCGACCGTACGTCACCACGCTTCCATTAACGTCCAGAGATGAGTTTTTCATCCTGGGCAGCAGAGGTCTGTTCGAGGTCATGGACCTCAGCGAGGCCGTGGAGGCCGTACGCAAAGTCCCTGATGCCCTGGCGGCCGCCAAGAAGTTGTGTACGTTAGCACAAGCGTACGGTTGCACAGACAGCCTCAGCGCCGTGGTGGTTCAGCTCAGCGTCGCTGAAGATTGCTGCTGCTGCTGTTGCTGCACGGCGTCCTCTGAGCCGTCCTCTGGAAACATACATCCGCCACCACAACCCCCTCCTAGCCCCGGTCCAGGCCTGTACCCGCCCTCCTCGGTCAGCGTGCCTCCTTCCTCATGCAGCGAGATCAGTTCTGAGGTCAGCGCCTCTGAGATGAGCTCCGAAGTTGGATCTACCGCATCCTCGGACGAGCCAGCAATTCTGCTCCAGGAGGCTCACCTTCATCCTCAAACGCACCTGCCGCAGAACCTGCGCTTACCCTGCTGCGCGCTTCACCTCACCCCCAACATCAGCGGCACCTTCCAGAGGCAGCTCTCCAGCGCCACGTTTTCTAGCGCGCTCTCGGACAACGGTCTGGACAGTGAGGATGAGGAACCCATCGCTGGCGTTTTCTCCAACGGCAGTCGTGTAGAGGTAGAAGCAGACGTACACTGTCTGGGCAACCTGGTGCCTTTTCCACCGGCTCCTCCCTGCACCCCAGAAGCCCCAGAGGAAGTTTCAGAGCATGTGACCGAGGTGGCAGAGAACGACAAGGACGGCACTTTGAAGCAAGGAGACAAAAGCATAAACCTAGCTGGAACTGAGTCGTGGACCAAGACATTGGGGAAGCGAAGAGGAAATGGTTCGGTTGCACCGCAGGAAAGGAGCCACAACCTGATTGAGGTAGCAGCCGAGGCTCCTTCAAAGAAGCCCGGGGGATATTTTACAGCCCCCGCTCAACCCGACCCCGACGACCAGTTCATCATTCCTCCAGAGCTGGAAGAGGAGGTCAAGGAAATCATGAAGCAACATCAGCAGGACCAACAAAGTGCGGCCAAAAGCGAGAGACCTGCGGACTACTTTGACACACCGCTATGAGACCACGCTCACTGAACGTCTGTCGGGCACTGATATGACCACTTAATGTCAGAACTTTCAGGGGGATCGTTTCGTTTTATGTAATCACCTCTGAACCCACGTTGTGTTATTTCTCCTGTGGAACACAAAAGCTCTCGTACATACAACACTTTACAGTGACCACATCTGTCGATCTCCAAAAAGATAGGAAAACACCAAAAATAGTATCCGAATCTTTTACATCAATTGCACCAATCCCGCAAATGGAATGTGAATGCAGTTGCAATCATCTACAGTTATAGGACCCAAATCTTCGTTTGTGGTCATGTTGTGGTGTTTCATTGCTTTTCGTCCGGTTTGCAACTTGACAGATGTGGTTGCTTTGAACAGTTGGGATGAAACGGTTTCTTCTGCGTACCACAGAAAGATAACACCCAACGGGTTTGGAAAGTATTTCATGAGACTACAGTCAACACCGGACAGTATTTGCTGTTTGCTGAGGTCATTTGGCAAGAGTAATATTTAGCTGTCATCATAACATGTCAGACCCATGTTCCTGCAAACTCAGCAGCTCCCTTTAAGAGACCAGACGGAGTGACCTGTGCTCTAATGTGCCTCACCCGTGTTTTAAGAGCCGTTCACTACTGATTACTGACTGTTTATCTTTTATTTACTTTAAACAGATACCTGTGTAATTCAACATGACACTAGTATTGCGACGTTAAATGTCGTTACCAACGACAAAACTTTTTTTAGTTACCATATCTTTTGATGTGAAAAAGAAACAACAGATTTGAAACCGATTTACAAAAGGAAAATTGCGTTGACGTAAATTGTGTTGTATGGTACACACTAGTAATACCGCGCTTAACTGTTGTAGATAGAGCACTTAAAGTAATACTGTATCTCTTCAGTAAATCAAGGCTTCAGGCCTGTATAAAACTAGAAATTTAGTGGAAATTTGAAAGACTAACTCCTAGGAGTTGCTTACTCTTTTATAGTGACTTGGTCACTTTTTACTAATCTTCTCTGCGAGAAATGATTTTTTTTCTTTTTTTTCTCTCTCTTTCCAATGATTGTAAATAAGAAAACTATTGTATACCAATGCTTTTTAAGGGAACTGTGTGTCTACAACAAGATGACCCTTTATGCACACATGCCAATAGACGTGTATGAGAAATGAACAGTCCTCACGGTCTCACACTCAAACACACACACACACACACACACACACACACACACACATCGCTCATCTGCCTCCTCACACCAGCATGACTGTGTCAAGTCCTGTAATGCAAACCAGTTTATCTGTGGAAATTTATCTAAGCAGTTGTACTCCAATCACACAGAAAGTTCCCGGTTTTGTTATAATAAATTTTAAATTTATGACTATAACATCTATGTGGTGCTTTCTGTATGAGTATTTGCAGAACTTCGAAATGTCGATTTTAACGCTTGGCTTCAAAATAACCCGCTCCATTGAGTCACTGCCCAACAAACACAGAAGCCTTTTGCTGCTCTTGTCTTTTTAATATGGTAATGATCTTACTTAAACTGTTGAATAGATATCATTGTTTATATCTGCCGTCATTAAACCCCTTGTTGATGAGAAAATGCACTTTAACATCACAAACAATGCATTGTTTGACACAAACTAGGCATTCGTTTTGTCCTTTTTAGATGCTTTTAGCCAAGACATCACAATCAATCCATCCAACAAGACGTAAAAAAATATTCCAAAATGAAGTTTATCATTGTTTCAGAAGATCTGCTAAAGTGGCGAGTGAATATTCCGAAAAAAGTTACTGTTGTATGTAACCTTTAAGGCAACATTGGGACAAATAATTCCTAATACCAATCAGTATGGAGCCCATTCAGTGCCACATATATTGGCAAAAGAAAAATCTGTTCTGCGACTAGTCACTTTTCTGTGCATTTGGCTTTGTGGCATTGGTTCCACGGGGGGGGGGCGGAGTCAATGGATTGAGGCGTGTATAACAGGTCTGGGATGCCTTCCTCCATACGTCATCAGCGTGGGACGCCATGACAGAGCAGATGCAGATCTTAAGTATGTCTAGGGGATTGTTTTCAAAAACTAAACCTGTTTTGTTTC
The DNA here is from genome assembly GCF_947034865.1 of Barbatula barbatula. Taxonomy (NCBI): domain Eukaryota; kingdom Metazoa; phylum Chordata; class Actinopteri; order Cypriniformes; family Nemacheilidae; genus Barbatula; species Barbatula barbatula. The sequence goes on from NC_136764.1 coordinate 28,203,788, forward strand.
TGTTTGTTAACTAAAATGTATATTAACACGTTTGCATTTATTGATCTCAAAGATCTTTAAGTTGAGCAGTTTTTTTTTAAGTAGTACAAATTGCTGCTGCTACATATATTCTATACAGACAACGCAATGGTAATCTATCAATCTGCCAAAAACAAAGTGGTTATTACACTTTCACTGTATGAATTGCTATAAATATATATTTACCGGTTGTATTAGCATAGTTGAAGTACATATACCAAGGTTAAACTATGGCTACTGTGGTGAGTGAAGTTATCGACCCATTTACCATGGTTTTACCAGATTTATATATTACTTGCTATAACTTGCTGATTCTCTGCACTTAATGCAGATCTTTGGCATTGTTGTGAATGTTTGTTAAGTGTTATCTGCTTATTACTCGTATGCAGATGCCTAAATGCCTCTTTTCAGACACAAGACACTTTACATGGCTGTGATATTACAGTAAGTATCTTTATGGTTAGAAAGATGTGTGTATCTTTGTGTAATGAAAACATTTTAATGCGAATATAAGGAGTTAATCATTCTGATGTTTTTCCTGTGTTTTGGCTACAGGTGTTGTGCTCTGGAAGAAATGCATTGATACATCCAAGGCTCAGCTCACAAGATCATTCAGTTTGAACATTTCCATACACATGATAAAGTATATTAAGAACCCAGTTACCTGAGCATAAGTGAACGTTTGTATCTTTTGAAAAAGTTGTCTAAGTTTCTTAACATCATACAGTCACTGTTAGAAAAGGCTTAAATGATTAGAAATGAGTATTAGCTTTTTTAAAGTCACTTTATTCAAGCTCTATTCCACTGGAAGAGAATATATACAAATATCTGAAAACAAGTTATTTTCAAGTACAGTATTTATGTTCTTATACATTAAAGGGATAGTCCACCCAAAAAGGTTATTTCTGTCCTGAATTACCCCCCCCAAGTTGTTCCAAACCTGTATACATTTCTTTGTTCTGTTAAACATAAAAGACAGTAGGAAAAATGTTAGCAACTGACATTTCTGGGACACCACTCAAAACCATAGTAGGGAAATTACAATGTTTGCTTTCCTAAATTCTTCAAAATATCTACTATGGTGGACAATGATGTCCCTGAAATGTCCGTTGCTAACATTTTTCCAAATATCTTTGTAGACATTTTTTGTTCTGATGAACACAGTTTTGGAACAACTTGATGGTAAGTTAATAATGACAATATTTGAGTCGATAGTCTCGTTGGCAAGTGCTCCAACATGTGGTGCGGTTGCGCTCCGGAAGAACTGTGAAGACAACTTGTCTTCATTAACTTATTCCTAGCTTGTGGTCCTGTCCCGATCCTGCCCAACTTCTCTCTCCCACTATAATATCTTAAAAAAGGCTCAAATAAATAAAAATAAAAAAAATTAATTGTTGGGTGGAGTATCCCTTTAAATGTATCTATTCATATATTGAGTTTCTTGCTGATTATTTTCAAGGCTCAAGGTTTAAAAATAAAATGTAGGATACTTTTCAGAAGATGTTTCTGTGGGGTTTAACCAGGGCTACTTTACACACAGTACTGCTTGTTGCGCTGTAAACCAAACAATTGAGATCTTTTTATGAAAGATAAGGTGTCGCTTCATAGACATTATCTATAAATCAAAATATCAGGCCTTAAATGTGCGCACATTTTCCATGGTGATTCCCCCTCCGTCAAGCTTCACTTTTCTCTGGGACTTCTTCTTCACACATAGCACACTGACCACAGTCACCGTTAGCATGATGACAAACACGATAACAGATGCTGTTACAGCGGTGATGATGTTATTCTTCATCGAGCTCCTGAACTGACACTTGTTACCGTAGTACCACCAGTCCTGACCCACTGCACACCTGCAGAGAGACACAACAGTCAATGACGTCTGATACACACTGCTGGGATTTCAATGAGGTAACCCTGAAATATCGCATGTCGTACATTGCCAGTATCTAGTAATAGTTGAACATTTTGACCCAAGAGCTACAATGGTTACAAACTCCCTTTCATTGGCCAGACAGTAAAACACAAAAGGAACTGAAGATGAATAAAAGAGAAACTTAACTGATTACATTTTTTATAATTTTCTCCTAAATGTGTATTTTGTATATTACACCAAAGCCACTTTACGGTGTATCCTGGCCATGAAAATAATGTGACTGATTCTGACATGTGAATCTTTTATAAGACACAAAAGACAGCTCTATGGACCACTTCAAAGAAGTAAACAATAAAATAGTCCAGTCTTTGTCTTGTGGCCTGAATGACGAAGCGATGTGAACAAACACTGAGTTGCAGAGTAAGCTTTGAGTTGACAAAACCAGACAAACCCAACCTGGTTTAGATCAGGTTCAGCTGTAGCACAACACTTGGTATGAACGTTCTCTATCAACGCCAGAGTTTGTGAGGCGCGTGCGGCAAACAGCCCATCATACGGAACATGGAAAGCGTCATCAGTTTGACTTACGAGTATCAAAGAATTCACTTTTCTGTTGAAAATGACGAGATTATTATGAAAAATGAATTGAAACACATTTACAAGGCAGGAATAAACACTGCTGCAGGGAAAGTTTGAGAAGGCACCGACTGATATCAATACAGAATCAACTGAACTAAAATTATTGATATAGGTTTACAATAAGATCAAAAGATAGTATGTATGCTTCATTATTTTAAAATGCTTTATATATTAAAGTTGGTTTTTATACAAATTTGATAGTCTTATTTAATTAACACTGCAAATAGGAATTTATTGTGTGTCTGATATTTGACCTGTGTTTTGACTTCCATAACCTTTTATGTTTTACTTCTAGTTAATGTTTTTTTGTACAGCTGCTTTGTAACAATGAAAATTGTAAAAAGCGCTATATAAATAAAGCTGACTTGACTTGACATATTAATTAAAATGCTACATTTAATATTAATTTATAGATATTTATTGTCAACTCATATAATAATTATATCAATGTGTTTTGAATCATAAATGTAAATATACAATAAAAATAAACACTTTGCAGCAAAAGCTTTTCTCTCCAACATCTTATCACTTTAAACAAAAATATTAAATATTTGGAGCGAGAGACCTGGGAAGTGGCTTCATTGCATCAGATACATGTCCCTTTTCTCACAGTTCTTTGGTCCATTTTGGTTTGCAACCTCTAACCCAGAATAAAAGCTGCTCTGGTTAGCCGTGTAGCCTGAGTACAATGGCGATGAAACCTGCTCAAAACCAATCCACCTTCTTGAGCCCGAAAAGTCATAGTATACTCAAACTAAACGCGAACTTACCTGGTAAAAACCCAAACCGGCTTTGTAATACAGGCCCACTGGAGTGCCCCAACACTGCACATTTTTGATGTCACTCAAATTCTGGGGTCTTAAAGACTTTGTTTTTAGCCAATTAGTTGAAACAGGTGTGTTTGATAAGAGAGATGTGGAAAATGTGCAGTGCTGGGTACTCCAGGACCAGGATTGGGAAACACGGATATTACACTTAGGAAGTTTCCATTGTAAGAATGTACAGGGGGACTTTGAATACAAAGACGGGGCTGATAAAATAAAGTTATATCATTAGCATCCTCTAAATCAATACCAATATGGTGACGCAGGGGCTTCAGTGTTATGACATAATGAGCAATTCAGATCTTCATCATAGATCAGTGTACTGTACGTGTAACCTACGGTACGTCATGTACTTACTTTCTCTATACAAACTTAGACAGGGGTCAGTCTAGTGAGTGAATGAATGAATGCTGACCAGGCGTGTTTTTAGTTGTTTTTGCTAAATTGTGATGGTCTCCACTTGTTTTTGAGAGTGATTTGGTGCCTCACTTATGTAGGACAGTGTACAATGATCTTGGTTTTGTTCATGGCTTGAATTAGTGAATGGGAAATACACTTCCAGAAACGTTTCAACTGAACAAAAATTCCTAAAGGAACACAAAACATCAGTGAATCCGTCTGTCATGGGTTTACCTGCACACAGCGCCTCCGGCATCGTCTGTCACACACACGCCATCATTTTCACATTGTAGAGACACACACGGGTCATGAGGGCCAGGGGTTGGTGTGGTGGATGAGCTGTTGTTAGAGTTTGTTGGACTCTGAGTTTCAGTGGGAGTTGAGTTAGCTGAAGGTGTTGTTGTGGAGGGCCAAGGCTGTGAAACAACCAAATGGGAGATATCTGCAAGAAAATGCTTAAAGTTACAAATGTTATTGTTTCAAATGGAAAAAATAAGACAAATGGACACTTTATATAGTCCCACAATAGTCTTGATTTTTTGTTTGTTTGTTTTATACCTTTCAGCGAGACATTCCTAATGTCTTTGTGTAAATTAACCTTCACTGTAAAAAAACGTCTGTAAAATTACAGGAAAAACATGTAAACCGTTTACAGTTTACTACTGAAAATTACAGAAAATATTTGTATGTTTTACAATCCTTAACTGTATGTTTGACGGCAAAGTATTTTATTTTCTACACCTCTTAGTTGTGTGAACTTATTTGAGTCGACTAAAAACGAGTTCTTAATTTACATTTATTTTATATTAAGATATAAAGATACTCTTTACTAAAAATCTAAGTTTACGGATGGATGGATGGATGGATGGACTGATGGACAGATGAACAGACAGAGAGACGGAAAGAGAGACAGATAGATAGAGAGAAAGACAGGTGGAGTTAATGTTCTGTTTTGCATTGTATAAACCTAGATTTTGCAGATTGTATTGTTTATCTGTCTGGTTTTATTTTAGCTTTTCAACAGTCGTTTGTTTTTTAGTCACCACTATGCAGAAGAGTGGAGTCTGTGTTTAAGTCAAGGTCAAGCAAACATTTATAACAAACTTTTCTTTGTTTAAAAGCACTTTACTGGGTCACGCACCTGATGCGCAGCAACGCTTAACTGTGTATTTTGTTGAGTTGCAAACTTTAAGTAATTATTGCGTTTTTACATATTAGAAATGTTTATTCAGACATTTTTGTTTTAGTGGAAAGAAATGATTTCACACACAGCTAAGAATTATGGGAAAACACTTTTTAAACCGTTTTAAACTTTGAAGTTGTTTCCGTATTTAAGACATTTTTGGCAGCCCTGTTGCCAGAAAATAACCCTTTTTTACAGGCATTTTTTGTACAGTGTTGTTGTTACCCACCTGTACTGGACTACTTACTGGTCGGTTAAATGTTTAAACCCTGCAATGATCTATTAAGTTTCATTATTCTGTCTTTAATAAATACACATATAAATAAATACTTAAGCCCAAAATGTAATTTCAGCCGGTCCATTTCTGCTTTCTCAAACAAATCAAGAAAATAATCAATATTGCGTTCAGAAAATCAATGGCACTTCTACTAACCGTCTAGAAGGAAGCAAGCAATGCGGGACTACCACAATCATATTGGGAATTTTAATTTTTTGGGGTAAGCTGTTCCTTTAAGATACAGTCTTATTTGTATAAATCTGAGACATGGATTGTTAAAGAGGTCTACATTTCTCAGTGCTCACCTTCCATTGTGAGGAGGAAGATGGCGTCTCCACCTTTAATGAAGTCTCGAGTCAGGGCTCTGGCCTGGGTCAAATATACAGATGTTCCAGCGCCTGGACCACGAAAGTATTCAGTCCCACTGCCATCTGTAACCTTCTGACCAACTTTACGGGGATTGTCCCAGAAAAACATTTCGGACCCTGGACACCAGTAGAAGAAACAGATTTCTTATAACAAACCACCTTCTGAATTCATGAAATGAGGTGAATCATTTGCACATAATTCAAAGGAAACTGACAACACCTTCCAGAATCATTGTAGGGTCAGTTGTGACACTTCTCTGATTGGACATGCGTCTGCGGATGTCTGCGTTCTGGTCCATTAACATCATGGTTATCTGCTTCCAGCGAGCGGGCCAAATCAGACTTTCATCGTCCAATTCTTCCCCCGACGTTAAGTGGGCGTAGGCTCCCAGTTCCCCCTGGTATCCGGCTGTACCGTTGGGGTACAGGCCCATCTGGAAAGTGTAGCCGTCCTTTGTCTTAAAACGTGGGCTGTAAATGGCAGTACCCAGTGGTGTGTTCTCCAGGACGCTCTTAAAGTCTGTAATCCTCCAGGTATGTTCTGGGCATGTGGTTTCTGAAAGGTTAATGTCGTCCAGTGACAGCCCACCTGTGCTCCCAGTTCCTTGAGTTCCCTCGAACACCACACGGAACTTACAGGAAACATTCAGGCTCACGTGGTGGAGTTGCCACTGGTCATCGGGAGGAGCTTCAGAAGAAAGACATAAAGTGTCAATGTTAATGTATAATATAATCAAAACATTCCTGGATGATGATGATGAAGATTATTCCAGCATTTTTAATGGGTGTAAAGACCAACTTCACTCTTAAAAATAAAGATGTTTAAAAACAGCGATGCCATACAAGAACCATTTAGCCAAAGGTTATTTGAAGAACCATCTCTTTCTTACTTTTTTATAATCTGAAGATCTTTTTTTCATGACAGAACGGTTCTTCAGATGTTAAAGGTTCTTTATGTAACAAAAATGAGTGTATCAATCATAGTATCGATCCCAGTGATTGTTCCCCTGTTATTTTTTACTTTTGTTATTTTCTGTTGTGTGCCATGTTTGTAGTCCTTTGTAGTTTTTCCTGTTAATTATGTTCCTGCTTGTTATCCCAGTGTATTTAAGCCCTTGTGTTTCAGTTGTTGGTTGGCAGTCATTTTTTCATGTTGCACGTTACCTGTCGTTAGATTTTCTTGTTTCATTTTTGTTTTGTTTCCTGCATGGTTATGCTGACTCCATGTTACAATTGTTTACATGCCAGGGACTAGATGTTAATGTAGAAGACTGGCACTTCATCAATGAGCTTAATGAAATACTTTCTGTCACGGGACAGGTAGAGAGAAGAACCCAAGCGCAGGCAGCAATAAGGGGTAACACGGATTTTAATGAAAAAACAAAAACCCACGAGGGGGTAAAATCCAGGGGATAACAAAGACAGCAACAAAAGGACGAAAAACTCACGGCGGTTAACCAAAAGGACGCTAACGCTGGGACACAGCGTAGGGACAAATCCTCAGCGCAGTTACACAGAGCACAGTTACCGACAAGTATGACAACAAACGAGCACAGGACAGAGAATACAAGGGATTTAAATAGGGAGACGAACAAAGGATATAACGATGGGCAGGCGTGGGTAATGAGACACAGGAGGAAAGCTATACTAGAAACGAGAGGGGCGGGGCCAAATGACGAGACAGGAGAGAACGCATATTATGTCCTGATTGACAATAATATGTTTCTCTCCACATAAAACACGTGGGTCCGTCATGACTCTGCCTCTAGACCAGAAAACCAAGACAAGAGAAGGCAGAATCATGACACTTTCATTTGTGTCCTAAAGCAACACTTTTTGTGCTTTTTAAAGTCGCATATTTTTGGGTCACCTAATAATGTCGACGTGACATGATCACCACAAACATTAGTTACTTCTACAAATCTGCATTGAAAAGTCTGAAGAGCTGTACCATTAATCCTTTCAATGAGACGCAGCGTTCCATTGGGGTTGGCCTTGCTGAATTCTCGTACCCAGACCTTGAGCTGATCGCTGTCATGACCGCTGTTGTAGAGGAAAAACTGCAGGCACTGAAATCCTCGTCTGGGATAAAGAACCCTGCTCTCCAGCAGCGCCTTGTCCCCTGGCATCCCACCCGCTGTGCTAAAGTGCATGAAATAACCCCTTTCTGAAAAGATGACATAAATAATAATGTTTAAATCCACGACACTGGCATGAGTTCATGACCAGTTGCAACTGCAAGGTATCTGGCGTATTTAAACATGTCTCCAAAACAACCTGATCAAATCTGATACAAAACCTGATTTTGCTCCCGAGAAAAGTCCATTGAGAATTATGGTTTCGGCAAGATCTTAAACTCTGTTTGACAGCAAAGGTCTCAATTTGTGTTCTCCGGTGCCCTAATGCACATCTGTGACCATATGTCTAAAGATCGTAAATTCCAATTACCGTAGGAATTAACTTAATTTTAATAACCTTCACAGCGACCCAGGTTGGTGTAGTCTGTGTCCGGTCCACCTGAAGCTTTGGAAACACGCTGCCAGTTCGTCCTGTTATAATTATTATTATCATGACTTTGGATCATTCCACAGATATTCTCCGACTCTAAATCACACGAGTCCAGGAACGTTGAGGAGCGAGCTGTAAACAAACATCAGCAATAAAGAGCACAATTTAAACATAAATTATTTCTTATCATGTCGCATCATGTTTACTGTGGTGTACAATTAATAATCATTTAATTACAATTCATAATAACTCAATTATAATACATTGTTTTCATTAAAAATATTCCATAGAAACACAGTTGTTATGCAATATTATGAACACGTTCATTAGCGTGTGATATAATCGTAAAAAACTGATATATGCATTACTGCAGTTGAAGAGTCTGTTGAGCTTCAGGATGTCGCTGTCGCTGAACTCCATACGCTGACCAATAACATCACTGAAAGCGGGGATCTTGGTGACTATGGTGGGTTCGGTTCCATTCTGAAAAGCTTTCTTGCTGTAATGCATCATTGAACCATAGTCATAGGGCACGTTCAAAGCACTTGATGTGGTGTCATTGTATTTGATAAAGTTATGTGCCCTGCCTTTGAAAAGAAAAAGAAATGTCTGTCAATCCCTGAAAATACAATCTGTGCTTTATGAAGAACCATCTACACCAACTGGTTTTAGATGTTATTTGTTGATCTGACATTTGGTAACACTAACCAAAGGTCATTGTTAATGGTCAGATCAGATCGAAATACATCTTTAGCCTCGCGACTCATGATATCATGAATAACAGCGAAATGATCAGACACGGTAAACATTGTACACTCTTAACCAAAAATAAAGGTACTTAAGAGGTTCTTCAAAGCGACGCCATTAAAGAACCATTTGGTTAAACGAAATAACAATAATAACTGATCATCTTTTTCAAACATTTACAATCACCTGACCTTTACATGTATCTGGAGCATCAGGGAAATAGCTTAAATAAAACAAAAAACAACATACAGGTTTAATGTTCCTTTTTTTCCGAAATATCACATTCTGCCTCTAAACTTATGAGCAGAACTGTACTTGCCTTCAGAAATGTGTTTCCAATCGATAGAGACGTAGTCATCACGGTCAGAGCGGGACTGCTCGTGCCAAAATCCTAAAGCGTGGAGGAACTCGTGTTCAATCGTAGCAATACGATCACAACCACTGCCAATGGACAGCCTTTGTTTGCCAACTCGCCGGTTCCCCACCGATGAAAAACATCTAGAAGAAACACGCAAGTCAATAGGCTGCAAACTGCTCATTCCTCAATATTTCGGTGTGTCACATTTTAAACTTCACATTCAGAAAACCAAAGTACAACTACAGGAATTAAATAATGGCTGATTTAGCTCTTTTTCTACCTTGACTACTGTATATGATCATCGATTGAAAAGTATAATACTGGCTTGAGAATGTATGTATAATAATGTATAAGAATGTAACAATATCAAAATTTGACTGTTCGGTAATACCTCGGTATAAAGTCGGCACGGTATTTATTGCAATATTTTACATGACAAATTATGACTTGGATCCTCTTATCGTAAATTTAGAGGTATGAGTTATAGTATGAGATGGGAATCCCTTTATAAAAGAAAATAATTGTCCCAGATGGACCTTGCCCAAGGTAACCTTTGAGAAGACCTATTGTCTCATACAGTCATGTGACCACAATATTATTATAATATGGATCCTCGTATCGTAAATTTAGAGGTATGAGTTATAGTATGAGATGGGAATCCCTTTATAAAAGAAAATAATTGTCCCAGATGGACCTTGCCCAGTGTAACCTTTGAGAAGACCTATTGTCTCATACAGTCATGTGACCACAATATTATTGAGACAATTTTGCTACTGCGCTAACACGATACTGAAAATATGATTACATCCTTGTATTAATACATGTATTACTTCTTCTTTCAGGCATGTAGAATAAACACAAGAGCATGAGAAAAAACTAAACGGTCTAGTAGGTCCAAAACAAATGTAGTATAATAAACAATGGGGTAATAAACAGTGAACACTACATAACACTGGTTCCTATCTACAACTCGCTCATCAAATATTAGCGTTCAGTGTGTGTACAGAAACAGCTCACCCATTGCCTTTAAACACAGAAATATAGTTTTCTTCTCCGGTCCAGGGTTTGTAGTCGATGCATGATTTCAGGCGATACTGTTCAAACGCCTTCAGAACGACCCCTTTAGCATTGATCTCTGTACACGCCGAAAGACATGCTGCTAAACATCTGCTCAGGTATCAGTTCAGTGAATTCAGTCATAATGTCATTTGATAACAGTTCGCATTTTCGTGCATTGTTATGAGCTGTATAATGATGTAAAGTTTCGGAAAAAGATGTTAGCAAAGAAGGCTGTGAAAATATATCAGCATTGTTTCTCTTTTGATCTTTTATTGAAAAGAATCCAATGTATTATTGAAGTGACACAACTAAGAAGGTGGTGGGGCCATCAAAGTTCCCTGATCTGAACCCTATAGAAAACGAGCGGAGTGAAGAGAGCAGCAACATTTGAAGGATCTGGAGAAATTCTGTATGGAGGAACGGACTCGGATGACCCTGCATGTATTCTCAGACAGTTTACATTCAAAATGAACTGACGAAATTCACCGGTTTGATCAAAAGCTACACTTTAAACATCAATAACAGCTTTAACTTGGCAAATAACCATGGTATACACGGGATAATCCACGGCTAGCTGTGCCTTAAAGGATTTAATATATCTCTCCGCTTCGAGTCGGGTGGTTCTTGGCCTCCACGTCGTGCATTAAAACCCTTTAACGCACGGCAAGCCGTGGATTATCCCTTACATATACGATATCAGTTATTTCTTAAAGAGTTGTGGGGTAATAATAATAGTCATTAGAGTGGGGATGTATCTGCAGATTTTGCACTATGCACGGGATATACAGGAAACACTTTAGATACTTTAACTCTTTTTAATGAATCATTTAAAAAATAAAATAAAATGTACCAGTCATTTTGGCTCATTTTACACTGGACTAAACTGCAATATTATTTTCACTTTTGCAAACCATATTTCTGCCCCCTTGTTGACCACTTGTATTTATGTTGTATCTTTTCTCTTCCTGTATATACTTTACCATGTTTTTTACAGAATGAAAAATGAATACAGAAATTGTCTTCATTTGAATGCAGTATATTGTGCCCTTTTTACACATTTTTACAGTGATGTGCGAACCACTGACCCACATCCAAATGGCTGTAGATGATCGGGAGTCAGTTTTATAATGTCTTCATGAAATTAAATTCTATCAAGACATGTTTTTAGATTCAGTGCTTTGTTTTTATTTGGGTTTTGGCTTACATAGCGACTGAAGAAACTCACCCAAATCATCCTCAAGATAATACGGAATTGTTCTTGGCCACCTGTATTCATCTCCAATGATTGAATTTCTCCCCAGCTTCTAAGACAGAAATAATGTCACCTTGCATTACATATGTCACTGTTAAAATCAATGCAATCATGTACAGTAAGCTCTTACCTCATCTAATATAATATCTCCCTCAAAAAGATCAATACCAGCAGCTGAAATGGTTAGAAAGAAGCCATGGTCAATGACATTTTACATGAATATATGTGTGCAGGTATGTTTATCCCAAGCAAAATACAGTAGTCAAGTCAAGTCAAGTCAGCTTTATTTATATAGCGCTTTTTACAATTTTCATTGTTACAAAGCAGCTGTACAAGAAAACATTGACTAGAAGTAAAACATAAAAGGTTATGGAAGTCAAAACACAGGTCAAATATCAGACACACAATAAATTCCTATATGCAGTGTTAATTAAATAAGACTATCAAATTCTAGCAGCCCCGCTATTAGATCATTAATAATCTAATAGCGGCTGAAGTTTTGTAGAGTCGCCATGTCCTTCGTCCAGCATTTGTCAGGTCTGGGAATGAAGTACATTCAAGCTATACATTATTTCACTATGTTTTTCCTGTAAATCAAACCAATGTGAGTTGCTATTGACCGACTTAGCAACAGGAATTAAAAAGAGCTTACAACCTCCAATTCCTGTTAAAAAACAAATGCGTATTATATTGTAAAGTATTATTTTAAAAGGTTGGCTTTCGGAAATATGTCCCAGTCAAACCACTTCAACATTATTATTGTAGTTTTAAGGGAAGACAAATAACTGTAAGACTCACCTTCATTGACATCAAAGAGATCCACTTTATCTTCATCTACATTATATTCTGCAAAATCAATGTTAATGCAGTAAATCAGGTGTTAGAATATTTCGTAATAAATCTTCTTTATAAATAAAGAAATGACAAACGATGGATTCACACATACCAGTCACTTTGTGTGTTGTCTAAAGAAAAAAGGATGAAAAACAATGGAAAAGTAAATACGATGGGGTGAAAATGCTTTTAAAAGCGCTTTCCCTGAGATTTCTTCAAAATTCCTAACACGACTATAAAAAGTCATATTATAACACATGCAATAAGTTACTAAACTTACAGGACCGGACGTATGTCCATTACAACTTAAAAATGGATGGGTAAAATATGGACTCACCTCACATTTACCTTGAGAGCTAAACAGATATAAGATTTGAAAAAGAAAAAGGCAAGTGTGTAGAGTGGCTCTGTGCCTCATGTCTGAACCAGCAACAAACAACCGTGAAAAAAACAAGAAATGACAGAGAAGCCTTGGTGATGGTGCTATCAGCCCCACAAAGCAATAATGTTATAAAACACAAGTAAAAAAGAAGACAAAAAGTGCAAAGCAATCACCCTTAAGACAAGATCAATCATTGACAGAGCAGTAAATGTCCTGAACTCTGCTGTAATAAAACTCAAGCGGTCTGATAAACTGATATCATCTCTCTTCTGTCAGAGGAGATGCATATGAAGAAAATGAGTATCATCATGTTTAGTAATGCATTTTTCATGTTCAAAACTACTATACGGAACACAGCATGACTGGCATGGACAAAATGTAGATTTTTTTTAGGCAACAAGCCTGAAATGAGACACCCAAAGCCACTGAAATCCTTTTTCTTTCAAAATTGTGAAAAGTGCCATTGAAATAAGTTTGAATTGAACTGAATGACAGACATGAATATGTTAAACAGACAATGAATGTTTCATTGGAAAAGACAACTGGTCTCACTGACTTACAATTGGTTAGGACTAATCATTGGTCAGGACTAATCTAAATTTTTCCCAATCTACCATTTTATGTTACTGATTTAAAGAAGTTATGACCGGTTAAAACATTTATTTTCATGAGCATCCAGCACTGCCCTATAGTACAAGGTTTGCTGGGACACCGGTGTTTCATTCAGAAAGCATCATCACCATGTTATTTTGTTTCAAGACTCTATGGAGATGGAGGTCTCAGGTCGACTGAGTTTGCAAGAATGTAAAAATAAATATAACAGACATTTTGTGCCACAAAATGCTGCCTGCTCCCAAGAATGTTTCCGTTTTCACTTTATGACTAAAGTAAAGTTGTGTGAACTTACAGTATGTTGTGCCAACAAACCTCAGCATAAGAACAGATAACAGTTTGTGGAAAAGGTGTTTGAAGTGATAACATATCTCAATACCCACTGCGGTAACAGCCCTCTTTAAACGTGTGTGTATGTTCAAATAAACTTGAGATGTCATTTTTCAACAGCATTTTTTAAAGGGTTTCAAATTGACACATTGTCTCTTATTTCAGAGATTCCTGAGGTACCTGGGATCTGACATTTTATAATACACTTTCCACATAGCAAAGATAATAAATGTAACGTTGAACCTTTGCTAAACCGCTTAGTCTCAATGTTAAATCATCTTTGCTACCAGCCTTAAAATCAATGTGCAGTTCCAGCTGCTATAGACTCTGAGGACATTTTGGAAGGTCTGTCACTTTGGGGAGTTTACATAGTTCTATCATACATTACACAAACACAAGTCAGATCCACAGAGTTGTGAACAACAAAAGATCTTTATTAACAAAAAACAAACACTAGGTTTAAAACACCGCTCATGTGTGTGTGTCTCTCTCTCTATCAACAGGTATTGTCTGTTGTCTAAGACAGTTGAAACCTGGTAAATTCTTATAGCACTTCTTTGTACTGTATTATTACCTCTCTGATGAATAATTAAAAAAATTGTCAAGTTAATTATCACTGTCATTTTTGTTTGTGGTTATCAAAAGAAACTGTCGCAGGAACTATTTAGAATATATCATTAAATACATCAGTAAATAAAGAGTGAAGATAAAGTTGTTTAGTGTGCAGTCAATTCAAATACTAACAAAAAAGATTGTTTTAACCTAGAATATAAGTGAACAAATAAAATGATTGCATCAAAAATTCACGCTGCTCGGGCGTGGTTTGGCATGGACACTGTTCTTTGACCAATAAGATAAGAGGAGATAACTCTAGATAAAGATCAGGTATCCCTATAACAAACTAGCTCCCAGTGCACGGTATACATGAGGATTCAGTTGGTTTGTAACTGCGGATGTCTGTAACATTACACACAGCTGAATCACTGAGATGTTTTTTTCTTTTAAGGTGTCTGTTTTCCCAGAAATAAAAAGAGAAGCGGTGGTCATCAGCTTAGATTGAAATGAACCTTATTTGTCAGAAAATAAGGTGTTTGAATAGCCATAAAAGAGAACATGAGAGAAAGTGTCATAAGCTTTCACTATGCATCTAATGTAGACACTTAATCTTGAAGCAACGTCACTCGAAATGCAAAGTTTTGATAAAGGCGAATGACTCAATGTACTTAAGACCCTTCAATCATAAATAAAATAGAATTGGTACAGTACAGTGTCAGTAGTGTCAAATCAAATACATCTGCTTCAATAAACCATCATGCTTGATTTAATTAAAATTTGTTAAAGTAAAAAAAAAATGTTTTGTCAGATATGATGACCCATACCCCAAATGTGACCCCTGCATTTAACCCATCCAGAGAGTAGTGAACACACGTAATCCCAGAGCAGTAGGCAGCTATCCCTGCAGCGCGGTGAGTAAGGTAAGGTGCCTTGCTCAAGGGCACCTCAGTGTGCCTCAGGTCCAGAATCGAACCGACAACCTCCTGGTCACGAGTCTGACTCTCTAACGGTAACCATTACGCCACGACTGCCTGCCTTGAGCTTATAGGAATGAAAAGAAAAAAAAATCAACCCGTTCTTAGAATATATATCCCTAGAACATGTTTGCCCGGTTTCACAGACATGGTGTAAGACTAGTCTAGTGTGAATCCTAGTCTAGTGAATACTTGACAGACAAATGAGAAAAGAAAAAAAGAAAACCGTACACTAACCCTCTTCTCTCAACAGGTGTTGTTCTGGCTTTTGTTGAAACTTGTAACTTTTTATTAGCACCTATTGTACTATTGCTCTTTGTATGGCATATCGCTTATTGCTCCCTGAACTCTTTGTAAGTCGCTTTGGATAAAAGCGTCTGCTAAATGACTCAATGTAAATGTACTCCCAGACTAAAATGAAAATTGGAGTTGTCTTGACATATCTTGAAATGCGTCATTACCATTGTTTTGTCTCAAGATGCAGACCAGTAATGTTTTTATCTAAAGCATTTGATCACTAAGGCATTTGATCACTTAAATATCTCTTTAATTTAATTAAGACATAGTCCTGGCTTAAGCTAAGCCTTGTCTGTGAAACTGGGCCGTTGTTTCACATCACAGAATGGTTTATGAATACTCATACACCTGTTTACCATGCACTCCCTTGCAAATAACCAGTACTAACCAAATTGTGTCCGAAATCACAATGATGGATGGTGTGGACAATGTACCGTTTAACTGCGAGTCATATTTACACACCCATGAGATACCTATTCAGACAATTCTACTAGCTGTGTTTGGTTGCAGGTTTAAACCTCACACAAAATCACCAGGTGTGAACGGTCCACTTTTACACAGCAACTAAGGATGAACTTTGTGACAACATTGGGCAAGGCTTTTTGATATGATTCTGCAGATCACTGGACTGGGTGAATCTCCTCCCGCATGAAGCGCAGTGGTACGGCCGCTCTCCAGTATGAACTCTCTCGTGTCTTTTCAGAGCTCCTGAATGCGTAAAGCCCTTTCCACAATATGAACACTTGAAAGGTTTTTCCCCAGTGTGAATTTTTTGGTGCTGTTTCAGGGCACTGGATCTAGTGAAGGTGTCGCCGCACTCGAAGCATATATGAGCTCTCTCGCCAGTGTGTATTTTCTGATGATCATTGAAACAACCCAGACGTAAGAAGCCCTTGCCGCAGACAGCGCACACGTAAGGCTTCTCGTTTGTATGGATCTTCATGTGCGCCTTTAAGTTTGATGCTAAAATAAATTTTTTACCGCACTGCTCACACTTAAAAGCCCGTTCTCCAGAGTGGGAGCGGCGATGGTCTTTGAGATTGGTGGCGCATTTGAAAGCCTTTCCGCATTCAGAGCACGTGTAAGGCCTCTCTCCCGTGTGAATCCTTACGTGCCTTTTGAGGTGTCCTTTACACGTGAAACGTTTATCACAGTGAGGGCAAGTGAAAGGCTTCACTCCGGAGTGAATTTTTCGGTGTTCATTAAAGTGTCCTTTATGTGAGAAACACTTTCCACATTCAGGGCAGACGAAGGAATTGTTGCCTTCTGTACACAGACTTGGTTCTTGCGTAACGCTCTTTTCAGTCTCAGAGCAGCTCAAGGTTTTTTCTCCAGTCATGAAATGATAAGGTTCCCGACACTGGTTGCCATCCAGACATTCCTCTTTCACTTTCACAAAGTCTAAAATAAACATAAACATGTCAAAAATCCATGCAGAGGCAAACCTTCAAAGTGTAGACCCCCAGGCATACCAGAAATAACAATGATCCCCAAAATGAATGACTTAAACACAATATATGTGTGTGTCTGATCTTAAATTCATGCTGTCAAATCAGATTTGCCTCAAGCTTTCCAGTACTTAAATGTATAGATACCAACCTCTGTGTTCCTCAGTAGGCCTACATTGAGTATTTGTTATTATGTATGCTTCTAAATCTTTGCTTTCTGTACTCTCCTCTTGATCAAACTCCATCCTTACGGCTGTGTGTCGGTCTTACGAGTTTTCATGCGTTTCTTCGCCACGTTTACGAAGACTTGGGAATAATCCCGGGACGGTGTCTCGACTCGCAAGATTCAGCTGTGAATTAACAGCACACGCCGCGTTGTGTATTGTGCAGCCCGTATTTATAGCACGAATACTGTTTTCACAAACCTCTTTATTTACTAACATCCGCATCGCGATTCAGGCGAATCCCTCCTCTTCCGTAAAACACAGGTCTCGTCTTCTTCCTTGTGGTTCAACGGCAGTTTGCATCCACGACGTTGCACTGCTGCCTTCTCTCGGATTTATTTGCTTCCTGCAACGTCCATCACCTCTCGTTCACATCCCCAGTGCTGTTTTTGTCGAGTTAATCCTTCATATTTCCTACAAAATATAAGACAGTAGTCGCACTGCTTCCTATGATGTAAAATTGACTACTTGAATTACTGTGTCCACACACAACGTCAACTCGATTATGAATGGCATAAATTAGTTTGCAGTTGTAAAAATAAATGCAAGTCCACCTTCATCAGAGCAGTTCTTGACAGAAGACTTCGCCACCCGAGATCCAGCAGCGACACCTACGATGGACCCAGTCATCCTTCTCTTCCGCCTCAGCCAAGGTAACCGCCCGATCGAGGAATATGTTGAGGAGTTTTGTGAGCTCTGCCACGGGGTGAACGTAAACGAGGTGGTCTTAAAGGACATGTTCCGCTATGGGCTTGAGGAAATGTTAGAATACCTCATGCCTGACAACACTCCTCAATGGACTTTAGGTCAATATATTCCACTTCACGCCGTGTGTGCCGAGCCAGAGCCAGAGCTTCACGCCGCGTCTGCCTAGTCAGAGCCAGAGCTTCACGCTGCGTCTGCTGAGCCAGAGCCAGGGCTTCACGGCCGAGCCAGAGCTTCACGCCGCGTCTGCCGAGCCAGAGCAGAGCCAGAGCCAGTGCTTCACGGCCGAGCCAGAGCCAGAGCTTCATGCCGCGTCTGCAGAGCCAGAGCAGAGCCAGAGCTTCACGCCGCGTCTGCCTAGCCAGAAGCTTCACGCCGCGTCTGCCAAGCCAGAAGCTTCACGCCGCGTCTGCCAAGCCAGAAGCTTCACGCCGCGTCTGCCGAGCCAGAGCTTCACGCCGCGTCTGCCAAGCCAGAGCTTCACGCTGCGTCTGCCGAGCCAGAGCCAGAGCTTCACGACGCGTCTGTCGAGCCAGAGCTTCATGGCGCGACTGCCGAGCCAGAGCTTCACGGCGCGTCTGCCGAGCCAGAGCTTCACGGCGCGTCTGCCGAGCCAGAGCCAGAGCTTCACGGCGCGTCTGCCGATGCCAGAGCCAGAGCTTCACGCCGCGTCTGCCGATGCCAGAGCCAGAGCTTCACGCCGCGTCTGTCGAGCCAGAGCTTCACGCCGCGTCTGCCGAGCCAGAGCCAGAGCTTCACCATTGCGTCTGCCGAGCCAGAGCCAGAGATTCACGCCGCGTCTGCCGAGCCAGAGCTTCACGCCGCGTCTGCCAAGCCAGAGCTTCACGCTGCGTCTGCCGAGCCAGAGCCAGAGCTTCACGACGCGTCTGTCGAGCCAGAGCTTCACGACGCGTCTGTCGAGCCAGAGCTTCATGGCGCGACTGCCGAGCCAGAGCTTCACGGCGCGTCTGCCGAGCCAGAGCTTCACGGCGCGTCTGCCGAGCCAGAGCTTCACGCCGCGTCTGCCGAGCCAGAGCTTCACGCCGCGTCTGCCGATGCCAGAGCCAGAGCTTCACGCCGTGTCTGTCGAGCCAGAGCTTCACGATGCGTCTGCCGAGCCAGAGCCAGAGCCAGAGCTTCACCATTGCGTCTGCCGAGCCAGAGTCAGAGATTCACGCCGCGTCTGCCGAGCCAGAGCTTCACGCCGTGTCTGTCGAGCCAGAGCTTCACGCCGCGTCTGCCGAGCCAGAGCCAGAGCTTCACCATTGCGTCTGCCGAGCCAGAGTCAGAGATTCACGCCGCGTCTGCCGAGCCAGAGCTTCATGGCGCGTCTGGCGATGCCAGAGCCAGAGCTTCACGGCGCGTCTGCCGAGCCAGAGCCAGGGCTTCACGCCGCGTCTGCCGAGCCAGAGCCAGAGCTTCACGCCGCGTCTGCCGAGCCAGAGCCAGGGCTTCACGCCGCGTCTGCCGAGCCAGAGCCAGAGCTTCACGCCGCGTCTGCCGAGCCAGAGCCAGGGCTTCACGCCGCGTCTGCCGAGCCAGGGCTTCACGGCCGAGCCAGAGCTTCACGCCGTGTCTGCCGAGCCAGAGCAGAGCAGAGCCAGAGCCAGAGCCAGAGCCAGGGCTTCACGGCCGAGCCAGAGCCAGAGCTTCACGCCGTGTCTGCCGAGCCAGAACAGAGCCAGAGCTTCACGCCGCGTCTGCCGAGTCAGAGCAGAGCCAGAGCCAGGGCTTCACGGCCGAGCCAGAGCTTCACGCCGCGTCTGCCGAGCCAGAGCAGAGCCAGATCCTGAGCCAGGGCTTCACGGCCGAGCCTGAGCCAGAGCTTCACGCCGCGTCTGCCGAGCAAGAGCAGAGCCAGAGCTTCACGCCGCGTCTGCCGAGCCAGAGCTTCACGCCGCATCTGCCAAGCCAGAGCTTCACGCCGCGTCTGCCGAGCCAGAGCTTCACGCCGCGTCTGCCGAGCCAGAGCCAGAGCTTCACGCCGCGTCTGCCGATTCCAGAGCCAGAGCTTCATGCCGCGTCTGCCGAGCAAGAGCAGAGCCAGAGCTTCACGGCGCGTCTGCCGAGCCAGAGCTTCACGGCGCATCTGCCAAGCCAGAGCCAGAGCTTCACGCCGCGTCTGCCGAGCCAGAGCTTCACGCCGCGTCTGCCGAGCCAGAGCCAGAGCTTCACGCCGCGTCTGCCGATGCCAGAGCCAGAGCTTCACGCCGCGTCTGCCGATGCCAGAGCCAGAGTTTCACGCCGCGTCTGCCGATGCCAGAGCCAGAGCTTCACGCCGCGTCTGCCGAGCCAGAGCTTCACGATGCGTCTGCCGAGCCAGAGCTTCACGATGCGTCTGCCGAGCCAGAGCTTCACGCCGCGTCTGCCGAGCCAGAGCTTCACGCCGCGTCTGCCGAGCCAGAGCTTCACGCCGCGTCTGCCGAGCCAGAGCTTCACGCCGCGTCTGCCGAGCCAGGGCTTCATGGCGCGTCTGGCGATGCCAGAGCCAGAGCTTCACGGCGCATCTGCCAAGCCAGAGCCAGAGCTTCACGGCGCATCTGCCAAGCCAGAGCCAGAGCTTCACGCCGCGTCTGCCGAGCCAGAGCTTCACGCCGCGTCTGCCGAGCCAGAGCCAGAGCTTCACGCCGCGTCTGCCGATGCCAGAGCCAGAGTTTCACGCCGCGTCTGCCGATGCCAGAGCCAGAGCTTCACGCCGCGTCTGCCGAGCCAGAGCTTCACGATGCGTCTGCCGAGCCAGAGCTTCACGATGCGTCTGCCGAGCCAGAGCTTCACGCCGCGTCTGCCGAGCCAGAGCTTCACGATGCGTCTGCCGAGCCAGAGCTTCACGCCGCGTCTGCCGAGCCAGAGCTTCACGCCGCGTCTGCCGAGCCAGGGCTTCATGGCGCGTCTGGCGATGCCAGAGCCAGAGCTTCACGGCGCGTCTGCCGAGCCAGAGCCAGGGCTTCACGCCGCGTCTGCCGAGCCAGAGCCAGAGCTTCACGCCGCGTCTGCCGAGCCAGAGCCAGGGCTTCACGCCGCGTCTGCCGAGTCAGGGCTTCACGGCCGAGCCAGAGCTTCACGCCGCGTCTGCCGAGCCAGAGCAGAGCCAGAGCCAGAGCCAGAGCCAGAGCCAGAGCCAGAGCTTCACGGCTGAGCCAGAGCCAGAGCTTCACGCCGCGTCTGCCGAGCCAGAGCAGAGCCAGAGCCAGGGCTTCACGGCCGAGCCAGAGCTTCACGCCGCGTCTGCCGAGCCAGAGCAGAGCCAGAGCCAGAGCCAGAGCCAGAGCCAGAGCCAGAGCCAGAGCCAGAGCCAGAGCCAGGGCTTCACGGCCGAGCCAGAGCCAGAGCTTCACGGCGCGTCTGCCGAGCCAGAGCAGAGCCAGAGCTTCACGGCGCGTCTGCCGAGCCAGAGCCAGAGCTTCACGGCGCGTCTGCCGAGCCAGAGCAGAGCCAGAGCCAGAGCTTAACGGCGCGTCTGCCGAGCCAGAGCCAGAGCTTCACGACGCATCTGCCGAGCCAGAGCTTCACGCCGCGACTGCCGAGCCAGAGCTTCACGCCGCGTCTGCCGAGCCAGAGCTTCACGCTGCGTCTGCCTAGCCAGAGCTTCACGCCGCGTCTGCCGAGCCAGAGCTTCATGGCGCGTCTGCCGATGCCAGAGCTTCATGGCGCGTCTGCCGATGCCAGAGCCAGAGCTTCACGCCGCGTCTGCCGAGCCAGAGCTTCACGCCGCGTCTGCTGATGCCAGAGCTTCACGGCGCGTCTGCTGAGCCAGAGCCAGGGCTTCACGGCGCGTCTGCTGAGCCAGAGCCAGAGCTTCACGTCGCGTCTGCCGAGCCAGAGCCAGAGCCAGAGCTTCACGCCGCGTCTGCCGAGCCAGAGCCAGAGCCAGAGTGAAAATGCCGGACAAACCCAATTTTTCTTCCAAGAAGAAAAACTACAGACAGGTGTGTTGGAACAATCCAGTAGCAGGGTTGGAGATCATAGCTTGGGGCAAATGACATCAAAATAAATATTGAGGTCTTAAGTTGAAGCAAGTCGATCAGTCAGTGCAAGAAATTTACAACAAGTTGTTAAATATAATTTTTCCACAAACAAACAATGCATCAAAAACAATTAAAGCAGCGCTATATTTGTTCTTTATTGTCCTTGTGAAAACAAATCCGCTGCCCATGGGACTTTTATTTTGCTTCAACGAATGACGCCATTGTGGTGATGTGACGTTATAAGACTGTGCCGCAGCTCCACAGAGAGGTTTGTGTGTTTGAGTCACTCGGCGTTTACAACAACCAACCGAGGCATATAACAAAACCAAGCGTCCAAGGACGCTTCGAATTGCTTTATAGCAACGTTACTATTATTACAATTTAAGGCCGAACATTTGAAAGGAAATTGTTTGTCATAATCTTCGCGCAAGATTAATGCAGTTTATTTTTCTAAAGACAAACCACACCCAGTGAGCACACAGGTGCATCGTGCATTGAATTCGGATTTGATGAAATAACGCTTTAAAGCGAGGCGTTTTAACGAAGATCTTCGTGTCAATCTTGTGTGAAGATGGAGATTGAGGACTTCAGTGATCCAGAACCGCGCAGCGTCACTAATGAAAGTATTGACGATGAAGAAGATGATGGAGGTTGGTGTGTCTTTAATTCTTCGATCACTACAGAGAAACATTTCAAAACTTTACTATGTATGTACGTAATCAAAGTAGTGAAATAACGTGTGTAAACAAAAAACCGGATGAAATATCGAAAAGTATTTGTGCTCAAAATGATTCATACGTATATGACCAAGAAGGCTGTGAAAATAAATCTGCTTCATTTATCTTCAAATTGAAAATTCTGTCATCATTTACTTACCCTGTTGTAATTTTAAACCTGTGATTTTTCTTTCTTCTGCAAAACACAAAAGAAGAAAAATGTTGGTAACCAAAAACCGCTTTGCCATTGACTTCTATGGACACAAAACCAACGCAAGTCAATGGGGGCCAATGGTTGTCTTTTCCAAACATTCTTCAGAATATCTTCTTTTGTGTTCAGCATAAAAAATAAAGTCACACAGGTTTAAAATGACAAGAGGCCGGACAGACTTTTCACTTTGAAGGTGAACTATCCCTTTAAGCCTTTTGATCTTTTATGTGAAACATTAACAAATCGAACCTTTTATCAGAGAGTTCGAATTTTAAATGGGGGAACGCTGCCATCTGTCCAAATAACTAATCCAATTTGAAGCTTTTCTAATGTTCTTTGGTCAGATGAAAGTAAAAAGGAGCATTAGCCACAAACACTCAAGATGGGTTGTGTTCACACAGGGATACACGTGAGGTACTTTAAAAAAAGTTCTATTATTTAATTATATCTTGTTTAGATAGATCAAATCTAACGCAATGGATTACCTCAGGGATCGGTTCTGGGACCCATGCTGTTCTCCATATATATGCCGCCCCTCTGAAACATTATTATCACACTACAAGCCACCCCGTTCTCTAAGATCACTAAATTCAGGACTTTTGATAATACCTAGAATAACTAAATCCACCAAAGGGGGTCGAGCTTTCTCATACGTAGCACCTAAACTCTGGAATAGCCTTCCTGATACTATTCGAGAATCAGACACACTCGCCCAATTTAAATCTAGATTAAAGACATCTTTTCAGCCAAGCATTCACTTAATTCAAAATATGCTAAATAAACCACCGGGAGACTGCTGACATTAGATATTATTTACTAGGTCTATAACAAGTTAAACTATTCATGTTCTGTGTTTTATCCTTTTTTTGTGTTTTTCCCCTGTAAAGCTGCTTTGGAACAATGCAAATTGTGAAAAGCGCTATATAAATAAAGTTGAATTGAATTGAATAGATGGCATCATGTATTCTATCCAAAATCTAAACCTGACCCTCCCTGCTAGGAGTCACATAATGGGCCAAGTTGGGATCTTCCAACAGTACAATGATCTAAAAACAAACTTCAACACAAAAACAATATAGGTCACGGAGCACAAGACCAAGCTTCTGCCATGGTGATCCCAGTTCCCTAACCTGGACCTTATCGAAAATGTGTGGGGAAAACTGAAGAGACAAAGTGAAAGGTCTGGATAAGGGACTCTGTGTAAAGGAATTGTCTTTGATCTCTTGTCAGGTGTTCTCTAAACTCATTAGTCATTACAGGTGAAGACTGTTTATCTTGGCAAACAAACAAGGTTGCAAAAAGTATTAAATAAAAGGGTGTCATTAATTATGAGCGATGTGTATTAGAAAAAAACATTTATTTCAAAATGAGTTTCCCCCATTTAAAATTCGTATTCTCTAATGAAAGGTTAGATTTTTTTAAATAAAAGATCAAAAGATGACATATTTACCTAGGGTATAATAAAAGTATTATAACTTTGGGTACTAGCAGCTCTTTACCAGATCTGATAGCATATAAAAGCATAAGAAAAATGATTCATGACTCAGTTCTGTTGTTTTTCTCTTGTTTCTCTTTTTATTATAGAGCTAATGATAGATGAAACATTTGTAATGTCACTTTATCTGGCTTGACCATGTAATGTGTTTATTTTAGAGCTGATGCCAGTCAAGGAAAGTGAAGATTTGAATGTAGTGGAGGAGTATCAGGAAAATCAGGATTTCATTAGTGGAGATGAATCTCTTAGTTCCTCAGACACTGAAAATAATTCTTCACAAGATGACATACAAGCCAACACATTGTTCATCTGTCCCGAGTGTGGAAAGAGTTTCACACGTAAAGGACACCTCAAGATTCACATGGTTACTCACACCGGTGAGAGGCCTTACACATGTCCTGAGTGTGGAATCAGTTTCACTTGTAAAGCGAGCCTTAAGGATCATTGTAAAATTCACTCCGGAGAGAAACCTTTCACATGCCCTCAGTGCGAGTCCAGTTTTGCTCGTCAGGAAGACCTTAAAAGGCACATAAGGATTCACACGGGCGAAAAGCCTTTCACCTGTCCTCAGTGCGAAAAGAGTTTCACGTGTTCAGGAGACCTGAAGAGGCATTTAAGAACCCACACCGGGGAGAAGCCGTTCCCCTGCCCTCATTGCGGAAAGAGCTTCACACAAAAAGAAGGCCTCAAGGAACATGAAAAAATTCACACCGGAGAGAAGCTTTCTGCATGCATGTTGTGTGGAAAGAGTTTCACACATCCAAGAAGCCTTAAAAGGCACATGAAAATCCATTCTGGAGAGAAATTACACGAGTGTCCAGAGTGTGGCAAGAGATTTGCTGAGGCAGGCAATCTGAAAACCCATCTGCTCTCTCACTCAGGAGAAAGACCCTTCCACTGCGACCAGTGCGATAAAAAGTTCTTTTTGGCCGTACACCTTAAGACGCACATGAGGATTCATCAAGACGAGAGGCGTTACGTGTGCTCTTTCTGTGGAAAGAGTTTCTTATGGTTGCACGGCTTTAAAGACCATCTCAAAACGCATATTGGCGACAAGTCTTATGAGTGCTTTGAGTGCGGGAGCACATTTGCTAGAGCTGCTGAATTAAAAGTGCACGAGAGAATCCATACGGGAGAAAAGCCCTACAAGTGTTCACAATGTGAAAAGTGTTTCACTCAGTCAGGAGCCCTGAAAGTCCACGAGAGAGTTCATACTGGAGAGAAGCCGTACCTCTGCCCATCATGCGGAAAGACTTTCAGCCGATATGGTAATTTAGGAAAACATTTAAAAACAGCTTGCCCAAAATCTTCACAGTAAACAAAGTTCAGCCTACCCAGAATTGAGTAGTAGTAAGAGCCTAAGCACAGATGGTGCGAGGATCATACTAGAAATGCTTTGTGTATTATTACTATTATTATCATTCCTCTCTGTACTGAATTGCAATTTTTGAGGGCCTAAACATGCTTAAAGCCTCGAGAACGTTTTCTCTGCGGGTCTTTGCCATTTACAGGCATTGTATTTTTATAAACTCTTTAATGAGATCAGCATCATTCAGTCAGACTCACCTAAAGGCCTTTTGAAATGTTAAGTTGCAAAGCATTCAAGGTTTCGATGAACAATGTGTCTGTGTCAATGTCCAATCCGCCCCATATTTTATGTTTTATAAAAGTCCTGGACTGACATCTACATGCCAATATTCAGTGCCCTACTGCCCACAGTAACTGACATGTTTTATACGTTGAGTGGCAAATTTTTATATTTCATATAAGAAGTTCTTTTGCAGGGGCTTAAAGGGGTTATATGACACGGCTAAAACTATGTTATAGTTTGTTTTAGATGTAATGTAATGTGTTTATACTCGATTTAAAGTTAAAAAAACTTTATTTTCCACATATCGTGCATGTTTCTATCTCCTTGCCCCGTCTCTCTGAAACGTGCAGATTTTTTACAAAACTCATCGCTCTGAAAAGCCAGTGCCTAGTGATTGGTAAAATACTGCAAGCGTGTGATGGAAATGTAACGCCTCTTACCATATTTGGAACATCAGGTTCCAAAGCAATTGTAATGACAGGTATGCCCACCTTATATGCGTAGTCAAATCATACCACGAACTGACGTCATTTTGTGGGGGTGTGGTTACATGAGGGGTTTCAGGCTAGTCTAGGTGAGCATTCACTTTTAGATCGAATGCATCTTTTGTTCCGACACTTACGTGTCTAACACATGCATGGGCAACTTGTAACACACCAAAGACACAGAAAACACATATTTGTGCCATATGACCCCTTTAAGATACTCAAATGCATAAAAGCATCGCCATCTCCCCATGCTGCTGACAGCTTTATTTGTAAATAAATCACGTTACTTGTGTGTGGTAGGATTTGTCAAAAACGATTTTACGCTTTTTGTCGTAATAACATGTATTACATGGAGAACTGGACTTCGTGCTTGATTTGGTGTTGGTTCTTTTCCACTGTTCCTTTTGGATTGCTCAATGGGAGACTGATGATTTTCTGTTTTAGGGTCAAGGGTTGATTTATAATGTTGCGTTTAATATGATCTTCGACACGTTTCTCAGTTAATGTACATGTTAACTATATTTTATGGTATTTCTGCAAATCCTTGTTTGTGTTGTTATTTTTTTGTGTTTTTATATAAATTCCTCTTTCTGGGCTATTTCCATAAAAGCTAAAATACTGTGTCTGGTTATTATGATTATCTATGAACTAAATCTACCAAGTCTCATTGTCTCTGAAAATGATTTACTGTTATGATTCATTATCTTCTCATGAAGCGTTGTTATTCAGTAGATAAGAACGTTAAGATGTAATGCTATTTCCATTTCTTGAAATGCTTCAAATTTGAGACTATTTATAATCAATAGATTATAATCAAACAGACCATTTGTCTTGATAAACACACATGCTTAATAACACTATGAATATAATACTTTGGTTAAAACCTACAGTTATTTTCAGTTAGTTTTGTCAATGTACATGAATTTTCTGATTAACATAATATTCTTTTTTTTGTTTTGTTTTATCACTACTATCTGTAAAGGGCATTTACAATATTAGAAGTTAGAATCACAATATCGATTAATATCGGTCATTCTTTATTAAATTTTTTATTTTACCAATACATTATAGTCAAAATACAAGTGTAGGGAGGCAGAGAGAGAGAGAGAGAGAGAGAGAGAGAGAGTTGCTATTGGTAACTATTGGTTATGGATGCAAAATGATTCACAACATTTCATATGTGTAGCATTAACACATTATCAACGATCATGGTTTTAATATCAGGTTTATTCATTATATCATGACACCCTTACTTTCTGTATCAATATGTATTTGCTGTAAATCTGCTTTGCAAACAGTGCAGATTTGTAAAAAATCACTCGAGAAATTAATATGAAAATGACTTTAAAACAGTTTCAACATCAGCCTTGTAAATCTTGTTGGAAGTATTTACGCAGTTGTTAAAAGATATGTGGTATTTGTCTGCACATCTTGTATATTATATGTGACTGTGTTTGGCTAATTTTATTAAATAATTAAACAATAAATGACAACAAGACATGGTTTGTTTACTCATTGTAGTAGATGTAATGTCGTAACATGTTTGCTGAAATATCCCTTCTCCTCACCTCATCTTTTCCATCTCTACATATCTCTTCCAATTCTGTTCAATGAAGGCAAAAAAAACGTTTCAAATAAGACGTGGATAGTTTACTTAAAAATGAAAATTCTGTCACTTAGATTGTTCCAAACCTGGATTCTTGTTTCTGCTAAACACAAAGATATTTGGAAGATTGTCAGTAAGCAAACAGATCTCATTACCCATTGACTCCAACAGTATTGTTTTTCCTTGCATTCATGGGGGATGAGATCTGTTTGCTAACTGACATTCTTCCAAATATCTTCTGGTGTGTTCATGATCACTTAGGATCTTTACGAAGACTGGAGCCAAATACAGGAAATACATCATAAAAGATTGCAAGTGTGTGTATTTTGACAAAGCCATAGTCAACTGTTTTACGATCTGTAACTTTTGCCTCTGTATCTCCATCTCGGTTTGAAATGTTTATCTTTATACGGGATGGATCCTGTTATAATTGTACTTTTTTTCTATTATTCATTTTTACGTTATTCCTACACAGTTTTCCTTATGTTTCTTTAATAAAAAAACATCATTATTAACCGTAAAAGTTATGGACTGCAGCTTAAAAAAACTAATTACTATCAATTAGACCAAGAAACAACAAGGCTTTAGACGCAAATTAAATAATAAATAGAGAATAAAAAGAGAAGTTAATTTAAATAAAATAATTAATTATTTGAAAAGATAAAATAATTTATGATAGCACATAACATACATATGAATACAAGATTATCACTGTAATATAAATTATAAACAAAATAGAATTTTATTTATAAACTAAATCCAGCAGTATCCTACGTGTTTGTTTTTTGTTTTTGACGAGGCGTTCACATTTTGTACCAACCTGCGACATACGTGCCCACGTAACAGAGACGTCATAACATCTGCGCCGTGGCTGCATGAGGACAGATTTGTGATTATTTGCTGTTTGGAACGGTAACGTTAGGAATGTTAAACGACGTTCAAAAGTGGTTGGATGTAAAAGTATTTAAAGAACTTGGTCATGTAACAGAATTTGTTGAACGTGAGTTATGATAAATGAATGCATTTACGTCTATAGTCTGTCGATTGATTGGCATATTTCTCTAAATAAAGCATTCTGACACATGTGGGCTACATAGAATGTTTCAGTCATTATTGTACAGTTAAACGTGAAGACAACCCGTTTTGAAAGAGGCAGGAACGACGCCCGCTTTAGAATTTCGGATGGAGTCCGATAAAGAGGAGAGTGAGGACATAAGTGATTCGGAGCAAAGCAAAATGACAAATAGGCCTGAAGACACAGAGGTACAAACAGGTTGGTGCTCATTCTTCATTCTCAAATATCGCCCAGCATGAACGTTGTAAACCCATTTTTTTTTTTTGTAAAATGTTGTGATTACGTTCGAAAACAGAATGTTAAGTAACATACTTATGTGTTCCCTATTTTTTATTTTCAAATTACGAAGTGCATTATTTTCTAAGAATTCAACGTTAATTATTCCGCTTATACCACGGTTACCGCGTTGTTCTGATGTTTGCTGTCAAGACATTGTTAGTATATTTGTCCTGAAATGCGCTTATTTCTAATAGGCTCATTTAACAAGACTGTTTCTTACGCGTCTCATCTCAAGCAGTTGCCTGGAGTAGCATCTGCCTGCAAACCTGGAGAACCTCTAGAACCCTATGTTTTTAGCAACAACAGAATCCACGAGTGCATCTGCGTGTTTTTCTGAAGTATGGAGGACAGTGTGAGTATCAAATGTGAATCTTTTTTTTCGTTTAACATTAAAGCCTTTTTTTATTATTTTAATTGGAAAGCTCATTTAGCCAATGTGAGTTGCTAAATAGTCTTGAATGCACACTATATGGCCACGATATAAAACAATTTTTAAGTATATTCGTTTACCGAAACCGTAGCACGACTGGCAAGCTTAATGAACGTTCACACTGCCAGCGACTCTGTCGCTAGTGTCGCTTGTCTCTTGCCACGAGGCAACATTTAAAAACAAAAAACTGTTAAAAACAGTAATTGACAAAAAACGGAGAACGTGAGTTGGAGAACATTGCCTTGCTTAGCCGCTGGCTGTGTTATCTTACAGTTACAGTGGGGCAAAAAAGTATTTAGTCAGCCAGCAATTGTGCAAGTTCTCCCACTTAAAAATATGAGAGAGGCCTGTAATTTTCATCATAGGTACACTTCAACTATGAGAGACAGAATGAGAAAAATAAATCCAGAAATACTTGTATTTGGTCACCTACAAAAAAGCAAGATTTCTGGCTCTCACAGACCTGTAACTTCTTCTTTAAGAGGCTCCTCTGTCCTCCACTCATTACTAATTATTGAGCCAGGGACTCAAATCCTGCAGTGCCAGACGTGTCCCCCTGCTTAAACCAGTACATGTCCGGGCCCGTCTAGAGAGCATTTGGATGATCCAGAAGAGGATTGGGAGAATGTCATATGGTCAAATGAAACCAAAATAGAACTTTTTGGTAAAAACTCAACTTGTCGTGTTTGGAGGAGAAAGAATGCTGAGTTGCATCCAAAGAACACAATACCTACTGTGAAGCATGGGGGTGGAAACATCATGCTTTGGGGCTGTTTTTCTGCAAAGGGCGACGTAAAGGAAAGGAAAGAATGAATGGGGCCATGTATCATGAGATTTTGAGTAAAAACCTCCTTCCATCAGCAAGGGCATTGAAGATAAAACGTGGCTGGGTCTTTCAGCATGACAATGCTCCCAAACACACCGCTCGTGCAACGAAAGAGTGCCTTCTTAAGAAGCATTTCAAGGTCCTGGAATGGCCTAGCCAGTCTCCAGATCTCAACCCCATAGAAAATCTTTGAGGAGATCTGCATGGAGGAATGGGCCAAACTACCAGCAACAGTGTGTAAAAGCCTTGTGGAGACTTACAGAAAACGTTTGACCTCTGTCATTGCCAGCAAAGGGTATATAACAAAATATTTAGATGAACTTTTATTGACCAAATACTTATTTTCCACCAATAATTTGCAAATAAATTCTTTAAAAATCAGACAATGTGATTTTCTGGATTTGTTTTCTAATTCTATCTCTCATTTTTGAAGTGTATCTATGATCAAAATTACAGGCCGCTCTCGTCTTTTTAAGTGGGAGAACTTGCACAATTGGTGGCTGACTAAATACTTTTTTGAAATGACATCGTGAAAATGCTGAATGTTCATTATTTCATTCACTTCTCTCTTTTTCTCTCTAGGCTTTTATCTCTCTTAGGACTCAATGAAGACGTCATCAATGAAGTAGGTCAGGGGTGGGCAAACTCAAAAAAAATTCAAATCCATGTTAATAGGAGCATATTATTTTCACATTAAAATTAAATCTTTTATTATTTATTCTACTCTAAAATTTGATGTTGGACATGCAATTCCTTCTACACTTTGTTTTCTAAACGCTTTTATATTTGAAAAAATATTGCAAAATATTTGCACACTGTCATAAAATTATTATTTATTTTCAATAATTCAGGAGTGTGCAATTATTAATCCCCAGGGGCCGCATGAGAAATGGGACTGTAGTGAAGGGCTGAACCTAAAGGCTAAACTTATTTCTGCTCAATATTGAATTTATAGCTTTTAAAATGCAGTAAATATCTGGTATGATTTAACTCTTTTATATTTAAAAAAAACACCCACACATACTTTTCTGTATCTCCACCCATATAATAATAATCATAATAATAATACATTTTATTTATAATGCACCTTTCTCACACCCAAAGCGCTACAACAATACATCAAATAAGTAATACCAAAAATAAATAATAAGTAAAAAGAAACAGAATATAAACCTCTTGATATCAGTCAGTTAATAACCATTAAATACTGTAAGCAATCTTAAAAAGATGTGTTTTAAAAAATGGGAGTGCTACGGACAATCAGAGGCAGCTAATTCTTTAACCTCGGGGCGGCACATGAAAAAGCTTGCTGACCCATAGTTTTTAGTCTGTAACGGGGCTGATGAAGGGAAAGAGAATTGGCATACGAGGTTAAACATTTGGCCTTGCAAACAGCTCTCAATTTAATTTATATCCATTGTGACCCATATTTACAATCTGGCTGAGAGCCAGTCTCTCCAAGAGCATTTCTCAGCTATAGTGACCGATTGCAGAACAACAGAACCATACGTCACAGTCGTATCTCTTTCTCAGCGCTCCGGTAACAAGTGTCTCTAGACAGGCTTTTGATAAAATTCATTTCTGTGTCATGCTATAATAAACCAAAGCACACAACACTTGTCGTCAAACGACAAAAGACAAAAGAATGCAGCGTTTAAACCGGTCCGTCTTAATAGCGCATGGCTCCCTCTCTTGTAATTTTTACTCAAGTATGCTGCATTGCAGACTCGTGCCATCTAACATATTTGGTTTGTATAACATCAAATTAGTAAGTTTCACCTAAATCCAAACTGAAACGCAATGTTATTTAATACATTTAAAAACCGCCTCGCGTGCCGTAGTTTGCCCACCTCATGTCATTAATGAAGTGGTGCATGTAACAATTTATTTTGATTGTGTTCCACTGTTTATTTGTTATTTAATAAAATATACACAATCTTAAATCTACCCTGAGTCATCCTTGTGTCTTTACTCTTGTACTTGAAATGTGGTTAAGTGACTGGAATGATTTATTGTTTTTTACTTGATGTGTTATTATATTATGCTGCGGTTCTCCGAACTCCGATGTGGTAGGTGGCGCTGTTAGAGAAAAGGGTCCTAGAAGTAGGGTCCTGGTATTGCGGCCCCCCGTATTGTAATCAGTATATACAATATTGTATGCAGTTATCAGAAAGCGAGAGTAAGACAGACAGCACAGCGTATATGCTCATGCGTTTGCTTCATTTAGAACCATAGCCACGTATCGAAATGTGTTTTCGTCATATTTAACATCCTGGTTACATCAGAAAAATATTAGGAGAGAAAACATCACACGTATACATTTGCAGTGTAAGACTTAATGTAACTCTATGATCAAATAAACTTAGTTTTTTTTTGCAAACATAACTCAATCAGCAGCTGAGGTTGGCATTTAGTGTAAAAAACTGTAATAAAATTGTATATTACTGAGGATGGTACTCCTCTCGTCATACTTGGAGACTTCAACACCCACCTTGAAAAACCACAGGCTGCCGACTTTAACAACCTGACTGCTACATTTGACCTCAAGTGAGTCCCCACTTCAGCCACCACAAATCTGGTAATCATCTAGATTTTATCTACGCACGTTACTGCTCCACTCATCACGTTCCGGTCACCCCACTGCACACGTCGGATCATTTCCTCATCCCTCTTGATCTTGACCTAACTTCTCCAGACACTACACATGCTTCCCCACTGGTCACATTCTGGCGCAGCCTACAAACACTCCCACCTGCTTATCCTCTGCTGTCTCCACCACACTCCCTCCCTCTGAACAGCTCTCTCTCTTGGATACTAACAGTGCCACCGACAGTCTTTGCTCCACACTAACCTCCTGCTCAGACAGCTTATGCCCTCGTACATCTATGCCATCTCGTGCATCCCTAGTTATCTTATGTTCTCTTGATCACGCCCAAACCCCCGACACATGCTCGCTCCTCTCTTTCTCTCTCGTATCTGAAGATGACGTTTCCCAGGTCATGTCTTCTAACCTGCCCGCTAGATCCCATTCCCAGTCATCTCCCCAGGCCATCTCTCTATCAGTTGTTCACGCTCTGACCCACATTTTCGACTCGTCTCTCATCACTGGTACATTTCCCACTACTGAAGGAACCCACTCTTAATCCTGCACTGTTAGAGAACTACAAACCGGTATCTCTCCTCCCCTTCATTGCTAAAACTCTTGGACGTGTTTTATGTAACCAGCTCTCATCATTTCTCATGCAGAACAAACTACTGGACAGCAACCAGTCTGGTTTCAAAAGCGGTCATTCCACTGAGACTGCCATGCTCTCTATCATTGAAGCCCTGCGACTGGCTCAAACTCATCTGTACTTATCCTACTGGATCTATCTTCCGCCTTTGACACCATTAACCACCAAATCCTCCTGACTCTCATGGGTATGGGTGTCTCTGGAATGGTCCTGCAATGGTTTAGGTCTTACCTCTCAGGTAGGTAATTTAGAGTATCCTAGAGAGTTGAGGTCTCTTGAGTCCCAACACCTCGGCACAGGGTTGCTTCAGGGCTGTTTGGTTTGTTGCTATTTTCGGTATACATGACATCCCTAAGCTTTGTCATTCAGAAGCATGGCTTTTCCTATCACTGCTACGCGGATAATACACAACTCCACCTGTCATTTCTGCCTAACGATCTGACTGTTACTGCACGCATTTCAGCATGCCTAGCAATGCGACTGGCTGGACTTCCAGCTTGCACAACCAAACCTCTACAGATGATCCAGAATGCAGCGGAAAGAGTGGTCTTCAATGAAACGAAGAGAGCACACATCACTCCTCTCTTCATTGTTACATTGGCTCCCTATAGTCGCTCGCATCAAATTCAAGACTGCTCCTGGTCTACAAGACCACAACTGATTCGGCACCCCTAATCTTCAAACTCTAATGCGATTGAAGATATGTACCTGCAAGATCCCTATGCTCTGCAAACGAACAACATCTTGTGGTGCCATCCCAAAAAGGTAAAA
This sequence comes from Barbatula barbatula, assembly GCF_947034865.1. Lineage (NCBI taxonomy): Eukaryota > Metazoa > Chordata > Actinopteri > Cypriniformes > Nemacheilidae > Barbatula > Barbatula barbatula. The sequence goes on from NC_136764.1 coordinate 28,238,346, forward strand.
AATCTCTTGCGTACCTTCTCTGGATTGGTTCCACATTTGTGGAATGATCTGTCCGCTGCTACTAGATCAGCAGATTCTGTAGACATCTTTATGAATCGTCTGAAAATACATATCTTCCGTCAGCACCTGACCAATCAGTTCTGACTTCGATCTCTTTTCTACTTAAAAATAAAAACACTTAGCTCTTTGGATAAAAGCGTCTGCTTAATGACTAAATGTAAATTATTAGCAAATAATCAAACAATCACACAGAACACTTGAGTAATATTGCTTTGACGTTAAAGAAATGTTGTAGGTAGTGTCATTGCAGCATTTTAGGAATTTCATGTACAGGATGAATGTTTTGTCACTGACATTTTTTTCATTGTTACAGAAATCACAACAGTTTATGGATTTGGATATACTCAGATGCATAAGAAACAAATGTATTTTCTATTTTCTTTAAAGACATTGAACACTAAGTGTGGTAAATCGATGCAAATGTGCAGCACATGTTAGAATCGTGTGCACACTGGATGCTATCATTCACTTTGTCACAGCAGTTGTTCGCAACAAAGAAGAAAAAAATTATTATGCAAATGCGATTACTTTTCTTCCTTCTTTTCTGAGAAGATCAATAATTATTAGACCGCAATCACAAAAACAAGCTACTATGTCTTGTTTTGAAGAAATGTATAGCAACAATTTGAGAGAAATAGTACAGCACCTTGAATGATCAACCTCTTGGCACACTTCCCACATCTTATTTTTCAAAAGTGTGCTAAATTGTTTAAAAGTAGATCTGTTAGAAGTGGTAAATGCATCCCTTCTTTCAAGGACTTTTCCAAAACTGCAGTTGTTAACTCCTGAAAAAGGGCAATCTTGATAACACCATATTGAGCAACTATAGACCGATATCAAATCTTCCTTTTATAGGCAAGATTATTGAGAAGATTGTTTTTAACCAGCTGAACAGCTTCTTAAACTCTAATGGATAGCTGGACAAGTTTCAATCTGGTTTCCGACCGCATCACAGTACAGAGACAGCGCTCATAAAGATAATATGTGATACTCGCCTAAATTCAGATTCTGGCAAAATATCAGTGCTGGTACTGCTAGATCTCAGTGCTATATTTGACACTGTCGATCATAACATACTTCTAGAGAGACTAGAAAACTGGATCAGTCATTCTGGGACGGTCCTCAAATAGTTCAGGTCATTCTTAGATGGGAGAGGTTATTATGTGAGTAGAGGAAAGCATAAGTCCAAGTGGATGTCAATGACATGCGATGTCCCACAAAGCTCAATTCTTGCGCCACTCTTGTTCAGCCTGTATATGCTCCCACAGAGTCAAACAATGAAAAAGAACCATATTGCATATCACAGCTATGCAGATGACCCAGATTTACCTACCCTTATCACCAAATGACTACAGCCCCATTGACTCCCTCTGCCAATGCATTGAAATGAACAGTTGAGTGTGCCAAAACTTTCTTCAGTTAAACAAGGAGAAAACGGAAGTCATTGCATTTGCAAACAAAAATGAAGTTCTCAAGACTAATGCTCGACTCTAGGGGCCAAACAGCTAAAAATCAAGTCAAGAAGAAGAGTCAGACCTTAGTTTTAGTAGTCATGTTAAAGTGGTAACAAAATCAACATACTACCATCTCAAAATCCTTTCAAGAATTAGATATTTTGTTTCCAGTCAAGACTTAGAGATACTTGTTCATGCCTTCATTACCAGCAGGGTGGATCATTGCAATGGTCTTCTCACCGGCCTTCCCAAGAAAACCATTAGACAGCTGCAGCTCATACAGAACGCTGCTGCCAGGATTCTCACTAGAACCAGAAAATCTGAGCATGTTACACCAGTCCTTAAATACCTACACTGGCTTCCAGTTACGTTTAGGATTGATTTTACTCGTTTATAAATCACTAAACGGCCTAGGACCGAAATATAATGCAGATATGCTCACTAAATATAAACCTAACAGACCACTTAGATCATTAGGATCAGTAAGATATATCAAGGGTTCACTCTAAACAAGGTGAATGCTGCCCGTAGCTGGAATCAGCTTCCAGAAGAGATCAGATGTGCTAAAACTTTATCAACATTTAAATGCAGACTCAAAACTCATCTTTTTAGCTGTGCATTTACTGAATAAGCACTGTGCCTTGTCCGAACTGACTGCTATAAACAGTTTATTCAAAATAGTTTTAATTAACTTTAAATCAATTAAGGTTTTTAAATTCCTTGTTTTATTGTTGTGGTTATTTTAGATTATTATTTTAATTATTTTTATGTAAAGCACTGTGAATAACCATTGTGTATGAAATGCGCTATAAAAATTTACTTGCCTTGCCTATCTGCGAGCCTCCAACTGAGCTGCTGAAATCACACCTGTTCCACACTACCCTGACTGTCAACTTTACACAATCTTGCTCTGTTTATATATAAACAAAACTTCTAAAATCCTTTATATTTGTTTTTTCCTTTCTTTAGTCCTAGTGCACTTGTAGGCTTGGTAAACTGCACTTGTTGTTAGCTCTTTGACAAAATGTAAAATGCGCTCTTATTAAGTAACTTTTGTCTGCTAAATGAATAATTAAAAATGCTAATTATATTCAACAATATAGTTTATTATCAACATTACAGTAGCACAACACCGAGATAAAACAAGTTAGGTTGCCTTGGATCTTATTTAAATGATGTAAAAGCTAGCCTTGAGTTTGCATGTTCTTCCATTGTCAGACTCGGCATGGGTTTTCTACCAGGTTCTTCCCTCACATTGAAAAGAAATGCACTACTACTGTAGAGCATTGGAGATGCTAAAAAATTCCCCTTCCCCCAACTTTTGTGTAGAGGAACCAGTTCTTGTCACGAATGCAGCCACTGCTGCTGAATGGTTTCAAACAAAGACAAACAAAACATCTTTGACAACTATGACATCTCTTTGTGTCTTTGACTGGGCCGAAGTTAACATTTGAAGAGGGACAAAGAGTACAAAAAGGCCCTGGCCCATTTAAATTCAACAATGAGATATAAATACAACTATAGAGGGCTGCAGGGCTGACAGGGATTGACGTAGGCAAAACCCGTAGCAGCACTTCTGGTTCCACCATCCGAAAGTAAATTATTTTTTGGAATGGTTTTTCAGTAAAATGCTTGAATCAACGACTACGGATAGCACCAGCCTAAACTATTTTCATTTTTATTCTACAGCAGGCTTTAAAACTTATAAAATGTGTGTTCATTTGTGGAGATTTATCTTGACAAAACATGTATCAACAAGCAACAAATTTAATAAGTTGCTTTTGTAATAAGCCAAAAGCCAATAGAAAAATAAAACTATTGAAACTTTGTCTAGTGAACTAGTTGCCCTGCAAAATATACGTCATACCTGCAGCACATTTAGTGAGCAGATCGTATGAAGTGCCATTGTTACCTGAAAATTCTGTAAATATTTTCACGCCCTCTTGTCATTTTAAACCTGTATGACTTTTTTTCTTCTGCAGCCCTTCCTGCAGCTTTCTCTTCGAGGTCCTAGGTTTAAACAAATACTATTTCAAAATGTAAACCCTAATAAAAGTTTTCACATTTTTCACATTTAAAGGTCCAGTTTATGAAATTTAGCGGCATCTAGCGTTGAGGTTGTGAATTTACAACTAAGTCCACCCCTTCCTTTCGAAGCACTACTTTGGCTGACACAGAACGAAGATGTCTTCGACAGAGAGAGTTTTTTCGAAAGGTGCTCTGTAGAGCAGTTTGTCTGTTTAAAATCAATAAAACTCGCACAGTGGTACTGATGGTGCAAGTCGAACGAGTTGCCACAAAAATGCCACAGACGTGTTGCATGTTAGTCTCCTTAAGTGCGATTTTCACCTATGTGTCTAGCCTACGCAGAGACCAAAAATGTAAATGTCAATGAGACGCGTCTGCAAGTGCTGATTGGTCTGCTTAAACCCCTTCAGATCATAAAACTCAAGCTGTAAAAGTGACTGTTTAGTTGTTGCTATCACAGCTAAATGCTTCTAAAACAGCCTACACAACCAACTGCTTCTTCTTCGGCTCTTGTCTTCGTTACACAAGCAACACACCTGTGGACGCTGATGCCTAGTGGTCATTGCCTGTCGACGTGGACAACTATGCCCAAGTATAAACAATAACTGGCGCGTTTGCCTACAGCGTAGGTCTGACGCAAAGTAAAAATCTGACTTTAATCTGATATGATGCTCTGCAGGAAAAAAACTGTGAATTTAGTGTGACAGCCTTGACAATCCACGATAAGGACAAGGGAGCTCAGAATTATACTAAATTAGGAAACAATTATGAGTCATTTGAAAACAGTTAAACATTAAACTGTTGGTTACTTTAAAACTAACCTTCATCTGCGTGATCAAATAGACAAATTGATGGAAGGTCTGCCAAGGAATTTCAGGCTCCCTTGTAAAAGTCTTTTTTGGTATTTTTAAAATACAATGGTTTATTTTGATGCATAGTTTGGCTGCTGTATTTTGTAGTTTATTAAGATACACTTAAAAGTAAGGTATTTGGTATTTTATTTTAAAATACATTTTGATGTATATCAAATTGGAAGTGTAGTTGTAAATTTGTCTTGTTTCAGTTTAAGTAATAAATGATTATTTGTTAAATAATATCTGTTATTAATAATAAATTGCAAACAAGTAACAAATCAGCAGTGCTAGCAGACAAAAGTCTTACAGTTGTGCACTGCACTGTTATTTTTTTGTATTTGTAATTTCATTTTTGCTTCAATTGATTTAGATCATTTTCATGTTTTATTTTAGACTTGATGGAGGTGCAGGGGAACAGTGAGCTGCCAGATGAAGCGGAGAAGAAACAACGGTATAAGAAACGCCATATTTTCTTGACTGAAAAAAAATCTTTAACCTGCTCACAAACACCAGAAACAACTGAAAGCAAAAATCCATTCAGCTGCCCACAGTGCGGAAAGAGTTTTACACGTAAAGGACACCTCGCAATCCACATTGCAGTTCACACTGGTGAGAAGGCTTACACATGCCCTCAGTGCGGAAAGAGTTTTACGTGTAAAGGAAGCCTTAAGGAGCACTTTAGGATTCACACAGGCGAGAGGCCTTTTACTTGCCCTCAGTGTACAAAGAGTTTCACAAATTCAGGAGGCCTGAAGAGACATCTAAGAATTCACACGGGCGAGAGGCCTTTCACCTGCCCTCAGTGCGAAAAGAGCTTCCCTAATCCAGGAGAGCTTAAGAGACACATAAGCATTCACACTGGAGAGAGGCCGTTCACCTGCCCTCAGTGTGGAAAGAGTTACAAGCAAAAAGAAGGCCTTCGAGAACACACAAAAATTCATACTGGAGAGAGGCCTTTTGCGTGCATGTTATGTGGAAAAAGTTTCACACAACACAGCAGCCTAAAGGTTCACATGAAAATCCATTCTGGAGAGAAATTGCATCAGTGCTCTGAGTGTGGAAGGAGATTTACAGAGGCGTGCAATCTGAAGACCCATCTGCTCTCTCACTCAGGAGAAAGACCCTTCCACTGCGACCAGTGCGATAAAAAGTTCTTTTTGGCCGTACACCTTAAGACGCACATGAGGATTCATCAAGACGAGAGGCGTTACGTGTGCTCTTTCTGTGGAAAGAGTTTCTTATGGTTGCACGGTTTTAAAGACCATCTCAAAACGCATATTGGCGATAAGTCTTATGAGTGCTTGGAGTGCGGGAAAGCTTTCGCTAGACCTGCTGAATTGAAAGTGCACGAAAGAATTCATACCGGCGAAAAACCTTACAAGTGTTCGCACTGTGAGAAGTGTTTCACTCAGTCATCGGGCCTGAAAGTCCACGAGAGAGTTCATACTGGAGAGAAGCCGTACCTCTGCCCAACATGTGGAAAGACTTTCAGCCGATATGGTAGTCTAGGGAAACATTTAAAAAAGGCTTGTCCAAAAATAGCACAGTAAGCACACTTTTTGATCACTTTATTGGCCCCATGAACACATATTGGATCAAAAGAAAGAACAAATGCAGAGTCACAATACGGTATATAGGCCTATATATATATATATATACGTCAACTACACTACACTTTGTACAACTACACTATTGTAGTTGACAAATGATGACTAATATATATATATATATATATATATATATATTAGTATATACATGCTTGTTTTTTGTATAGCTGCTTTGCAACAGTGCACTATTAATACAGTTAGGTCCATAGGTATTTGCACAGAGCAACGTTTGTTTGTTATTGTAGCTGATTTACAACATGTATTTGATTAATTCTACTGTAAGTGTGTTGTTTGCATTTGGAAGCTGTGGCTGTGAACCCCCATCATGCACTTCAGGGAGAACTCCATGCAAGTTATACAGACCGTAGTTAGGTTTAGCAGAAACCCTTCTCATACTCTCATCTACTATTGGTTGCTGTATACAGTTTTAAGTATTTCATATGTTCAGGGATTGTGTTGTTTCTTTGGTATTTTTCAAGGCTGTTGTTTGAAACTCAATCTTTAATCCAGTTTAAAATAAGTAATAGTCTTATTTTAATCAAGAACGGAGCCAACATGAGCAAAAACTACAATCAACAGCCATATTTCAATGGTTCGTTTTCCTCTTGTTTGTGAGGCTAATAAACCGTTTCTTTTTGTGTGTTGTTGAGTCACTCTAGTACAATACACTTGAGGACATTAAATGCATTTTATTATTTAAGTGTAATCCTCATTTTATGTTAAATTTGTATATAGCATGAACATGTTCTCTGTTCTTTGATGGCGTTGCGGACCAATGTGAAAACTTCTATTTTGTTTTTCAGTATATAGTAGACCATATAGGACATTAAACGACACAAGACAGGCTCCTGTGCACGCGTGTACACACAATAAATGACATTACAAGACATGATGGTATTTTATTTATATTTCTCTAAACACATTTGCATGCCTTCCCCCAAATATCTAAATATATATTGTGCACAAGAGGTCTCCTTTAAAGTTATTGTTTTAAGAGAATTGAGAAGTTATTTTATTTTTTGTGAATATTAAAGACAGAAGCAGAATCATGCATCCACTATTACATTCACGAAAGGTATAATGTATTGTCATTATGTGCATTGATTGAATTTTCAGCAGGATGGCCAGATGTCAATGTTTTTGCTTGCATGGCTGTGGCTGTTCCCAGAATTAATATTAAAGTTATTATTATTATATTAAATGTAATCATTTGCATTCATCATCTCTCAATTACTGTTACTACGCAGCATGCATTGCCTGGGAGCCTTTTTGGTGTAAGATGATTTAAAATGATGTTGAAATCTGAATTTGGAAGTGTAGTTTGATGTTTCTCCATTCAATAAGACAGAAGCTGCACGAAATAGGGGCATTCCTGTAATGACTTGGAGGGGTTCACCTTTCAGAGATTTAAAGGGGTAGGACGACAAACTGTTCCTTGTGTCCATGAGGAGGCAATGCACAAATTATCTTTGTGGGAGCCATCAGCCGACCCTTTGAAATACTTCTAAAGTGGCAAATACATGAGGGAAATGTTTAATTTAAAATGGCGTATTAATCATTATATTTTAGGCTGCTTATATTTTTATTTAATTTAGTACTTTTAACAATTCAGCATTTTGCTTAACAAAAAGAACATTTTAGGACAAACAGGCCTCAAGACACAAGCAAAGAAATCGGAACGATGTATTCAGTTCAAATATTTTTGAGTTCATGCGTATTTTATATGAGAGTTTATGAATGTATTTATTTAGATTTTACTGTATAGTGTATTGTCTATACCTACTACTCAGGGTTCTAAATTAATTAGGGTTCTAAAAGCCAACCCGCCAAATGCGGGTAAAAATTCATTTTGGCGGGTGTTAATAAAAACTTACTAGCCAGTTTGGCCGGTGATGCATGAGGCATTACATGCATGATACATAAGGCTCTGTTCTCGGTCATTTATCCTATGCATTTATCCACCTGACAGTACTTCTTACATTTCCCAAGAACACTGTTTCGTAATGCTACGTGGTGACGTTTCATACGCCCATTGGCTGCGCGCAGTTTGTAGTGAAACCAGCGCGAGAAACCATGGAAACGAACGGAGCCAGAGCAGGGAGCAGACTGAAATAAGACGGAGTTTAGCTAGATAGCTAGCTAGCTAGCTAGCAAAGTAAAGTATAAAGTTAAGATTAGCTAAACTAAATGAGGCGGTGGTTGGGACAGACTTCTGGGGGCGAGAAGAGGAACGAGGCAGGGGATGAGGATATCAACAGAGAAACGAAGAAAAGAAAATGTAATGCCAAATGGCTGACGGGTCGTGAATGGCTTGTGTTTGATCACGAAAATGTCGTCATGTTTTGTCAGGATTGCCGCATGTACGCGAAAGAAAAAAACAAAACGAACAATTTCGTGGTAGGAACTACTAATTTTAAAGTCGAGGCAGTAAAGGACCATGAGAGTGCCCGAAGTCATCAGGAGAGCCTAAGGATTAAAACTGCAGATATATATAAAGACAGATATAAAGACAGATAGAAAGATAGATAGAAAGATATAAAGATAGATACTGTAGATAGATATAGACAGATAGAAAGATAGATAGAAAGATATAAAGATAGATACTGTAGATAGATATAAAGACAGATATAAAGACAGATAGAAAGATAGATAGAAAGATATAAAGATAGATACTGTAGATAGATATAGACAGATATAAAGACAGAAAGATAGATATAAAGATATAAAGATAGATACTGTAGATAGATATAAAGACAGATAGAAAGATAGATACTGTAGATAGATATAAAGATAGATATAGACAGATAGAAAGATATAAAGATAGATACTGTAGATAGATAGAAAGACAGATAGAAAGATATAAAGATAGATACTGTAGATAGATATAGACAGATATAAAGACAGAAAGATAGATAGAAAGACATAAAGATAGATACTGTAGATAGATATAAAGACAGATATAAAGAAAGATAGATACTGTAGATAGATATAAAGATAGATACTGTAGATAAATCCCAAACTTGAAATGTATGCACTTTCTGTGTATATTTTGTTGTATGTATTGTACTTTATATGTATTTTTCATGCCAAAATTGTTAATAAAATCATCAAATGCATTCAGTGTTACTCATATTTTCACCCGAAAAAAATTGGCTAGTGGAAATTCTGATTGGCTGGTAACTTTAGAAAGTTACCAGCCACATTGGCTGGTGATCAAAAAAGTTAATTTAGAACCCTGCTACTACTGTGTTATGCTGTGCTGCCTTATGGAGTCTCTTATGCACCAGTTGGAAACGTAAAATATCATAAATGATTGAACGCAAACTGCTGTCAATGGTAATAAGTGATGAGGTTATTACAATATATGGTATTTTAATCATTATATTCGCAAATCATGAAAACGAAATATTTTGATTGGATACCGTGACCGGAAGAAATATTAAAGTGACTAAGATTCCCATGCGTCTTCTGTAAAGCGATTCTCGTCTGCGCACTTTATGTAAACAACGGACGCAGCATAAATGCATTAGCCGATTCATAATGTCCACAGGAAGGTCTTTTAAGGTGTACGCTATTTCCGTGTTATTCCCAAGGAAACTAAACGATGCTTTTTACTTGGTTAACGTTACATAATAAAAGCATGGTTACAATAGTAAAACCCGGTGATTACAACATTTTATTGTAGTTTTAAAAAATGGTTTTGCCAATAGTAGTCAATACACAAAAACGTGGTTGCCTCATAGTTACTATAAACAATTGTTGAATTAAACGCCCTACTGGTAGACGCGAGCTTTCCACGTTGACATGATGAAGGCGGTGGCATTATACACTAACCAGATGCAGTTAATAGGCGTGTTTAACATGCGGCGCCGCAAGAACTGACAGGTGGATCGTATGGCGGGAACTCCGTGCCAAAACCTAACGTCCGATCGACCGACCGACCGACCGTCCGTCTAACCGAACGTCTGACCGGACGTCTTGAACGTTTGTGCGGGTGACCCACGTGACGACCTGACGTGACGTCAACGTCTCAAAATAAGCGCTTTTTAATCGATAACACATCGACATTACAAGCATTAAGTTAATTTTCACTTAAAAACTATCTGAACTGCTTGTGCTGTACTTTAAAAACAGGGGGTTTCAGATGGATTTCAATGTTTAGAAATACGTCAATTTGCTCTGTGTGTTTTATTGCTTACTCTCTGTTTTAAGTTTTGTCTTTACCTTGATGAAAAAATGTATATATATTTCAGCTCCTTTGCTTAACAATAACAATATGGTGAAACTTTAAAAAAGCTTGTGAAGATAAGCAATTTTAGTGCCTCCTAGTAACTGTTTCCAAATGTGTGTGTGTGTGTGTCCAGCAGTCATAATAGTCATTTCAATTATTAAATATGGTATAGATCAATAGATGTATACAATATGTACAATATCCCATAATACTACACAATGTCTATTTGTGAATAGTAATTCTGGTGTAAATGCCGTCAATTTATCAAACTTCTTGCAACATTCCCTACTAGCTTCGTGTTTCTTAACAAGGGATGTGTCTTGTCGTTATTGCAAGGTGCCTGAAGAATAAAATAAAATGTTTTATTATAACCTTAAAAATCATATATTGGTTAGTTAAAAATTATAGTAAAGGACTGTGCAGTGCAATATATATCACTTTGTGTCGGAATTTAACCCTTTAATTTCAGGAGCATTTACAATGAATGAATTGTCTTTGATACAAATGAACAAAATAAACAGTCCTATTAATTTGAACATCAAGATGAAAATCTGTATGGGGATTAGTGGGCAGTCGTGCCCCAGCGGTCCGAGATCGTACTCGTGATCAGAAGGTTGCCCCTGCTTATTCCCAGCACCGACGGGTAATGGCTGCTGAGGTGCCCTTAAGCAAGGCACATTACCCCCACTTGCTCACCGGGCCCTGCAGTGATATCTGCCCACTCTTCCGTGTGTGTGTGTTCGTGTGTTCACTATCACTGGATGGTTTAAATGCAGAGGTCACATTTCGGGTATGGTCACCATATACGTCTTTAAAAAGTATTGTAGTATACTAGAATATAGTTACTTGTTAATGGTAAATACTATATTTGAATATTTACTTTAGTAAAGATCTAACACTTAGTATGAAGGAATATCACTACAGTTTACTATATTAAAAGTGTACTGGAGTATTTCTCATGTGGGAACAATTGTATTAGTCTACTACTGTAACACCTACAAAACTAAAAACATGGACATTTAAAGCTTTCACCTGAAGCTGCAAACTATTAAATAAATAAATATTTCAAACGTAAGTAACGCAGTTATGGAATCTAGGGTCTATGGGACTTTACACTCCGTCACTAGATGGCGGTATGCGCCACTAATATCGGTCCGCAACCAAAATAAACCCCGAAGAAGGATTACACTTTATTTTACTTTAATAACATTCTACGTCATATAACCGTCTAAACCAGACATTAAATGAATGAAAAATTGATTAGCTGGAGGATACTGAATCAAACCATGTTAAATAAAGGTAAAGCAAACACAAACGTGTTTAAACGTGTTCTTACAGGTGGAAAACACGTTATTAAGACGATAGAATACCGGCTCTGTCGACCGGGCGCTATCGGTACGTGTTAACAACATGTAAACACACGTAAGAACGTGTTATAGGGTTTTAATGAAAGAAATGTAGCAAGATTGTTTGGCCAGTTGGTTGTTTGTGGCTGATATGAAAACAAACAAGTCTTGGTGACGGTAAATTCATAACACAGCATATTTATCTGATTACAGGTTTAAATTAAAATCAACGCTTCATAAAATTACACTTTTGTCCCTGATTTTTATTTGTGAGTCACTGTGTAATTAAACAATTTGATTAATCTTTATTCTATGTTTCTATAGCTCTTACGTTCTTTATTGCAATTAAATAATAGTAAATTTTTTTATCTTGGTTAAACCGTATTTTATTATAGTAAAAGTGTGGTAATATTTTCATTTTAGTGGATTGATTACCTCTTGTAAAATACAAATTACCATGGTTAAACTATATTTAAAAGCAATTTGTGGTAACTTTGGTTTAACTGTTTATTTGTACTAAAACCATGGGTAATTTTCTTAATGACTATACATTTGCAGCTTAATACATGCATTTCAAATTATTTACACTACCTCAAATTATTTTGTCCCAAATTGCTCTGCTTTTTTCTCAGGTTCCAGATGCTGTTGTTCCACATCAGCCTGTATGCTGTCCTTTCTTTTATGCCATCTTTGTCCTGCTTGTGTGCTTGCTGGTACATACAATTTACTTTTTTTAATTTTAACTAAATTAGTTTTTGTCTGCACTTAATACCTGTGCATTCTAGACTGTTGACCTGACCACTTTGTGTTAGAAAATATCAATATATTAGTGTTCATTCTCTTATCCTTAAACAACAACAGCTTATATTAACTCAACCTCTACGAATAACAGAAGGCAATGAATAAAATGATGGCAAAATGCACTTATTCAATTGTATCTCTGGGGGTGTTTTTATTTCCTTTTGGTTTTTACTGTCATTTTTGAAGGTGCATCCCACAGCCTGACTGGCTTGTTGACACGTCAATCTTCAAGGGTAGGAAAGTCACCTTCCCCAATACCAGTCATGGACACTGCTCATCCTGGCACATACTGCTGTGAACTGGTGGTGCCAACAGACCCAGCTCCAACTTAACCTGATATCATGCCATACACAGCTGGAGGCTCCTGTTTCTAGCTCCAGTGCATGATGAGGTCTTTATACATTTTATATTCAGATAATAACCAATAAAGTACACCCACTAAACTTCACCACAGAAACTTACTCTCAGCATAACAGAACATTTGCCAAAATGTATAATACAGACAAGTTTGTATTGTACATGTATTACTGCATTAATGAACCTCTCATGAACATATCAAGTTCATGTAGTACACAGGAATATTCATAACCTCGTTATTAATGTAATGAAATAATATACAGGGATATAACAGGACACCTGTTTACAAATAAATGTAAAAAAAAAGACTATTGCACAATATGATCCACCATGAGTAAAAACATGGTAAAATTAGGCAATGCCAAATGTTTTGGCACAAGAAATGCCTAATGCCATGTCCTCTGAAAATTGGTTAAAAGTAGTGTACATTGGCAACTTAAGGCTCACTGAACATGTGTTCGCTGTTGGAAGGCTTCTAAATAAACCTGGTTCAATGAATGTGATCGTTGGTATCTCATTGAATCCTGACAAAGGTATTTTAGATGCTCCACTGGCAAATATTAAGATATCCTCAAGCTTCAGATTGTTGATATTTCCCTCTACAAAAGAAAACAATACAAAATTGTTTATAACATTTCATGCATAGGCAATCATTTTATAATGGTAAGAATTAACTTCAGTCTTATGGTAGAAAAAGCAAATTACATTTGTTCCAATCTGTTCTTAATGTAATGTTTTGATCCTTATTGAAAATGTATTTACCATTGTGATTGAATTTTTTTTTTTAAATAAACTTCCAATATTTTTAAATCATCAACACAAATTTTAAGTGTATAACTCTGGCTAGCATGACCATAAGGTTTTTCTCTTGCTGTTTTCGGTGTAACTTAAATGTATAACATATTGACATGTAGGTGCAAAGTATGAGGAATGAGAAAAAAACTATAACATTGTTAGATAAGTTTCCTCTCAGGAAATATGTAACTTTTCAAATTCAATTAAGTAGAGAACGTGTCCTAGTATGCTGAATGTAAAAATAGTATGCAAAACTAGATTGTTCACATTTATAGTGTTTAGAAAACAGTAGGTATAAAACAAATGACCAAGTGCTTCCATTGAGATTTAATATCAATGAAGGGGAAATGTAATGTAAAGAATACTTTCAAACTGTGTACTGTTAGTGTACCCTAACACTGTACTTTTTAAGTCACAGCAAACAATAATATTAAACTTACCCTCCACATCCAATAACCAGTCTCTCCAGAAAGCGAGAGTTCTGTTTTCTGATCTTCTCCTGTTGCTTCCCACAGAAGAGAACACTGGTTTGAAAAGGTTTGCCAATTCTGTTGAGGTTAGAGGCTCAACACATGGTGCAAAGACTTTGTGAAATATTGATGGGTTTGCTACAATTTCATCCAGGAGCCCCAATGTCATTAGACCTTCCTTTAGCCTAGGGTAAAAGACAATATAAAACCGGTAATTAAATGGAAAATGCTTGAGTTAGTGTTAATATCTTGTCAATTTTCACCATTATACACTTTTGCACTTCTCTTGAACTTACTGTGAAAGAGCCTGAGAAAGCCTGTCCTGCAGATAAAATTTAAGTGCAATTTCTATAACCCTATCTCGGTCTTCTAAACTCTTAATGTAAATAAGGGCACCCATCACACCTAAGGTGTCAGCAAAGGCAGATACTTCTGCCCTTGCTTCCTCCACAGATTCTGCGCTGTTGATCTGAAACACAAACACATTACATAGGGCTCAATATTCCTACATTTGTCATTTAGCCCAGTAAATATTGTTGTCCTTAATGATAACATATGTCATGTTTAAATAGTAAACAAATGTAAAAATTCACTTTACAACTTTAATTTGCTAACTTCAGAATCACTTAGCAATTGCAGATCATGCGGTCCCACAGCCCAATTCAACTGAAGAGGTATTTTTCAATCCATTCTTAATGCAGTACAACCCTCATAAAGAATAGTCACAAACACAGCAGTGGAACAGCCGACTTCAGTAAGTAACTTATTTTATTCAGTCACAATAGATCATTCAAAAGACTGCATCAAAATGGATAAAATCCAAGTACTTACTTTCTCCAACTGACTCCGAATGTCAAGGTCTGCAACTTCATCCAATGTAAAGTTAGGTGGCTGCATTGAACTGATTTGGCTGTACAGCCTCTCTGAAAAGAAATGGATGGGCAATCCTCCCTGAACCACAGCCATTGAAATCATTTTTCCAATGGTCCTATACAGTCCTTCTTGCACAGCTATAAAAAAGGTGTTATAATAAAACAATGCATAAATAAAAGAAAGCTTTATCCATATTCTATTCTATAGGTTACATTTGGTATTACAGTAACTGAAGATATCTTACCATCACCATGTAGGGCCAAAGACCGCGATTCTTCTGGTCCCTCAAATATCTTGCAGTGTTGAACTTCTTGCATCAAAAGACGCAGAAACTCACGTCTGGGCCCACCATCATCTACAGATCCCTCACCTTTGCCCTCTACGTCAACAAATGCTACATCAATACGGGCCTCTGCATTAAACCTCTGCCTCCGGAAAGCCCTTACTGTGCAATCCAATATGTCCTCTCTGTAAACATTAATGATATTTGCCCGTGGTGATTCTTTTATTACTTCTCCCTGAAGTCTTGTTATAATGTCAGCAATGTTATTAGCATCAGGAAGAGGAAAAAAATCCACAATGTCTTGACGGATGGGGAGGTGGACAGGACTTCTACCGGGAACAGATGAATGGACAGGACTTTCTGCACTGAGTTGAGAGTGGACAGGGCTTCTTTCAGGAACAGGTGAGTGGACAGGACTTTCTGCACTGAGTTGAGAGTGGAGGGGGGTTTCCAAAGACTGGTGAGATGATGTACTCTCTGTGTCATTTTCCTGCAGCAAGAGTTTCAGACATAATGAATAAGGAACTTATTAACTTAAAAACAACAACAATAATAATGGTTAAGATGAAGTATTACATGGAGTAAACTCATATTTTCTGTATATCATATTTTATTACCTCGGAAAGTTCATCTGTTTCAGTGTCTATCATCTCATTATTCCTCTAAAATAAATCACAACAATTAATTTTGACAAAACAAGGATGCACTTTATTCCATTCATAATCCACCGGAATCGCTCTACCAATAAATGATTCGTTGATTATAGTGATTGTTTGTAAGTATAATGCTAAAATGTGAGCGAATTTGAAATAAAATGCATAAAGGTCATATATCTTGGGAAAAATGCTCTTTTTATTCTTTTCACACTTTTAAAGAAAAAACTCATAAGAAAACTGTTATGCGTACAAATACTAAGTAAAGAAGGGAATCACTCAACATTTTTTGGAAGAAATCTAAACCTAAAAGTTTACATCCATGCATATATATAAAACTAAATATACCTGTGGTCTGATGTACAGAGCAGACCTTCCAAGCTCTCCAAAAGCTTTAATTGCAAATGGAGTCTTGATTGAGCCAGTCAAAACATGCAACCTTCTGCTCTTGTCCAATCTACATAGCTGATACTGGTCTTCACCAAGAAACGGAAACTCCTTTCGAAGCAATTCGTCAAATTGATTTGCATTCAGTGTAAGTGGCACCGCAATTCGCCGCATTCTGTTTGCTAAAAATTAAAAATTCAACAGTAATGACAAACTGTGGTTTCAGCAAAACTATTTTTGAAACAAAGATTACTTGCAGGCAGAAATGTGAATAACAAAGTATAAGACTACTTCTATAACTTACAGTTAAGATCAGTGTTTCTCAAATTTCAGTCCTCTACCCCCTTAAGTTTTAGATCTCTCCCTATATAGACACGCTTGCCCCAAAGTAACCTTCTGGACTTTTTGTTTTGGCTAGTTGCTAGTAAAACAACAATTTATTTTATATTAAAAAAGAAAAAATCATATTATGTTTAGTAAATTAACAAACTGTTGAACAGGACTAGTGCAACAGTTATTTTCTTCTCCTGGTAAACCAAAATAATTCTGCTAGAGTAAACGGTTTTAACCTTCTAGCTTTTAAAAAAGCCGTACCCTGATACAGCGATTGAGATGCAAACAATGTCTTAAGGATTACTAGAAACTTTCATGCAACTGTGTATGAGCTGAATACTGAAGTATAGCAGCCTTCAAGGACTAGAGGCACATGTGATTTAAATCAAAGGTCCTCAACCAACTCTCCTACAGTGTTTAGTTCCAACCTCAATCAGACACAAATAAACCTGCTAATCAATACAAGCAGGTATTGTAGGAGGCTGAAGCAAACCTCTGCAGGGCCATGCGTTCACAGGAGCAGAGCTCCTCAAATCTTTCTCTGCAGAGCCAAAGCCCTGCAGAGTTTATCTCCCTCCCTGATCAAATATACCTTTGCAAGCCAATCAATGTCTTCTAGATCATTAGATGATCACTAGAAAATCACAGGTTTGGCCCTCCAGTACTCGATTTAAGAAACTACAGTATTCAGTGTCTTGTTTGTTTCTTTCTACTTAAGAATATTGTGTTGTAAAATGTTGTAAAAAAAATACCATCTTTTGAATGGTATACATGCATGAATGGGTCATGCACCAGCACCACTCGTAGGGACCAAGTTCCAACGTGTGAAGTTTTGCTTTCACAGCAAAGTTTTCTGTAGATTACAAGTAACAGTACATAATCATAATCAAGCTGTAAAATAAAGAAAAAAAATACAGAAAAACAGAATTTAAAAAAAAAATTACACACACACACATCTAAAGAAATATAATAAAGTACAGTAAACAACACTTACGAAGAACTCTGGTGCATTTCTGTTTCATCATTTGGTCCTTTAGACCTGACAACATAAAACATTTTCTTATTTGCAATATGTATTTATAATACTATCTACACACTAGAAGTACGAGTATTCATGAGTGACTACCCTTTTCACACATTAATACATTAGTCAAGATACAGCATTTTCTTGAAAACACAAATGTAAATGTAACAGAAGACAGGTTACCTTTTACATAGTTCAATATGCTTCTCCAGATCAAAAAGTGGAATAGTTGCAGAGCACTGCTTGCATACTTCCTTTACAGCATTCTACAAAAATGTAAACAATACACATACCAAATCTATTAATTATTGTTGTCAATAGTCAATACTTGGTTCTTAAAACTATGACAATTTTTCCAAAGTGTCAGTCCTACAAATGAACATATTGTGTCTACACTTAATGCTTACAAGCCAAATCTTACCGTATCTTCTATTGATGTCCCTGCAATAACTGATTGCAAAGGAATGGTGTTTTGGAGTGGCACGATGTAGGCAGTGGCCTTGTTTAGACCACCCTGACCTTTCAGGTAAGGTATTGAGTACCCAGCATTTGGAATAGGGATATCGATTAAGTTCTGGTGTCTACTGCACCTCATTAGTTTATATCCATGTACATCTTTAAGTGCAGGAAATGCAGTTATGAGTTGGCTGTTTATTTCATCAAATGTGCCTGATGTGCACACAAGAACCAGCCTTTTATACCCAAGACCAGATAAAGCCAGAATCTGGCGCTCTCTGTGGGAGGGAGCAATGTTGCAGGCCATCTGTGCCAGACAGCAGAATGTCTGTGCATATTGAAAAGAACTTTGTGTTCTGTTTGGGACTTTGGAATATGGTTTAAAAAGATCCCTCAATGCTGCTTCTGTGTGTGCTGTTCTTTTATGAAATTGGTGTGTCTGTCTTTGGATGTGCGGGGCAATGTTTTGCAGGGTGTTCCTGGACAGATGTGCTGGTTCATAGTTTGTGAGAGAAGACTGTGTGGGTGCTGGGAATTGTGTTGACATATATGAAGGAACTGAGGATACATGTGAGGGTGTGTGAATGACAGTTGCCAAATTTTGCAAGGGATTTTGGGATGGAGTAATAGTATGGGAGTTTCTGGGGAATGAATTTGTTTCAACATTTGGATTAAAAGCCACTTCAGTTGATTGGAATTGTGTTGGCAAATAAGAATTGATCAAATTATTTGCAGTTGCTGTGTAGTTTTGCAGGGGGTTTGACTGCTGTGGGATATATGTGGAGGAAGATGCTAAGGCATGCTGTCCTCTGATCATCTCTGATGCTTTAAGAAGCATTTCAGAAGCTAGCATACGCTCACTCTCAGCTCTGTAAAATTAGAAAAATAACAGATAGATTAGAAATGAATGTACTTAAAACAAAATAAGAACAGGTTAAAAAAGAGAAATGCATTTGTCATCAGTTTTTTTTCTATATTTTCATTTTCTTTGTATACATTGTTTCCAGGAAGGTTCTAGTCTAGCACTGATATCCTTAATATGTTCTTGACATTAACATTAAAATATTTTTTTAAGGAAATTCATTACATTTTTTACATTATTTTTTAAAGGTAATCACATCCAAAATCAAATACTAGACAACACCACTTCCCACTTGCAAGACCATGTTGCTACTACAAAATCATAACTCAAGATAGATCACAAAGGACAAGTCAGTCAGATTTTTAGGAAAAACCGTCACCACTTTTTTTTTGTTTTAAGTTTTGTACCAAAACTTTCTTCAGATATTTGGTGTGATTCTAAAGTCACATCAAAGCAGTAACTAAATCAGCATACTACCATCTCAAAAACATTACAAGAAGATTTAGATGTTTTGTTACCAGTCAAAACTTTTGAATCCTTTTATTGCAGTGTGGATTATTGCAATGGTCTCATCACCTGCCTTTCCAGGAAGACCATTAAACAGCTGCTGCTCATACAGAACTCTGCTGCCAGGACTAGAACCAGCAAATCGGAGGATATACTGGCTTTCAGTTACTTTTAGGATTGATTTTAAAAGTACTTAAACTCATTTATAAATCAATAAATAGCCTTGGACCTAAATATATTTCAGATATTTGTTTTTTTCATTTGCAATACAGGGCAGTCAATGCATGACTTGACTGTACACACTTGTACTTCATGCTTATACCAGACTGTTTACACATACACCGCAACATTTGCACTCATATACTGCTTCACGCAAGCACGCACACATTACTTTGTACTGGTACTGCATTAACTCATCTACCGCACTGTAACTTTAATAACTGCATTTATTGTTAACCAATGAATCCATAAGGTTTTCTGTTGTGTTTTGGGCAGGGTTAATTTGTTATTATTTTAGAAGGAATAAACAAAAATGGCCAAAGTAAAACCATGGTTAATTCCCAAACGACTTTAAATTATAATGTAGGCAGCAGATTAGAAATCATGACTGTATTCTCTTATATTGGGCAGATTGTTTACATTAGTTTAGCGAGAATGTGCCAGTGTTGCCAGATGTTGATTAAAAATCTGTCAAATGGCCATTCAAATTTAGCCGAGAAACCGTTAGCCTAGAAAAACTGAAATACTTGGCAACAGTGAAATGTCCTGTTAGATCGCAAGTAAAAGTGTGCACACAGTAAAACGCGCTACATAGAAACGCCTTTCTACTTTTGTACCTTTTTATTAATGTAACTGTTAATGTAAAAAGTTTAATATTTGTCTTTTAAATGTAGTGAAGTAAAGTCACAAGTACTCAGAAAAACAATACTCATGTAAAGTACAGATTCTCAAAAAGTGTACTTTGATATTCAAGTAAATGTATTTCCACCAGTGCTGATTGCACTCACAACAATAACCATTTTTGCTAGATAGAACATCTCAAATGGCGGCAAAACCCACAATGCACTTTGATTCACGTGAGTGTGACGTCACCAGGTAAAGACTGATGAATAGAGTTTATACGTGATTATGCATTAGCAACGTTAAAAAACTCTACAGAAAATGACAGGATTTCGGCATCGTCACATATATTGGCATTTTGATGTTTTAATTTCAATATATTTTAACCACATATTTAGGCGCGTTAAAAGTATATTTTATTGGATTCTTCAAATATAGTTTGAATGTATTAAGCGCCGTCTCTCTCTCTCTCTCTCTCAAATACACACACGTCTGGTTTACTATCTCCGTGGGATAAACTGTATATTCTATATATACCTCGATTTTGGTCCGCACATTGACAGACATCCCCATGTTCGCGTGTATTGATGTTTAAGTCCCCAGCGGGATATAAAAACATGTACACACACAATTAACCACATTATCACTTTTCTAAAAGTTGTAAGCATAAATTAATTAATAAAAATCTTACGGCATTCGTTCCCTCTGCATTGTAGAGCTGGGATGCAAAACTGGCGCGCTAAGATAGTGTACAACGAAGCCCCTAGAGGTTTCAGCAATTATAGGCTTTTGATTGGTTGAAACATTTTAAAGCTGTAGAACACTTGTTTAATAAATGTTTGGACCACATTTTTTTATTTTACTGATTGTATTTCTATTTGGGTTATAGTTATAAACAATTGTGTTAAATAGCAAAGGACACAAAAAATACAAAATAAGTCATACAATACATTATTTAGAATAATTAGGAAATACCAGGCCAATCAATGCAATGTTATTTATGTGTATGTTAACAGTAAAACGTTTCTACTGATTATCAGCAAATTAAGTAATTAAGAAAAATCTATTCAATCAGATGCAATGCAAGCAGTGGCAACTCTTACAGCTTCCTTATAAACCTCAATGCCAAATGTGTGGCTATGCAGGAAAGGGTCAATGCGATCATGTAGTATGGCCAAAAGTTCTGCTGTAAGTGATGAAGGGGGTTCAGGAACTGAAACCATGTTTTCATCATCCATCTCAGTAACAACCGGTCCATCCCAGTCAATGCCAAACTGCTCTGCTTCCCTCTAAAATAGCAGGGAAAGCGTACGGTACAATTACAAGTTCAATGTTATACGTTTCATATAATATCAAGTTTAAACTCAGACATAAACTACTAAGGAGTTGATTCACCTGATCAAACAATATATCCATATTTGAAAGTTGTCCTGAAATCCACAGTTGCTGAGGGGATTGGTTGCCTTCTGAAGAAAGGGGGTGTCTTTCCCATGCGCTTCTAAAAATGTCCAGATGTGCATTTATCCTGGGGATCATGACAAACTGTAGACATAACAGTTGCAACTCATTATTGGGATCAAGAAAGCCAGAGTCCTCAAGATGATGAAACGTGGCATAGTAGTTGCTGAGGACCGAACACCATACATCACGCCATAACCGCTCAATTCGCTGATTATGCACACTTCGGCCTGTGATCATGCTCCTTTTCTCTGCAAAGAAAAAGGAAGAATAAGTGTAGTCATTGTATTCTTTGTATTAGTAGGTCAATAACTTCGAAAAAACAGTACATAATACATAATAATAAGACATTTATCTTATAGCAAGATAAATCATGTCTGAACCAGGTCCTTCTTTATAGTTAAATTGCAACTTGCATATTAAAGTGAAAAACAATAAGATTATATTATATTAAAGTAAAATACCTGGTCCCCTTAAGGGATGTTCAAACATAAAACGAGCTACATCAACATTTTCGCCTCCCTTGTCACTCCGGACACGAACAGGCAATCCATGATTTTGAACAGCCTCCAAAAAACACTGGAGCACAGTTGATGCCCTGTTGTTGGTATTCGCCTTCAGATACATTATTTTTCGGCTATACCCATCAATCCCTCCATGGACGATTATTCTCCATCTTCAATAAAAACAACATAATATCAATGACTTCAAGGGACCACATGCCACGAGATTACATTTATTAATTTGGCAGATGCTTGCAAGTTACAAGTAGAAAGTAGTGTGTAGTTTAGCTGCAGAGCAATCAGGGGTAAGGTGCCTTGCTCAAGAGCACTTTAGGCATGACCTGCTGGCACTGAGACTCGAACCTGCAACCTTCTGATTACAAGCCAAACTCTAGGCCCTAAAATTATCAAACAATTATTTGTGACCCGTAAGACACTTACCTTACAAGCTTGTGGTTGCCATCTATGTGCCACAGTGACAATGGTGAGGGAACAGAGTAAGGTCTTCTAGGTAAAACCATGATCTTAAGTCCTCGTAAAACACTACCGAGTGGATCAACAGATCTGAGAGCATCTCGGAGTCTACGCTTGGTGATCCTTTTTGAAAAGAAAGCACAAAACAACACATTACTGCTTTATCATGATAATTTTTTAATGTTTACTTTTAGGTAATTAAATTGTTAATATGTTATATATAATAAGTTATCAATATTTTGTAAGCGGTTATGGCTCAGGAACGTTTTTGAGTCATCTGCTACTGCAAAGTCATTTGAGATATAAGGATTAAAATCTCAAGTAGAACTGGCAGTTTAAACTAATGCTTTATATTTTAATATTTTGTGTCTTTTCAATAGAGTTCAATACAGTCCCCAAATCAGGTGCTAGGGGGCCCCTGCCTTCTTATTTTTTTAGACAAATTTTAAATTCACATTTCATTTTCTAGCGATCATAAATACATTAATTAGCTTGGTAGGGTGTGTTTGATCTAGGTCGGAAATAAACTGGCTTTTGGACCTCCAAGCCAGGGCAAGATTTGAGGAACCCTGGTGAAAAATGTCTTAAATAACATACCTTATGCCTATACTCCTGAGATATCCGTAGGTAATTCTGTATCCAGAGTTCGGAGTGGTTGTAAGAAATTCTACAACAATTCTCTGGAGGTCCTCTTCACTAATATCCGTGAAGAACTGCTTCAGTGAGAAGTTATATTCTGCCATTCTTCTTTTTATCGTTCTGACACTCACATCCAAAAGTCTAGCAATTTGTGGTACAGTAAAATCTAACTCAAGAAGAAATTCAAGGTGTTCTTTGGATATGTCCAAACGTGGACGACCCCCTTTTCCAGACAGAACAACTGGGGCTTTGTAGCTGTTCAGCACTATGCCCTCAGAATTGTCCAATAGTTCTAATGCAGAGACCAGGCTTTTCTGTACTTCCACAGCATTAGGTATTGCTGTTGTTTCAGAAAATCTAGACAATACATTGAGGCATTGCTCAGTTTTAAGAAAAACATAGTCAATGTCTTCTTGTTTTGATTTCAATCTAATGCCTAGGTTGCTCAGTAGGTTGGAGACATCATCCAAGAAGTCTTGCAGTTGAACATCATCTCTGGAAATACATTAATTTTCAGTTTCCCACATCATTTATGTTAAACAAACATATAAAACATAGAATCCCTGGTCATGTGCTGGTTTAAGATGGTCCTAAAATTGTTTACGATGGTCCTAAACAGGCTAAGGACCTTAATCTAGCTCAAACATGCGGTTCACAATAGGTAATTTAACGTACTAGTGACAATTAACCCAACCAAAACAGTCAAGCTAATGACATTTTAATTTACCTGGGTAAAATTGGTGCTTCATTCATTAGGAGAGATATTTATTTTACCAGAGCAGTTGCAAGATTCCGATGTAAAAACAGCTAACGTTAGTTTATAGACGGTTTCAAACTGACAACATAAACAAACGCTATTGCGCATGCGCGCTTTATCACCCCAACGGAAGTTCCTGTATACATTCCTAAACAACGGAGTGTGTGTAGATTATTTATTATAACAAGCAAAAGAAAACGAGAAAAAACTTTTCTTGCCCAACTGTCTGGTGAATTGCCCTATGGCGGGAACCCCGTGCCAAAACCTAACGTCCGATCGACCGACCGACCGTCCGTCCGTCTAACCGAACGTCTGACCGGACGTCTTAAACGTTTGTGCGGGTGACCCACGTGACGACCTGACGTGACGTCAACGTCTCAAAATAAGTGTTTTATTTACTTAAAATTGTAATTGTCAACTAGTTTTGAAGACAAGTTGTTGTTATTCAAGCAATTAACGTGGTTATCCAGTATTCTGCTGTACTTCCTTAAATAAAAGTTTAGAGAAATGTGTTGTGTGTTATTCTAGGCACTTCTGATCTTTCTCGGTGTGTTTTTAAAACTGCTCCAAAACATGGAATATCCAAATCAGTTGTTCGTGTGGGGACATTTTTTTGAGGAAACAAGCCTATAAATCATACAGAATGATCTTTTTAATAAATGTAAATGGATTTTCTGTGATTATTGGGTTTAGGGGAGAATATACAGTTTTGTTAGTTCCATTATTAAAGACTCACCCCAACACAAACTGTCCTCTGACAAGAGAAGTGCGAACTGAAGTACATTGGGACTGTTACATTGTAATGTTAAATGGGTTAAACAAGAACTGAACCTAGCATATCATTTTAATCTCACTTAATTTAATACACTCATGCTAGTTTTAAAATAAGAATTTAACTGTACAGGCAATTACACATATAACAATAAATGCATTTTACTTCAACTGCAGTTTTCATGTGAGGATTCATCATAATTTATTCCTTTACAAAAATGTATAGTTTAAAAAAATCTATTCTTATCAGTGTAAAAAAAGAAACAGTACATTACAGGTTTTCTCAGTCCAAATTGCTTAATTACTTTAACTATAGTTTAACCATGGTAATTTGTATTTTACAAAATGTAATCAATCCACTAAAATGAAAATATTACCACACTTTTACTATAATAAAATACGGTTTAAACAAGATGTAATTTTGACTTTATTAAGAAGAGCTATAGAAACATAGAATACATATTAATCAAATTGTTTAATTACACAGTGCCTCACAAATAAAAATCAGGAACAAAAGTGTTATTTTATGAAGCGCTGATTTTAATTTAAACCTTTAAACAGATAAATATGCCGTGTTATGAATTTACCGTCACCAAGACTTGTTTGTTTTCATATCAGCCACAAACAACCAATTGGCCAAACAACCTTGTAATATTTCTTTAAATAAAATCCTATAACACGTTCCTGCGTGTGTTTACATGTTGTTAACACGTACCAATAGCGCCCGGTCGACAGAGCCGGTATTCTATCGTCTTAATAACGTGTTTTCCACCTGTAAGAACACGTTTAAACACGTTTGTGTTTGCTTTGCCTTTATTTAACATCGTATGATTCAGTATCCTCCAGCTAATCCGCTTTTCATTCATTTAATGTCTGGTTTAGACGGTTATATGATGTAGAATGTTATTAAAGTAAAATAAAGTGTAATCCTTCTTCGGGGTTTATTTTGGTTGCGGACCGATATTAGTGGCGCATACCGCCATCTAGTGACGGAGTGTAAAGTCCCATAGACCCTAGATTCCATAACTGCGTTACTTACGTTTGAAATATTTATTTATTTAATAGTTTGCAGCTTCAGGTGAAAGCTTTAAATGTCCATGTTTTTAGTTTTGTAGGTGTTACAGTAGTAGACTAATACAATTGTTCCCACATGAGAAATACTCCAGTACACTTTTAATATAGTAAACTGTAGTGATATTCCTTCATACTAAGTGTTAGATCTTTACTAAAGTAAATATTCAAATATAGTATTTACCATTAACAAGTAACTATATTCTAGTATACTACAATACTTTTTAAAGACGTATATGGTGACCATACCCGAAATGTGACCTCTGCATTTAAACCATCCAGTGATAGTGAACACACGAACACACACACACACACACACACACACGGAAGAGTGGGCAGATATCACTGCAGGGCCCGGTGAGCAAGTGGGGGTAATGTGCCTTGCTTAAGGGCACCTCAGCAGCCATTACCCGTCGGTGCTGGGAATAAGCAGGGGCAACCTTCTGATCACGAGTACGATCTCGGACCGCTGGGGCACGACTGCCCACTAATCCCCATACAGATTTTCATCTTGATGTTCAAATTAATAGGACTGTTTATTTTGTTCATTTGTATCAAAGACAATTCATTCATTGTAAATGCTCCTGAAATTAAAGGGTTAAATTCCGACACAAAGTGATATATATTGCACTGCACAGTCCTTTACTATAATTTTTAATTAACCAATATATGATTTTTAAGGTTATAATAAAACATTTTATTTTATTCTTCAGGCACCTTGCAATAACGACAAGACACATCCCTTGTTAAGAAACACGAAGCTAGTAGGGAATGTTGCAAGAAGTTTGATAAATTGACGGCATTTACACCAGAATTACTATTCACAAATAGACATTGTGTAGTATTATGGGATATTGTACATATTGTATACATCTATTGATCTATACCATATTTAATAATTGAAATGACTATTATGACTGCTGGACACACACACACACACATTTGGAAACAGTTACTAGGAGGCACTAAAATTGCTTATCTTCACAAGCTTTTTTAAAGTTTCAGCATATTGTTATTGTTAAGCAAAGGAGCTGAAATATATATACATTTTTTTCATTTTTCATCAAGGTAAAGACAAAACTTAAAACAGAGAGTAAGCAATAAAACACACAGAGCAAATTGACGTATTTCTAAACATTGAAATCCATCTGAAACCCCCTGTTTTTATAGTACAGCACAAGCAGTTCAGATAGTTTTTAAGTGAAAATTAACTTAATGCTTGTAATGTCGATGTGTTATCGATTAAAAAACGCTTATTTTGAGACGTTGACGTCACGTCAGGTCGTCACGTGGGTCACCCGCACAAACGTTCAAGACGTCCGGTCAGACGGACGGTCGGTCGATCGGACGTTAGATTTTGGCACTAAGTTCCCGCCATAGTATCCCACCGCGAGAGGGATTCAATCGCGTATGGACAGAGCAGTCGGCTCTCTAATCTCTCTCGCGGTAATGTGATGTCACCCAGTTGTCAGTTCTTGCAGCGCCGCTTGAAGTAGAGCACACCTTCTAAATTAGCGGTTTACTAAAATCACGTGCTCTTTGCGTCGCCGTTAACTTTATTATACGTGCAAACGCAACACGTGCTGATGGTATCTCATTTTTGAGACCGGTAAGTTAAGTTCGTCATTCATAACTATGTTTGACATTTATATTGTTGATTATTTGTTACCTCTGATGGGAGTACGTTGATACAACAGCGTTAAAGTTATATGCAGTAGCTCATGAAACCGCAGCCACGCGGTCCTTGGAGACATAAATCCATATTTCTTTATTACAGACGCTCGAATAATAATCATAATGGTGAGTGTCCTGCAGTGCTTCATGTCCAAACTGCTTTCGCCCATGTGGCGTCGAGCGCAGGAAAATGAAGAGGTGCGCAAAGACGACGACGGGCTTCGTTTTGAGGGTCAGTAAGATATTTCGCATATTAATGTTTGTAGTTATTTTCCAAGCGGAAGTGAGCATCCCTACGCCCTTCTCCCTTCGTAGGGCTGAGCCCTTGAAGTGAGCCCTTTGAATGGTGCAGGCAGGGGTGCCGACTGATGGAAAGCTATCTTTTGCCAAAAAAGGCGTAACGGCTAATGCTAACGCCTTTGGCTTAAGCGGAACGCAGGAAAGGAGACCGCAGTTCTTTTAGTTTAAAAAAACTTTTTAAGGTGTTCTTGTTTAATGGATGTTGATAGCCTTACGCTTTCTCCAATTGGAAGTATTACAGAGACCCCCCCATCTCTCCCAAAGCCTCGTTCCCCACTTATCTCATATCCCACTTCAATTATCAATATCAATAAACCATTGTTTGATATCTTACTGAAAACAGTATAAGTTTGAAGGGTTTATTACAATAACTAAAATATAGCAGAACATAACAAATAATTAGAACTCTACACAGTATACAAGTCATTACCAGCATTGTTCTCTCTCTCTCTCTCTCTCTCTCTCTCTCTCTCTCTCTCTCTCTCTCTCTCTCTCTCTCTCTCTCTCTCTGACACTGTTGAAACTTTTTATTTACATTTGGCAGACGCTTTTATCTAAAGCAACTTGTATTGCATTATGTAATACATTTGTATCTTAGTATGTGCAATCCCTGGGATCGAACCCATGACCTTGGCGATGCTAGCGCCATTGCTCTAACCACTGAGCATAATAGGCAGTATGGCACTTTGGGTGTACAGCAATACACAATAAAGCGCTATTTCAATGCCTCCCATCCATCCATCTATCCATCCAATTCAAGTCACTGATCAGGCTGTCGATCATGGAATTTCTTTCTTTAATGGTGGCGTCCATGTTTTTTGGAGAATTTAGGTTCAAGATACATCGCATTTCCATCTTTCCATATTTAAAAGGATAGTCATCCCAAAAATGAAATTGTCATCATTCACTCACCCACAAATTACTTTGTTCTGATGAACACAGAGAAAGATATTTGGAAGACTGGTAGAAATTTTCACTTCTGGAACATTATTGACTGGCATAGTAGGAAAAATTAAATGGTAAATGGTGCCCCAGAACTGGTATTACATCCTACTATGGTAGTGGATGATGTCACAGAACTGAAAATTGCTAACATTTGTTCAAATTTATTTCTCTGTTCATCAGAGCAAAGACATTTATACAGATTTAAAACAACCTGATGGTGAGTAAGTGAGTAATGATGACGGAATTAAAATCTTTGGGTAAACTATCACTAAGTATTAAATTACGGTTTTCAATGTGATGTACCAATCTTTAAGAAGGACTACAATGGCTTCAAAAAGCAAAAATACTTCAGGCCATTGGCTTGTGGTTTAGCCTCACTAGTGAGACTGCAACTTAAAAGTATGCTATCAAGGGCCTACAAGATGGCAGATGTTTCACATTTGGTTTGATGGCATCTATCCGTGCACTCCAGCGAGTATCTATGAGCCTATGTAAAGAGCAACCTGTCTTTTCTCTCACTCCCTCGCACTGAAAAGGCAGTTTATGTTTCCAAAAAATGTGACTAGATCTGGGCTGGATTCTGCTGCATGCACTCCTGAAATGTTTAGTGTTTGGTCTGCACAAGGCGAGTATGTGGCCAGGGGATTTTTTCATTATGTGAGCCTGTACTTCTTTCATTCAGCCTGACATATTTGCACCATTGTCAAAGCCCTGGCGGCTGTAATCTGCTATGTCTATTCCTTGATCTTGCACTCCAATCTCAATCACACATGCAAATTCTTCCTCTGTCTTTATGCAGAAGTCCTTAAATTGAATAAACCATTCAATCATTCAGTCATTTGTTAACAGCATCAAGCTTGATGTAGCATGATTGATGTATATGCAAGTATATAGCTTTCCTTTAGCTCAGTGGTAAGAGCATTGTGTTATGTAAAATGTAAGTTCTCCCTTTTCTTCAGAATTGTCTTTAAAACTCTCTTTCCTCACACATCAGATAATGTCACACATGGATACAATTAGGAATTAAAAGACAGCAACAAGGCTTAGTGTAAGTCTTTAAAAAGTGAAATTATACCAAGGAAATTGCCAGTATGAACATCATCCTGTTTTTTAGTTTGACTATGAACAGGCAGGTTTCTCGATGCTAAATGCAGCATCACATATACAATTCGTTCTACAAGAGCTCTTTTTTTCTCTGGTTCTGTTTGTAATTGTTGGTGTAATTGCTTATCGATACCACTTGCTGCAGGTTTTTCCATTCAAAATAGCAAGTCCATTTAGCTTTGATGATTTGGAAACTTGTCATACATCCTGCGCCATGACACTTCAGATGTCTTGTATCCATCACTATTGCTTAGAACAGGGGTTTTCAAACTTGTCATGCCAAGGACCCCCAAATATGTTTAACCTTTCGCGAGGGACCCCCTTTCTAATATATATATATAATTTTCTTGTATAAATAAGCATTTAAACCGTTATACAAATAGTATGTGTGATATAAAGAGAACATATTGTTTGAAAAAGTTAAACCGGAATAATCTTCAGTATAGAGTTTAACAACTTAAGCTGTCTTTAGTGTCTCAATTTTCTGGAAACCCCTTAAACCATTCCGGTGGCCCCCTGGGGTTCCCCGGACCCTAGTTTGAAAAACCCTGACTTGGAGCACTCTGGGAGCATTTTTCAGATCTTTTTTTGAAAATCAAGTAGGGCTGGGCGATAAAACGATAACAATATACACTCATCTAAAGGATTATTAGGAACACCTATTCAATTTCTCATTAATGCAATTATCTAATCAACCAAACACATGGCAGTTGCTTCAATACTGGTTTTAGCTAAAAAATACACCACAGATCTAAAATATGTTGAAAATTGCCTTTTGTGACTGCAATGGAACACGCACCGTTTTTGTGTGTGTCTTTTTAAATAAGTAGGGGTAGAGCGCTTTCACATGTGCTTTGGATGACATCAAGACAAACAATATGGCGGAACGTGCAATTACGTTTGTAAAGCCCTGTCCAACCAAAACCCCTACACTAACTGCAATAAAAATCACCTTAATTTAGATTAGATTTAGATTTAGATTCAACTTTATTGTCATTACACATATACAAGTACAGTGTAACGAAATGAAGTTTAGGTCTAACCAGAAGTGCAATTAGCAAGTGCAGGATACACAGTTAGAATAAATACAGAAAACAATATGGGAGAATATAATACAGTGGGCATGGACTATAAAAATATTTTGCTGTAGGTATGTTCTATGAAAATATGACAGTGGGTATATACTATGAACAATATATACAGATGGCTATATACTATGAACATTAATGAATAGGTGGATATGAACAGATAATAATTTAGAATAAAATAGTGCAAGTGACTTAGGAATGCATAAATTATTGACATTGGCTATTAAAGTTGCAGTGCAATAGGTGAGTTAATGCAGTTATTAAAGTTACGGTGCAGTATACGAGTTAATGCAGTTGATAGGTTGCAGTCCAGAAGATGAGTTAATGCAGTTAATAAGGTTACAGTGCAGTAGATTAGTTAATGCAGTTATTGAAGTTACAGTGCAGTAGATGAGTAGATGCAGTTAATAGAATTACAGTGCAGTAGATAGGTTAGTGCAGTCATGGAAGTGGTCCATTAGTGCAAATGAGCATTCAGTTAAATATTCCTGGTGTGCAAGTGAGCAGTAAAGAGTGCAAATGATGCTGTGCGTGTGTAAACAGTCCAGTAGAGCAGATAACATGAAGTACTGGCGTGTACAGTTCAGTCATGCATGCAGCCCTGTAGTGGAATTGTAAACAATGTTATAGCAGCGATGAAGTTAGGTAACAGAGGTAGTGTAATCAGTGGGGGGCAGAGTTCAATAATGAAACAGCTCTGGGAAAAAAGCTGTTTCTTAGTCTGCTGGTTCTTGTCCGGAGGCACCGGAAGCGCTTACCGGAAGGCAGGAGAGTAAATAGTCTGTGAGCGGGGTGAGAGGAGTCCTTGAGAATGCTGCGAGCTCAACGCAGACAGCGTTTCTTCTGGATGTCCTCAATGGCAGAAAGTGTAGTCCCTGGGATGCGCTGGGCTGTTTTCACCACCCGCTGCAGTGCCTTGCACTCAGCAACAGAACAGATGCCGTACCAGACTGTGACACAGTTGGTCAGGATGCTCTCTATCGTGCAGCGATAGAAGTTCACCAGGATAGTTGAAGACAGTTGGTTCTTCTTCAGTGTCCTCAGAAAGAAGAGACGCTGGTGAGCCTTCTTGACCAGGCATGAGGTGTTGGTGGTCCAGGACAGGTCCTCCGAAATATGAGTCCCCAGGAACTTAACTGGAAACATGTTCAACAGCCATCCCATTAATGTGGATGGGATCGTGTGTGCCTCCTTTCGCCTTCCTGAAGTCCACGATGATCTCCTTTGTCTTGGAGGTGTTCAGGAGCAGGTTGTTGTCTGAGCACCATGTGGCCAGGTGCCGGACCTTCTCCCTGTATGCAGTCTTATCGTTGTTGCTGATGAGACCAATCACTGTTGTATCGTCTGCAAACTTGATGGAGTTAGATCCGTTCACAGGCCTGCAGTCGAGTGTGAAAAGGGAGTAGAGAAAGGGGCTAAGTACGCAGCCCTGTGGTACACCAGTGTTGAGGGTGGTGGTGGTGGAGCAGATGGGGCCTAACCTAACAAGCTGAGGCCTGTTCGTCAGGAAGTCCATAATCCAGTTGCAGGTGGGGTTGTTAATGCCTAGGTTTCCAAGTTTGACGATTAGCTTGGAAGCCTCGTTCATAAGTCTCTATTGATTATAGTAAATATTATAATACAACACAGTGTTTTATCTAGATGTTCAAGTCGCAAAGAGAGAGGAGTTGACGATATCTTTTCTCTAACAGTGAAATGCTTATGAAATAAACTCTCAGATCAGCTCTGTATGAGGGCATGAACGCATGAACTCAATCTCCACAGTCAAAAGCACGAGCGTCACATGGTTGTATTAGTAATGCGTTAAACTGTGCAGCTCATTCCCATTCACTCGTTTAGTTTCATTTATATTTGTATTTATTATAAAGGTGTATTCTGTTTGAAACAAATACTGTAAATGAATGTGACAGCACCATGCCAAAATCTGTATAATGAAAGTCATGCCACTCGGCGGCCATTCGGACAGCTATTTACATCATATCAAGATTGCCTCCAGGCAGCTACAGTATTTAGCATTGCATTTCTTCCAATTTATGGCAGTGGCACACCTTGTTAATATATATTATCTTTGGCCTTTCCCATTGAGCGCTATTGTTCGCAATATCGCAAGTTAAGCATTACGTTATTTTAAATAGGGATGCACGATAAACTATTGGCCATATCGGTATCGCCTGATAAATGCTCATTTTTAATCGTATCGGCTGATAATAAAATTTAGGCCGATATATTATAGCCGATAAATCAAAAATCATTTTGGTATCTTTTCACCTCTGGTAAAACTTCTTCAGCTGAATGCTGCTCATCGTTTAAAATAAAGTACAGTACAGTATCTTTATCGTGATCATTTACTAACTGCTATTAGCAAAACAATTGTGGTGTAGGTACAGTATGTAGATAACGTAAATTATAGGAACAAAAGCATATTGTTTGAATCAAACTGTTGTCTGAATGCTGTCTGTTTTGAGACCTGTTAGACATGTGACTATACAGAAAAAATGTCTGGGTGCTCTGGAAGAACATCTATAATTTGTTTATTAAATAAAAATATACCAGAAAAGTTTGAAAGCTGAAGTTTTGTAGTGAAGACATGTCATTCTTTATCCAGCTCTATGATCTCAGCTTTTGTCAGGTCTGGGCATGAATTTCGTCCTGGCCTCTGGTAACCTTGGAACAATGAGACGAAACTGGCTGAGAGTAGAGTTCTGTTCTGCACTCTTTGATGCAACATTCTAATGCATCAGTTGTTATTGGAAGTGTTCCTGGTTCCGGTTGATCTAACTAATGCAGCCTAAACCTTCAGAATATTTATATTATGATAGTGTATTGTAGGGCTGTGTATTGGCAATGGCCTCACGATACGATACATGGGTCCCTATACAATATATCACAATACATTCGATACGATACAAACGTTCGATATATTGCAATAATTTGTTTTAAATAAATACAAATTAAGAGTGAGCTTAAAATACATGTTGGTGTGTACAATCTATGGTATTCTGGTATGTTCATCACATTATAGTGATAACTCTATTAATAAAATTGAATGGAATCTTTTGTTTTTGCAAAGCTATTTATAAGAGGTATTTGTCATCTTGCTTACACAGTGTTACTGAACAGCGAACATATACGGAAATGTTTAAAGTGCATATTTAGTCAGTAAACACTTAAATGCAAATGCCACAAACAACTTATTTTTTTCACTATGTTGTTAATAAAAAACAAAGTACACTAAAATTCATTCATAAAACTGAAATTGTCAGTATGCCTCTCTTTTATGTCCCACTCCACCAGTGCAGTTTTCAGTAACTCTACAATGTTTATTCCAGTATGGCTCTCATGCATTGCGCGTGTCTGTGGTTGTGATGTAATCCTAACATACGACTCAGTAACTCGAGAGGTCCATGCATTGCAAGTCAGGGCCACTCGCTCTGCTGAGCTAAGGGATTTTTTTACCCTTGTTTTATCTCTTCGCAAATTCTGGGTACTTCTACGTCCGTTATGTGCCTGCGAGTCGGAATCACATAACACGGCTCCATTGTGTTCACCATATGTCCGAAGGTTTTCAACCACACTGTCGCAAATCCTTACAAATAAAATATAGCACCGACTCTGTTATTTTCTTGGCACGAGCTAAGATATACGGAAGCTTGTTGGTGATATTATATGAATGAATCTACTTTACGCCATTTGCTTTCTCGCACCCGCTTACTTTTGAGACATTGACCGTATGACAGCGAATCACAGCGACATCAACAGTAACGGAAAAAATGGTTATGTGATGAAACGTCATTTTAAATCCGTTCAAAACATGACTTAAGGTATCGATACTTTAGGTTGCACTATCGATACACTATCGTGAAAAAAATGATCGCAAGTTAGATGTATCGATAATTTTGCACAGCCCTAATATATTGTATGTTCGATTAAAAAGATGCGTCTTTAGTCTAGATTTAAACTGACAGTGTGTCTGCCTCCTGGACAGTGCAAGGAACACTGTTCCAAAGTTTAGGCTCCAGATGGGAAATGGATCTACCACCTGCACATGATTTTGAAATTCTAGGTATTACCAACTGACCAGACGCCTGAGAGCGTAGTGCACATGAAGGACTGTAGGCAAGGCAAGGCAAGTTTATTTGTATAGCACATTTCATACACAATGGCAATTCAAAGTGCTTTACATAGAAGAAATTAAAAATATCCATTTGATAGAACAGTGCAGAAATAAGAAAAATAAAATTAACCAGTTAAGAATAAAAACATAAAATATACATTAGAATAGAAAATAAATAAAATAAAGTACAGCACAAACAGTCGGACAGTCAGAGGCACAGTGCACATTCATTAAATGCAAAATTAAACAGATGTGTTTTGAGTCTGGATTTGAATGTGACTACTGTAGGAGCACATCTGATCTCTTCTGGAAGCTGGTTCCAGCTGCGACTGGCATAATAGCAAATGCAGACTCTCCTTGCTTGGAGAGAACTCTTGGTATTTCTAGCTGATGCCATCCTAATGACCTGAGTGTTATTTTGGGTCTGTATTCAATGAGCATATCTGCAATGTATTGAGGTCCTAGGCCATTGAACGATTTATATACTAGTAATAAAACTTTAAAATCTATCCTATATGTAACTGGTAGCCAGTGTAAAGACCTGAGGACTGGTGTGATATGATCATATTTTCTGGTTCTGCTCAGAATCCTTGCCGCAGCGTTCTGTATGAGCTGCATCTGTCTTATGGTCTTCAATGACTTCAGTTTTGTCTTTGTTTAACTGAAGAAAGTTTTGGCACATCCAACTATTTATTTCATCAATGCATTTGAGCAGGGAGCCAATGTACAATAATAGTACATTAGTTATCTAGTCTTGATGTCATGAATGCATGAATTAACTTCTCGGCATCTGATGGTGACGGCATATGATGTAGATTAGATATATTTTTAAGATGTAAAAATGCAATTTTACAGATGTTGGCAACATGGTTCTCAAATGACAGAGTACTTTAGAAAAAAAGCCAAGATTCTTTGCTGACGAGGAGGATTTTAAGGAACATAAGTCAATAGTTTAGCAGTATTCTTGGTTATTACGTATGGGGGTTTTCGGTCCAATAAATAACACTTCTGTTTTGTCAGTTCAGTTATAAAAAAATTGTTACTCATCCAGTTTTTTATATCGACTATGCATTCCACTATTGGATGGAATTGCTGTCTTTCATGAGGCTTCGAGGAAATGTAAAGTTGTGTATCATCAGCATAACAGTAAAAGCTAACTCTGTGTCGCTTTATTATATCTCCTAGAGGTAGCATGTATAATGCGAAGAGCATAGGCCCCAAGACTGAGCCCTGTTACAGCGTACTGGACTTACGATTTGTGACATCTCATTGTTTATTGCTACATATTGAAAACGGTTGGATAAATAAGATCTAAACCATTTTAAAGCTATTCCCTTAATGCAGACATCATTTTCGAGTTTATGTAGGAGCGTGCTGTGGTCAATGGTGTCGAATGCAGCACTTACGGTTTAGCAGCACCAATATGGAGATACAACCTCGGTCAGATGCCAAAAGCAGATCATTTGGAACTCTGATCAAAGCCGTCTCTGTATTGTGATGTGCTTTAAACATAATTGAGTTGAGACTTCTTTTTCCAGAACTTTAGATCTGAAAGGTAGATTTGAAATAGGTCTGTAGATAACTAGTTCTCTGGGGTCGAGATTATTTTTACAAGGGGCCTTATAACAGCCACCTTATATGCTTTAGGCACATGTCCTAGTGTCAGAGATGAGTTAATAATGCTAAGAAGAGGATCTATAATTTCTGGGAGCATTTCAGTCAGTACATATAGGGTCTAGCATGCATGTCGTTGATAAAGATGATCTAATGATTTTAGATTTTTCATCGTGATCTACGGTCGAAAATCATAGCAAGCATACACCGTATAATACAAGGTCTATGGTGTATTTTGTGCTGAAACTTAAGTCACATTCTGTGGACTCCTAAGCTATTTATATTACATGTTCTAAAAAGGCTACATTTGGGGGCCTTTAAATGTCATTTTCCAAGCAATTGCATTTTGAATCATCTTTTTAAATTTGTCCAAAGAGGACATCTGCAAAAGTCGAGTTACACCCGGTTGTTAAACAACATCGTAGACCAGTGAGAAATGCTTTTTCTGTTTGTTGTGCTCTGGTAAGTGTATGTGCTTTGCTCAGGTGAGTGTGTTTGTGTGTTTTTGTGCCCAGGTGTGGAGGAGATCCGGCAGGTGCGCACTGGTGTCGTGACACAGCTGTGTGCAGATTATGGTCTGATAGATCATGCTGTGTATTTCACATCAGGAGTTGTGTTAGGAGGAGTTGTGTTGTGTGTGGGAGACACAGTTCAAGCTATTGCTGTGCGAGAAGGAGCTCATGGAGGATGGAGAGCGCTGAGGGTGAGATCTTGAAACTATCGAGGATACATAAAACTCAATCCATTTATTTTGTCACAGGGCAAATCAAGCATTATGTATGTGACATTTTCAGTCAAAACTTAAATTTGACCAGCACATGAAACACAAAACATTATATTTGAATTTTCATTTGCTCCTTTACAGTTTGAGGGAAATGGACCGTTATACAGTGCATCCGCAGTGTATGTACAGCGCTTCACTTTTCCCACATTTTGTCATGTTACAGCCTGATTCCAAAATGGATTCAATTCATTATCTTCTACAAACAATACCCCATAATGACAACGTTAAAGAAGTATGTTTGAAATCTTTGCAAATTTAAAAAAAAATGAAAAAGGTGTACATGTACACAAGTATTCACAACCTTCGCCATGGCACTCAAAATTGAGCTCAGGTGCATCCTTTTTCCACTGATCTTCCTTGAGATGTTTCTACAACTTGATTGGAGTCCACCTGTGGTAAATTCAGTTGATTGGACAAGAGATTCTTTGCTGACGACGAGGGTTATATGGAACATCAGTCAATAGTTAAGCAGTATTCTTGTTTTTTATGCATGCTGGTATTCGGTCCAATAAGTAACAACTTACTAACGCTGTAGTTAGTTGTTTGTTAAGCAGGTTTCACTTCTGGTTGCATAGTTATATTTTTTTCTCTAATATCTTGAATTTATGAACTACTTCACAAATAAAATCCATCACTGATGCCTTATTCTTTCAAATAAAAGTCTTTAGTTAGTTGGATCACAGCATCTATCTTATGTTTTTTTTGGGAGGAAAATATATTTGAACTTAAATATGTCTTACAAATTCTTACATTTTTATAAGTGGAATGTAAGTTCACAATAGTCTAGAAAGCAAGCACTGGAATCCTGAGGGTTCTTTAAAAAAATACATTTCTATATTTACTTGATTTATGTTTATGCCATTTAGTTTGTAATATAATTGGACTTATCAATAATAATTTATTTTTAATTATTAAAATATGCCCCACATTTTCTTTGTGTAGCGGTGCCACCACTGGCACAGATACACTGTCATGAAGCGCACACATAAAAAATTGGATTTCAATACAAAGAATGTTTATTCTTATACCAAACTGTGAATCGCATAACGGCACACAAAATAGTTTAAAGTAAAATAAATCAGGAAATATATATATGTCTCATTAATTCTATGTTCTCAATGTTACTGTTGTGCAATTCAAAGAAAAAATATGGTTAACAGGTACCTGCCGAGAGTTAAAGCAAGCATGCGACAAGTTACAGACAAAGTCCCTCTGTACAAAATCTGCGCGGACCAAAAGAGCCAACATGATCGGCTTGGCAAAGCATTTCACCGACAGAAATGCAAACTAATCCGTTTAAAGAATTTTAAAAGCGACAGATGGCAATAGCTTGAAGTACGCTTCATGATTTAAACATGCACCTTACCAGCTTTGATAACACTTTACAACAAAACTCCATTTCTTAACATTATTTACTGTAGCTATAATTAACTAATAATGGGAAATAATTCTACTGTACAGCATTCATTCATCTTAATGGTTTCTTTCAACGTACTAATTGATAAATATTTCAATCCATTTAAAATATTTTCTGTTGTATTAAAATGAATTTAATCTACATAAGTACAAGCTAAGACCTAAAAAAATTGTTATTTTAAATTTAAACAGTTTACTTTTCCTTTCATCTCAGCAGACAGCAAACACTGAGACATATACACCTGTAGGACTGTATCATAGATTGATACCTGACACTCGTATGTAGGTCTGTGTGGTGACATGTTGATTTTAAATCAGGTTGAGGACATGCTCAAAAAGCTAGGCAGGAACACACTGGAGTTGTATAGTTGAGTTTAAAAAACGTATAAATATCTTAAAATTCTGTCATTTCTTTTTGTTTCATCTATTATTTAATAATTGACTGTTTTTTTGGTTTTGCAGGGTATTGATTAAGTGTTTGTATCTCAATACTTTTCTTAGGTATTCTATCGAACAAAAATGTGTTATTGTGACAACACTAAATATTTAGCGTTATTATTTTCTGTCGTGTCACATACCCCCAGGGGTCTCTTCGAGTACCGAACCACAGTTTGACAACCATTAGTTTATATGCCTATTAGATTCTACCTATTAAAAGTAATGATTGTTCAATGTTGACTGTTTTCAGGTCGAGCGACGGAAAGATGTGTGGGAGAATGTTAATTCAGAGTTCCTTGGAGGAGAGGCCGGTAAACTCAGGCCTTTGATTGGAACCGTGACCTCATGTGATCAAGATGGAGGAATTATTAACCAGTCAACATCTTTCCCACGATCAGCTCTTTGTGAAGGTCTGAACTGAATTATAAACTTGGCCAAGCATCTACAGTAGCTAACAAGACAAAATATAGATTTTCTAAGAAAGATTACATAAAGTTGTTGAGTTATATTTAAAACATACTGTAACTTAAGAAATTATAGAAGTTCTTGGGGAAAAAATGTTCTTTCTCAGCCACAGGCTACTCCCACCTTCCTGTCATTCTAAACCTGTTTTACTTTCTTGTATGAAAGACAAAAGCTTTTTGAAAACACAGTTTAAGTCTATGGGGATCAGAGCTATAAAGCTTTCATAGTTATACTAGGGGTTGCGCAAACTGGTCGACTAGTTGACAATAATGCTGTAACACAACACTTAATGTCGACTAGTCGCAGATCACATGATTTTTATGTGGCTGATGGTTTTTACTAGAGACCTGCGTAGGACAGATTTTCTGCCTGCTTCCACAGGATTCTATCGCACTAACTACAATAGTGTGTGTGTGTATATATATATATATATATATGATCTTAACCTGTTCCCACCCACATTGTTCTCAATTTGTCCCGTTTCATCCCCATCATCCACAAAAGCACACAGATATAGAGACATGGATTTCAGTACACTCTGCTTGTGCACTGCCATCTTTTAACATTATATTTTTGTACTTGTTTCCTATTGAATATAGTATTGTAGTGCTTTTCACTATTGTTAAAATTGTGTTAAATCTTGTTCGGTGAGTAAAGCTCATCATAAAGATGTAATCTATATGTAGAGATTTGGAAATGTTAAATATGAGCTTGCTCACCCTTTAAACATGAAACTAAACATTGCCAATGTCAACATGTTAGTTTCCCATCAACGAGTCGGAAAAAGTAACTTTTTTATGGCAATCTGAATTGGAAAGCCAAGGTAGGTTTAAACAATTTGATTCAAATATAATTGTTAAGGACTGTAAGGGTTAATACGACTACCTGAATTGGTCACTGCAACAAGAGCTTTTTTATTTAATATTTAACTTTCTTATATTATTTAAGTTTTCATAATGTACTGATGTTAACTTAAATGCTACTGCTGTGTGCCGTTTCACTGCTGGATTTGCGCATTAAACATGGACGGATGTTTCATCCTCATTTATTTCAGATATGGTATTTCAAAATGTATTTAAATAAGGTCTATATTTCTCTTCCACTCGCCATGTAGTTGCTACATGCAAATTTAATAATATAAATATTTATATATTATTTATTATCCCAACCACCGCACAAAAAACAGCCACCATCACAGCCCTATAAACAGTTGGAAAATAAAACCCATGCGTCACCGTATATTGATTTGTGCATCTCTTAAAGGGGCCTACTTTCTCACTTTCCCACTTTCTCCTGCCTGATTCACTTTTGTAATATAAACAAGGTTAAATCTATATGTAATTTGTACAGTGAAGGCTATAAAGTGCATTCACTTTTGATTACATCATTTAATTTCTGTTCTTAATACCCAAGACCTACCTGGGAAGCACTGATTGTTTTATTTGTTTGTTTTATTACTTTTATTTGTGCAGTTGATTTGTAATTTGATTCTTTTTCCTTATTTATTACTGTTTAATTTGTTCAATTAGTCTTGAGTATTTGAAATACTATACAATATTATTTATTACTTTTTTTGTGGTTGGGACAGTGAACATTTTGTAAGGGCCGTTAAAATATTGTGACAAAGAGGTATGTAAACGAAGAAATGTAAACAAGGTCAAATTATACTAACAATAAAATTGACAATGTCAGTAAAGTAGCAACCAAAACAGAAAAATACAAAATCTTACAGAGATGCATAAATTAAAATCCACTTTTGTATTATAAAGGCTTTGACTTCAACAATGTAAAACTGTCAACATATATGTCTGTGTGTGTGTGTTTTAGGTTTTGAGCCAATGAAAGGAGACTGGGTGTTGGCACAATATTTCGTCAGCCCTAAAGAATGGAGCAGTCAGGCCCAGACAGTGTCTCCACTGCGTTATCGTCGCATGGACGGGGTTTGTTTTCACTCTATACATATGTCAGGGTTCCCACTGTAACCTATAAGGGTATTTGGTGTGACTTTTGGGTGTTTTCTCTAAGTTCTACTGTTTGTTTTACATAAATATAACATGGTTTCTTAACTCCAGTCTTTGTGTGCCACTGCCCTGCACTTTTGTATTACTATTACTGTATCTGACTCACTTAATTCAGTTTATAAAGGTCACTCCGAATGAGCTGATCATTTGAATCAGATGTGTTAGATGAAGGAAGAAGGCATACAAAATGTGCAGAGCAGTGGGCCCCCGGGGCTGGGGTTTCTCAACTCGAACCATATTCGGTCCCGAAAGTAGAACAAACAAGATAAACTCATTACAAAGAATAGTTCTATTGTGTAAAGGACACAATGGTGGCGGTAAAGGTATGCAAACCTGAGTACAAAACGCCTTTAACTCTGATACCGCTCTCTGATATTTGCATCCGGGGTTGGCACTGGTGCTAGAACCTGTGACAAATGTGACCGGAATTGCTTGTTATATATAATGGATTCATATTTTGTTATGTGTTATATCACTTTACTGTCTACGCACTACAATGGAAACACGTTTAGAACATTTCCTTTTTTTGTGTTTACATTTCCCGTCAAGCGGATTAGAAAAGTTTAAACCACCCCTTACAATCTAAGTAAAATATAGGTGTTAATATGGAGCATTTTCATTCAGATTGGACTTTTACAATGGTCCTTGTAAGCGCACCCCATTTAGTAACTGTAGGTTACTTGGAGAGTGAAACCTGTAAAATCCACAAGGTTACAGTGATGTTTGTTCGATTGACCACATCTCCCAGATAAATGGCCTTCTCAATTTGTACTCGATCTGTGACTGTGAATTAAAATGGACAGTATGAATGTTTTGTTATTGGTATCAATAGTTCACACAATAGTTTTCTTGTGTTCAAAAGCAGGTGGTTGTCAGCACAATGCTGGGAAGACTGAGAATTAATTATTTGATGCAACGCAATATCCAGAGTAGCCCAATTTTTTTCTTAGATCAACATTTAATGAATCTCACTCATTAAGACGTAACAGTGTTTGAAAAGATTATACAATACTCACAAATTAAATGTTGGTGGGAATCCTGATATCAACCAAATCAATGAATGTGAAAACAGGAGTTGAATGTTGCTAATGCTGCTGTCCTCAAGGCGGTCTCGATGTTTTTCAGGTGTCTGTGACTTGCATATTTGGCAAGAGTGGGGTTGTGGAAGACAGTGTGTTTTTCAGCCTGGCGTCTCTGATAGTGCCGTCTGGCTTCACACCTGCTCGGGGAGACAAAGTAAATGTGGTGGTGCTGGAAAGCAGTCAGTCGCTTTACTGCTGGAGAGCTCTTTGCATGACCCCGGTTCAGCACAGGTGACCTTCATTTACTTTGACATAGGCCTGCTGCCAGAAGTGTATATCTTTTAGTTCCAAAAATCATGAAAAAGGTCCTATCCATGCATCACTATTTAAAAAAGGTGTCATTAAATCCTGTGTAGTATCGTAGTAAGTGATTGTGTGAAATCATATTATCAAGAATGGGGCTCTCTTCCTTCAGTGTTCACAAAAGAGCCTTTAACATCCCAAGAACCTTTCTGTTGTTTCAATCTAAATGCTGTCCTAGTGAATTTTACAACCAGAGTAGCAGAGTAGATACTGTCAAAGTCAAGATTACATGTTTCTTTAAGGTCTTTGAACTTTCAGAAGTGCACACGAAAGGACCAAGACAAACACCTCAGTGCTGAAAATGCTTGACTCTGAGATTCACACTCTGCTGGAGAATAAAGGTGGACTCCAGGTCAGTCACGAAACCCACTTCGGCTCTCTCCTGCTAGGAAACACCAAGGAGCTGCTGATCTGGATTCAGTGAGTTAATTCACGCACACCTTAAATCAATTCTCATTATGTGAAAATCCATTACTCTATGTGCAAGTATTTTAAAGGCATATTGACTTTGTGTAAGGAAAAGACCTACATTTAAATACGTTGTTGTGTGTTCGTAACTTGTATTAGCCAATGCCATGATAATAAAAGACTTCTGTTTCGTGACGCACCATGAGGTCTGCATTGCAAAAATGCTTCCTCAAACGTTTCCAAGCCAATTACTGTAGAGTAGACATGCCATAAAAAGACAGCAAGAAAAAATGATCAATGATTGTTCTCACTGATGTATCAGTTTTGCTTTCTTTCTTTGTGTTGTCGTGAAACAGAAATACTAGCTCAGAGTGTCACAGGCTGAAGCGTTGCGAGTTTGCAGGATGGGACTCGGAGCAGCAGTTTGCTCTCAGGAAACCTCAACACATCCAAGCTGCTGCTGGCCCAGTGGAGGGCGGTAGAGAAGGGGAGGTAGAGGATGGTGAAGATGTGCGGACTGTACGGATGATGGAGAGAAACCTGGAGATTGTACCTGGAGAGAAGCTGTGTTTGACTGTCAGATGCCAGGCCAGGTGAGGAGATTTTAATTAAATGAAAACATAGTTTAACATACTTTATTCTAAGATATGGTCATGTGCTAGTTAAACAACATAATGGTTTAATCTAATCTGGTTTATATGTCTGTGTGGTTATTACTTCAAGACAAATCATGTGCAGATTACTTATTTTGAACCGTGCTTAGTATTGTCTCAATAAACTGCAGTTTAACATAATAAGCGGTTTAAAACTTCCCCGATTCATAACGTCATAAACCTGTAACCAATCACATGAACTGTTCATCCATGCGGTCAAATTTATCAGAGTGTTCACACCAAAC
This sequence comes from Barbatula barbatula, assembly GCF_947034865.1. Lineage (NCBI taxonomy): Eukaryota > Metazoa > Chordata > Actinopteri > Cypriniformes > Nemacheilidae > Barbatula > Barbatula barbatula. The sequence continues at coordinate 28,282,894 of NC_136764.1, forward strand.
GCGGTAAATTGCACTATTCGCGCTGTAACAATTTGAGATTACTCGCATCATTCGTGCATGAAATTCGCTTCATTACAGACGAGAATTCGCGTCATAGGAGGGGCTTCTGCCGCTAGCTCACAGCCCTACTAGAGCAAGCTCCTGATATTTTAACGCGGTGCAAATTTTCGCCAAAGTTCAGATTTTTCAACTCACGCTCAATTCGCTCCATTCACGCCGCCTCATTCGTGCGAATCGCACTGCAAGTAGATCATCAATGTCTTTGCATTGACTTAACATGTAAATCACTCGCGTTTGCCCGGGGTGGCATTTTTTCATGTCACATGAGGGGCGGCACCGGCACGAGCAGTAAAAAAAAAACCCCGGGCCGCTGCGAAGCGGTTTTCTATTATGCCAATCAGGAGCTTGCTCTAAATGTAAATGTAAATAATCACGGCCCAACTAGTCATTTAGCAGAGGTGGTCTCGCCCGGGGTGCAATTCAATGTAGAACCACCACTGCATAGACTGGAACGATCTGAAAACTATTATGTTTTAACGTGAGCACACGCTGCTCTTACATGCGTCATAAATGCTCTAAACTGTTAAAAGCATCATGTGTAAAACAATATGCGTTATTAATGTGAAGCGAATGTGTGCATTGAGAAAAAGTGCCTTTTTCCCATTGCATTTCAGCTGCACTGGAAAACAAACAAACAAAAAAATAAGGCAGCAATATTGTGTCTTAATCAGGAATCTAAATACACAAAGACCATGATTTTCTGATGAACATTTAAAAAGTAAAGGGCAAAAATAGCTATTTATTTACTTTGTCATGTTGCTGACCAGGAGCAAGTAGTTCCAAATCAATCAATCGATTAAAGAATGGCCGAGATACAGGCTACAAATCAATGTTTGGTCAACAGTATGCAATCACAACTTTGAAATGACTGGACAGAATGTTTAGTATTTATCTTTGTTCAATGTGGTTTGGTCCAGAGAGTATATGAGCACATTTTTGTTTGTGCACTAGGGGCGGGTGGAATGACCAAAAATCTATTTCACAGAATGAATAGTTTTATTTCACAGTAGCGATCTGCTTTTTTAATTCTATATCTTATACCTATTTTTCTTACATTGATTGAATTAATTCATTTATTACAGTTCATTTTTAAATGGTCACCAAAGTTAAAATTAAGGCAAGTTATGAAAATGTATTAAAGATATCAAATTAAGTTTTGATAATCCATTTTTTATGTATTTATCTTCTGGCTGTATCATATGTATACAGTAGGAAGAAAGACAACAAGTATTACAATGAAGTCTGAATATATGCAAAATATATGTGTCTTTAGGTTTATTTATTCTTGCACTTGTCTTTGCACTACAAGTCTCTGGTGACTCTGCATGCCTCTCCCAGTAGCAGTGCGTCACGTCAAAGCACTCGCGCTGTGAGCATCATCGCGCGTTTCAACACAAGTTTGGCCTTTTTCTTGCCTAAAGTTAAACTTTATTAAAACTATTAAAAGCTTTACAAAGTGACCTGACATCTGAAATACTTGAGTGAGCTTTTTTATATGCATGCGCAGATCACTGCACCCCTGCACGAGCACTGTGGGTGAGAGAAACCAGAAGCGGATCACAAAAGTACAGACTGAAAGGGGGTCAATAGAGTATTTGATTTGTTACAAATTTGGGTGAATTAATTCACATGTTTTTTTTTCATAAGTACGCCAACTTGCAAGTCGCCGAGTTAACCACGCCTACTTATTTACATTCCACGGAATAGAAAAATCTCTTACGGTTAACATTTTATTCAGTGATAACTGAATATCCTGTCATTCCGCACAGCCCTAGGTATAATGTTACAGACCCCAAAGTCATTTTTCATATAATTTTTTCTGCTTAAGGTTCTATGGGCTGCCATAACTTGCCATTGGAGAAGAAACGTAATAATAATTATAATAAACATAATAAAAGAAAACTGACGATTTCAATAGGGGTTTCAGCACCTGCAGTGCTTGGTCCCTAAGAACAACACTTTCAGGTTGCTCCTAGTACTGTACACATGCAGTGTATACAGAGTTAATCTCTTTTAATGATTCAGAAGCACTCGAATATCTAAATCCTTTTCCCTGTAGGACTCTGGGTCGCTCTGAGGAACTATTGCTGCTTCACTTCACGTCTTTCACTATCGGAAGGCGCATGGAGGTGTTGGTGAACAGCGCCGAGGAGAGTTTGCTCAAACCCATCGCCCCCTACTGTCCTGTACCAACACAACTACGACAGCAACCTGCCCAGGTGCTCACGGTTTTGGCTCCCCCTGCTCCTCTCAGGTGTGGCTCAAATAATGGTGCTGATATCATAACTGTGTTGCTTTTTAATGTTTTTGTTTATGTGGGCATGTGCAAAGCATGCATATGTTTTTTTTGGCCTGCAAGCACTTAAATCATGAAGAGTATGCTAAACCGATTTACGTACCTTGAAAGCAGCAACACTAGATACAGCGGGCACAATTACATTGAATTCCACTAATAATTACTGCTTGTTTGTGTTGTAACCAACTGGAGCAGAATACGTTTTGTTATTTCTTTGTGAGAAGAGAAGTCTACTCTTTGTCTTGTTGAAATGTTATTGTATGCACGGTTAAAAACATCTGATAGATTATGCCATCTTGTTATTGATCCAGACTGATTCCGTAGTGTTATTTCATCATGTTATTGTGACCCCAAGAATGATAGATCTAACTATCCTGCAGACAGTTGACGGAAAATGGACTAGGTGTTATAATCCCTATTATTAGCACGCTTTAGCCGCCACTAATGAGATTTGATGAATAGACGAAGACTGTTCAACTCTTCACTGCAGTCATCGGGTGGGGAGCCACTTTACTCTATATGTTATGATGTTCGTAATGTGTTGTTAGCTTTCATGGATGTTACCACAGAGATCCTTATCTGATGTTTATCATGTCCCAGTTTCTGTGTGATCTTTACCCTGTATGAATGATGCTTTTGTTGTGATGTTGCCAATGACCTTTGTATGGTGTTTCCACCAAAGTGAGACATTTCAGTCGTGTACCCCAGCCTTATTTGGTTGATTGGAGGGAGCCACTACCCATTTTCCAAACGTTCCCCTCCAACCACACAAAGAGATGCCCGAATTATGATTTACTTTGCCGTAGTGAATCTCAGTGGAGAGATGGTACAACCTGCCATTATGCCAACCTCCAGCTGATGCCAGATGGTGGTACAATCCTGTATGGTAGTACAGAACTGGGCTTTAATCAACTTGATCTGTTCTGGAACATGGAATATTTTGAAAGCTGCCCACTGCAGTTTATGTGGCAACGAAGCAAAGTCATTTGCCAGATCTAAGAAAACCACATGTAGGTCTGTCTTCTCATTTTTGATCATTTGCAAACGGTGCCAGATCATGTTAACATGTTCAAAACATCCTGGGAAAACAGCTATGCCTGGTGTCGACAGAGTAGTTGTTCTTCAGGAACGATGACAGTCTCTAAGCCACAACGCTAAAGAAAATCTTACCTTCCACACTGAGGATGCTGCTTTGACGAAACTGTAAATTTTTGCTGACTTTTTCTTCTTTTGGGATCAAAATCCCTCTAGCCCTTCTCCAGGCTTTCGGTAACATCTGCTTTTCCATGCCACTATCATTAGTGTCCAGGGGCATCTCCTGGGACTCCTGGGGCATTCTTATTGAGCCTGTATGAAATACAGTTTGGTCCAGGGGCTGATCTTGCCCACTTAACCACACTCTCAACTTCGCTCCATTTAGGGAGCCTTATGTCTTTCTTTCACAAGTCTGTCAATCTCTTGTTGTCTACTGAAATTCGGCTGGGCCACCAGCTCCCTCTGGGACTTTAGCCTCTTGTTTTTCTCTCCAAACCTTTCTGTCCCAAAGGTGTAGACAATCTCACATATCTTCTGTGTTGACGGTTGCCCACTAGTTGTGGCAGGATTTTTTTAAGACCCTTCTCTGAGGTTACCTTACTTGTGTAGTTTATGTCCTGTAAGTCTGTTTGTTCCAACATCTGTCATGACTCATGGACAAGACCACACAGCAACAGACTCAGGAACGGAAATTACAATGAGCCATCTTGTTTTTGATAGCCATAGATGGGTGAACCCTTTACACTATGTAGTGATGGATCCTGCCAACATGGGTAGCTAACTCCTACAGTAGACTTACATGTCTACTATCAGAGATGAAGAGAGAAGAACAGCAGGCAAGAGACAAAGTCACAATTGAATAGTCTTTCATCTATCATAACTTTGTGTTAAATTACTGCTTCATAACATTCATTGTGATGTTGTTAAGAACCTTGAGAATGAGACCACTGGACTCTGAGATCTACTTGAAGACAATACGAATACAGCATCTAACATAAGATCAACAATAAGGACAGTCATATAGATGTACTTTATATCATATTTATTTCAATCAAAGTAATAACTAACTATAAAAAAATGAGTGAAGAATAAGAAAAGTAAGTTTAAGAGAGACTAAGAGAGATAAGGAATAAAATACAACACAAATATATCTTCTCCAGAAAACACACATTCACAAACAGGTTGCCTTTACAAAATTCAAATCCTACGATCTATCACCTTAAAAGAAATATGCAGAGTCGTTTGTAAAATCATGTTTTTTGACAGGCTTGCAAAGAGACATCTGCCAAACTTCTTGGGAAACTATGCAGTACCACAGGCTTTCCGGGATTGTGTTGAAGCCCAGAGAGATGTGCTGATTGTCCAGCCTGCTCTGGCAGAGGTAACAGATCTGTATGTTCTATGTTACCTTAGCTTATAAATAGCCATATTATAAATGTTCGACAGGGGTCTGCAGTCATTGTTTCAACTAATTAGAAATAACATAAATGTATGTTTAACTGTGCCTGAGTGTACCATTATAAGATTACATGTTGACTCTTTCAGACTTGCTGCGGTAGAAATAAACACAATTTTGTATAACTCTGAAGTACTTCATTTGAAAGCTGGATATACATTTCAATGTAAACAGTGGAGAAAACCTCTCCCACGCACAGCACCAAACGTAATGCAGTTTAAAAGCTTTATAATAACAGTGTTTAACATTTTAGAAAGTCCACATAGAACATAGTTATGAATATTATGAACATGTTACAATGGGTTTACAGATACATGAGGACACACACACAGACAGAGATATTAGTGCTGTCAACTGACAAAAAAAATTACGATCTAATCATACATTTTTGAGGGAAATAAACATACTCCGCCAGGGTTTGTATTTTTTTTCTAACATGAACTCCTGTGTCGTAACAAGGGTTCTTAGTTCCTCATGGACGATTCTCCCGGACAAGCACACGTCAGAGAGTGAGAGAAAGAGCACGCCCATCAATGTGCTTTGTTCGAGCTACTGAAGTTTATGGCAGCGTATGTGCATAATGTAAACAACTCAATCTTATAGTGAATCAACAGTTAATGCGATGATGTATTGGGTGCTCGTGCTTTAGTTCCGCCCACTGGACGCCTCCAGAAGCTCGACTGTTTTCAGAAAAGAAAACTTACAGCTGTATCTTTTATAGATGTATTTTTATAAATGTGATCAAACTTAATACGCTTTGAAGATATGAAGTTTGCCATACTACTCTGTAGGTATTAAATATTAATATGAGCTATAGCAGAAACTGCATGTGTAACGTCCGCTTTAATTTCACATTACATTGTTTGAAAATATACTTGTAGATTCTAATAATTTCACATTTTATATCTTTAATAAATGCCATTTTATGAATTAAATCTGATATCAGTACCACTAATGGTGAATCTATGAAATATCTTTTTCTTAATTTGAATATTTAAGCTATCAATTTTAACATTTATTAGGCTAAAAAACGTGTAATTTAAGCGATCTTTAAACCATCTTTACAAGCCGTGAATTATTATTTCATATGCCCTTTCTACAACAGGTTAGGAATATACAGAAATTCTCAAACACTTTACAGTGTTGACTGCTGAATTGCACATTAAATACAGAAGAATTTTCATTAAAGCTACAAAACATATTGACTTTTCTTTTGATTGTAAATAAACCTGCTGCTGTGACTCCTGTCACTAATGTTAAAGAACTTCTGCATTTTCACAACTGTGCATTAATTTACAACTTTATTTTACGCATAGAAGTCTGTGCTTAAAGATGCGTGACAAAATGGGCTTTGAGATAATATTGTGGGTTTTTGTTCATTCAAGCACAAAAGAAAACTTAATTCTGTCGCGCTCTCCGACCGAGATTTACCCAAAGAGATTTTCCCATCTTGAAGCTGTCTATCTTTACTGGACACATTTAAAAAGATCCTGAAATTGTTTAAAAGCCTTTACATAAATAAGAGCGGGATCATATATTACAACGCTAGAAAAAGGATGACAGAAAAAATGGATGCTGTGTTTATTACATTAAATCACATGCGTTAACACATCATTTTTGACAGCACTAATTTATAGGAGTATATGAATATAAGAGATCTAACGACAAAGATAATGGGGAAGATTCATGTATTGCTCCTCTCTATTTCTAGCCGCTGAGTTTGTTGTCGATGTTTTCGCGCTTCTCTGCTCTTCTGTGGTTGGAGGAGCTGCAGGCTGAGAAAGAGCTCCGAGAGTTGAGCATCACTGGCGCCATCCTCAGAAAGGGAGCGGTGTACTTGCACCTGGAGGTGCCAGGACTTGCCGAGGGTCGCCCAAGTCTCTTTATTGGTGGGACTTGTAACACTCACGAAGCTTACTAGCACAACAAATTAAACCATCTGATTACACAGTGTCCACACCAGATGTGATGCGTAACATAAACAAAGTATTCATCAATTTTAGCTTATACAGTCATGTGTATTGTAATTATTTTGCTTTGCAACAATGCACAAACTACTAAAAATATTTTTATTTCGATTGCATTGTGTTCATTAAATGTTAAGTACATTTTTAAAGATTGAAAGATTGATCTGTTTAATTTCTTCTAAAACTGCTTAAAGTAATGAAAATGAAAAATGATTAGCAATGCATGTGAGCACATGTGAATTGTGAAGCTTTAAAGTCGGCATGCAATTAAAAATGCCAATTCAAATTGATTTACACAGTGTAGCAGTATTCATTGTAAATTATTTATTCGTGCACATTATTTAAAAGAAATGTGTTTGCACTTCTAATCTTTAATCAAAAACCTTAAGCCCCCCTCGAAACGACCTCTCTGCACTTCTGGTCATGAGGCAAACTGGATTACAAATCTGACTCCGAGTACTGATTGGACAGTTAAAATAAAATGATGATGAACGAAGTCCCGCCCTTAATTTTTTTCCCATTTCAGAAGTTGTTCACACGAGTATACGTCACGATACGCAAGAAAAAACAATCCCTACGTCGGTTTCATGACGACTTTAAATGAATGTATAGTGTATAGGTAAAACTGGATTTGGATAAATTTGATGAGAAATGTTTGAGAACGTTCATATTGAGATCTATAATTCTGTTAACTTTTAACAGTTGCAGGACTGTCGGGTATCAGCTCAGTTTGTGGCATTGTTGAAATCTCTTCTGATATAGACGTTCTTAGAAGATATATTTGAGATACAGGAGACTCACGGATGTCTTGGAGTTGTTTGGCATGTAAATGCTTAGATATATATTTGTTTAACATTGTTGTAGGTGATAAAGTTCTTCTGAAGAAACCTTGTAGAGGAGGAATTATTGTTGAGTACATATCTTACGTCACAGAGGTAAACATGTTGTTCACACCTTTTTCTTAGGAATATGGAGACTATTTAAATGTCATTTACTGTGATTCTTCTGTGTTTTGACAGATCACTGACGAGGATGTGAGCTTGCGCGTAAACGCAGACTTACACCACAGCTATCTAGGAGAACCTCTGGATGTCGAATTCACATTCAACAGGTTCTGCTTTCACCTGTACACTGTCGTTCTGATTTAAACTGTAATTTTGACACTGAATATGTTATTGCATTCAGGTTAACCATGAGAAGATGCCATTGTGCTTTGGAGCAAACCAAACATTTTGGAGACAACAGTAAGAAATAGCACTATATATTTTGATCATTGTACAGTACATATCTATTGTCACATGCAAATTTGTAGTCGATTTCATAGCTTCAGCTCTAACTGGCCCTTCAAATGGGATTTGCTTTACAGTAGGCATGATCTCATTCATTGCAAGTTAACTCTTTAATGTGACTGTTTGTAACCCTTCCCTGGTGCCTCAGTAAAGAAGTGATTAAAAAAAGACTACTACATTTAGTTTTTGTGCTTATATCTGGCAGTAGGGCTGTTGTATTGCAAACTAATTTGGAATCCAATTCAATTCCCTGTTTTACTACAGATTAATTTGTTACATTTTTAATGCAATATAATTATCCAAGTTTTCACTTTTATTGTTTCTATAACAAAACCTTAACCGGAAATGTCGGTTTTGTCCGACATTTCCAAGTCAAATGACAGTCACTATTTTTTTCAATTTATTCAGCAATGTAAACAATAATACACAGAGAATATAGATAGACATATCGATAATCAGTAAATAGTTTTAATACAATGTATAAAGAATACTGTGCGTATTATGTAAGTGTAAATTACAGACAGATCCCTAGAGATCATCTAAGTAGCTCTATTTCTCTTTAATGACAAAGCACTTTATTAACTCTCACACATTTTATTGCTTCCGCTCTTTCTCGAATGCAAGTATAGTCAAGTCAAGTCAGCTTTATTTATATAGTGCTTTTTACAATTTTTATTGTAACATAGCAGATGTACAAGAAAACATTGACTATAAGCAAAAGTCAAAACACAGGTCAAATATCAGACAGACTATACCGGCCAGGCAAACAGTGCAAAACAGTATGCAAACGGTGGCGAGGAACCCAAAACTCCATTGGAGGAGAAAAAAACCTTAGAAGGAAACCAGGCCTAACCAGGGGATTCCAGTTCCTCTCTGGCAAAAACTGCTGCCTCTGCACAAGCTCGACAGTGCTTCAAAATACAAATTGATTTAAGATTATCATTAATAATCTAATAGCAGCTGAAATTTTGTAGTGAAGATGTGTCATTCTTTATCCAGCTCTATGATCTCAGCTTTTGTCAGTTGTGGGCATGAATTGCGTCCTGCCTGCTCTGGTAACCTTGGAACAATGACACAAGACTGGCTGAGAGTAAAGTACTGTTCTGCACTCTTTGATAAAACAAATGCATCAGTTGTTATTGGAAGGGTTCCTGGTTCTAACTAATGCAGCCTAAACGTTCAGTATATATATATATATGATGGTGTAGTGTATGCAAGATTAAAAAGATGTGTCTTTAGTCTAGATTTAAACTGACGGAGTGTGTCTGCCTCCCGGACAGTGCAGGGAAGACTGTTCCAAAGTTTAGGCGCCAGATAGAAAAAGGATTCGCCGCCTGCACTTGATTTTGAAATTCTAGGTATTACCAACTGACCGGATGCCTGAGAGTGTAGTGCACGTGATGGAGGAGCTAAACCATGCAGGGCTTTATAGATAATAAGCAAGATTTTAAAGTTTATGCGATGCTTTATAGGTAACCAGTGCAAGGTTGACAGAACCGGGCTAATATGCTCATACTTTTTTGTACATGTAAGAACTCGAGCTGCCGCATTTTGGTCCAGTTGGGATTTTTTATAATAAGCCTGCAGGGCAACCACCTAATAGTGCATTACAGTAATCTAGTCTTGATGTCATAAAGGCATGTATAAGCTTCTCCGCATCTGATGGTGACAGCATATGATGTAGTTTAGATATATTTATGAGGTGTTTGCGACCTGGTTCTCAAATGACAGAGTACTATCGAATATAAAGCCAAGATTCTTTGCTGAAGATGAGGGTTTTATGGAAGATCCATCAATAGTTAAGCAGTATTCTTGGTTGTTACATAGGGCGGTTTTCGGTCCAATAAGTAACACTTCAGTTTTCTCCTAGTTCAATAATAATCAAAAAACATTTCTACTCATCCACTTTTTTATATCGACTTTGCATTCCACTATTCGATGGAATTGCTGCGTTTCATGAGGCTTCAAGGAAATATAGAGATGCGTATCATCAGAATAACAGTGAAAGCTAACTCTGTTTCGCTTTATATCTCCTAGAGGTAGCATGTATAAAACAAAGAGCATAGGCCCTAAGACTGAGCCCTGTTACACCGAACTGGACTTGTGATTTGCGTGACACCTCATTGTTTATTGCTACATATTGAAAACGGTCGGACAAATAAGATCTAAGCCATTTCAAAGCTATTCCCTTAATGCAGACATCATTTTTGAATCTATGTAGGAGCGTGCTGCGGTTAATGGTGTTAAATGCAGCACAAAGATCTAGCAGCACCAATAAGGAGATACAACCTCGGTCAGACACCATAAGCAGATCATTTGTAACTCTGATCAAAGCAGTCTCTGTACGGTGATGTGCTCTAAATCCAGACTGGAAATCTTCATTAATCTCATTCCTTTGGAGGAAGGAACATAATTGAGTTGAGACTACCTTTCATATCTAAAGTTCTGGAAAAAGTAGATTCGAAATAGGTCTGTAGTTTTTTTTGACCAGGGCCCTTATAACAGCAACCTTATATGCTTTAGGCACATGTCCTAGTGTCAGAGATGAGTTAATAATGCTAAGAAGAGGATCTATAACTTATGTGAGCATCTCTTTCAATATATTTGTAGGTATAGGGTGAATGAAGTTGATTTAGATGATCTAATGATTTTAGATGTTAGATGTAAAATAATCATAATTTCTCCTTAGGGGTGCTGTAGTTAGTCATTTGTTCAGCGGGTTTCACTTCTGGTTGCATAGTTATAATTTTTTCTCTAATATCTTGTGTGAGAATGTGAGAGCTCATAAATTCATCAATGCTATGCTGGTATACAGAATCCGAAGTCGCTGACGATTTATTTTTGGTTAGTTTAGCCACGGTGTTAGAAGAAAACCAGCACAACCCTAGGTTTTTATTTATTATAGTGCAGACAGATGTTGGAAAAAGTTCTCTCCAGATTGAACTTAAGCTTTAAACAGAAAAGGTTAGACCTATGTTGTGAGACTGTGCTTTATATACATGCAACCTTTTTACGTGTACACTGAGCTTATCGGTAGATAGTAACCTTTGGAATCGACTCTTGATTCCCAACACCTTGGAATCGAGTAACTTAAATCTTTTTAGATTTAAAAGATTTTTGATAAAAGCTTTTGTTAGCACTACATAACTTGATGCATGTCTGAAGCTTAAAATGATGACCTAGGAGTTAACTGTTGTAGCAAAAAATTTGCTTGTGTGATCATGAGAGTAAATTCACTTATTTAAAAGAGCAGGTGACCAAAAATAGCTGGAAACAGTTAGTACTATTATAACTAAGAAAACTGTCAAAGTATACATATCGTGTTATTGTGAGGTTTTTTTTGAATGAGAGAAATATTGATGTAGTAAATACATGAACACACTGCTAACAAGAATAGTGTAGTTTATAATGTAAGATAAATCATGTACCGTGTGTGCAATGGAAAAAAACATGAATTAACTTTAGGGCTGGAACGATTCCTTGAGTAATTCGAATACAAAAAATCATCGAGAGAAATGTTTTGCCTCGAAGCTTCTGTTAATCCATTTAACTACAGTACACAAAGTGTTGTTTTTTTGAAAAATCTGAAGTTTAGATTTGGTGATTTGTGGTGTTGTTGTGAAGTTTTGTTTCCCACACAGTTGACACTGCAGTCTCCTCAGTGGTGTGGTGAGTGGGGTGTACAGGACAAGGATACAGATCTCCCACAGGAGGTGAGAAGACACCCACAGGTCATTAATGGGGTTCACCGTAACATTAATATAAAGTTTACTGTATGTCACATTAGCTGAAAGACCAAAGCAGTGAAGAGGTGGAAGGGTCGTGTTCCTTGACTACAGATATGGTGTCTGTGGCCACACAAACTAAAACAGGTAGTTTAGCTTTTTTCTTTCCCCCAATAAAACATAATAAACAATACATTAGGATGTATTGGTAACACTTTACAGTAAAGTTCCATTTGTTAACAGTAGTTAATGCGAACTAAAGCCTGTTGTTTACTCCTGGTCCTACGCCATAGGCAATGTGCCGGTTTTCGATTATACTTTTTTTCATGAAATCGTTCAGCGTTTATTGTAAGTAGCTAACCAATGTTTATCATTCTCTTATCAAATTCATGTGCCATCATGATCTTCAGTAAAAATCTGAAAATGCAATTCCATCGTCCTGTAGTGCCTATCCATCTCCATTAAGGTATGTTAGACAGGTTGGGCGGAACATCCCTTCAACTGTCACCAAAACGCCAGTTTACCTAGAAACTTAGAACCAATGCAAAATCATTCAACAAGAACATGAAAATGTTTCATATTGCAACGGCTATTTTTATACACCCAATCAAATCGCACTGAAAAAACAAGCCACACACACTATTTTCCCATTCGAAATTACGCTTCGCTCTGAATCGCCTCCGAATACGGAAGTAAAAACGATTGCATCTTCCGGTTTACTGGGACTTTAACATCCAAAGTTTCATGTGTTCATATTAGGTATTTTGACTGCACATAAAAAAAATTACTTTTCAGTGTGTAATCGTCACGCTCGCTGTTTGTTCACGTTAGCTAATGCATTAACTAATATAACATGGAACCTTATTATAAAGCGGTATAAGACATTTTACTTTTAGTACATGTACAGTACCGTACACTTTTACTTTACTTCTTTGGATGTCATTTTGCGTTTTCTAACATTCAATCAACTATTTTCAGATTTGACATTGACTGCGAAACACATCCCAAATCCCGGTGAGTTCTTCAACCGTCAACTAAATTCTGCCCAGCGAGAAGCAGTAAAACAGATTCTGAGAGGAGACTGTCGTCCCATACCATACATTTTGTTTGGTCCTCCCGGCACGGGCAAAACCATTACACTCATAGAAACTATACTGCAGGTACTTGATCTTTAATGGACCATTAAAGCATTCTTTTGGATGAGTTCAAAGCAAAACCTGGATTACAAATCCACAAGTCTTGACTGAATCGGTCACCAAACAATGTTTTAAATGCAGTGTTTTTGTCAAAGCAGAACATATACAGAAACTGCTCCGTTAATGCCAAATAGGCCACTATTTGTGACCCTTAACTACAAAACCAGTAATTAGGAGATAATTGTTTGAATGAATAAACTTTCCATTTATGTATGGTTTGGTAGGATAGAACAATATTTGGCAGAGATACAACTATTTGAAAATCTGGAATCTGAGGGTTGTTAAGAAGAAAGAAGTTTGTTTTAACGCTCTCTTTTGGCTTGCCGCTGTAATGACATTGTGGAGAGTAGGTAAACCAGAAAGCTAAAAGATTTACATAGATAACTATCTTGAGTGGGTAATTCTCAAAGAGAGTGCAGCGAGCGAAGTTTGTAGACGTGTTTCCGGCCATTTTTGTTCACGATTTTGTGCATCGACTCACTTACTTTACTAAAATTCTGGTCTGTACAATGTATTGTTTGCTATTGCCTGTGCGACTTATGACTGGTTTTGTGGTCCAGGGTTACATGTAATCACTTAATCTTTTAAAGATTAAAATGACAAATGATTGTAGTGTGCTTTTAATGGTGCTGGTGAATGAAAAGCAACTGTTTGTTGCAGGTGAATCATCGCATCCCTTGCAGCCGCGTGCTCGTCTGCACGCCCTCAAACAGCGCTGCTGACCTCATCTGCCTGCGCCTACATCAGAGTGGATACCTGCATGCCGCCAGTCTGGCTCGAGTCAATGCCACCTGCCGACCAGAAGAGGTGCTGCACTCTCTCCAGCCGTCATAGTAGAGCACACTGTTTCTACTTCATTTCACATTAAACTCAATATTATTTCTCCCATCTGTTTTCCGAAATGGACAAAACTATGTGAGCGTGTAAACTTAGCATGCAAGCAGATTACAGCTGCGCGAGCACACTGAAAACACTTGCGTGTAAAAAACAGTAGGACCACTGTTCCCAGCCTCACAGGAGACAAGAGAGTAATGGATTTAGTTAGTTTTTAATGGAAATCCTCTGGACTGAACGAGACAAATCTGGAGATAGACATTTTGAACGGTATTTAATTAGGTAGAACTCAGGGACCTGTGGCAACTTAAAAGTAGAGCGAATGTCACTGTGACATGTTTGTCCATTCACTCATAGAAAGCAATGTATGGCTTCTAAAAACGTGACGGGATTGTCCTGTGTAACGTTACTTTCACTTAGAGAAAATGTGATATTTTTGTCTTGAGTACTTTCATAGAAAGCATTGTGCATGGTTTAACACACGACGGGTTTGTTAGGGGGACTATAGGACATATAGATAACTAAACGTGTTTGTAAGGAGTCCGTTTGCTTATAAACATACCTTTCAACACTCCTGTTTTATTTTTATATTGAATTAACTTAATTCCAAAATCAATCTATCTCCATAGTCAATAAAACTTTAATTCAAACAGAAAGGCAGGCATAATTGTTCAGTTCAATTGTTTATTCAATAAACAATTATAATTGTTTATTATAACTGTTCCAAACCAATTCTCAAGATACGGCCACGGCGACTCCCCCCTCGGGATCAATTCCTCTGTGTCCTCACCCTCTGCCATCTTTCCATCAAGTACAGTTCTCATATCAGCCTAAGGATTGGTTGAGTTTGTGATGTCACCATCCGGAGCAGAAGCTGGCGGTAATGCACCAAAAAGCTGTTTGCCGTAAAACACGAAGAAGTCACCGGGAAGTCCAGGATCGGTGATCCTTAGCAGTTGTGTTTCCGATTTTAGCTTGTTCTTCAGAAATGTTTGGGAATATGTAACGTTAGCTTGTGTGGACGCTACGCACTACTTGATCAACAAAAGAGCTTCGCTACTGAAAAGCTATTTGACTCAGAAAACACTACTTGTAGAGACGCTACTGCCCAACACTGTGTTTCACGCCCATTTTCCGTCGACCTCCCCGATGAAGCGCATTTCACGCGCAAATGATGCGAGTAAACTCATAATGTTCAAGCGTCCAACTACACGCTAATAGCACGATTTACCGTGTTTGGTGTGAACAATCTATTAGTCTTCTTTCACTAATAGAAGGCAAGTGTGTATGTTTGTAAATAAGTGATCAGGGACCCGTTCAATAAGGAGGTTCAAGCACCACAGAGTTAAAATATGAACTCTTGAGTAGCGATTATCTGAGTAAATAAACTCAGTGGATTGAACTCATTGAAATTAGCTCTTCTGAAACAGAAAACTTAGAGTAAGTTCACCCTAGGTAACCGTGTTCACCGCGGCTTTAAAAAAACCATCATCAATTGAGCGGAGTTTGATGGAGTTTGTTTTTGCATGAGAGCAGAACATTAGTTTCTTGAGCAGTGTCCCAAACAACTTGTGGTGATGGAGGTGCAGTTTTCTTTATATTTTGTTCTGACAATACAATTCAACAAATTTCTGCCATTCTTCATCTGTGATCTTTGAAAAGTCTTTGGCCACTCAAAATATACTCTTTGCTGTGCATTAAGACAATATAGACACATCTCCAGTCCATTTAAACTTCTTCATTATTGCCCTGATGTTGGAAATGGGAATGTTTTCTTTTAAATCCTAATTTTATAGCTCAACAACCTTTTGCTGCCCATCTGAACTATATTCTTTGATTTTATCCATTGTAATAAATGATTAAGGGGGTTTGGGCTTTGTGTTACTCAATATTATTCTCCCGTAAAACATGAAGTCATAACTGGACAACATCATGTTTCTAGTCACCTTGGTGTGCTCAGAATATACTTGCGAGATATTTTACTCATAAGATTTTCTAGGGGTGCCAATTAATATTACATTTACATTTGTGCATTTGGTACACGCTTTTATCAAAAGCAACTTACATCACATACTTAAAAAAAAAAACAAATGTATTGAACGATGCAATGTGTTTATCTGAAAGGTTTTTTTCACAATGTGAAATTCCCCCCACTTCAAATTGTTTTACTTTAATGAAGGGCACTGTATATACGGTACATTTACGTCGAATTCAGACTGTTGATAAATATGACTTGAATCGGCAGCTTTGTCCTGTTCAGTTGGTCTCGATCCCTTTTGAGGAACAACTTTGAAGCAAATCCTGATTGTACTGTCCCGGGAAGCATGTAATGAACATTTGTTTGCTTTGGCTGGTCTGTGCCTGGTCTTAAAATATGTAGCCTATACAACCTTATAACATCCATTTTATTATTACACTTTTAAAAACTATTAATATTTTTTCAAACATTGTTTTAGAATGTTTTTAAATAACATACTAAAACAATATGTTTGAAAAAAATCATTATCACTTAATAGGACTAGGTGTCATAATCCCACCATTCAACATTTCTTGAAAGTCATTTGTATTATAAAATTTTGTGCAATTTGTTCGTGTAATCGACTGTTGTTTTCAATGTCGACTAGTTGGAGCTTTTTATCTGTATCGGCCTTTTAACTGTATACTGTATGTGTTAAAGCTGTGGCTACATTGTGACCATCAGCTTTCAGAATGAGAGTACCAAGATTATTTAGAGCATCACAACAACTCCCCAACGGTTTTGTAAATTGCAGTCTATGCCAGAGGAGTTGCGTCAGTATGCGAGAGCTGGAGAGGATATTCGGCATGCCAGTTTTCATCGTATTGTTGTCAGCACGTGTTCCAGTGCTGGAATGATGTACCAGATCGGCCTGCGGTGAGACGCTTGCATAACGCATCCATTTATTTTTCATTAAATTAATTAAAATCAAAGATAATTCATACGAAGATTACATTATTGGAGGGCTACGACATTGATAATACATAATGATTACATAATTCTTTTTTTAAAGGGGTCATATTGCTCGAATACGTGTTTTTCTGTGTCTTTGGTGTGTTATAAATTGCTCATGCATGTATTAGACACGTAAAATTGCAGAAAAAAGAGTGTTGGAACAAAAACTAATTTTATCTAAAAGCGAATGCTCACCTAGAGCTACCTGATCGCCCACTAATCTACGTCAGTTCGAAGATCGCCCAAATGTTTATTCAAGTATAATGGGCGTAACTGTCAGTACAATTTCTTTGGAACCTGATGTTCCAAATATGGTAAGATGCGTTACAATTACGTCACTCCCTTGCAGTATCTGACAAATCACTAGGCACTAGTGAACTGGCCAATCACACCTCCCTTTTCAAATCTGTTCGTTTCAGAGAGGCGGGGCAAAGAGAGAAAATACAGCGTTTTTTAACCTTAAATCGTGTATACACATTACATTACATCTTAAACAAATGATAATATTTGTTTTAGCCATGTCATATGACCCCTTTAAGAAGGAAAGACATATACAGGTGTAGAATGATATAACAGTGAATGAATGATGACAGCGGGTTGTCCCTTGTAATACAATGTTTGCTCACACACTCCACTCAAACAGTGGGGGATTTTAAGTATATGAACACTGTAGACTAGAATTTTTTTAAAAAGCTGTTAACATTTTATTTAATACAGAGGCATTCATGCCATCCTATGGAGCCCCAAAAAGGACATGGTGGTTGAAAAAATTTAAGGGTTGCAAGTTCGGAAAAACACTTTCTGTTTAATGTTTTGCTGGCAGCAAATAGTTCGGCATTTTCAATAACAATATGCCATTCGTGTGAATCGACTAGGTCAAAAGATTTTTTGCGGCAGGTTTGGGCGGTTGATGAATATAAAATGTAAGCATATTCTGAAAATGAAAAACACAGAAACAGGCAACATCATAGCGTGAAGTAATCTGTTTGCCAATGCGTCAGGAAGAGCGCGTTTCAAAGGTCACTTTTGATCCCTTGAAAGATACTGCTGAAGGGGAGGCGAAGTGTTGTCTCTGACAAAGAGAATGTTGTTGTGATAGCAAAGTGTGATTCAAACGGCAATGTCTGCCCCTCTTTCCTCTGGTGTTTCCCAAGGCTCTGTCCATGGACCCCTTTTGTTCATTATCTACCTTTTCCCTCTTGGCCACATTTTTCGTAAGCATAATATCCAGTTCCATTGCTATGCAGATGACACCCAGCTCTACCTATCCACCAAACCCACTACACCCCTCCCTCACACCTCTCTATCGAATTCGCCTCAGGACAACAGCTCAACAGTGACAAAACTGAACTCCTCCTTATTGGCACCAAATCCATCCTCTAAAATAAATGATTTCTCTATCTCATTGTAAATTCATCTGTGTTCCCCTCCCCCAAAGGTTAAGATTCTGGGTTTCATCCTAGATTGCACGCTGTCATTTCAGTCCCACATTAATAACATCACTCGATCAGCATATTCCCATTTACGTAACATCTCTCGCTTATGCCCATCTCTCTCCCCCAATAGTGCTGAAATTCTGGTTCACACCCTGGTCACCTCCCGCCTAGATTATTGCAACTCTCTGCTCCTATGGTCTACCTGACAAATCCATCCATAAACTACAACTAGTCCAAAACTCTGCTGCCCGTACCGTCACATAACAACTGTTCTGCAGCAACTTCATTAGCTTCCCTTCAAATATCCCATAATTTATAAGATTTATTAAGATCTCTTTAATTTTTTATTTGTTGTGACTCTAAGGACCCTGCTCTTTCGCCAGTTCTTTTAAATATTATTATGTTATTATATTGCCTATTTTCTCTGATTCAATGTTTAATGGATTGAGTATTTTATTGTTGATTTTGTAAGGTGACCTTGAGTATTGAGAAAGGTGCCTATAAATAAAATGCATTATTATGTCATCAGGACATTTTTATGTTGCTTGAATCAGCTTTTTGAACTTTCAACGACATTGCTCATTTTTATATGAACCAACCGCTCTCTATG
This sequence comes from Barbatula barbatula, assembly GCF_947034865.1. Classification (NCBI taxonomy): domain Eukaryota; kingdom Metazoa; phylum Chordata; class Actinopteri; order Cypriniformes; family Nemacheilidae; genus Barbatula; species Barbatula barbatula. The sequence goes on from NC_136764.1 coordinate 28,301,769, forward strand.
AACCAGCAATGAATGATTGTGCTGACCATGTTACGTGTAAATTTATAATAGTATTTTTTCTGAAGTTGTATTTAAAAGTTGCGTAATAACAATTTGGGTATTTAATATTTGCATATAAGCTTCACAGAGTTTTGTTTTGAACACAATTTTTGCACTTCATGGAGTTCTCAAAAGTTTTCCGAGAGGACAAAAACAAAAGCTCTGATAAAATGTTCTCCTCCCTTCACATTTTTCCATCACCATGTCTCTTTAGGGCACCTTTTCAAGTGTGTCTTTCATACGAAGATCTCTGTTTTAAGGCACATGTTTGTTTGTGTCTGTTGTTTCAGTGTTTGTCATTACACCCATGTGTTTCTCGATGAGGCTGGTCAGGCCACTGAACCTGAAACTTTGATTCCTCTGGGTTTACTTTCTGAGGAAAGTGGACAGGTAAAGTGTTTCTGTGTACTGGTGAACACACGCACAGCTCACTGTGGGCTGTCATCTGCTTGTAACCTCTAGATATCATAACCTTTTCTCTAGATCGTGCTGGCTGGTGATCCAAAGCAGCTTGGACCAGTGATAAAGTCGAAAGTTGCTTCCGCTTTTGGACTGGGAGTTTCTTTTCTTGAGAGACTGATGGGATTGCCACTTTACAGCTGTGGTGAGGGAGGCTACAATCCCAAATTGGTGAGTGGATCTGAAGGCCTGTGTGCTGCAGAATTGAGCTCCAAACCCTAGAAGAGATCTTCAAGATACGGGAACTGTCATGGCGTGACTTATTCCAGCTTTTTTGTATCTAAACAAACAACCCTTACGGAAGAAAAATAACGGAAATGTCCTGGTAATTTTCTGCCAGTTGTTTTATCTGGTTACATTTAAAATACAGGTAAAACAACTGTAAAAGAATAATTCGGAAAATTCCTTTGTATTTATACAGTATTTAGTTCCCTCTTTTTACAGATTCACAGTGTATTAAAAGTTACAGCTCAATATCTTTTTTGTGACATGAGATACAAATTTGTGACGTGCTGTCAGTTGTCACAGAAGTAACATTTTTGTGTGAACTATCCCTTTTAAAGATGACAGAAATAATTTACTCACCTTCGAGTTCTTTGCTCTGGTGAACACAAAATAATAATAATAATATAATATATTTTAAAGAAAGTTGGTAAATGTATCCGTTGAGCAAAGTTCCTGTTTATTTAGTGTTGTTCTAATCCTGGTCATGTCACAGGTGACAAAGCTAGTGTATAACTACCGATCCCATGAGGCTTTGCTGGAGTTGCCATCGCGGCTGTTTTATGCTGGCGAGCTGTGTGTGCGTGCCCAAAGATCTGTGGTGGATTCCCTTTGCCACTGGAACGGACTCCCCACAAAGGGCTTTCCTCTTACTTTTCATGGAGTCAGGGTAGGGGTATCATCATTTCTTTGTCTTTATGCACCCAGTTTTCTTCTCATCAATCTGTTGCTTATTATATGAAGGGAACTGAGATGCGAGAGGGAAGCAATCCGTCCTGGTTTAATCCTGCTGAGGCGGTACAAGTAATGATGTACTGTTGCCAGCTAGCAAAGAGACCGTACAACCCCATACCAGCCAAAGACATAGGCATCATCACTCCCTATAAAAAACAGGTAAGGCTCTTTGCACAGCAAGGAACCCGCCAGGCCTGGATACATACAATGGGGCTAAAACGTATTCTGAGGAGCTTAAACATATGGTATGTGATGTGCTTTACAATGTTTTGGCCCCTTCCTTACACAGCGGGTGTTGTATATGGTCTGGTGATGGTAACTGTGTGCCAACAATGCCTTGTGCTGTCTTCAGAACGCGTTGGAGAGCTTTCTTGTAATTTCTGGAGTAACTACCATAAAACCAGGAAGTCATGCAGTTAGTTTGGATGCGTTCTGTGGTGCATCTGTAGAAGTTGACTAGCATTTTATCTAACGATTTGGGCATCGACTTAATTTTACATACTTTTATGCAAGCAATTACTGGTCTTTACTTATTTGAAACATCTGTATTATTACATGTGTCAGGGCTGTTAGCTACAGAGGTTTAAAGTTTTGTAGCACAGGCCAAACAGTTGTAGAACAAGTATATGTCTGTTATTTTTGTTTTCAGAGTTCTGTAATTTTAATGCTTTAGTATACTACAGCATTTTTATGGACAAATGTATTGTAGAGTATTTACTACATTAAACTGCAGTAAATTTCTTGTGTCTTATAGTATATTTGAACCTTACTTTAGTAAATATTAAAGTATACTATGGTGCTTACTACAGTTTATAAATAAATATTTTTTCATCTGGTTGAAATTAACTTTTGTTTTGACGGCTTGTCGCGAGGACACTTGAGTTTCAGTGTGTTTGACGGTAGCTTCACTCAGAAAGTGAAACACTCGTAAAATTAATTTGGAACAGATCTGTGAATGAAGTTCACGTGTTCATGTCTTTGTATTGTCAGATACAGACAAATCAACGAGTGTTAAGCTTGTTACATGTTTTAATGTGCAGCTCATTCACTCAGAAAGACTAGGAACAAGCAGATGACATATTTAAGTAGACAATTACAGTAGTAGAATTCCGCTTGCGTGATTCCTTCCATGTTTTCCCACATCGCGCAGATCATTGGGCTCTAGATCAATAGACTCCATGCAGTCGGAAAACAAGTTTTAATTGCAAAAACTCGAAGATAAATAGTGGTGCGCCATTAGTTAACCTCACTCACGAACAAGCACAACGACAAACGCACTTCACACAAACAAGCGGCTCTATCTAATGCACCCGCCAAACTGTCCTGCAGAAGTGCTACACTATTAAATATATTTTTGGCACAGCATGTGCAACGTATGTAAAAAGTTTTTTACAATTTCTTAATTTAGCCGTTCTTCTGAAATACTGCCGTTCATGACATCTGAACATTGCTTTCCAGTGATACGGGTTGGGTGAAAAGGCCTTGGTCCTGGCTTAAAACAGCGGCACTGACATAGTTTAAGATATGTCAGGGCATGTTTTTTTCAGTTAAGACAATGCAAACATGAATTTTAGTCTGGGACTAGCCTTAAGCCTTGTCAGTGAAACCGCCCCTTAATTTGATTGATCTTAGTTTTATTATGTATCTTGTATAAGTGGGTTTATAGACAGTTGTGTGTGTCTCTGTGTGGTCAGGTGGAGAAGATTCGTGTGCTGCTCCACAGGGTGGGCCTGTCGGAGGTGAAGGTGGGCTCAGTGGAAGAGTTCCAGGGTCAGGAGTTCCTGGTGATCATCCTATCAACGGTGAAAACTCAATTCTCGACACCTACATTTAAAGAAATGAATTGAAAATCCCTGTGAAATTGACAGTGAGAAGATTAGTTTCTGGAGTTACGAGGTCCTGCCTTGCTGAGTTATATACTGTAGCCTTACTCAGATTAACAGTTCTCACCCCTCGACTAGATGGATTATGAAAACGAACAACCTTCAGTCGATCTGAATTGGGGTCGCACAAACTACTATAGTCAACTTTAATGCTCTGCCATGATATTTTTCTACTTGCTCCCCATTGAAAAAAACATTCTAAAAAATACTCTTTCTGCTATATATTTGATAAAAAAATCTCAGATGAGACAAGCTAGTCGGACTCATATGTCTGATTGTAGTTAAGAGACTTAATGGGGACAGGACAGAGATGATGACGCTTCACCTCACACTGACATTTCTTTGAAATGTTTACTGTATTTTCAAAAACAGTGAAGATTACTTTTTAATAATCTAACAGTGTTGATTGAATTATTTACTTGATCTTGGCATAGCTTTATCAATGTTCGTATCACATTGAAAATAACATTTTAACCATATGAGGGATATGCCTCAACAACCTTGAATTCACACAATTTGAACACATCATCCGACTAAGGTCAGAACCGTTTGCATACTGTTTTGCATACTGGCCGGGGGGTCTGCTATGGAATACTTAATTTATTTAGTGTGGAGTTGCGAGTCTGTGTTTTCTATGTGGATGCATATTATTTGTGTCTGTCCATCTGTGTTTTCACCTGTTATGTTTTTAGTGAAAGTGAAAAGTGAAAGTGACCTATTTGTCAGTTATGGTGAACCATACCTGAAATGTGACCTCTGCATTTAACCCATCCAGAGAGTAGTGAACACACGCACACCCGGAGCAGTGGGCAGCTATCACTGCAGCGCCCGGGGAGCAAGTAGGGGTAAGGTGCCTTGCTCAAGGGCATCGAACTGGCAACTTTGTCATTGGTCACGAGTCCGACTCTCTAACCATTAGGCCATGACTGCCCCGTTTTGCTTGTATACAATAAACATCAGCTTGCATGCGAGAGCTAACTCACTGACTTTATGCACAAACGCTGGATTAGTTTTGAGTTACTTTCGAGTAATCCGTAGCAAACACCATACAAGTGTGATAAACTGACAATGCATGACGTTCACTAACCCGTTTTGCAGTCGAAAGAGCCAATAATAAAGCCACCTTTAGCAAAAGAAGCTTTAAATCAATAGTCTCTGTAGGCTCAAAAGTTGCTAAGGACCACAGACAGATCCCACGTGGGAATCAGCGGCTTTAAAAACCTTGTTCACCACGCGCCTCTCAAAGTAGTATAGTATAGTATTCCCAAATGGCATACAGAAATGGTGGCAAGATATACATTTGTAGAAAAGGATCTGCCTTTGTCTATAAGATCTTGCAGAAAGCATAACACATCTGCAACCGAGCAGAGCAAAGAAACGATATGTCTGCACGCACCACTGATCAAACATGCTCCATTTCCGATCATGCGCAGAGCGCGTTGAGGCCGCTCTAGCACTCTGAATAGTTTCAAGTAAATAATTTGCTGATAGTTAAAGTTACAGAGACTTATTGTATCAGTTGTGGGGTTAGACTAATAGGTGTGTTAAACAAGTTCTGCTTAAATCAACTCCGGTTATAGTCTTAGCCATTTAACTTGTAAATGTTTATGCCACAAATTCAACTGTTATAACTGAAGTTGCTTTACTCTTTTTATTTTAATTTTTTTGACGCATCAGATTCAGAAGACTGTGTCATGATCCTGACTTCTCATGTCTTGATTTCCTAGTCTAGTGGCATGATCATGACAGGTCCACGTGTTTTGTGTGGAGAGAAACATATTATTGTCAGTTATGACATAATATATGTTCTCTCCGGTCTCGTCTCCGGCCCCGCTCCTCTCGTTTCCTTGTTAGCTTCCCCTGAGTGTTTCATTACCCACACCTTTCCCTTGTTAATTATCCTCTGTTAGTTTCCCTATTTAATGCCCTCATGTCTATTGTCTTGTGCTCGTTCGTTGTACTTGTTTCCTGCTCCAAGTTTTCTTGTTCATATGTCCAGTTTTCCGGTTTGTAGTATCTGTTGCCTTGCTCGTGTTCTAGTACCTTGTTTAGATGTTCATCCTTTCTGTGTTTAAGACGTTGTGTCAGTACTTGGTTTGTTTTTTCCCCCCTTGTGGAAAGTGTTTGTTTTCAGTTTTGTATCGTAGTTCTCTTAGTGTTTTCCCCATCGTGGGTGTTTGTTTTGTTATTTATTTATTAAAGCCTGTTTAACTCCTTCACTGCTGCCTGCGCTTGGGTTCTCCTTCATTCCCTGACAGACTGCATAATGCATATATTGTTTTTTTTACCAACTGGTGTAGTTGACATTTCTTTTTCCCTCAGTTTAATTAACTTCTTTTTCAATTGTAGGTTCGCTCGAATGAGGCAGTGATGAATGAAGAATTGACTAGCACGCTGGGATTTTTGTCCAATCCCAAGCGTTTCAATGTTGCCATTACACGAGCCAAAGCTCTCCTCATTGTCATTGGAAATCCACATGTTCTCGTCATGGTGAGGTTTTAGGCCCTATTAGGCTGAATTGATACGTGCGCCTCATGAATAGAAATGGCCAGTGAAATACTTTTTGTTAACTTTTATACCAGTGTACCTGGGTCCAGGGACATTGATAACACTAAAAAAACTAAGACCAAACTCTTGGTCCCTGTGAGTGATACCGTTTGTATCATTGTGTGCTGAGGATAAAAATACAGAGCCACATACACTTACGGGATAAAATGGTTATAGTTGAATACTATGAAAAAATCTATTGTTTGTTTATAATCCATATTCCTCTGTTTTTGTTTGTTACAGGACCCATGCTTCAATGCTTTACTGCACTACTCTTATGATAACAGAGCATTCCAAGGATGTGACCCACCAGCAAGTCTACGTGACTCTTAAAGGTTTGTTTTGCATTCCTATAAACTGTGCTTACAGGTCAGAAATAAATGGTTTAACCATTCCTTTTTTTATCTTTCAGGATTTTCTTTGAAGAAAATGAGAAACCGTATGGCATATTGTTGTGATAAGAGTGTGTTATGTAATAAATAAAAACTGTTTTCAACATCCTCACAGTAAGAACATAAATTGTTTTTGTTGGACATTCATAAATGTCAGAGGTATGGGCTGAAGTGTATCGTATGCAAATTCAAAAGTGCAGTATCCTTTTCTTGTTTCCAGCAGAAGTAGTTTTGTCTTAATCTATTCAAAGTTCTTTACTTTTTTTCATTTATTTCTGCCTCTGAGCTTGCTAGAGCAGTATATAGATTAGGTTGGCACAAAGCAGTTGTTATATCTGTTAAAAAGTGTTCCTTAAATGTTTGTTTTCATATTAAATTTGTAAAATCATATTTGCTTATCCTTCAGTACAATGCTACTAAAGCTAAAGAGACAAAATAAACCTTTTTAGCACACACAAAAAGGATTCATTGTATTTTATCGATGTTGTGGGCTCATGAAACAAACTGACATGACTACAACAAAAGATTGTGTTTATATTTCTTAAGCTTTTACCCTAGTGTTATATTTTAACTATGGATTTTAGTTAGATTTATGAAATTAATCTGGTCATTATTATATTTATGAAATTCATCTGGTCATTATTAGGTTTCTGAAATTCATCTGGTCATTATTAGGTTTCTGAAATTCATCTGGTCATTATTAAATTTATGAAATTCATCTGGTCATTATTAGATTTATGAAATTCATCTGGTCATTGTTAGATTTATGAAATCCATCTGGTCATTATTAGGTTTCTGAAATTCATCTGGTCATTATTAGGTTTTTGAAATTCATCTGGTCATTATTAGGTTTCTGAAATTCATCTGGTCATTATTAGGTTTCTGAAATTCATCTGGTCATTATTAAATTTATGAAATTCATCTGGTCATTATTAGATTTCTGAAATTCATCTGGTCATTATTAGATTCATGAAATCCATCTGGTCATTATTAGGTTTCTGAAATTCATCTGGTCATTATTAGATTCATGAAATTCATCTGGTCATTATTAGGTTTCTGAAATTCATCTGGTCATTATTAGATTTATGAAATTCATCTGGTCATTATTAGGTTTCTGAAATTCATCTGGTCATTATTAAATTTATGAAATTCATCTGGTCATTATTAGGTTTATGAAATTCATCTGGTCATTATTAGGTTTCTGAAATTCATCTGGTCATTATTAAATTTATGAAATTCATCTGGTCATTATTAGATTTCTGAAATTCATCTGGTCATTATTAGATTCATGAAATCCATCTGGTCATTATTAGGTTTCTGAAATTCATCTGGTCATTATTAGATTCATGAAATTCATCTGGTCATTATTAGATTTATGAAATTCATCTGGTCATTATTAGGTTTTTGAAATTCATCTGGTCATTATTAGATTTATGAAATTCAACTGGTCATTATTAGGTTTCTGAAATTCATCTGGTCATTATTAGATTTATGAAATTCAACTGGTCATTATTAGATTTATGAAATTCATCTGGTCATTATTAGGTTTTTGAAATTAATCTGGTCATTATTAGATTTAAGAAATTCATCTGGTCATTATTAGATTTATGAAATTCATCTGGTCATTATTAGGTTTTTGAAATTCATCTGGTCATTATTAGATTTATGAAATCCATCTGGTCATTATTAGGTTTCTGAAATTCATCTGGTCATTATTAGGTTTTTGAAATTCATCTGGTCATTATTAGATTTAAGAAATTCATCTGGTCATTATTAGATTCAAGAAATTCATCTGGTCATTATTAGATTCATGAAATTCATCTGGTCATTATTAGATTTATGAAATTCATCTGGTCATTATTAGATTTATGAAATTAATCTGGTCATTATTAGGTTTTTGAAATTAATCTGGTCATTATTAGATTTAAGAAATTCATCTGGTCATTATTAGATTTATGAAATTCATCTGGTCATTATTAGATTTATGAAATCCATCTGGTCATTATTAGGTTTCTGAAATTCATCTGGTCATTATTAGATTTATGAAATCCATCTGGTCATTATTAGGTTTCTGAAATTCATCTGGTCATTATTAGATTTATGAAATTCAATTGGTCATTATTAGATTTATGAAATTCAACTGGTCATTATTAGGTTTCTGAAATTCATCTGGTCATTATTAGATTTATGAAATTCAACTGGTCATTATTAGATTTATGAAATCCATCTGGTCATTATTAGGTTTCTGAAATTCATCTGGTCATTATTAGATTTATGAAATTCATCTGGTCATTATTAGGTTTCTGAAATTCATCTGGTCATTATTAGGTTTCTGAAATTCATCTGGTCATTATTAGGTTTCTGAAATTCATCTGGTCATTATTAGATTCATGAAATTCATCTGGTCATTATTAGGTTTCTGAAATTCATCTGGTCATTATTAAATTTATGAAATTCATCTGGTCATTATTAGGTTTCTGAAATTCATCTGGTCATTATTAGGTTTCTGAAATTCATCTGGTCATTATTAAATTTATGAAATTCATCTGGTCATTATTAGATTTCTGAAATTCATCTGGTCATTATTAGATTCATGAAATCCATCTGGTCATTATTAGGTTTCTGAAATTCATCTGGTCATTATTAGATTCATGAAATTCATCTGGTCATTATTAGATTTATGAAATTCATCTGGTCATTATTAGGTTTTTGAAATTCATCTGGTCATTATTAGATTTATGAAATCCATCTGGTCATTATTAGGTTTCTGAAATTCATCTGGTCATTATTAGGTTTTTGAAATTCATCTGGTCATTATTAGATTTAAGAAATTCATCTGGTCATTATTAGATTTAAGAAATTCATCTGGTCATTATTAGATTCATGAAATTCATCTGGTCATTATTAGATTTATGAAATTCATCTGGTCATTATTAGATTTATGAAATTAATCTGGTCATTATTAGGTTTTTGAAATTAATCTGGTCATTATTAGATTTAAGAAATTCATCTGGTCATTATTAGATTTATGAAATTCATCTGGTCATTATTAGATTCATGAAATTCATCTGGTCATTATTAGATTTATGAAATCCATCTGGTCATTATTAGGTTTCTGAAATTCATCTGGTCATTATTAGGTTTCTGAAATTCATCTGGTCATTATTAGATTCATGAAATCCATCTGGTCATTATTAGGTTTCTGAAATTCATCTGGTCATTATTAGATTTATGAAATCCATCTGGTCATTATTAGGTTTCTGAAATTCATCTGGTCATTATTAGATTTCTGAAATTCATCTGGTCATTATTAGATTCATGAAATCCATCTGGTCATTATTAGGTTTCTGAAATTCATCTGGTCATTATTAGATTTATGAAATTCAATTGGTCATTATTAGATTTATGAAATTCATCTGGTCATTATTAGATTTATGAAATTCAACTGGTCATTATTAGATTTATGAAATTCATCTGGTCATTATTAGATTTATGAAATTCAACTGGTCATTATTAGGTTTCTGAAATTCATCTGGTCATTATTAGATTTATGAAATTCAACTGGTCATTATTAGATTTATGAAATCCATCTGGTCATTATTAGGTTTCTGAAATTCATCTGGTCATTATTAGATTTATGAAATTCATCTGGTCATTATTAGGTTTCTGAAATTCATCTGGTCATTATTAGATTTCTGAAATTCATCTGGTCATTATTAGATTTATGAAATCCATCTGGTCATTATTAGGTTTCTGAAATTCATCTGGTCATTATTAGATTTCTGAAATTCATCTGGTCATTATAAGATTTATGAAATCCATCTGGTCATTATTAGGTTTCTGAAATTCATCTGGTCATTATTAGGTTTCTGAAATTCATCTGGTCATTATTAGGTTTCTGAAATTCATCTGGTCATTATTAGGTTTCTTAGATTTATGAAATTCATCTGGTCATTATAAGATTTCTGAAATTCATCTGGTCATTATTAGGTTTCTGAAATTCATCTGGTCATTATTAGGTTTCTGAAATTCAACTGGTCATTATTAGATTTATGAAATTCATCTGGTCATTATTAGGTTTCTGAAATTCATCGGGTCATTATTAGGTTTCTTAGATTTATGAAATTCATCTGGTCATTATTAGGTTTCTGAAATTCAACTGGTCATTATTAGATTTATGAAATTCATCTGGTCATTATTAGGTTTCTGAAATTCATCTGGTCATTATTAGGTTTCTGAAATTCATCTGGTCATTATTAGATTTATGAAATTCATCTGGTCATTATTAGATTTCTGAAATTCATCTGGTCATTATTAGATTCATGAAATCCATCTGGTCATTATTAGGTTTCTGAAATTCATCTGGTCATTATTAGATTTATGAAATTCATCTGGTCATTATTAGGTTTCTGAAATTCATCTGGTCATTATTAGATTTATGAAATTCATCTGGTCATTATAAGATTTCTGAAATTCATCTGGCCATTATTAGGTTTCTGAAATTCATCTGGTCATTATAAGATTTCTGAAATTCATCTGGTCATTATTAGATTTATGAAATTCATCTGGTCATTATAAGATTCATGAAATTCATCTGGTCATTATAAGATTCATGAAATTCATCTGGTCATTATTAGGTTTCTGAAATTAATCTGTTCATTATTAGATTTATGAAATTCATCTGGTCATTATTAGATATATGAAATTCATCTGGTCATTATAACGTTTTTAGTTATAGATCAAACTCACTGTATTTGCCGTCAGACAGCATTTAGCTTTGAACTTGACTTTGGGGGTTCTGTTAGTCCCTAAAAAGATAGTTGTAAACAGCCTTTTAAGGCAATACTCGGGTATTCAAAAGAAATGGTAATCACAATACACAAAGACCCATTCAGAAAACGGTAAGAGTTGCATGTTTCCTTTTTTAAATACGTTGTCAGTGATGCGGTGAGTCAGAAAATTGTAGGTTACATCGTATATGTCGGTTTCCCCTAAAAATAGCTAAAATATGTTCACCTTATCAGCAAAAAATTCACGCAACATCCCATGCGGCAACACTGGGCATTGAAGTGGGGAAAAATCATGATATGGCCACCATCATCCCCTGACCTAAAATGAGGGTCTGTGAGGATGGCCAGTAGTATACCTCAAAACATCAGCTCTGGCAGGCTGTATAGGCAGAAAGGATGGACTCGCATGTTCATTGGATCAGGGGGCTGTTAAAGTCATCTTAAAGAAACGTTCATAGGGTAATATCTTTTTATTTCTGTGGCTATATCTACGGTTCAAGTTAAGATAGCACTCTAATTCTAGCAATTACAGTCATTGTCTGTTAGCTTAAACAGAAACAAACCACAGAATGCAAAGACACATGAAAAGACAAGAAAACTTTTTTGAACAGATCCTAAAATGCATGTACACCCTTTCTGAAAATAAATGCAAATATAAACAATATATAGAATTAGAATTTGAGACAAATTACAAATAAAAGCCGATAGTGCGGTTGCGATCCGGGCGAGAGTCCTGCTCATGGTGCTTTCCCGATCCCACCCCTCTCTCCACCACTGCGCGTTCTGTCCCTTCACTGTTACTTTACAAATAAAGGCAAACACACCAAAAAAAAGGTAAATTCAGAAAAACTTTTTTTAAACAATCTGTCCATGCAGCATTTTTGACAGATTTTTGTTTTAATAACCCAGTGAATCAAACACACACACACACACACCTCTGTCATACTAATCAATAAATCTTTCCACTTATCTTGGATGAGTAGACCTAACCCTGACATCTAGAAGCCCAAAGGTCACCCCAAGAGCATTTTATGAAGTAGGTATCTCACCAGGAGCCGTCTCAATAAGGAGGTTCAACCAACACGGAGTTAGAATGTAATATCTGAGTTGATTTACAACGAGATGAGAATCTTTGAGTTTTTGGTTTCAGACTCTGGGTGGTCTTATCTTGAGTTAAGCGCGTACACCTCGACTACGACCAGTCGTGATCAAAGAAGCTCCGATATTACGATTCACCATGGCAACGACACCAATACAAAGCCTGGTCTCACGATCGGCCGCTAGAGGGCGGTATAAACCCTTTTTTAAATCACCATAGATCGCGAGCTCCTTTACGACATGTTTACATGGTTTACGGCAGTTAAACGCTTTGCGAGCACATTTTGACGGATCACCCTTCTCTTATATCTTTCTCTCTCCATTGAACAAGGTATGATGTTATTACTTTATCTAACTATTTCGTTTAAAAAAGTCAATGTAAATGTTTTCTAATTTGACATCAATGAATCACAGATAGTGAAAAACTTTAATGACTTTTAAAACCTCGACAGAGTGATAATCTTGCCGAAAGTCAACGCGGAAATGTCTAAAGAAACAGGAACAGCAAGATGGTATAAAACTGTGTATTTCTTGACAATTTTCACCTTTCTGCTACTTTTACGACGACAGAAATAAGCGCAGTTAACTAGCTATAGTGCTAACTGCAGTATGGAGCTTTTACATATGAACTTAAATTAAAACGAGTTTGCAGATTTGTACATAGATGTGTTTAACGACAGATTTAAATTATTGTTACACATGTAAAATAGTTACAAAGAAAAAGTATAAAATGGTAAATGATACAACTAACTGTGTTCAAGTGTAGAAGATTTTACCTGAGAAAAATCTGATACAAAAATGTAGAAGAAGGAGGGAAGCATGAAAGCATGGTTCAGTGGCCTTGGCCCCAGAGCTCAGGTAAAGAAGAAGAGCATGAAATAAAGGCAGAACCCAAGCAGAGCAGCCCAGAGAAGATCTATAGCATCCAGCTGCCAGAAATGAGCTTGCAGGGAGAAGAGCATGTCTAATATTTCCCATTTTTTGCTTTCCTTGACCATGTGACTAAACGTAACTGAGTAATACAAATGCTGTCATCATTAACGCACTCTCACCGTATATACATGTCTGTGATCTGTTAAACACAAAGAAAGATATTGGTAAGAATGTTAGCAATTTTCAGTTCTGTGACATCATCCACTACCATAGTAGGGAAAAAATATACTATATGTTGTTCTGTTGAACAAAAAGTGAGATATTTGGAAAAATTTAGGAACACAAATAGTTCTGGGGCACCTTTGACTAGCATTTAATTTTTCTTACTTTGGCAGTCAATGATGTCACAGAATAAAAAATCTTTGCATAATATTTGCGTAATGTTGTCACGTGTTGTGTTGTATTCTTCCAAATATTTTTCTTTGTGTTCATCAGAAATCATTTGTGCAGGTATGAAATGACAGGAGGGTGAGCAAGTGATGACAGAATTTTTGAGTGAACTATAACTGTAAGGGTCTGTGTCCACTGAGGTGTTTCTGCCCGGGGCCAGTGTGATTTTTCAATTGCTGTTAATGGAAGCGCCACACTTTTGAAAAACATGTTACAAACTCCTCTGCTTTTTCATTCATCAGCTGTTTTCTAAATAAAATTCATGTCAAATTACATGAGAAACTATTTCTTATTTTACTCAGAAGTGTGAGGCGTTGGAAACATGTTTTGTATGTATCGCATTTGAGGTTAGGGTTGGCAACATTTTGAAATACGGGACAAAATTTGACCTGTGCCGCAGTTGTAATTAACATATGCTTGACGTCATCATCTCATATTTGCATTTGCTCTCCAAACGGTTACATTCAGTGCTGTTGTTGCTAGGGGTGTAACGAGACACGAGGCGAGATTTTAAGACTTTTTTAAAGAAATCCTCAATGATGAAATGTATAGGAAAAAATGGTCTCTTAGTCACCTTAAGAACACAAAATGCAAAAATATAGGCATTTTAAAATCAACCTTCAAATAAAACTTGAAGGAATTATATTATGCAGCCATGAACAATATGTAAACACTGCAAAATGTTGTGTCACAAACTCAACTGACAGGCTGTAATAGCACAAAAGTGATTCTTTGTTTTCTTAACAGGCACAGCTTTTAGTAAAGAGCTGTGGTTGTTTTCTCTATATGCTTTTGCATAGTGCTCATGTGAGCAGAGGTTGTGATCATATCACACTGTCAATCCTCATTCCTCCACTGACTGAACCCTCATAGCCTTCAGAGAAACATTTAAAACTACATAAACACATATTTATGCTAAAAATGTACATATGTAACAGACATATGATCCGTTTTTGCAGAGGTTTGCCTGTGAATGTATTTAAAATAACAATGTGAATTTGCTATAACTAACTTGTGGTACAGTCTGCTGCTGTTCAACAGCATGCTGCACGCTCTCAGCGTGAACCAATGTAAACAGTAGTGCGTGAGGCGCGTATGTTGAAACCGTCCATCTAGCACGTGTTTACATAGAGAAACGGTGGGAAAGTTGCGCTGCGGGATGGTTAATCACGTTGTCTTTATGAATGACCGGGCCGGTCACTGTAGCTCACACCAGGCACATACTTTGTGCAGTTATTAGCGTGTTCTGTAAAGTAATAAAAACAGGTCGAACCACAGCTAAATGTGCACAAACACAAATGCTCCCAAATATATTTTGAGGTTGCACAGGTTTAATATGGGGAACATATGAAACTAAAAAGGTAGCAATTTCGAGCCCAGCACTCGATCATGCCAATTGTGTGAGGATATTGTGTTCAGATATATTGTGCCACGAGATCTCGACACACCCCTACTAAATGTTTTCAGATATAAATTAATAAAATAGTAGGGTAAATAAACTGTGTGCAGATGTAGAGACAAAATACATCATGTTACTTGCTATGCGCTTTTCTGTCAAAAAAGTTAGTAAACGCTGCAGCACTGCTGAACCCATATGTTACCATATCCATACCAAACGCTCTAAAGCACATCTTCTCTGCTTTTGCGGATATATTGTAAATATGGTAATAAGGGCCGCAAACCCTTTCATCCACATAAACTGCGATCGATACAGACTTGTCCAGTTGAATATGTGGTTCCACTTGTTGAGAAGCTTTATCAGAACAATGTTGCCCAATTCTGACAGAAGATTAATTACATGAGCAGTTTTGTTATGTTCTAGGCCAGTGGTCTCCAACATGGTGCCCGCATAAACTCAGATTCGTCAACTGTCCTGAGCACCTAACAATGACTGTAGCGATCAGCCAAGTGCTACAATGTCATGAAATGTAATTATTAGCATAATAATGAAGTAAGCTTCAATTCAAGTTCAAAAATATGTGAAAGAGGACTGAATTTGGTCCTGTGAGCCTAAAACGAAGGCATCAGATGTTTAAAGTTTAAAAGTATTTTATATAATCAGGTAGCCCTCGCTTACGAAAAAGATTAGATTGTTATTATTAGACAGTTGTTATTGGAAGTGTTCCTGTAAATAGGATTGGAGTCTCCATGGTACGACATGCTGTGATGGAGATCAACACCAGCCGACTGGAAACATTCTTGACAAAAAACCAGTGTGACTTTGTCTTCAATGCAAGAAACCCTCCATTCACACAACAGCCAAAACGCATGATTAGTTAAACTTTCTATTTAGTTATTTTAAACCTGTATATGACTCTTTCTTCTGTGGAACTGTGGAAGTGGTTTTATGTCCATTCAATAGAAATCAATGAAAGTCAATGTTGTTTGGCTATTCTTCAAAATATATTTTTAGAAGAAAATAAGTCAGGTTTGGTATGACACGAGGGTGAGTGAATTACTTTGAATGGAATTTAATGAGATCATTTCTTTAATATCATATTAACATGTTTTAAGAGTGAGCTAGTAAAATAGACATTTTTGAAGGATGCCAAATATTGTTATCTGCAAAATTCCAGAGATATTACTTTTTTAACCAATATCGTGAACCCCTGAAAAGTGTTTCCTTGAATCCCAATCATGTTTCTGATGTATTAGAGGTTTGTCATAGATATAAACTGGCTTAAGGCTGTTTTTATTGTGTAACAACACATACTTTATTTGTCTTAAGCAGGTAAAGGATCAATAAATGATGATTATCCAGCTCATCTTCAAGAGAGTAGCTCCACACCTTCGCTGTGGGAGATGGGCAAATGTCCAAACACATCTCAAACAACTGGTGCGGACAAACTCAGGTGCGTCATTTAACCATTTAAGCCCAAACCTCAAATACCTTTAGGCTACTACAAACAGGCATCAGCAGGCACAGAATCAATAAAGATTTTACAGCTTGATCAACATCAGCAGGGTTATTTTAAAAAGCTAATCTAAGCGAAGCTCATAGATAATGATTCAAATCAATCCTTCAACCGAACGGATTGAGACTGTTTAGAGCACTTTAGCAAGACACTTGCAGCTTAAGCTACATTCTAGTAACCCGCAGAGGTTTTCCTCCGGCAACCTACCATGCATCTTGACTTGTGTGTTTATTAACAAGGATGAATGCACGTTTGTGTTTGTAGATATGTCTGAGTTTCGGGAGGTGTTCTCAAAGGCCAAACACATTGCCATCATCACAGGTGCTGGAGTGAGTGCAGAGAGTGGAGTACCAACCTTCAGACAGGCAGGAGGACAGTGGAGGACATGGAAAACACAGGTGACAACACAAACACACACTTTTGTTTTGTTGTTTCATTTCTGGGGCCATATGATAGATAACACAGATCATTTATTACACGTCTCATGAC